>NC_140470.1:19550713-20750713 GCF_051167445.1 Perissodus microlepis | reverse complement strand
TACAGAAAAAAAAATTGAGATGAGACATTACAGGCAGAGAACAGAGAAGTGAAAGAAAACAGGCTACAAAGAAAATTGGGTCATATGTTGAACTGTTCTAAGCCAACATTATTCAGTTTTTCTTTTCAAATCTGAAAGCATAACACAAAACTGAAGCCAAACATAAAAGACAATATGGAAACAGCAGAAGCAGAACCTCTCAAAAGGCAGAGTGCCTGGTGGTGCAATCACAGCGGAAAGCTTTCTCAAGCGGTTCGCACAAATTTGATGAAGGATGGCTGGTGGTTGTTGTGTTAGCAACACACTGGCAGAGATATTTGCCACAGTTTTAACGGCATGATATGGCTGTCAGCTGTCATCGGAGAGCTCACATAAATTAGCTTGGAATTAAAGATGACTGAAGCGAAGGTAAATGAATGCTCTACAGTAAGTGTCTTTGTGCAGAGACACTGAGGCTGTCTAAATAGCTGAAAGAGAGTGAAAGAAAGAGAGCGAGGTGGTGGATCATCCCAGTGCTACTTTGCTCAGCAAAGTTGTTAATGATATGAAGGAAGTTGGGACCACAGTCACCAAGAATACCACTGGCAACACACTATGCCGTAATGGGTTGAAATCTTGCTGCGCCTGCAAAGTCCCCGTGCTCCAGAAGGCACATGAGGTCATGAACTGTAAAATCTTGGATGCAAACCTCCTTCCCCCACGCTGGGTCTTCCAGCATGACAGTGACCCAAAACATACCACCAAGGCAACTAAGGAGTGGCTAATGAAGAAGCACATTAAGGTCATGTGACCTAACCAGCCTTCAGATCTCAGTCCTATAGTAAATCTATGGAGTGAGCTGAAGATTCAAGTAACCAAGCACCATCCAAGAAACCTAAATGATTTAGAGACTTTCTGTAAAGATGAGTGGGCCAAACTCCCTCCTGAGATGTGTGCAAACCTCGTGACCAACTACAAGAAACATCTTACCGCTGTGCTTACAAACAAGGGTTTCTCCACTAAGTACTAAATCATGTTTGGCTTGGAGATCAAATACTTATTTCACACAATGACGTGCAAATCAATTTATCACTTTTATGTAATTTATGTAAAGCTTGGGTTGATATTGTCTCTCTTTATTAAAATGAAATTTGCATAAAATTCGAGATTGTTTATTTCTTTGTAAGTGAGCAAACTTACAAATTCAGCAGGGGACCAAGAAATTATTTTCCCAACTGTATATTCAACCCCCTGTGATAAAGGCCCTTCTAGCTCAGTTATTCAGTCATGTTATTCTAAACTTTTCACAAATGTAAAGGCCACTGTGTACCTGGGGACATTTAAAACTTGAGGTATGGTTTCATACCCATCACACTGGCCCAGTCAATTCACTCTGTCACTCTGTTTTTTTGCGGGGGTTGTTTTTTAGATGTTTTCTGTTGTTCCCTCAAACCTTCCCCACTCCTTCTATATGATTACAACAGGCTGGGGAAGAGTAGAAAAGATGGATCAGAAAGATATAAGAAAGATATAAGACAAATGTGTGTTGAACATCACATGATGTTGGTTAACTGAACCCAAATGCTTTCAACTAAACTGAGCAAATACTTTTATCCTCTTTTGATTTAGTCACTAAAAGTCATTTTGGCTTTATTTATTTTTGTCTTACTAACCTTTAATGAGTCTGTTGACCTTGGCTAGCCTGCGGACGATGCTGTCTCTGCTGTCCCCCTGTCGGATGTCAACCTTTGTAGAAAACATGCCATTGCACGGCTGAGGGTTGACCAAGGACACAGAAACTCCAGGCTACGGGGATTAAAAAACGAGGAGAAATGAAAAATGCAAAACTGGCTTTTTGATATGAGTATAAATAAAATAAATTACTTTGTTCATCACTGGCTGCTGCACAAAATGAAATAAGTCAGTAAAATGAGCACAGCCATAAAGAATATATGAAAACTGTGGACAAACGTGTTAGTGAGGAAAAAAAGCTAAAAGTGATCCTCTAACACGCACAAAGTCTGGCCAAAGCTAATAAGCATTGAAAAGTATTTACCTCTGATCTGAAAACACTGAACGGTTTCCCTGGGCAACAGTCCTCCTTCACTTTGTCATCAGCCTCAGAAGCAAACAAGATGTCAATCTGCTCCAACTGTCAAAGAGAAAGGATGGAGGGGAAAAAGATAATCAGCTCAGCAGTGTAGTCCACAGGGAGTATGTTTACAGGTGCGTTTGGTATGCACACTGGCAAATGCTGATCGTACTAACCATGCTACAGTAATGGGAGACTAGTTTGTACTTGGGTCTTTAAAGACCACAAATGGCAACAGACAAAGTGCTTCTCTCCTCATCTGTCCTATGATCTACAAGCCTATTTCAAGCCACACCAGTTAACCCACTTCTTAGAGTTGGTTTGTGAGTAAGGTAATGTATCACCCTTTTTTAGTCCTACATGATACAGCGTATTTCATTTCATTATGTCTTCCTTGTCATCAACTTATCTTTAGCTATGATCTATCAGAAACATGAGAATTTAAGCCGAGCTATTGCTTTGATGTACATTAAGTGCAATTTTCCTTTTCTGTGGATAAATCTGCTGGTTTTGCAGAAGTATCCTGGGGACTTTGGGCTATTTCCCCCCCCTTTTCCCCGCCTAGGCTAAGCTTTTGTGCAGACAGTGGTATTAAGGGGATTTTCTGCAGAGAACTGAGCTCAGGATTTCCTCAACTTACTTCTGCAAAGGGAGTAAAACTCAGCTTTAAAGCATCTCTGTGCGAGTTTGACATTTATGTGAAGACACACTGAACCAAAGTTCTGCACACTTTGCTGCACAGTTGTTGTCCAACAAATTTTAGACACCAACAACGTGGGGTAAAGGTTGGATCATAAAGCTTACCTCCAAAGAATTAGTCAAGTAGACCAGGTTCTCCATGAGAACTGCTCGCTCATCAAATTCCAGCTCCAAATCCAAAACTCTGGGTCCATTCTTCTCCAGGTTCTCCTAAAGAAAAAAAGAAGATCCCATTGTACATGATAAGAATCAGAGCTATCATCACAAATGATCAACAATGAATAATGACTCCATTGAGGAAGTGCAGAGGATTTCCTTGGTATAATTTTACACAGAAGCTGAGATATTTGGAAATATAAAAATTAATCTCATTACTGAGGCAATCGTGCTTTAGTTTATAATACAGCGCACACACAAAGTTCATTGCTATGTTGATGCCACCACCACAAGATTATCAAGAAACAGATGTTTATGAGCCAAAAAAGTTAAAAACAAACAAATAACGCAGGGAGATAAATCAACATGAAAGATACAAGACCAGCTTGAGAGACAAACCGTGGATGAATACAAAGCTCATCATGACTATTTATTAGCTTCATTCTTTTTGATCACTGCAGTGAAAGAGCAAAACCTGAACAAAGCCCAGAGCACAAGAGATGTGGCTTCTAAAATTTTAATAAGCAACAATGCTTCTGATCATTTATTAGCACCACTTGATCTTGAGTGAATATGTAGCTTTATATAACAGAAACAGCAACTGCAGGCATAATGTTATTTGTGATATTTGTATCATCTGGTGGCTACTGCTTTTAGAAACGTTTTTGTAACATGAAAGGTGGGGATGAAAATTGTAAATCAAGACATGCAGACCTGCGGCCGAGACAGTGAACATATTTTTTGTGGATGCTGCAAATAAATGGAAAGTGGCTGACACAGCCCATCAAAAGTGTTTTGTGTTCTTTTCAATCAATAAACACATTAAACTGTGCAGAACAAGTATTCCTGAAATTTATCTGTAATGTCAGTGTAACACTTGTTCAAATTTTTCATTGTATTGTCTACAGTTTTGTTATTATTTAACACAAAGCACTAAAAAAAAGAAGAAAAAAAAGAAAATAGCTTTTCAACTCCAATCTTCCCAACAAATTATCAGGGAAGACTTTCCACCAATCATAAGTTGATCAGTGTGAAAAAACAGTCAACTTATGGATTGGCTGTTGTGTAAGAGACTTATTAAAAAGGAAATCACAAGTGAAAAAACGTCTCTGGAAAATTCCATCTATGTGTAAAGATGACAAAATGGTTTATGATCATTGGTGGAGAGTGGGCTGTGTACGTCTTCATAGTGAAACATTAATGTTGGCCTTTCAATATTTTTACCTTGATCATGGCTACAAAAGGCATGACTCTCTTCATGTATTTCTTCAGTTCTGGCAGAGCGCCTAGTTCACTCGCTATCACTTTGTTGTCCGGAAGGACCCCGTTGTTGGTCTAGACATACAAACAGGAACAGAAAAAGAAAAAAAGAAACAATTAATGAACTTAAACAAACAGGAGCATCGATAGGAAGACACAGAGAAACTGAAAGAATTCAATTACATAATCATTTAATTCTGAAATTATTGATTTACAGAAATAAGCATATTATTGCACCACTAGGCAGACCTGCAGTTCTTCAGCAAACAATAAATCTTCAAACCTAATGCTGTGAATAATGTTGGGCTTTGTGTGTTTGTTCCCTACCTTGTAGTGCTTGCCGAGCAGGGATAAGGCACTGTGCTGCCATGGAGGGTAGCTCTTGGCCACGTAGATGGTGCAGTGGGAGGGCTTGGCTGGAGGCTTGGAGTCACCTTTCTGTTGGAAGGAAAACAGGATTAATGTTTGTGTTTATAAGAAGCCTTTCACATTCATCTTGTTTATTCATACATCAGGACCACAAAACAAGGTGGCCTCAATCAGATTCCAACAGGGTTTGGATTATTCAAGGAAAAGAGCCAAACAAAGAAAAAAGGTGTTGTGTGTGTGTGTGTGTGTATATATGTGTGTGTGTGTGTGTGTGTGTGTTCTTTAGCATAATGATCTGTGAACTTGTATTACATGACAGCTGACAATTGTACTGTATGTTTGTTTTCACAAATGTACCTTCGTATTATATTGTCACAGTATGTAAAAAGTTGCACAGATATTCTATAATGGGAAAATACTGGATATATGCTGCTGTGGGAATTTCTTGTTTAAATGATTTTACTGTAAGTTACTTGATAAAATATTCCATATTTTCTACGTGGGGGTGGGGTTTAGGGGGCCTGGAGCCTATCCCAGCCATCGTAAGGTGAGAGGTGGAGTATACCCTGGCCAGGTTACAAAATTGTTTTTTTTTGGTTTTATTATATTTTTAATTTTTTGTACATACTCACAAATCCCCTTTTCTGGGCTGATTTAGAACTCACATGCTAACAACATAGGTGTTACTGCTGAGAACGCTTATCGTATGAAAAAATAACAACTATATTTTAAAAAAAAGAAAAGAAAAAAGAAAACCTTTTCCTTTCTCCTTTTCTCTTTTCCCATCATCTTTCCAATGCTACTTCAATGGCAACAAAGCATTTCCAGTAAATCAATAACGGGGGCCTGGAAACCTGAGATATTGCCTGTCTTAGATGTTGTCAATACTTGTTTTGCTTTTCTCTAAGCTGCCTACAGCCACTTATTGAAGTGCGGAACTGTTAACAAACAATAGACTGGCTTTCCTGCTGTGAACACAGACATAAGCTCGCAAGTGTATCAGAAAGGATATAGGATGCTGCTGTAGAGTTGCATCAGTCTGTTTTATGTTGCAACTCAAAAAGTCACAGCATATCCACGAAGGCAAAGTGTACAGACAACTTCATATCTTACCTTGCTTTTAGGCGGAAGCATGTAGGCTTTGAGGCGAAGACGAAGGTCGTGAGCAGTTTCCATCAAATATTGAGAGGAACGAATCAGAACCTCGTCCACGGGCCCGGCCACAGGCCATGATGCCTTCATCAGAGAACCAGTCTGTCAAGCAGAAATAGAGAAGAAAAAACAGTCACTTAGTGAGCAGTGTAAACTTTTAAAAACTAGTACGCAGCCTCAGATCCTCAAGTAGAAACCTGTTAATTGCTCCCACCTCAAGTTTAAAGACAAAAAGGCAATCAAGTGTTTGCTGTTAGCCCTGCCCAGGAAATCTGGCTTGCCTCATTAGTGTTTTCTTATTAATCATTTATTTAAAAAAAAAAAAAAAAGCTTTCTGAGAAAAAAAAGCTCATATGTAAGGCTTTCTATAAAATATACATTTTAGTATAGATTTGATTTCTTTTGACATTCTTAACTCCATCGTTTTCTTTTTACTTTTAGATTTGCATGTTAATTTGAAGTTATTCATTACAATTGGAATCACACTGCATCTTATTCCAATTTTGAAATTGCAGTTAAATCTTGCACGGCCTATGCTAAATTGATTAGTAATTTCTTTTTAATTTTCTCCTAGTTTGTTCTCTTACTCTGTGTTTCTGTGAAGCATTTGGGTAGCATTGGTTTTGGTAACTGCTACACAAACTTTAGTGTTATCATAACTACACAACCAGAGGTCACAATGGTATCATAACAGTGGCATGTGTAAGTTCTCTGTGTACCGAGTGCCTCTTAGCTCTTTAGTTAGTGGTAGTGAACACATGACTAGAGAACATACTGGTGTTGGGGCTTTTTTTGTTGCTTAGCGACAGCCAAAAACCCATTTCCATCACAGCTGCACTCCTTCATATTCATAAATTTGAGTGTTAAAAATATATTTGTCTCCCTGTGCTATTTGAAGTGCACACCTGTGTGTGCATTTGCTTCATGCTGCAGTGAGAAAAAGATCCATAGCGCGAAGATATGCTCCCGGTGGATATGTACATCAACAGTGAGAAAGTCAGTAACCATTTCACACAGGTAATAAGCAGCGGGCCCAGAGCTACCCAGAGGTCTACCTAAAGCTGTAGCTTTCAGCTCCTTGATCCCAATTCTACTCATGAATACAAACAAACACTGGATGTTAAAATGTTTCTTTTGACTGTATTCCTGTTTTACTCTAAAATATACAAGACAGATAAGAACTAAGGACAGAAAGGAGAAGTTAGATATGAGTCAAGTCAGAGCACAGAGCCAACTCAGAGCCTGAAAACAGGAATACGACGCTAAATCCATGTGTTTCTTACCTTGCCAAGCAGACCCCAAGTGTATTCACAAAGGTGCGGGCAGATGGGGGCCAGCAGCAGAGTTTGCCTTTCTATGAACTGGAAGACAAGGTCTCTGTGCATGCCTTCGATGGCCAGCTCCCGATACTTATCTTTGGCTGCCTAAATACACACAATAAAACAACACAAGGTTCATCAGCGAAACTCGAGTCAGTCTCTTCTACTGATTTAACGATGACCGCAGTATCTGGAATCTAAATGCTCTACTACTGTTGTAGATTATGGGTACTTGAAATCATGCTACATTGTCTCTTATATGATCTCATCAAATTATTAAGGACTCTCAGAGGTGGAATTTTATCAATTTAATTTACCTGAAATTCGAAAAAGCCACTTTTCAAAGCCTCCTTGTACATCATCCTCTCATAGTGCTGCTCTGTCTTCAGGATGCCTGCATTCATCTCACTAAACAGGAAAGAAAATTATTTTTTAAAAAATGTACTTTCAAAACATTTAACCACAATCAGGCTTTCGCCTTACATTTATTAATGCAGACATAGCTGTGGATTCTTTTGCTTTATCAAGGCTGAAATTCAATAAATTTCAGAACTTGTAAATCCTTTTCATTCCAGACACTTTTAAATCCTCAGACTACCTGGAAAAAACCCGATCATTAAAGGTGTCTGTAGGTCCCGTCCTCAGGTTGTTCTGGTTGGCAATCATCTCCTTCACCCATTCCACCCAGGTGTAGAGGCGCAAGATGCCAGCATCAGCCATGGTCTCTACAAAGTTAGCATCCTCCACTGTGTCTCCAGCATCCGCTAGAGCCAGACGCATACCTGAGAATGGAAATGAGAACATGTGTTAAAACAGCAGAATGTACAGGTACAATATAATAGATGTAAAACTGATATACGGTCACTCTCACAAACGCAACTGCCTTTGTAATTTGCTCCAGTTTAATATCCAACTATCTGAATCCTCTATTCAGGATATACAATGAACACAGCACTTTTTTTCTATTCTGCAAAATAGTTCAACAAAAGGTGAAGTGCAGAGGCTCTGTGGAAAATTCCAAAGCTTGAGAAAACGTCAGTTATTCAGCAGACATCCCTCCTAGCTTTAAGACAGGAACAACTTTATGTGTCTATCTGCTGGCAGACCATGAAGCTGTTTCCTCCCACAGCAGGATATCTTCTATAGAAGCATGAACTATCCATCTATTCTTCAGCTCATTGAAGATATAAAAAAAAAGAAGGTGGAAATTATCCATCTATCCATCACTAAAGTAAAGGAAAAAAGTAAACATATAGAGAGGAAAAACATAAGTCTTCAATTCCCTGTGGATAATCAACATTATACCAAACATAAAAGTTGTAATGTTCTCACTTTCCAGCCATTTCTAAAAACACAATTTATCTTCCTCTTATATTCTTCTAAATATTTTATTTGCTTTTTATCTTTTGAAACCGCATTCCTTGAATATAATACATCTGTAAATACATAATACATGAATGATAGAGGCAATTCTTTTGCAACAACAAAACAAAATGTTGAACACTAATTAAAAGCTTCTCATCTTAGAGCACACATTGATATTGAGAACATCATGCATTCTCTATTTTAAAGTGTGCATATTACATAATTATACAGAAATGTCTTACTTACAGTCCACTGACTGACCTCACAAATACAACAACTCATAATACTCAACATCAAAACCTCATCTATCTTATGAAAATGGGTTCATTTTCTAAACACCTTAACCAGGGGATAAGAGATGTTAACAATATAATCATCCATAACAGCCCATGCACTGGGAAAACACAGTTGAAATCGGTTCCAAATGTACACCTGAAGTGTTTTCTCCCAGGTTTCATGGTAAGATGAAAGCGCCATTGAGAAGAAAACTATGAAGAGGGAAAGAAATAAAAGAGACAGAAGGAGAGATAAATCAAGAAGAAACTGATTATACCGTCTGCTGAAAACTTGTCAATGGCTTGGCTGAGAGTGAGGAAATTTCCAGTTGATTTGGACATCTGGTCGATAAAAGAAACAGATGTTAGCAGCCGCAATCTTTCAAGTCTGCCCACCCACACAGTCTTTCTGTGTTTAAAACCACAAAAGAACCCAACTACAAAATACAATCAGGAGCAAAAACAGAAAATGGCATTCCTAAAACCATTCAGAACTTAAAGCTTATTTGAGAAATGTTTGGCTGTTATGTTTAAAATCTGTCGGTCAGTCAAGGAACACAAAAGATCCCATCAAATGAAACCAGAAAGAAAGCGAGATTTCATCTTAACCAGGTAACTTTAGCCCTAGCTTTCCTGGACTGTGAAGGCAGTTCTAACGGGGGGGGACCTCTGTGCATAGAGAGTAGCAGAGTCTAAAATTTTTCTATTGTATCTAATATCTTTGTATTTCTATGATGAGCATTAGTGGTCAAGGTACAGTGGTCAGAGGCTCTCAACGCCAATCCTTCCATGACAACAAGCACTTAGCTAGATTGGGAAACCCTGTGTTATTTTAGTGAGTTGATAAACTGCTTCATGTGACCTGCTTGACTAAACTGACTAAACTGCAATAACAGAAAGATATTTTTTTATTAGTCCTTTATTTATCCAGGTAAAAAAATCTCATTGAGATTAAAAATCTCATTTCCAAGAGAGACCTAGCATCATGGCAACAAAATATCCTTGTTTGTTTATATATGGGGTATGTTAGACTTGGGGCATGGTACAGGGCCCTAAACTTACAGGGTTATAACCTAATAGCAAATTAAATGATTTTAAAGTAATACATACAGCTTAATACTTCACATACCTTTTCAGAGTTGAGGAGCAGATGTCCATTAGCTCGCACTGCTTGTGGCCACTTCCCGCTGTAAAAAAGAAAAAAAAGAGAGAAAAAAAATAATTTTTTTAGTGTTATCTTGTTATTTTCATCATTACTGCCATTATCATAGTGAAGTTTACCCAAATGCAAAGCTGAGCTCAGTTTATTAAAAATAAAAATAAAAAAAATTCGGCAAAACAAAAGGAAGATTGGCAGTATGTTAAAAAACATCATTATGACACTGATAACATCACACTGTATTGTGATTATTGATTTACATCTTAAATGGTAAAAAGCACAGTATTATCACATTCTGATAATGCAACATTACCAAAACCTTAAAAAAGGCATATAGTACCTGACATAATTATAAATATTCTATTACTGAATCTGAATTATTGTCATGTCACCTTACTGTAGTGTCACCGTAACATAATGTAAAAAAAAAAAACCCAAAACTTATTTTAACTTATGTACATAAATACAGAAAGAGTTGCGGAAACTACGACAAAATAAGATCAAATCCAGTGAGTCCGAGCCAAGAGTGACATCAAATAAGGGTATAAAACAGACTCAAAAGGACTGTTTCCATGGAAACCACTAGAAACTCCAAAAAGTTACTCGTTTAAGCCAAGAATTAGACCAGTGTACCAGTCGTGAACTGCTGAAATGTTTTTACACTTTTACTTTTGCACGTATTAAACTAATGGGATATAATGTGTTAATTAGAGCTCTTTAGAGGTGCTTGTTGTGTTGGGCACACTTGCCAAAAATATTCATTTAACTGTCAATCACATTTTTATGAAACATCAGCTAAGTGGATGTGAAAAAAATGTCACAATTAGACTAGAGAACATCATTTTTGTAGCATGATAAGAGTGTCATTCAAAGCTGATAGCTGGAGGTTCGAAATTTTGTTTGTCGCCCCTCATTCCTGTCCTCTTTTTTTGTTCTGGTCAGTCCAGTGGGAAAACTTACTTGTCTTTGGGCCACATGGCCACATGGTTGTACAGGTAGTATGACAAATGGTTGGGCACCAGGTCTTTGCCAGATACACGGACATCCACAGGGTACCAGTACTCAAACTCCCTCCTAAGCCTCTGCAGATGCTCTTTAGGGATGTTGGTCTTGGGGAACGGAGAAGTCTTAAAGAAGATGAAGTCCCACACCTCTCTGGTCATCTGCTCTGGCCTGTGGTAGAGAAAAAAATAGAAGAAAAAAAAGACAGAAATGAGGCTAGAAACAGAGACTTATTGTGTTCAAGTGAGGTGAAAAGAAGAAATTGAATGCTTGGTGTGACTGTGTGCGTTTTATATAATTCAATAGTTGACTGTACATGCTTCATTTTAATTTCACATTTATTTTAGTGCAAAAGAAGGGACAAGACTTAAATGAACAATGATTTGGAAATTACTGGTTTCTGCATATTTGTGTGCACATGCGTTTGATGCATCCATACTTGATGCCCAGTGGTGACTCTCCTTGGCCGTTAAGCACACCTCCCTGCAGAAGGTGGGCTACGGTGTAGTAAGCCATGTAGATGGTGGAGTCTGACAGGGACTCAATCAGCCACTGCTCGTCCCAAGGCAGCCGCGTTCCTATGGTAACCAGGGGATGTATGCACGCACACACACGCACGCACACGCACACACACGCACAGGAGAAAGAAAACCAAAATTCATTCATTTTATGACAACCGACATCTCATCTGTTTTAACACAATGTTTTCTTGTCAAACTGCACACACACTGGTGCCAAATATTGAGGAAATGTAGAACAAAGTCTTGGCTTTACTGTGTGATCTTCTGTACACAAGCCTAAATGTAACTCTGTTGTCAAATAAACCAAATCAAACCAGACACCAAAGTAACTTGTGCTTTCACACAAATAGTTTGACACTTGTTTCCACAGATTAGATTTTTAGGATTTTGGAATCCCTGTTTAGCAAGAATTTACAAAAGATCGACTATTTAAGCAGCCTCAGATCAGCTAAACTCAGGTTGGTGACAATGTTAAACATCTTACAGGCTAATTGTCTGGTAAAATGACTGGACAGACTTTGTGTTTTTTATTCTTAAAACATGTGGAGAGATTTATACAGCGAGGAACAGTTTACAGCTAGCCTAGACTGTACTGCATGTCCTGCGCTGAATGCCAGCTGGCCTTCAGTCTGCATCTATTCTTATAAAAAGCATCAGAGATGGAGTGTTGCTAGGTGTCCAATCATTAGTCCTTTGTCTCCATCTATAGACCAAGAACATCGCTCAAATACAAGTTCAAATCTTTATATAAAAAAAACTGTTTCCAATTAGACAATCATGATCTTAAAAGTGTCAGCAAAACTAAAGATAAATAAGAGTGGTGGTTAGTTATAAATATTTACTGAACACACACACAGACAGACAGACACACACACACACAAACACACACTGAAACCACCTACCAAGACCATAGGTACGTGAGCAGGCATGCTCCTGCAGCCAGTCCAAAGTTGCCTCAAAGTTTCTTCTGGTCTCCTCACAAAATCTGTATTGTGTTGCAAAATGAAACATCAAAACAAAACAAAACATGAATTAGGCAAGACTTTGGACTGAAACATTTTATTTCCAGCATAAAGCTTATAGGCAAATAATAAAATTGGTGTTGTGAACCTTTACAAGATCCCCCACAAAAACACTAGAAAAGACAAATTTGATATAAAATGCAAATCAATTGCATCAGAGATCTTACGTTTCCAATGACTTCAGGGCTTCATTGGCCTGCTGCTTCCACTCAGCATCCCCATAATCCAAATACCTGTGGGATGAACAAATAATATTTGCATAAGGCTTATTGAAGACAGTAAACACTAAAAATGTTTTTAAAAAGTTAAAATTACAAGAGTTTCATGACCAGAATGACTGAAACTAGTTTAAACTTAACCAGCTGTTAACTTTTTGTCACTTTGTAATTCAAAGTATCAAACACCAACAATTATGACTTTATTTTACAGTTCCTGCAGCACTCACCACTGGTCACAAAGAGCCACCACACACTCGTCAGCTGAACGTGACATGACCTGCTTTTCTGGCTCCATGTAGATCATGGCCTCTCCCTAGAATACATGAAAATAGAGTCAATAATAATAATAATACAGAAATAAATAAACAATAACTTTTTGTGACATTGCAAATAATTTTTTTACCCTTTCAACCATCATCTTCTGGATGGGCTTCTTGACATCCTGGACCTTCTGGCCCTTGTAGCCTTCCACAAGCATGATCTAGGACAGAAGATTATTAGCAGAAAGTCAAACACACTGATGCACTGTTTGAACTATTTACAAGATTTACCAGCAAATGAGCTATGCCTCACGAATGGTTACAGAACTTCTTCTTGCTTCAGTGTTTAACGATGGTAAACAGAAGAAAACTACCTGAGGGTACCTAAAAATCCACAGACAGTTGATGAATGATTTAGGCTAGCCTTAAGCTTCAAATTACTTGATTTGTGCCTGGGAGATAAACAATACAAGCTTCAAACCTAAAATGTATACCTGCAGGGCTTTTGCAGACAGACTGCATTTTGTTAACTAACATAGATGCTTTGAATGCTAATGGCACTCACCCCTTCATAAAATCCCTTCAGATAAACCTTCTCCTTGGCTTCAGCCAGTTTCTCCTTGTCATTCTGGCTCTGGATCTTCAGCTCATCACACACCAGAGGAGCAGACAGGTTGCCATATCCTGGAATCTCAATGATAGGGATCTGCACACAAATAAAAGCACAATGACTTTGCATGGTGACACAGAATGCATGAATTTTGTGCAGCATAAGTAAAATGAATGGACTTTAGTAGTTCAGCTTACCGGCTCAAAAGGCAGAACCATCTTGTCCTCAATTCCATACTTCTCCCGCAGCGCCTTTTATTCCAAGTCCAAGAAAGAACAGTGACATCAACAAAGAGGATGTGAGAAGAAATGTCTACATTTTGTCCACAAAACTAAAATCAAATTGAAATATTACGCACTTATGTGAAAGGTTCAGAAATTTTGAACTTATTGCTGGATGGTATCAGAACCTTTATATTTCTTTTGATTCTGCTATGAAAATGGTAAATAAGTGTAGTGATTTATTGATACATCTGTACACATAAATGGAAATACAGCAGAGTCTGCACAATTCTAATGAGCTATTCAATGCAACTTGAACTCTCTTAGGCAAACTTTCTTGTCGTTTCTTTAAGTAGCCTTCGCAAATAGTTCTCCAGGCTTCTTGGAGGACATTCAAAGCTCTTCTTTGGATGCTGCCTGCCTTTTGTTTTGTTCTCCGTTAGGAGGATCCTACAGTTTCAATAATGTTGAGCTCCGGGCTCTGGGGAGTCCATCCCTTGACTGATGGTGTTCCACTCGGTTTTATTCATGATTCATTTACTGAAATGTGTCTGGGATCATGGTCATCCTAAAACATGACAACATTACCACAGAAAAATAACTTTTTTTTTTTGGTGGATTAAAATGTCATGATACTTTTTGTGTTCATCATTCCATCAGTTTTAACAAGATCACCAACATCACTGGCTGGAATGCATGACAGAGCCTCCACCGTGTTTTACAGATTTACAGTTATTCACACTCTCTGCTGTACCTGTCTCCTGACACCAAAATTCCAATTTGGATGAATCACTTCCTAAGACCTGCTGCCACTGATTCCATCATGTGGAATAATTTGGCATACCTCAGCCTTTTCTCCCTGTTTTCTTTAAAAGTGACATCTTGACAGCCACCTTTCCTGCGTCAGGTTTTTGCTGTAGTTTTTCACATTTCTTAAAGAAATGACTTTTAAATCATGTTCACCTGCTCTAGATAATTTTTAGGACTGTCACTCCTTGTGTTCTCCACTTGTCCAGATTCCTCAAAAAGAAAATTTCAGGACATACTGCACACCATGTCCAGATATGTTTTCCTCTAAAAGCTTATTGTAAATCACCTTGTTAGTACAAAAATAATATTTTATGACTGTGAAACTGTTCAATCATTAGCATTTTTTGTGTTTTCAGAACACGAGAAACTCGTTTTTTTTGACAAGCTGCTAGTATCAAAAATGCCTGAAGTAACAAAGTAACAAAGTTCTTCGATATGTTGACTGTCATGTGTAGACACAAAACTATTCATCCCTCGAGTTAGGTGCCTTTTTCCGCTTTGATCAGATCAGACAAAAAGACTGGATTAAAAAATGAGTGCAAAAGAAGTCAATATCCAAAGAAAAACTTTGAAAAATATAAAGAAATGCAGGATGGCTCAAGACCTTTTCGTAGGTTTATATCGTCACCTGTTTTTTCTTGATGTCCCTGAGAGCAGCAATGTCATCAGGAGCATCAGATGGTACACTGGTAACAACCCCAGTACCTAAGACAGACAGGAAAGACACAACAATGCATAAAATCTATAAAATGATAATGCAGTTTTTTATTCTTTTCCCTTACCCTTCATAACCCTCAGAAACATGATGACACAGGGGGCATTTATTATTAAAATTGTGACATATCAACTTAGTCATTGAGAAATTCCAATTATTACTAACTCTACAGAGATTCATCAATAGGACACAAGAGTACAAAGAGACAAACTACTATCCTGGAGCAACACACGCAAGAAAAATAGAGAAGTCTGACTTCTAACAGAATAGAAACACTCTGCAATAAGGTCGATTTTAAATGATTGCAAATGTTATGTGCTGGAGGGAAACAAGAACTTATAGCATCCATCCTTTGACATTGCAAACAATGCTTCTGAATTCTACCTTGACCTTGTCCTGCTATTTTGAGTCCCAAGGATTTTTCTATATAGCTCAAGCAAAATAAGACAGTGTTTTAAATAAGGATAAATCAAATTTCAGTCAGATTCTGTGCAGAAGACAGGAAGAGGTGGAAAAACTGACCTATTTAGAACTACTTGTGATTGCCAAGTACATAAGAGAGGAGGGTGCCACTCCTCAGGAATATTCCTGCTGTTTTGAGTGCAATCACCAACAGCGTCCATCTACAACTATGATGCTTAAATGTGAGAAATTTCTGCCTCAAAAGAAACGGCACAATTTCTCAAAAACAAAAATGTACTGAAATTTAAGCTACAAATCTAATCCTAGCGTTTTGGCTCATACCTTTATCCTCCTTGATGGTGACCATAGGGAGAGCATAGATGATCTTATAGGAGGTCAGAGGAGCACTCAGGGCACAGCCGAGGATATCCTACAAAGACCAAAAAAAAAAAGAAAAAAGGCCACTGAATCAGATACACGAACCGCTGGTTTAATATTAGATAGCATTTTATTTTTTATTCCACTGAAATTAAATAAATCCATCTAAATGATCTGAACTTATTTGCTGTAGTTGGAAGCAGCACATGAAAAAAGTAGTACCTGTCCCAGTACTTCCATTATTACTGGCACCACTCCATTTTCCTTGGTGAAGCCCTGGAAAGACATATTCCTGGCAGCCCTTCTGGTGGAGATGAAGACGTCCCCATTGGTTGTCTCAAAAGCAACATACTTCATGTCAGGTCTCACCCAGCAGTTGGTCTGACCAAACATGGTCTCTGGTCTAAGTGTAGCAGCCACCAGGAAGATGTTTTTGCCTTTCATACCGCTGTGGGAAGTACCGAAACTAAGGCTTAGTGGCAGGATTTAAAAAGGATGACAGTTATATTCAAGAGGATAAAATCAGTCTTTCTTTGTAAACCTGTCATCTCCAAGAAAGTTTTGTTTTCTTTTTTGTGGAAGTACAGCGTTAAGTATTTGTTACCTGCTATAAAAGACCTTGGATTTGAATTTTGCTGTGTAGGGTTCAACGACCTTCATCTTGATCAGGGTGTATTCCTGAGGTCCAACTCCCTATAAGTGAGGTACAAATGTTAAGGAAGAAAATTTGATAAATAAAAGTTCCTCAATCACTACAATTTAAATTGTAAGAAAGTTTTGTGGTAAAATAAGTAAAACAAACATTTTTTAAGCATTTCCTGCAGTAAATCTGTGGTTAAATACGCCTCAACATTGTTACTTTATTAGGTATTAAGTCACTTTGAATGTGGCATTGTTGTTGCTGCTGTTATTAGTCTACTTGGATTTTATGACACAACCATCTCTAAAGACAGAATGATCCAAAAAGTAGAAAACTGCTTCGACCAGATAGGAGCAACAACAACTGAAATAAGCCCTTGTTACAGACAGACAGACATCTCTGGATGCACAACATATCGAAACTACGAAGCAGAAGACCACATGGGGCCCCACTCCTGCTAGTTCTTGTTCTGACAAATCTGCAGCAACTATGTGATGCTATCATGTCAATATGGACCAAAAAACTTGTTGGGGGGGGGGCAACCCTGACACTAGTGAGGTGTACCTAATCTTAAACAATACTACAGTTTCAGAATAAATAATTTTTTCTGTCAAGCTGAGGACGTCTACCTCTCCTGTCTGTCTGTCATGGTCCATGCATGGTTGTCCATCCTTGGGACAGTAGATGGTATACCTGCAGGGGAGTTCAGAATAGTCACGATATAGACTCAATAATATAAACAGAATATACAGACTCAGAATAGACTCAAAGAAGACTAAAAGGAAGAAATCAAATTAAACAGAATTGAGAAAGAAAGCCACTTAAAAAAAAAGTCAGTAATATATAAACTATGATGATTTTTTCCCTATATCATTAAAAAAAAACAAAAAAAAAAACCTTGTGGTAGACGACAAGAAAACCTGAAAGCATCTCACCTTTTACCAAATTTGATCTTTTTCCTCTCTTTTAGAGTAACAAACTGCCACCTGACAAAGGAGTCGTAGAAGGGGTTCACGTCTGTGGTGATGAATGAACGCCTCCAGTCCACCTATGAGGTAATGACATAACAGCATGTCAGCACAACTGAATAAATTCAGTGCCTTCCTTTAGCCATGAAAACATGGATGCATCAATGTCACTGTACTTTTTGTGTCTCTTATTTAAAAATTACAATGTTTTGCCACATGAAACTGCATGAATGTCTAAAAGGTATGTGCAGTTTAGTCTTAAAAATAATTTTAATCAAAGCACAGAAAGAAAAAACAAACAAACAGAGAAAGCCACCTTGACTCCCATCCCTTTGAGATCTTTGACAGCCAAAGGAGGGAAATAATCCAGCCAGTGTTCAGCATCTGCAAACTTGACAATCTCCTGGTCAGTTAAGCCCAGAGACCTCATGATGTCCCACTGGAAAGCGGAGGATCCAGATTTGGCCACTGCTTTACTCTGGCAAAGAAACGAGAAAGAGATGATAACAGCAGAATGATTACAAACTTTCTTTTATCTGAAAAAATGGAGAAGCCATACACTACTTAGATAACAGACTAATTTTTTACACCTTCAAACCAAATTTTATGGTACTGCTTTCATCTTAACTCTGCAAATTCTGTCCTGGGTAAAAAAGGCCTTAAAAGAACCAGCTCAAGCTTTTATCATAATAGCATAAGTATAATAAATTCATTTTGAAAATAGCATTTCTAACCTGTGATCCTAACCTTTTTGCCCTTTGCTTTGTCCTTGATAATGATTTCATCAGATGTTGTTTGCTGTTGTTTCTCTTCTTCCTCCTCCTCTGGAAACTGTGGAGGGTTTCCATACAACTCCATCTCTCTCTTCAGCTTGTCTGCACAGGCCTGATGGATACAATTATTGATTAAAAATATCAGAAAAAACACAAAGATCTGTTTAAGAGAGATGGATTATGACAGATAGATAGTAGCATAAAATAATTATGTTAAAAGTTGATTTTGGGACAATAAGAACAAACTGTAATTGCATGTTTATATGATGAAAAGTGATAGGATTATGTCAGATTATAGACACATAGAAATCTTATGAAAAGTTTCTGAATAAAAAAAATAAAAATGAAAAAAACAAACAAAAACCCAACATTACTTACTTTGATCGGCATTCCTGTACAGTGCAACCCGAATGGAAAGAGGCATTTCTTTCCCTTAAGAGACTGGTAACCAACAGCAAACTGCAGGAAGAGAAATGAACAACAATGGCTAAGAGACCACATATCAAAATGTTTCAATCTTAACTTATTTGCAACAGGTGGTGACTCAGGTCGATGTTTGCCTTTAAACTTACCTCACATTTTGACAAACTGAATGTATGGCCAAGGTGCAAACGGCCATTCATGTAAGGATAGGGAAAGGTGACCAGGTACTTGTTTTTACTAGAAGGTAAAAAAAAAAAGGTAAGGTAAAAAACAAACAATTTAGCTGCAACCCAACAGGTTTGCCCAAGATTGTAATGTGAACTATGAAACAACATCAGACAACATGATTCAGCAACAAAAAAAATGTACTACATACTACATATCTATTACAATATAAAACAATAAGTGTATTATATTTAGTTCTACAAGGAAGTTCTACAGAAACTGCTTTCACATTCCAGTGTGCTGCAAATCTTTGGAAATCTTTCTTTATATATGGGCTTACAGTTGCATATTCTCTATCTGGAACAATTTGAGAAATACTGTAAAACTGTTCAGAAAACTGATCACGTGGTTGTTCTTGAAAACTGAAAAGATACTCACTTTGTACTTTCCCCGACTGTTGTCGGTGCATTTTGCTCAAATGTTCTCTCCCTCTCCCATTTCTCCTGGATTTCCAATTCAATCTTTCTCAGAAAGTCCAGCTTTGCTGTTCCTTTCCGCTCCTGAAATGTACCGTCGAGCAAAGAATCACAAACTGAATGTCATAACAATAACAGCCGCAATATCCAGCTTAACAGAGTCAGACTTTTTTATTTCTGTAATTGTCTCAACAGCTCATGTTAGCTAACTTTGCTAATAGCCACATTGAATTAATGCTCTAAGGCAGAAATTTTCTTTTTTACAAAAAAATAGCATTAACCATTTCATACTGCGAGTAATTAAAAGATTGGACCTACCGTCATTTTGTCTAAAACTGCAAGTAATTAGTTATACTGTTCAAAAAGAAGAAATAGTGTCTAGTTTGACAAGAGAAACCCACGCCACCGGTGCCTGGCTGATGACACCTGTCGCTTGGTTTTCTGGGAAATGTAGTCCATCTGACTTTTCAGACGTATCTTAACCCATCTGTCGTATTTGCACATTAATTAGAATAGCTAAGATTTATTAATCTTAATTACTTTGATAAACAAATACAAGCCGTCATATGTGCGGCTTTTTTGTTTGTTTGTTTAAATGCATAATAAACATCCGCCGTCGTGCTTGCGTTACGACAATTTGACCATGTTGCCATGCCGTAAAATATTTTGTACGACCTGCCTGTGAAGAGAGACAGAAGGCCTTAAAGCTTATAAATTTATAGACGATGAAAGTAGGGTTGTCAAAACGCTCTTTCTTTTTGTAGACAGTATTGTAGTCCTTCTCACAATGATCATAGAAAATGTTGAAGCCTTGAAATCGTGGCTGGCAAAGCTCCTGGAGCCGATGTAAGTATTGAAATGAAATGACATTTAGCGTGCATGCTACGTAGCTGCTTTAGCCTGCTAGCCGCTGGGTTAGCCTGGCATCAATGGCAGATTCTTGCACGAGTAGCTAACCATCGCTTGTTGGCCTTTCGAAGCACAGAGAGGCACTTTTACTTTTCATTAGTAATGATTGTGCATGATGTAGTGAGTTTACTTGCGTTTGATGCACTGCGAATTCTTGCATTCTGACACTATGGTAGTTAAGAACGCAGTTGGCGCACGGTAGTGTAACTTTATCACAGTTCTGTAGCAAGCTCCTAGCCTTCAACGTGTAGCCCCTCTTGCCTAAAACAGCTGTTGTATCTCTGGGAAAAGTTACTGATTAAAACTGTAGCTATTAGCTCGACATATTTGATAGTTAAATGCACACAAATACTTTGCTTTTGGAGTTTCCATAGTAACACATGCTTTGTAAGCGTTACGCTTTCTCTCTGTTTTGCTAACACAAGATCCTAAAATTCTTTTAAATATGTTGACGAGCTCAAATGGGTAATGGAGTGCATTAAAGGATTTAAGTTACCCCCTCCCTCTCTTTTTTGTGCTGTTGGGACAACACACAGTCACTGTTTAATCAACTAATGGAGTAACTCCACAATATTATCGTTGTGTGTCCGAGGTTCATCCTCTAAAAACAAGGAGTTTTTTGCATAGGGGAGAAAAAGTCCTTGCAGAGCCAAAGTGAGGCGTATTTAAGCTGCTTTATCTAAAGGCTGGAGTTCAAGTAGGCATAGTTTCATTCACATTGTTATTACATTTATATTGTTGGTAATTATTAATCATTGGGAATTTCCATAGTCAATGATCCTGTAGTTAAGGGTCAAATTTGACTGTAGCTTTAGTGAGTCAGCAGTTAATTAACTACTAGCAGCTTGTTGCTTGAACTTAGGGCTGTTCGATATAACGATATATATCGGATGACGATATAAAAACGTCTATCGTTTCATTTTACGCTATCGTTTGTTTCGTGGTGTCGCAAAATAAACTGTTTACGGCAATATTTTTTCCATCGTTTTGATGGTCACTGTAATGGCTATATTAATTTCTTAAAGTTCTCTCTTTCTCTTATATTTTATATAACCACACTACGGAAGGACAAGCGCCTGTTTTTATGCGTTGTGGTTGTTTATGTTCCACATAAACCTTTCACAATAAAGCTCAAGATCCTGTTGAGACTTTTCAAAATAAACTGAATCACGTGAAAGAGCAGATTATTTACGGATGGGAAGTAAAAAAGAGCCACCAGGTGCTAAAAAATAAACCTTAGACTCAAACGTTAGAACAGGCTTTTCTCCGCAGCACACCGTGTAATAAATGCTCACAAAGAAAACAGCGGCCGTTACAACTTATGTTTAAAAATGTATAGTTTCATGCATCGGTTAAAACACTCGACTCCAGCTACATGAGGCACAGCTGGAAACACTTCCCGCAAGTCGAGCTGCTCGAGATTCATAGAATTTACAGAAAATGTTACATTTTTGTGATTTATATCGTTATCAGACGATAGAATTCTTATATCGGGATATGAGATTTTGGTCATATCGCACAGCCCTACTTGAACTTGTTAGGGAGTGTTTTTGTCAAGGCTTTTGGAGGGTTTTTTTTCGGTTCCAGTAGTTCCATAGCTGACAGGCTTGGAGATCTTTTAGCTTGATTTCTATTTTTTTAAGTTTAAAAAAGCAAATGTTGTGTAAGTGGAACATTTAAACTTTTAAACTCATAAATTATTTTGAAAAAGTGCAGGTAAACACACTGAAATCGTTTTACCAGGCTTTATATTAAATTTTAAAAAAGGCATTCGTGCTCAAACTGCAAAGATTACTCTGCTGTTAATTGATTTATTGAGCTTCATAATGCATTGGTCCAGTGCTATATGTCTGATAACTTTGATACTGAAAACCAGCCACAGACTTTTACTTGCATTTTGCAGTGAAGTATAACAAATTCATCCTGTCAGTTTGCATAAATACAAATTACTCTTAAGAAGACAGCGGTGGTAACTGCAGATGAAGCCAACTAGTTAAGATGCATACATCTTTTCCCTAGGAGACTGTAATGTTTCAAACATGTAAAACAAACTCAACCATTGGCTCAGTTTAAAAGAATAAAATAGGTTTGATGGCTAAACTGTAACTATTGTGAGCACATGATGCAAACTGCAGCAAAACTGTATACCAGTCAGCATAAGACAATAATGATCGTGTTTTATGCTTTATGGGCTCTGAAGCTTACATATTTTGTTGTTTTTGTATTTTATTTTGTATCACTTTTGTTTTCCTGTACTTAATTTATGTATTATTTTCTGCATTCATTTGTGTGTTACTAGTTTATGGAACTTAGTTGATTTTACAGCTGTCTGTCTTGGCCAGGACACTCTTGTAAAAGATATTTTTAATCTCAAGAGTCACATTTTCCTGGGTAAGCAAAGGTTAAAAACAGTGTAGATAACACTGAGCTTTTTTTTTTTTTTTTTTTTTTGGAAAAGCTAGCAGTAAGTTAGACAGACACACCTTGACATGTCCCTCATTTTGTCTTGAAATTTAGCTTACTTTGCAGGAACATCTGAGCATTTTCTTTATGCCCACAGAAAGGGTGACCAGCTGTAACACAGTGAATTGCAACACTTGTGTAAAAAGCCAAACCACAACGACACTTCAGACATAGTCACTACCCTATGTCATTTCTTTCACATGCTCAAAAACCCCTACATTGCATGCATTGTAGCACATCATGTGCAGAGTTTTCAAAGAATGGTCATCAAACTTAGTTGTAATCATAATTAAATTTTAAGCTATATTACCAATGTTAAGAAATGCTCCCATGGAAACCTGTACTCCTTTCTTTCCTATGAAAATAATAACCTTTCTTTTACTTTATGCATTTGGTGGATTGTTTAAGTTTTGTGGCAATGATCTGTCCCCCTTTGAATTTTACGCTTTGCATACATAGATATGTAAATGAATTTGATATGCATTATATTTCAGTTGGTTCAACTAAAACATTTCTCTCAGCTTTAACAGTTTTTTCTTATTAGATATATGAATGAGTGTGTGTATATATCTCTATCTATCTATCTATCTATCTATATATAGATAGATAGATAGATAGATAGATAGATAGATAGATATGTTTTAATATATACATTTTAATCTGCAGATGTGATGCTGACCCCTCTGCATTAGCCAACTATGTAGTTGCTCTTGTGAAGAAGGACAAACCAGAGAAGGAACTGAAAGCACTTTGTGCTGATCAGCTTGATGTCTTCCTACAAAAAGGTATGCATTTTATTTATATAAAGCTTTTCTGCTAATGTGTCAGCAGGCAATTTTGACATTTTGTAGTTCTTCCTGGTTAAGGTGGAGGAAAAACCTTTGCTCCATCATTAAGCTAACAAGGGATTTATTCGTACTCCCCTTGCACATGTCAGACAATAGAGGCTTTGCAGTTAGGTCACAAATCCTTTGGGAATCAGACCTGGTGGCATTGTCGAGGTCAGTGACTAAACTGATTATTAAAAATTAGTTGCTAAGTTTAGAAAGATCAGAAGCTTTTTTCCTGCATACAAAAAATGCAGTACCCCTGCGGAGGGGATTTAGTTTTCTTTTTTCCCCTCATATGCCACGAAGACTGTACTATATAGTTTAAGTAGCTCAAACATGGAATACATGTGGTTATCATAAATAATATTGAAATTATGCAACTTGTTTGATATAGTAAAACAGGCTCTTTGTCTTAACAATGTTAAAAAACTTGATTGAGGCTAGAAAATGACCAATATGGAAATAAGCTGATCAGAAGCATTTGATCCAATTGATGTGTCGTCTTGGCTTCCAATTAAACTGATAATGTTAGCCATTACCTGGGATTTTTGAAAGATTTGCTTTGGAAGAATGTCAGATAAACAGGCTCAACATTTCTGCAACACAAACTGCTTTTCAGCCCCCAGAATTCATATGTATTACCCATTAACAGTCACACTTATGTAGCCTGCATTCTGTAACAGGCCATGTTAATGAAATATCACCTGTATAAATATAGTGAGGCAGGCAGAATACAATGAAATGTATAGAGTCTTAAATTTGAATTGGAACATTAGCAATGCTATCTTCTCTGCAGTATCACCACCTCATGGATGCCATTTGTGGACCCCACATGTGGCCACCAGAGGGAGTGTTGCATCGTTTGATAGTGACTCTGTATCCAGTGTGATGTGTCCTGATTCAGTCTCTTTATTTTTAGCTCTACACTATTAAAATTAGTTTAGGGGTTTAATTTAGTTGGAAAACATGTTGATGGTTATTACATATGTCTCCTGGATCACTTTAGAATTTTTTAATGTTACATTTTTTTTTTATCAGGTAGCTTTCCCACATTTCATGGATGCAGTGTTCATATGCGTTATTTTTTTCTGTGTGTGTTATGCTCTTAGACGTTTGGCCCTTTTTCACAAGACTGAAAACTGCATGCAGTTTTTAATGTGTTCTCGTGATTAATTTTGTCCTTGCAGAGACGGTGGGATTTGTTGATAAGCTTTTTGAATGTTTGACGACCAAGAACTACCTGGGGAATCCTGCTGCCAAGGAAACTCCCAAAGAGGAGATTAAACTGCCTGCAATCAAGGCTGAAGTTGTTGAGGTACACCGTGAAATTGAATAGCTCGCCTTTTGAAAATGAGTGTGCACACACACACACACACACACACACACTATTTTTTTAAACTGGTTGAGTGGTTTTGTTGGAATGGGCATTTCAATTTGAAATCAAAGCTTTTGATAAAATCACTTATTTTGAATGCCTTTTTGTTTATTAAGGCTACGTCCACACGTACATGGGTAGTTTTGTAAACTGAGATTTCTCATTTTCATTTAAAAAAATATCTCGTCCACACGTGCAGTTTTGAAAAATATCTCCGTCCACATGTAAACGCAGAAGTAGCTCACAAAGAGCCAAAGTGAAGTCCTCGACCTGTCAAAATTATCTCGCCATTCTTCTGGAAGAAACGCGTGTGAAAGAAAGGCCCAAACGCATAGAAAAAGCTGCGTTTTCAAAAATACCCATGTATTTGTGGACGTAGCCTAAGTTTTAAAGTTATATTATAGCTGATGTTTTTTGTTTTGTTTATTTTGTTTTTTCTCCTCAAGGCTGAAACACCCGAGGAAGAGAACAGGCGAAGGAGAAGTCCTCTGAGAAATCGCTCTGACTTCAATGAGTCCAGGTATATGGCTTGCATTTAACTTTGTCTTTATAAGCAGCTAAAACATTTGCAGGTAGGACACACTTGTTGAACTGTTTAGTACATATTGATGTTGTGTAGTTGTATAGCGATCTTACCAAGCAGCTATATTTCCAACCCTCCGAGTCCTGCTTTTGGCTTGATTAGGCCCTCGTGTCCACTAATGTGTCCCTTGGCTGTGGCATATCTAGTGTTGGGTGCAGATGGGAGAGTTCATTCACTGATATACGATGATTAACGTAATTTGAAAAGAGTTACGTCTTTAATATACAGGTTATATTTTTGCATTTTCTGCATATTTTTAGAAATTAAGTTGTCATTAATTAATTTATTTTTTTACTTTATTTTACTTTCTTGAGCTTCTGCTGTGAAAAGCTTCTGTTAATGAAACTAAGCACTTCCCAATAGTTTTAACACAAACAGCCCATTTGGGGACTTAATGGGATTGTGCACACATAAAACAAAGGTAATTAAGCCTTTCCCTAATAACTTGTTTCCGATAAAAGCGTACTTCTCTCAAACAAAGATCATTATTTCAGGGTTCATGTTATGTTAAAGACATACAGAAAGAAATGATCCTTGCGTCTTCATTTGTTGTAAGAAGACCCACATTCGTGTCTGAAAACCTGTGAAGTATTCCTGTGTGATTTCTACATTTAAAATCAGCAACGCCTCTAACTTCTCATCATCCACACAGGAACCGCGATGAGAGGAGGCGAGACGAGCGCAAGCGCCGTGACTTTGATCGGCACGGGAAAAGCGGCAGCGACTCCCACCGGGAGCGGGAGCGCCATGAGCGGCGCAGGGGCAGCCCCCGCGGGAGAAGCTACAGCAGGAGCCGCAGCCGAAGCAGGAGCGGCAGTCGTGGAAAGAGCAGGGATAGGGAGCACAGAGGAGGCAGAGGTGAGAAAGTCCCCCCTCCCACAACTAATAACAACAACAGCACAGGGGAACAAAGATTGAGGCACGAAGAAGCTCCTGAATCTCTCGTCAGCACTGCTAAACGGGGCATTAGTGACGGTGACGTGCTGTTGGAGACATGCTGGTGTGAGGCGCTTTAGATGAGAAGACTTGTAGAAATTACGGATGTAGCCGACTCTCGTTTTTATTCCTGTCGGATTGTTGGACAGTGTTGCTGGGAGTTGGTAGAAAGGAAGGGAGAATGTGGACAGCTTTGCAGTCCTATCACTGGGGGTTCAACAACATGGGTTGGGATTGGTCTTCTTACCACCAAGGTTAATCTGCTCATCTTTGTCATTACAAGTCTCTCTCTTTTTTGTAATCTATTATTTAATGTAGTGCTTTTAAAAGTCAGCTATGATACAGTACACAATGATTTATGTGATTTACTTGTTTTCAACAGACTTCAAGTCAAAGTTTGAGGCAGAAAGGAAGGACACTGACGGATACAACTCTTCCACCACATCCGGCTCTCAGCAGCAGCAGCAGCAGCAGCACCCGCCACCTCTCCTGCCCTTGCACACACCTCTGCATCCCTTTTCCTCTTCTTCCTCGTCTTCAGGAGCTGGGGGTGTACCGGTAGCAACATCGGCTCACTTGCCCGACAGCACTACAGACAGCTGGTCTAGCTACTATGGAACGAGGCAAGATGGTGTTTGCAAACCTTTCAGCAAGGCTGCTTCACTCAAACAGCGCTGCAGGGATTACGATGGTAGGAGCAGAGTTAATCATCCTGTTCTCAATTCCTTTGATTCCTTCTTTCTGTCATTTCGTGTGTCTGTGTGTCTTTTATTTTATTTTTTATTTTTCCATCTGAGAGCCTTTTATCTGCTACAGCCCAGTAGCATTAGGGAGATGTTTTCTGTGCATTTCAAAGGGGATCAGAGTAACACTGGAGCTTTTTGATGAGATTTAAAGGAAATGTTAAGTTTAAGACGGCTGTTGTACAGTTTGCTCAAGTCTCTAGTTTAAACACTACCTTTTTCTTCCCCTGAGGCTTCTGTGCCTTGTTTGGTCTCTTCACTAATGACCACTGCTTAGCACTCATCCTCTTGTCCCCAGTGAAAGGTAGAAAAGCAAGCTGGTTCCCTCTCACTCCCCTCTACACTGAGGCTCAGGAGAGTTTAAACTTACCCACTGTCCCTGAAGTACACTGCTTTCTGTCACAGTGCTCAAACACAGCCACTTGGGACCCAGTTCCTTAATGAGGCTTTGGTGTAAATACATGAACTGTGTGACTTAGCTGCTTTAAACTCAGATGTTTGTTCATTTTGTTTAATTCCCATGAATTTTTTATGTTATTGTGTGTGGGGTCTTTCTGTTTGTTTGGCTTTATTAATGCGTGTGTGTGCATGTGTGTTTTGTGACTGTAAAACAGCAGTTTATATAAACTCCATGTTGTGTACGATATTTATGAATAATCGCTTCTCTCCCTCACACAGAAAAAGGATTTTGTGTCCGTGGTGACCATTGTCTCTATGATCACGGCAGTGACCCCCTCATAGTCGACGATGTCAATCTACCAAATATTATTCCGTTCCCACCCCCACCTATTCTGCCACCCGCCGGGCTGCCCATGCCCCCCATCACTGAACCACCTCCCTCCCTCAGGATGCCTTCTATGCCACCCTATGGCCAGCCACCACCACCAGGTGTTTTCCCTATGACAGGTGAGTATTAATGTTCCTCTAATCCATCATCATATTGCGAAGTTTTACAATTTGCATCTACAAAATAGTAAAGCCAGAAGAACAGTGTTCCTCTCTCAAACATTTGGTTTTGTGTGAGACGCATTGTTCTTCCGCTTCCCTTTTTCAGTCTGGTCACAATATACATACCTTTCCTTTGGCCTGTAGTATCATTGATTTATGAAGATCTTTTTGCATGAGTTTCCCTAATTTTTGAGAGCTAACAAACATCTCTTTAATATAATAGAAGTAGGATTAAATCATAAATCGTTTTCATTTAGAAACAATTTTGTCCCCACTCACAACAAAATCCAGCTAACTAATATGGCGATGTGTTGAAAGTATAGCAGGTCACATGTAAGACATCGTGGCCTCAGTAATGTGATACTGTACTCCTTACTCTGATGGCTGATTTGAAGACACCAGAGGTTTTAAATATGTAAAGATTCAAATGAACGGTATATTGAAATGAGATGTCACCACTCTGGAGTGTAGAAAAGCAGTTTATTTATTCAATAGTGTGTGTGTGTGTGTGTGTGTGTGTGTGTGTGTTGTAAAGAGTTTTTGTTGAATTTCTCAAGGGAGGAAATCGACCTGTGTAATCTTCCTGCCTTTGAGTTGCACTATTGCCGATCAGTTTCACACTGGCTGTGTTTTGTTTTTGCAAATCATCATGATGATTTAAAAAGCTGTATTTAAATCCAAAGCTCAAAAATCTTATGTATCTACATACGTTTAGAGCAGATGTGCTACACAGTAGATAGCTGCCCATTGATCATAAACAGTACATAAAAAATATTTTGCCTTTTTTTTTTTTTTAATATATTTCAAACATGGGGGGTGATGACTGAAACATTTGACCTGATAGGCTTTTATTGTTTCAGCTACTTTTTAAGGCTGTTAAAGTTATGAGATTTTTATCTTCCACTTGATAAATGGATAGTGTGTCATAAAGTTTAAGCAAATCTATCGAGAAGACGCCACAGTTTCCCGGTGCATCTGCTTTTATATTAAAGCAGTCAGATTTTCACTGAAATACTTCTTTAATACTATACATGTAATATACTATAGAGTCATTGCAATTTTGCATTTTGTCATTTTCTTACTTTTTTTTGGTAATTTTTATTTCATTTTGATTTTTTGGTTTTGATTTCAGTTGAGTTTCATTTAGTTTCCAGAGTTGATTTTTCTCATTTATTAGTTTTATCGCTACATTTAGTTTTTGTTGTTATATTGACTCCATTTTATTTCATTTTAATTTTCCCAGTTCACAAAATAATTTTAGTTGGTTTTAACTTTCTGTTTTGTTTAATCTAGTTTTTAGTTTTCATTTAATTGACTGATTTATTTTCTTTCACATCTAGTTTTAGCTTTTAGTTGTAGTTAACTATAATGACCTTTTGTACCTGAGACATCAGCTTGGGCTTGTGTCTCCCTCAGGACCCCCACTGATAGCAACCAGTGGGATTGATACCCCCAACCACCAATCTGCAATCACTTCTTCTCCTCCCGTCGGACCGCCTGGTGTGGGCCTACCTCCTACACTTCCTCATCCTCCTCCACCTCCTTCCTCGACCTCATCTGTGTCTCTTCGTCCCCAATATGTCCAGTCTGAATGTAAGCAGGGCTGCTTTTGCTTTTCAGATTGGGACTGTGTATTTGGGAAGAGATTTTGCTGTGTTGCTTTTTATTTGGGTGTTCCTTTTAGTGTGTTTATGTTGTTGAGTTGTTATTTTTTACTTCTCATTTCTGTGTGCTTTAATAGTTACAGTATAATAAAGGTTAGTTTACTAAATAGCTAAAATAACTAAGATGGTAAGGGTTATTTAAAACAAAAACACTTTTTGGTTCTGTTTCTGTTTCCTGTCACTGTAAAGTAGTTGTATGCCGTGCGTGTTTGTGTGCACAATTGGCATGTGTTTCTTGAGCCTGCAGTAACAGTTGTGGACCAGAAGGTAGCGCTGTGTATTAACCTAAAAAAAAAAACAAGCATCTCTGGGAAATTTTGTCGTGACTCATTTAGTTGAGTGCTTCCTGCTATGATTATGCACATGAGGGTTTCAGTTACAGAGTCTTTTAAAGACTTTAAAGAACTAAAAAGAAATTGGTCTATTTGGTATTTGCAAACTTTGGGTTTGTGATCTGTTACCACAACTGCCGTGAAGGGCCTCTTTCTGATAATTTTGCACTTGTGTGTCACAAATGTAGATAAGAATGAAAAGCATCATCTTGATTGTTAATTTTTATCTTTGTTTGTTTCTTGCTGGGTTATTTTGTGCACTTACAATAACTGTAATTTTTATTTCTCACATTTTGTAGGTTTTGTTCATATTTTTTAAAATTTTCAATTTTAAAATGTGTCTTTATCCTGGACTACATGTTAAACTCATGTCACAGGTTGCTACATATTCAGTGGTTACATTTAAAGTCAAAGATTCTTTTTTTATTAATATGTTTGCTGGTATTCACTTTTTCATATTTTTACATTTTTTTTCATATTACCCCCTAACAGTATGTGCGTCTGTTCACTTTTACACATTAGACAACTACGATGCAGAAGGCTACAACCCAGAATCTCCAGGCCTGACTGTAGCAGGACGTAACCCATATCGTCAGTTTATTCCCCGGGTGCAGACTCAACGCTCCAACCTCATTGGCCTCACCTCCAGTGAAGGTCAAGGCTCCAGAGGTAACGAACTCTTTTACAGTGTTTTAATTCAACCTGATCCTGGGAAATTGACCTTCTCAGACTGATTTGACTTCTTGCGTATCTTCTAGCTGCCAACATAGTGATCCAGACAGAGCCAGCTACTGCACCCAGCACTCCTGGAAGTAACGTGTCCCGTTTCAACACAGAGCAGGACAGCAGGAAGAGGACCATGGGACCCAGTACAGCTGAAGGGCCAGCACCTAAAAAACCCTGGATGGAAAAGTAAGAGATTAAAGAAAAAAATGTACATATTTGATTTAGGATGTCATTTATTCTGCACAGTGTTTTGTTTTCTGTGAAGAAATTGGAGTACGGTAGCCAGCTGAAATGTAATCAAGTTGGTGCCTCACCCCATTACTTATTACTGCTAAGGAGCTTTGTTTTAAGGTGAGGTGAGTCAGGTCAGCAGCAAGTGTTGTCTCAGTTGTAAGCAGGTAGATACAAGCATCCCAGTCATGAGGATTTCTTTGCACCACCTCTACTTGGAGTACATTTAAACTGTCATACAGGTTGTAGGTTGGTAGTAGTCTTCTGTAAATAAAACCATAATATGGCCGAAACTTGAATCCCAGATCACCAATCATCGCTAAATTTTGATTAACTCATCTGCTTTTTTCCTTCATTTATTTATTTATTTTTTTATGAAAACAAAACTACCAAATTAGTGATGTTAGCACTGAAATGTTCTTTTTAGGCCGAGCTTCAACAACCAGCATAAGGGTGCTTTTCCCAAGAGGACTTTTTACGTGAACACAAAGTTGGAAGTGCGCAGGATCCCGCGCGAGCTCAACAACATCACCAAACTCAACGAGCACTTCAGCAAGTTTGGAACCATTGTCAATATACAGGTAAAATGCATCCATTTTTGTTTGTTGTTGTTGTTTTGTTTTTTTTAACGAGTGCTCCCCACAAAGTTCATAGAGATTAGGCCTGCAGGAGAATGAATTCAAAACATTTACGGACTTGCACGTGCACTCTCAATCCAGGTTGTGTTTGGCGGAGACCCAGAGGCAGCATTGATCCAGTACACAAAGAATGAAGAAGCCAGACGAGCCATATCCAGCACAGAAGCGGTCCTTAACAACCGCTTTATCCGCGTGTACTGGCACCGCGAGCTTGGTGCTAATGCCACAGGCCTTCAGCAGCAGGAGCAGAGCTCAGGGAGCCAGGTGGCCGGGTCAGTGCCCAACCAGGGGCTGCAGCACAGCAACATGCATAAAGTTGGTATTAACAGCGGAGACATTGAGAATCCTTTGATGACAATTTTATATATTTTTTAAAAATATCCATTGATTTACCCTCACTTGTTTTATCTGCAGGGGATCAAGCAGCACAATCCAGCTGCTTATGTGTTGAACAAGACTGTACCCAAGCATCATCTGTCTGCAACAGCTGGGGCCACGACAAATGCCAAGTCGGACAACCTGAATCCAAACACGGACACGGCTGCTGTATGTTTTAAGTTTATCTTGCAGACAATATCAGGCAAAGTGGATATTATATAATATACAAAAGTATATTATTATGATGGCACGTGTGTTACATTTTCACAGTGATTTATGTGTGTTTGTTAGCTAAAATTGTATTTGTAAAGAAATTAATTATATATTAATTTCCTTTTTTTGCCCCCCCACCTTTCTCCTTAGGTGGTGCCTGCTCCTACAAACACCCTGAAGGGCCACTACACTTCCACAGCCGCCAAGTCTTCCTCAAAGAGCCTTGGGAAAACGGGAAAAGCACTGGAAGCACATGAAGCTCTCAAGAAAAAGCAGGCATGTTGCTTAACTTGGTTACGTATTTTGACCATTAAAAGAATAGCAGAGCTAAGCCATTTCCTTCTCTCAGGAGCCACAGCTAAGAAGGCTACCACTGAGAGAGAAAACTGTTTGGGGGTTTTTCATCTCAGTGAATGTTTTTGATTCCCTTTTTCTTTTTCCCCTCCTTTAGGAGGCACTAAAACTCCAGCAAGACATGAGAAAGAAGAAACAGGAGATGTTAGAGAAACAGATTGAGTGTCAGAAAGTAAGACATTTAACATTGAAACTATTCTTATCTGTAATCCTTCCTCTTTTTCTCCAGTGTACTGTCAACGTTCTTTCTGATACCATTTTTCGTGCCCCTCCAGGCGCTGATAAGTCGGCTGGAGAAAAACCGAGGCATGAAACCTGAAGAGAGGGCCAACATCATGAAAACGCTGAAAGAACTAACGGAAAAGATCACCCAGCTCCAGAATGAAATGAACCCTGCCTCCCAGGTCTCAAGCGCCAAAACTAACCACAGCCAGCCCAAAACCAAGACTGATGTAAGTTTGGCTTCCTTTTTGTCTTTGTACGTAACTGAGAGTAGGGGCGGGAAATTTAGGCCGAAAATTATATCACACATTGGTAGAGTTGTTTATTTGCCTTTTTTCACACTTCACAGGTCCTTTTTAAAAAGGCGTTTCTTCACATAAAAAACATTTTTATATGAAGAATAAAACTGCATACATTGAGTAGGTAGATGTTTATGAGTTTTAATTTTTTTATATACATTTTGTGTACTCTAAACCTTAGATGCTGGTGTATTAAGGTATTTATGGGGTCTTTATTAAGCAGTAGAAAGAAAGAACCTCCAGATCTCAATTTATAATATCTTAAAAATATTTGCTGTGTGTTTTCTAAGTTTAAGAACTATATAATGTCTCTGAGCCACTGGTAAAGGGAAGGGGGAGTACATTCCTTTCTTCTTTTTAGGGTTAGACAGCTTGCTTCGAGTGTGCTGACCGGGGGGGGGTTGGTGAGAGTGCGTAGGATTCCACACTGATGTTAAACCAAAATGTGTCAAAAAACATTCTCTAAAGGCTCTAAAAGTACTTGACCACAAGGTATAGACATTTACGTATATACAGGATATGTGCACACAGGCTGTCCTATATACCAAGTGAATAACTGCTCAGCCTCAACAAATCTTTGCTGTTTTCACATTCGTTTTCTCCTCTTTGCATTTAGTTGTGTCCTAGTCCTAGGCCCTTTTCAAATTTCAGCTGTGTGATGTTGAGTTCCTATATGAGTTCCTATACCTGGGATTGGGTCCTTTTTAGTCTGAATGCAATGAAAAAATTGGTTCTTTGGGGGGGGGGGATGTTATTTTTCCTGGAAATTCCAAGGAATGCTTATACAAATCTTTTAATCCATATTGAAAGAAATGGTTCTTACACTAATCTTAGGTTTGCAAAAACTGAAAAAAGATCAAAAAGTAAATGTTGGTTTTACAATTTCGATTCACACAGTTTTGTCTTGATTGACCTTGTTAGACCAACAGCACACTCCACCCCCCCCCCCCCTCCTTTATTTGTAAACACAAGTTGATATTTGTGTATTTAATTGCTTCTCTGGATTAAGTAAACAAATTTCTTTTCTATGACATGCGATCAGGCCCAGAAGGAGCTGCTAGATGCTGAGCTGGACTTTCACAAGAAGATGAGCTCTGGAGAGGATACAACAGACCTCAAAAGAAAACTGGGGCAGCTACAGGTGGAGGTAATACACACTCTCTCTGTCTCTCTCTCTCTCACACACACACACACACACACACACACACACACACACACACACACACACACACACACACACACACACAGAAAATACACATGGATAGAAACAGACACAAAGTTAATCATTGACAGCATCTTGCATCATCAACACTTTCGTTGAGAACTGAATTAGAGGATGTGATACCAAGAAGTGCCTTAGAGGAAGTGTGCAGATGAGATTATAGTCGCAGCCTGTTCTGCAAGGGGTGGAAAGAGATGGTATCTGTCCACCAATAAAATAAATCAAACAATATATTGAATTCATTAGTTTATTTGTGTTCTGTCAGATGTGTCAGGCAGAAAGGTTTTTTTTTAAACCATCTATGTTCTGTTTGTTTTATTTGACTCTGTGATAACTGGAACCTGATCCTGCAGTTTCTGCACAAGCTCCAGATCCGCTGTGTTTAGTGTTATTCGCTCAGCTCGAAGCTTCGTAAGAGTCCTAATGAATCTGATGCTAACGTCTTGGTGATACCACAAGACACCTACACAAGATGTAAATGACCTATTGCTTCCTTCCTGTTAAAAGGGAGTTTCTCTTTCCCGCTTGCCCCAATCGCTACTCATAGGGGACCAACTGACTGTTGTGGTTTGCACACTATCGTCACAAGGTCTTTACCTTGCAGCATAATTGCCTTGAGGCGACTGTTTTTGTGAACTGGCCTTATATAAATAAACTTGAATTGTATTCAGTAATTAAAAAAAAAAAAAGAGGTTTATGGTAAATTTTCAGTTTACCTCTGTACTGTTATCTTAGTCGGCTCCAGTAGTTGCCAGACGCACTCCTCCAGATGCTTGTTTTGTAGTCCCCTCGGGGTTTTGACACATCAGATTAAACAGCATTTTATTACTACACTCCATCAACGTGTAAGGAGGTAGACTTACACACACTTATCTACTGAATTGGTGGCTTTTCTTGAGGTAATTAGTATTGCAGTTTTGTTTGGAGTATTTGTACATTATATTTCATGTTCTATAACTTGCATTTAACCTCATCTTTGTTGCTTTCATTCTGGATCAGGTCTCTTGTAAGTTAGCGTGGTTTCCTGGTTAAATGAGCAATGACACATAAATAACACATCTTCCCAGTGATTCTGCCAAAAGTCATTAATTAGGTTTCAGGTTAGGTCATGCAGCCCATACATTTATTTATTTGTATTTTTTGGTGTTACACACAAAGTGTTTCCTTCTTCTTTATCCTCTAAATTTGCTGTGCACGCAGACGGCTGTGGCTTAAGATCAGGCTAACAACAACATAGCTTTTGTTAGCAACAACCTGCTTTGCATTTTTTTCCTTTAACCCCAGGGTCTTAAATTGGCTAGTTGTTTAAAAATGGATGTGCATCCCCCAGCCATCTAAACTCAGCCCGCCTTCTGCACATTAAACTGCAGCCACTTAAGCAAGCCCAGAGGAACATCTGCTAACGAAGCCAAATAAGACACACATCCTACACTGATGGAGCTGCGCCTCATTAAAGTTTGAGACACTGGTCCTTGTAAGAAAATCGCAGGATGACAATTAAAGGGAGAGTGGTTGTGAGCTTGTGGAGTGTCTGAGAAGGAAGGAGATGTTTTTAAAAATGGAAGAGTGACAACTAGTGGTAAAGGGCAGAAAGTGAGAGAGTAAGAGTGTGTAGAAAATGTTTCAGCCCTGAAGGGTCTGCTCCTTTTTGTTGTTGTTTTTGTACTTTTCCATAAACCTTTTTTTTTAAAGTTATTCAATATATAAATTAGACACACAGTGGTGTGTAATTGTGCTCTGAAATCAAATAGCGTCCAGTCAACCGCCCTTTCTGTCTTCCTTTAGGCAACACGTTTGGGTTTGATCCGGCCTCCAGCAGGTCGAGGTCGCGGCCGAGGAAAGCTGGGCCCAGATCCTGGTGCGATGCACGTGGGCCGTGGCCGGAGTCGAAACCGGGAAATGATGGCACGCGGCGGGGCTGTGAACCGTATGGTGGTTGATCACAGACCCAGAGCCCTGGCTATTTTAGGGGTCACTCAGGAGGAAAAAGAAGAGCTAATGCCGCACTTTGTGGTAAGAATATGGCAGGATCTCTCCCTCCAGTAATACAGCACGATGTTATTGCTAAGTAATAAAAACTGTAGTAATAAATACCACTTTATTCCCTCTTATATCTTTTAGATATGTTAAGTGAATAAATTTCCCTGTGATAAGTCATAAATGTTTTGATGTGTATAACTATATCCTGATTGGCCAACTGATATTTTTAAACCTAGAAATTTGGTGAAATCGAGGATCTCCGTGACCAAGACGCCAACAGTGTCGTCATGACCTTTAAGACACGGAGTGAAGCAGAGAATGTAAGTCACATGGCTCCAAATGTGTATGGGCTACATGTTCTCTTAATCTTGCTGCTTTTCCTCAAATCCTCTTCTAATAATAATAGAATAAATTAAAATAATTAAAATACTCCAGTATAGCATCTAAAAGAGCTGTACCTCTCTTTGGTGTTCTAGGCAGCAAACCAGGGAGCTAAGTTCAAAGGTCGTGTTCTGCAGATTTCCTGGTACAAGCCCAAGACGCCCTCTGTTACAACGGAGCCAGAGGAAGAGGAGGCTAAAGATGATGACAGTGCGGTATGACAAATACACACACAGCTTCATGTTTTCCCAGTGACTAAAACAAATTAAGGAAAGGGCGTTGTGTACGACACAACTTGAAAATCTGAGTTGGGGAAACTTTTGAAGTTTTAGTTACATTCACAAAATTTTACTTTCTGCTGCTTGTTAATTTTTAACAGCAGCTCCCAAAGGAAAAGGAGTGCTAGCCTCTCAGTACTAAGAGCATCTTAGCCCCATGAGTAAAACTGCATTACTGTCAGGTGAAATCCTTATACTGTATTTATTTAAGGGGTTTGTTTCCCCCTTTGAGGCTGTGCCATTTCTTATATGTAACTTTTGTTTTTAAAGGTACGGTTGCCATTCTGAAAATGTGTCTGTGCACAGGTAGAAATTTGTGGTGCTTAGATTTGTGGTCAGATTTCCTCTGACTGCAGATCTACTTATAGCCACTTCATGCTCATCACGTTTTATCACAGGAGCTGAAACAGACAGATTTCTGGACAGGTCTACAGACTAGTGTGACTGGCAGAGATTAGAATTAATTTCCTGAGACTGATCAGCAGGTCGCCCGTCATGGTGGATTCACCGATGGCTAACCAATAGAATGGAGGATGTCTAAATCTAAAGCATAAGAAATATCAGAAGCAGGCAGTCTGACCACTATAGGATTTTTAAGACCAGTACCAATATTTGGTGATTTTAAAATCTGATATTCCAGTATATTTTTGGATTGTTTTTATTTTTCTTTAAACAGTTACCTAACATTTTTTATTTGTTACAATATTATTAAAAATTGCTAATATCAGACTAAATAATTTCCCTCTACTACACTTTGAATCACTTTCTGTTTGCTGTGTTCTAAACATGCATGTTGCCAGGAGGAAAGCTGACTTAAAGTTTCCAGGAAAAGCATAAATATAAATGCTAACATGGTATTTATTTCTACAGAAGGAAGCTAGCTCTTATTTACCTGGGGAGGAAGAGGAAGAAGAGGAGGAGGAAGAGGATGACGATGAAGACGATGAGTACGAGAGTCGATCTTGGAGGCGATAATGACATTCGTCATTATCATTAACTGCTCTCCGGCAGAATCAGTGGTCCCCCACTCCCACTCCCACGCAGATTAAAATTGATGTAAAGGAACTCACTTTTTTTTTCCCTTTCCAGTATTTTCAAAGTAATTTTAGACTCTAATCAAAGTAAAAGAAAAAAACGTCTTTACGTTATTGTACATGAAAAGAAGTGTAGATGGTCAACAGTTTTTTGTATCCCTCAACTAAACAGTTGTTTAAAACATCTCACTTTTGCTGAGAAAGATACATGTTTAGTTGTTCTTATAGCTAGAAAAACTTATGTAAGTTTCTGTGTGCTTACCAGATGGACAATATCAGTAATGCACAACATTTGTGTCGACTGTGAATAGGTATTTTTATACATACTGTATTTAAGCTCTTTTTCTCACCAGTTTTTGTAGAATCTTGTCCTCCGTTCAGGGACAGCCATTCCATCACCAACAGAACGTTCTCTGCCGCTACCACAGAGAAATTTATTTATTCTTTTTCCACACTGCATAAATGCACTGTGCCGTACCGATATTGGCAAAGTATGGTACAGTTTTCACTTTGCTCATAGTTTTGATGTGGTAAAGCCCAACATGTTAAAGGATTGCGTGTTTCTTTTTCCCTAAATGTGTGCTGGTATGAATATTTGCCAGTGCACATGCATGTTGGTGTTCCTAATAAACAGACAGACCCATAGAGATGCTGTACCGTGGCCATACAGCCAGTGCAGGTACAGTAGGATACCAGTGCAATAAAAAAAACACAATCAATGTTTACAAACTTCCATGCACTTCACATACAGTCATGTAGTCATGTTCGGGAAAAAATCGCCCCCACACACTTGTATTTTGTTTCTCACTCAGTTGTCCAGTGCCACTCTGTGTAAATACACACCCAAACACATGTTGTAATGTTCATCTGCTAAGAGTGCGTAACATTTTCACTTGTTTTCTTCTGTCACTTGGTCATTCAGAGGCCCTGACGGGACAAAGATCAGATCACCCATTTCAAAAATGTGAGATCCATAGACAGGTGTTTGAATGTAATGCTTAAAAAGGAAAAAAAAAGAATATATAAATAATTTCTTTGCCTTACACAGTCAGCGGATTGCTGAGTTTTTACAGGACGTGATTTACTTTTGTAAATTTTGTAAATGCTTGAAAGAGAAATTACTGTTCTTTTTTTTTTTTTTTTTTTTTCTAAGTTTAATATTTTTTTGTTTTGTTTTTTTCCCTTTTTTTTTGGTTTTAACGACTGATGAGGTTGTATCAGGTAGAAAATGTTGAGCAGGAGAGCTTAGCATCTCTGCTTTAGTCGCAAGAATTTTGTATTTTCAGTTCAACCAGTTCATATTGTTATTTGACTAAACTTGTCATTTAAGTAGGTTTTTGTTTGTTTGTTTGTTTACGAAATATAAGAGCTGCTCCGAGCTGTGGAAAACACTCTGAAAGACACTGAGTCATGCCCGTAACAACATTGATTTAGCTTAAGTGCAGCTTTGCCTCTATCTGAATATTGTCAAACTGTGCTCCGAAGCCACTCTGTGAGTAAAACCACAGTGTGTGAGTTCATGATAAATATTTTTATTTTCTGTTTTGCCTTTTTTTTTTTTTCCCATATACTGTATTTTAGAATCCTCAAGGTGGGAGGAATCTAAAACCATTAAAACTCACATACAAATGTATTTGGTTAAAGAATTAGTCCTGTTGCTTCCCTTCCACCAGATACATTTACATGCAGCTTAATGATGTTTTGTTTGATTTATGCTTTTCGTAACTCAGCTAAACTGATCATATCCAGTTTGAATGAAGCACCATAGGAGAAGAAAGACTTTAACTTATTACTGTGCAGACTTTACACAAGACATGCGTGTAGAAATGTGCACATATATATATATATATATATATATATATATATATATATATATATATATATATATATATATATATATATATATATATATATATATATATATATATATATATATATATATATATATATATATAATAATATGCACATTTTGGCCTGCATGGTCATATATTCAGTCAGTGATTACAATTGGTTTTCTTTGCTCCCTAATGCACGCTGGCACCGCATCTAAAAGGGTGCAGATCTTCCTCCCACCTACAATGTTGGTAGTGCTCTTGTGTGGATTGCATATCTGACTGTTGACTGATACTCAGACGCCTCCTGCCAGCGACCTCATTGTCCCAAAGCTGATGTTTTTATTTCCAGCATTAGCGTCAGAATGATGTGTGTGTGAGAGAGGAGAGGCTGTTGCTTTTCCCTTTGTACTTCATTATGATTTTCTCATGTGATGTTTTTTTTTTTTATTATTATTATTTTTAATTTAATGAGGTCACTGGCAGGTTGAAGGGATAAACCTATACTGGCGAGGTTCTTGCTTTGTGTGAGTGAGGATTCAGAGAAGGTCTCCCACTTTTTGTACTATCACACAATGGTGTAAAAAATGTAAAGTGTTTATTGGATAATAGTTTTGGATTTGTTACTGTTTATATTTGCAGGATGTGGATGTATTTTCTTCATGTATTTTGTTTGTAAAAATGGATTTCTAATTTACTAGCATGTTTGCTTTTGCCAATAAAGATGGAGGAATTGGGTGCTTATAAGGCCATAAAAAAAAAAAAGAAGAGGGGGGAAAAAAAACAGAAAACATACATAAATATAAATTGGATCTGGGAGGGAAAAGAAAAGTCAAAGAAAATGAAAACATGTTGGCATTGGCAAGGGGGGGGAATTTCCAGGCAAAAGCATTCCAGAAAATATCAACCTATTCTCTTGTGTGGTCTCATTCTTCTTGCATGTGCTCAGTAATTAAATAATTCACACTGCAGTATTAGTACTTAAAATTAAGCATAGCATTAAAGATTATACCTGTGCTTAAAACACATCAAATGTTATGACTAAACAGTGGAATTACTGAAAGCCATTAGATTTTTTTCCTTATACTTTAAGTACTTTGATGCGCGAGTGCATTAACCTTTTTTTAAATGGTGTGTTTATCAAACCTGACAATTTTGTTTTGCTACATCTGGCATTTTTTGCAATTTATGCTTAAAGTTCGGGGTGAAGGCACTGATGACGTACAAGTGTCAGAAAAGCATATCACAAATGACACTTAAACCCCTTATAACACTGAATTTCCTTATGGTAGAACCTACTTTGAAATTCTACTCTACGTGTGTATTCACATTTATCCAAGTGTTATTAGGTCAAAATTTTAGCTCTTTTTATTGGGGGTGGGGGAGCTCGAGGCTATCCCGGCTATCATAGGGGGAGAGGCAGGCTGCAACCTGGACAGGTCATCAGCCTGACACAGGGCTAACAGAAACATGGACAATAATTCACACCGATGGGCTATTTAGAATCATCAGTTAACCTATCTCCACTGCATGTCTTTGGACTGTGGGAGGAAGCCAGAAGAGAACCCATACAAACACAGGGAGGCCCCAGGCAGATTGTGGGGTCGAACTCCCGACCTTCTTCCTGTAAGGCAACAGTGCGTGCCACCATGCTAGTCTGGGAAGTGTTATAGGGTCATTTCCAAGCATTTTGAAGTCCATCATGCCATCAACATGATTATTCACAAGTGGAAAATATTCAAGATAGCTGCTAATCTCAGGAGTGGAGGTCCCAGCAAGTTTATCCCAAGGTCAGACTGAAATACGCAGAGAAGCTGCAAAAAACACAAGCTACATCTCAGACTCTACAGGCCTCAGTCAGCATGTTAAATAATAAAGTTCATGACAGTACAATTAAGAATAAGACTGAACAAGTGTGGCTTGTTTGGAAGGGTTGCCAGGGGAAAGCCTCTTCTCTCTGAAAAGAAGATGGCAGCATGGCTTAGGTTTGCAAGAAATTGGATCTGAACAAACCACAAGATTTCTGGGGGAAAAAAAGTCCTCTGACCAGGGGAAACAAAAGTGGAGTGTGTGCCCATAATGCAAAAAATTAAGCACAACATATTAACAGCATACCAACTGTCTGTGCACTTTGCAGTCACTTCTCTGTATCCCAAAGTATTCTAGAGTAAAATGTGAAGCCATCTGCCCAACAGATAAAGCTTTGCACAACAGCTGAGGAAAAAAAGAAGTGAGATTCTGCAACGGCCCAGTCAAAAGTCAAGATGTCAGTTCAACTGTACAGTCATGCATAAACAAACGACAACCCTCAATGAACTGAAGCAGCACTGTAAAGTCGAGCGGGCCAAAAAATTCCTCCAAAATAACATGAAAAACTGAAATCATACGGAAAACGATTACTTCAAGTTATTAATTGCAAAAGTAGTTTGATTCTAACAGATAATTAACTATGCGACCTCAGAGTAAAGTAATTCATTTAAGGAACAGTCAAGTTTGAGAAGCATCCTAAAGACCATTAATTAAAGTAAGATGGGTCAGCGCCCCAGCGTCACTATGTGATAATGATAATGTGAATAAGTAGATGGGATTTTTTTTCATGAATTTCCAGAACACATGAAAACAACTTTTGCATTTTTATTTTTGTAATATTACATAATGAAGGATAATATTAAAAAGAAAATTTGTAAAGGAGATCGAGTTACATAAAAGTAGGGGCAAAGCTGATTTATGGCTTAATAATTAGCCAATAAGACAAGCCGTTATGGTCATGGGCGTCCACTTTGATACGTTCCCAAGAAAATCCCAACGCATCTGAGTGAAGACACCATAGAGCAGTTGCGACATATTAAAATATCACTGAATAATGCATGACCATTTCTTACTTTAGGAAGTCAAGTGAAAACACTCAGAATCTGTTTAGCTTAATGCAAGAACTTCCAGCTCGTCCCAGGGGAAAGGACTTGAAGGGCTTGACAGTTCAACATTCCTACCAGATTTCATTCTGACCTGGTTACTGGGAGGTGAAGGAACAAGCACTGGGAGAATTGACTGTGCTTGTGTATTTAATTATATCATCAAAAGTAAGCTGCTGATTGGTAGCGCGCTTATTTATTTATTGTTTCTTTCCTGAAATGACTCATCACGGTGTGTAATGAAGGCTGTGACAGTATTTAGATCGTCTGGTGGAACTGAGCTCCAGATGTAGGCTGGCCAGGTAGATGGGCGGTGCTGATGGTGTGGTGTGGGGACACGTTGGAGAGGTGGTGCTGCAAATATGACAAAGCGCTTTATAAAACACGTCAGGGCCATCTTCAGAATATGAAGAGTGCAACGATGACATAGTACAATGACCACTAAATTATGAATAACCCCAGCAGTGTAACAGCAAGCAGGGGTTTCATGCTTTCTACAGACTAATGCGCAGATTCAGGTTCTTGTATCTGATTTTTATTCTCACGCTGATGAAAAATGATATCTTCTGGTGAGATCTCACGTGTTCACAACTCAGTTTAAATAACATGTTGGGTAACTAAAAGTATCCCACGAGCGATCAGACTCAAAAAAGTCAATCAGGGGTCAGTCTCTTAAATGCATTTAAAAGGAAGAAACTTTGAGGGTGTTTTCTTCTGCTGAAAGTGAAAAGTTTCTCAAAGTCTGAGAGGCGTGCTTTGTGACATCACGCTTCAGCCAGAGGCCAATCCAGGTTGAAAAGGCGACTTGCAGAGCTATGTGGAAACTTGAAGCCTGTATTCACATACAGTGTGGATAGTCTGTCAATGATGCAGAAGATTATAGTTAAATTTTCGAAACTAAAAAAGATTTAGTTTAATATTTTAGAGGCATACATGCAACGTAATACCAGAATATGCAACAAATTATCGTTCAAAGGACGTATATCTGCGTTTGAATTACACCAGGAGAAGATCATTAAAGGTATCTCTATGAGTCTGTGTTGAGTTATTTGAATGCAACACTCGCAAATATGAGTTAAGGCCACATGCTCTTCGCAACCAAGTCTGAAAGTCAAAGTTTGCCCGGATCGAGAACTCCTTGGCTGTTTTAATCTGTGTAATGTATAAGAACCTGCCAGTGTGGTAATGGATGCCTGCCACGGTGGTGCTAAATTATTCACAGTCTGGGGAACCAGAGAGGCAGCAGGATCGGATAGACTAGGCTGTGTCATCGGGACCCTCTGCCAACCTGGCTCCTCTTTCGGACCGTCCAGGCCGACTTCGTGAGTTTTATCCAGGCGGCCACATGAGAAGACCGCAAAACAGCCCGAGGACTGGCGTTCACAGTGGATGGGACAAAGCCAAGGCCGTTGGGTCGACCGGTCAACCAGCAGGCCTTAGATACAGTTTGGAGCACGCAGTCCAAATCCATTCATAAAGTCATCCAAACATATCCATCCACGGTTTAATACACACTCAGTACTACTACTCAAAATGCTGCGCTGTCCTCGGTGCTGAAATGATTGAAACGGTCTTTGTGCTGCATAATAATTGCTATAATGCAGCCTGCTGTAAGCCTTTCACTCTGCTTGTCACCTATGACCTCATCGTTGGTAGTGGTGGGGGGCTCGGGGGTATCCTGCATGAACTTAACACTGGATTTATAGAAATAACATAGGCTGTAAATGTCGGTGTGATAATACACATCTATATCTCAGGGGAAAGGAAATTACACGACTCCAAATATCAAGGATGCCGTCGATAAACAGCCTTTTAATTAAAGAATTGTGGGGCTTTTTGGTTTTGCTTATTCTTAGACGCTTGCGCACAGAGTCCACGATTCTGCAACCTGTAAGTTGAGCAGAAGAGAGGGTGGGTGGGAGGAGGGAGACTGAAAGAGGAGGAGGGGAGGGGGAGGAAGCGGGAGAGGGGAATGCCGGGAGGCGCTGCTGATGTTAACTGTTCAGTCTGGTGAAGGAGAGCAAAGGAGCCGTGTAGCTGTCCGTGCCCCGACTTTCATGTCAGGGGCCACACTGCTAGCGAGGTGCTTGCAGGGAGGATGATGATGACCATGAACGGCAAGCAGCACTTCTCCATGCACCCGGCTCTGCACGAGCCCAAGTATCCCGGCCTGCACTCAGGCTCGGAGGGCATGCGCAGAGTCTGTCTGCCCGCCCCACAGGTACGTTCAGGTCAGGGGAGAATGACTGGAGTATACTGGGTGAGAGAAAGGGAAAAAATATCACACTGGAAATGTCTGTAAAGTTGATTTGACAGGACTTTGTTCTATCCGCTATCTCTCCCTCTCTCTTCTGTCTGTACCCCCCTCCCCCTCCCAACCCCATCCTCCCCATCTCATCCACATGTCTATTCAAGCAATGCTCTTGCTTTCATATTAATTTTTATGACCTGCGCTTTGAGGAGGGTTCTCTTCTCTCCTCGGCGCTGCTTGCCTTTGGAAAATGTTTTTTAGATCCTGAGAGCTGCCTGACAGAATTCCCCACTGACTCCAGTATGCGCACTCTTGCTTGCAGCTGCAGGGCAATATATTCGGAGGCTTTGATGAGAGCCTGCTGGCACGGGCAGAGGCTCTGGCGGCTGCTGACAGCATTGTCTCTCACGGCAAAAGTCACCCGTTCAAACCAGACGTGACTTACCATACCATGAGCAGTGTCCCCTGCACCTCAGCTTCATCTTCTTCCTCTACTACCGTGCCCATCTCCCACGTTCCTTCCACCATCGCCTCTCATCACCACCACCACCTCGGACAGACCCTGGAGGCCGGAGACCTCCTGGACCACCTCTCCACCAGCCTGGCTGTGACCGGGATGGGTGCCCCAGAGCCTCCAGGGATGACCACGCCGGCGCACCACCACCAGCACCCTCATCACCACCTGCAGACTATGGGGCAGCTGCACCAGGCGATGGCCACTATGGCCCACCCTCACTCCCTGTCCGTTCACGGCGGTATGGCTTGCGTCAACGACGTAGAGTCGGATCCCAGGGAGCTGGAAGCCTTCGCCGAGCGGTTCAAACAGAGGAGGATCAAACTCGGGGTGACCCAGGCGGACGTCGGGTCAGCTCTGGCCAACCTCAAGATCCCAGGAGTGGGGTCTTTGAGCCAGAGCACCATCTGCAGGTTCGAGTCCCTCACCTTGTCCCACAACAACATGATCGCGCTCAAGCCGGTTCTCCAGGCCTGGCTGGAGGAAGCCGAGGCTGCCTACCGGGAGAAAAGCAGCAAGCCGGACCTTTTCAACGGGAACGAGAGGAAAAGAAAGCGCACGTCCATCGCCGCGCCGGAGAAGCGCTCTTTGGAAGCGTACTTTGCCATTCAGCCCCGACCCTCCTCGGAAAAAATTGCGGCGATCGCCGAAAAACTGGACCTGAAAAAGAACGTGGTTCGAGTGTGGTTTTGCAACCAGCGGCAAAAACAGAAACGAATGAAATACTCTGCGGTGCACTGAGTTACACAGATCATGAATAAAATAGCCTACTACATTTTTGATCGAGTGATTAATAATAGCCTAAGTAACCTAACTAACAGGGATTTTGCAACGTGTCTCATTTTGGATTGTTCCCAGAAAGACTTTTACTTCATCCCCATTTCGTGTCACGCACTCTTCATTGTTGCACTTTTTCGATTTTGTTATTAATACGGGACTGATAAATGTGTTATAGATCTGTAAGGAGGATGACTTTGATGTTGTTTGTCTTGTATCTTGCACACTCTAAATGTGGATTTTTAGGAAATTCACCCTGACAATTTGTCACATTCAGGGATTATTAACTCACTTTTTATAAACCATTACTTGGAGTTCGTGGAGGCTGAATTTATGGGCTGTTTAAATGTTAAACTGGTGTTATCTGAAGAGACAGACAGAGTCTTCAGGAATTCGAGAAGAAAAGAAAAAATAAGATTTTGTAAGATAACTGGTTGAGACCTGAGTTTGTCCTCCACATCACTGGCTCATATACACTGAACTATATGTCGTTTTCACCGCTTTTCTTTTCCACTTCAGTGGAATGTGTCCTCAATCTTAAATTGTTCACCTTTTTAAATCACTATTTTTTCTTGTTATTTTTCTTTTTTGCGAACTATTCAGCTCTCTTCGTGAACTGTTTGAAGGTAATTTACGCACAAGCAACTGACTCTTTCACAAGGTATATGACACTGTGAGTCTGGCTATCTTTAATTATTTAGAAATGAAAATGACACCGTCTTAGATATATATGAGGCACAGACGTGTGGCTTTGGCTGCTGCTATATTTTAATATTTTGATGTGAACGTGTTTTGGACCATTACAGGTGAGCTGTATATTTATCATATTGGTGAGATATATCCAGTATACAGGCCTCCATCACCTGCTCTAAGTATTTATTTTCCTCACTCTTGATTTCACTTGGAAAAAACATGTGTGAATTTTAAACTTAATAAATTACCGGTTATTTTTTAAAATCCCACTGGGGCGACTTTATTTCTGTGACTTATGAAGCTGCATTCATTTTACTCTTGAAGTTACAGCGCAAGAGCCGTTACCGTGACGAACAAATCGCAGGCCGAAATCCTCACCGATGGGCCATAACTTCATTGTAAACAGTTTGTTTTTATGGGACCTCGCCAGACTGTTTTATTTATAAATCCCCAGACCTCTGCTGGAATTAAATATGTATCGTTGTATATGATAGGACCAAAAAAAGAGACGGGCCTCCGTTTCTACAGCGATGTTCACACCGCAGAGCGCTGACTGTGTGCGCCCTCTACACGCTACTTATGGCCCCTTTCTCTAATTAGCACGGTTTTAATTATGGATGCCCTCATGTCACCGTGCATGGGCTTTGAAATTATTAAGTAATGACGATGCAATATTAATTATATATTGGTATAAAACGAAGTAATGTGGAAGAGTTGGAAGTAGAAGCCTGACTGGGAACTCTGGGAACTCTAGGGAGACATTGGCTGCACCACAGTTTAACGCAGGAAAGATGGGAATGGTTTTTATGATTTTTTTTCTGTTTATCTAAGTAAGTATTTAATTTTATTTTTTGCTATTTACATATTTTGTGTAGTTTAAAACAAATATTTTAATATTTTGATATAATTATTTGGGGGAAGCGCGGAATAGCCTATCGCACCCAGCTATTATTATTATTATTATTATTATTATTATTATTATTATTGTTATTATTATTGTTGTTGTTGTCATATTTCTATATGGAAAATATCCCAGTGCTTTTAAAAATAGGCACCACCAGTTTGTTTTAGTTTTAACAATAGTATTATTAAATTAAATTAAAATAAAATACATTTGTTAACAGTTTCGGATCAATTTACAAATACACGGAAACGTTTTGGGGTTTGTTGATGAGAAGTGAATACTCACAGTGTAATTTACGGGGAACAAAAAGAATTTGAGATGGGGGACGGTAAAATAAAATGCAAACTCTCACCCAGTTGATTTTTGACCTGTAAACGTTAATTTCATTTAATTAAATGTTATTTTATTGGCCTGTAAGAAAACATTTCACTTTAATTGTTATTAAAAATACTCCATTAGCGTGAAACTCTTTTCAAGACCAGAGCCAAATTTCTCTCTAACGGCCGGCATGTTTGTGGCATAAAAATGAAGATAAAACAAGAGCTTGGCGGTGTGAATAATTGATTTTTGGAATACCAGTATTGATATCATAACGTCGTCCCTATGCGGTAAGTTGAGCTGAAGGCTTGTGCGTTAGCGACATGTGGCGACTGAGGGCACCTCAATTATTCAGCAGCAGCTGAAAGGTATATTGCGTTTTCTCGTGCAATAACAGAGACGTGATCAGGGGCAAATTCATGCGTCTGCAAGGCTATATATATGTGTGTGTGTGTGTGTGTGTGTGTGTGTGTGTGTGTGTGTGTGTGTGCAAACTCACAGCTAAAATAGTGACGGGTGAAGGACTTGAGACTAATAATAATAATACTAATAATAATAATAATAATAATAATAATAATAATAATAATAATAACAATAATAATAATAATAACAACAATAATAATAATAATAATAATGATAACAGTGGTAAAAAAGAAACAGGGCTAACACTGCGATAAAGGGAGCAGGGCTCTGTGAAGATATGGTGAAGATGTTTTCATGCTGGGATGACTATTTTCAGAGGTGGCTGTACTTAAGTAAAATTTTCAGGTTTTTGTACTTTACCTGTGTATTTATTTTTGTGACAGCTCTTTACTTTTACTCACTACATTTCTAAACAAATATATGTCCTTTCTACTGCTTACATATTCAAAACAGGCTCGTTACTTTGGTTTAACACATTTGAGTGGAGTTATTAGTTCACGTCACTGTGGGTCTTCAAACATCAAACTGATCTGAGTCTAAACAGTAACACATGACAGGCAGTCCCGTTTGTGTGTTAGTTACCACGGAATGAAAGGTGCAAGGCCGTGTGCGTGTGCCAGTTAAAGGGGTCAAAGTTTGTTTTCGTTTTGTTTTTTGGCACCGGAAGAACTGCAAGTGTACATAAGTTGCATTATCGCGATACTTCAGCATCTTCAGCACTTCAGCCCTAGGAAGAGGAGCCTGCATAAACATACAAACATTTTTTAAGCGGCAGGTCATTTCAAATCCAACGTTTCTATCAGCTTAACAAACATTAGTAGTTTGTCTTACAGTGTGTTGCTAGCTAAAGGTCCAGCTGCTGTATTTTACAGGGAGGGAAAAGAAAAAGAGCTAACTTCACTCAGAGATGGAGAAAGATAAGAAAGACAGGACAGGAGAGGAAGAGAGGTTAGATTCAAAGGTAAGGCTGCACATTTAAAGCGTACATTAAGTCCTCATGATTTTAAATCCGATGTACATGACGTTATGTTTTTTCATATTGTGAAACGTGCTGTAAAACAAATTGAGGCAGATTGCATGGAAATCCGCTGCAGGTTAGTGCAGGGTAAACAGGTTAGTTTGCTGTACTGTGATGAATTTAAAGTAAAGAACAGCGTGTGACTGGTGCACAGCTGCTGTGGGTTAATGCTCAGAGAAATGTTACTCTAAGTGCCTCAGAGATGAGTTTGAAGTTGATGATTAGATTCACTGACTGAATTCCACCTTCATACCAACTGTATACTGTCTAATATAAAGACAGCATATAGTACAGTTTACTGTCAGTGTAGAGGATGGAACTCAGCCAGGGCAATTCATGAAACATCTGTATGACATCTGGTTGAATTCAGCTGTGTAAATCCACAAAGAGCAGCAGGTCAGGTGATCACAGCCTGTACACTAAGAAAATAGAAATGATTATGAGCTGTGATTCTTTTCCCCAAACTGAACAGAACATATATATATATATATATATATATATATATATATATATATATATATATATATATATATTTATATATATATATATATATTTATATATATATATTTATATATATATATATTATTGTTTTTATTGTTTGTTTGTATTGTTTAAGTGAGTATATTTACGAGAATCCAAATTTAGACTCAAATAAAGTTTGTAATTCCATCTACTAATATAAATTAATTATTACATTAATATAATATAAATAGGTTCAGTTAGCTTTGCACAAAAACAGGTGGTAGAAACTTCAACTTTTTCCTGAGTATTTTTTAACATTAGTATATGTACTTCTACTTAAGTACAAACTGTCTGACTATTTTTGACAGAATGAGGATGAAAGCTCTGTTTAATTGCTCAAGAATAGGTGCACATATATGTATCCCCTCTCTCTTTGTCTCTCAGTTTGCTTTAAAATACGCACTCTCACAGGGTGGCTGTCATCCGTGGGAGCACACTAAGGGAATGTGAAGGGAGGGTAAAGCCAAGACACCCCAAACTCAATAATTCATCCCATGCCAGTAGCAACAAATGAGAATGTGACCAGAGCGAGGGAAGACAGCTACCTCTGGGCTCTCTATTAGTCACCTTCTATTATCATCAGAAGCCAAACTGCTGTTACACACACACAAATATACACACACCTGTGTGCAGCACAGACCTGGATACACATGCTCACAGGCACACAATGAGATTGTGTTACGTTCTAGAAACTTGAAGCCAAGATGATGGATGAATGTCTTTTAAAGGTACAGCAGGAGATGCTCTCTGCAGTTTCTGTTGCTTTTTCCATGGTTGGATGTGTGAATCCACATTCTTTCTGTTTCGCTAATGCTACATTCTTTCAAATAACTCGTTGCATTAGTGCAGTTCTGAAGTCCTTTTGTAATTAATTGTTTATTTAGAGGGTAAGAAAGATCTACAGATTTTATAGTATAATATACTAAAGTCCCTTTATTGTTATAAAGCAAATTAAAGTATTTGCATTTCTGCAGTACTGTGCAAAGGTTTTTTGGCACTTCAGATTTAGATTCTTATTCATTCCATTAGGGACACAACTGACAGTCATGTATTACTGCAGTATTTTTAGCAACAACAATAAGAGTCCTGCAACAGATGTAATGTCCTCCACAGAGACCTTATCTCAACATTATGGAATCAGTCTGAAATCACATAAAGAGACAAGACACTGAAGTGATGTAAATCCACAGACATGTGGCAGTCATGTTGTGTGTGTGTTTACTGTACTTCATATAAAAGTAATAGATAAATAAACAGAAAATAAATAATTAATTATGGGGATAATCTTTTAATTCCACTGCCTGATGTGAGAGTGCTGCCTTTATTTTCTCTTTTTTGAGAATGTTTTGTACTGCTGCTCAGGCAGTTTGTGAGAATGGCTGACAGGTTTCCAAAATAATGGAATAATAATATTAATGGAGACAAAGTTATAGAGGGTAGGCTGAAACTAAAAGGAACTTGCTTATAGCACTTCCTGTAATTATAGTAGTTTCTTGCTCCAAAGGAACTCAAATCAGTAATTTGACTTTAAAATACAAATATTCTGAAGCATCAGTAAACTGTCATTGCTTCCACAGAGAAAATTAGAAATGTAGGATAGAAAAAACATTTAGACTCTAACACCCTGTGCTTGAGGCCAATCGTATGCAGATACGATTCAGTTGTGGAAACATGTCTGAATAGTCTGTGTAGAAATGGCAGCACTGGAGGCTGCAGGCGAGAGATCCTTCCTTCCTGATGACAGATGAGAAGCAATTAAAAAAAAAAAAGAAATAGCAAAAATGAAAAAACATTTCTAGCAATTTCATTTCTTTCACAGAAGAGCACATTCATGTTCCAGCTCCAAAAATATAAATAGAAATGTGAAATTGAAAGGCTGAAGTAGGGGTGTATATTAGAGGCACTCACAGAAACTCACTTATATGCACTTGCTTAATTCATTCAGCGGGTCTGAAGAACAGTATTATATACCCCATTCATTATTCAAATCCTCTCCATTATCAAAGTGCCCAGAGAAATAAAACTAACCCAGCCAGAAATAATTCACTGTGGCGTGATTTTTTTTTCTCTACAAAGCACTTAGCTGGTCAGAAGATGAGCTACACACAAACCCAGATTAGAGTGTAAGAACGCATAATCACAATAAGGTCTTCTGAACATAATCAAACTCCATAACTCCACTCACATGTGGCTGTAGTGTGGTAAGACAAAGGAAAGGAAACGGGAGAAAAGGACTTGTGGGAGGCATAAGTTAAGAAACAGAATAAGGAAAGAGAAGAGGAACAAAAGACAGAACATACTCAGAGAAAATGAAATTAGGATAAAATGAACGGTAAGAGGAAAATAAGGTAAAAAGAAAAAAATGGAATCAGCAGAGAGAGTAAAGGAAGGTGGGCAATGTGCAAATGAAAAAGGAATGTAAAGAGAAATAATGTAAAGCGAAAGTGAGGAAGAGCAAGAGTGAAAAGTCAGGAACGAGCAAAAATATGAGAGAAGGAAGGAAAAAATCCCTAATGGCTGACATGTCTGTTACCCTGACTGTCTGGATTTAGTTCTTTTCATTTCAAGGTTGATCACGTCAAGGTAAGCGCGTCCCTGCCGGCCACGGACAGTTTGACACTAAACACCTGTGACAGCAGGAGCACCAAGAGGGTCCACTATGAACAGGAGGACGGGAGGCGGGGCATGAGGAGCGTATACCAGCCAGCAGAGTACTGTAAATGCAAAAATAAAGCTAGGGGGAAGCTATAGTATGTGACTGACCTAGAGCTATAAAAAAGAAGTAATGAGTAGAAGCATGCTATATTATCTATTTATTTGATTAATGATGCAGCTAATTAATATTCCTCAGATGTACAACCTCTCAAATGCTGCAAAAGTGTGTTTTAAAGTTGATAACTGTGAAACCAAAATGAATCATTTGCAGTGTATGAATAATAATCATGCCACAATTAAAGTATACATGCCATAGATAGATAGAGAAGTGAAAAGCAGCTCAGAGTTGACATGCTCCCTCATTCACATATTGTGTATTAACAGAGGGCACATGGGAAACTAACAATGGCAGTGCCACTGCCGATGTACTGTCTTCTCTCTGTTTCTCACCACAGGGCTGTGCCTTTGAAGACAGACATGAAAACTGAGCCAGGCCACTGCGGGGCCCCTGAAGGAGGTCCCCTAGCAGATGCAGCCACCCGCCCTCCCCCTGTCTGCTCCCACCGGCCTCAGGCCCTGAAGACAGCCCCGAGGCTAATCGACCAGGAACACAATAAAGAAGCAGCAGAGGCAGGCAGTGCTGAGCATGTATGTCTGTGTGTGTACAGATGAAGGGGAAGAACATAAAACGACATCCATCAAGCCCCTCTAAAGACAAGTAATGATCCAGAATCAGCACGGTTGTCGCACACTTAAAGAGTTTTATGTTTACACGAGCCTGGTCAATGAACAAAGAAGTCCTATTGTTCGCTATGAAACAGAGAGGATTCTTTGAATGACAGGACGGTATCTCCTACATCCCATCAGATCTGCCAGGAAAAAAGCTGGTTTGTATCGTAGCAGAATAACAGGTTATGTTGCCTTAGGCTAAATCAAGCTTATTTGCATGCCTGCAATGATTCCCACGTGGAGTTTTTAATTTGTAGTCCTGATAATGTTTTCTTTAACCCAAACTAATAATAGTCAATAGGCTTAAAAATCTTATTTTATCCTTTGATGACGATATAATAGCAGTATCACAGATTGCTTAAAAATATGGATTTTCCAATATTTCCGAACCTTTTTTATTGTGATTTTTTTACAGTATGAAATATTGTAATAAAGATTTATGTAAAGCTTCTACAGAAACATGATAAATCTGGAGAGAGAGTAAGTAAATAGATAAGCCATTAATAAAGATGAATAGTCTTAAGACTAATAACCAGAGTTGGTTAGAAAAAGGCAATATATTGGAAAAAAAGAGAGAAATATCTAGACATTTAATTCATTTTTGCAATTTAAGGCATTTTTCATGAGATAATATGAAATAAAAAATAAACTTAAAAAACAAACCATACAACTAATGGCCACATACAAACCTCAGCTCTGTGGCTACATATGTTTGAAGTTTATTTGGTTAGTTTGTTTGTAGTATCCAAATCTAACATAAAATATAGAACACATTACACAATGAATGTTGAAGGGAATTAATGCAAATGAAATCAAACACATTCAAAAATATTTTTAAAGCTTGCTCTAACATATATACATACATGTACATACAAATGTTTTAAAAAATAGCCCTAATATTAAACAACGTATACATGGATTTTTAAAGACAATTATATAACTCGTAAAGCAAATCCTGGTTATTTAATACTTGCGATTCAACACCTCTTGAATATGGATCTGTTGTTTACAGTGGATAAAATTTACTAATTTCCTACTCAAGTTCTGCATCTCACATGGATTTGAAACTTTACCTTTTGGTCCAGGGGCAGTCTCGATATAAAAAAATCCACTACTTTACAAAAACATTTAACATAAAAGAGAATAAATCACCAACAGAATTGTCCAGAATGCAGTGGAGTGAATTTAGTCTTTTCTTACTTTACATAAATACTTAAACTGGGCTCCTCTTGACCTGCAAAAACATGAAATAATATTTAAATAATATAATGTTTTCAAAATTTAGTAATTTTAAGTATATAATAGTAAGAGATAAAAAAAAAGTCAACTTCTGACCCCAACATACTGTGTCGCATTAAAATGGTAAAATACTGTAGAAAGGATTGCATTCTTGGCAGCATTTTCTGTTTCTACTAAAATACTAGTTTTTCTTGTTTTTTGCTTTATAATGGAAAGCAGTAATTTAACTGGTTTCTCACAGCACTTTGTCAAACTTTTTTTGTTATTTATGTAACACGGCGATTGCTGGACTTGTGCTTATGCGTCTTTTACTTAATCAAAAATGGTATTTATTCCACTAAAGGTTAGTTGGGTTAGTTTATATCTTATAAGAAAGTTATCACGCAGTGTATTGCATCTGTTTATTCTCTTTACACAATGTTAAATGAATATTAGAGCTGATCTGTCCTTCAAGAAAAAATGGGTTACACATAGTTTTGGGAATATTTCAACAGTTCTATAAAAAGCACTGTGGAAAAGAAGAGTCTCTTTATAATTAAGTAATGAGGGAGCCATGGTTCAGTAGCGCACATACACACAGCTGAAAGCCACAAAGAGACCCAACCACCACCAACGGCAAGCCTCCCCATAGCTCTCACATTGCATCAAGTCACTGAGTGATGGGTAATTGTGTAAGGCAAGAGGGAAAAGAGTGGTGAAACGTGTTTCTTTCAGAGAGGGTACCAGCATTTGCACAAATGTATTTCTGGGGTGCCCCGATTAGTTGAGTGCATTCTACTAAAAAAGAGGGTTCTTTAGAAGTTCTGTGGGCTGAATGATTTACAGAATCATTAATATTTGAGCAATCATTTTAACTTCTAAACGCTTCTGCAACGCTTCTTCAAGACCCATCACGGCTAGTGCACACAAATAAATGACATGTAGACTCATTATAGTTCCTCCTATTAAAAAAAGTAAATAATTAAAAAATGTAGTTTCACATTTTAAAGTGCAGTTGAAAGTTGTCTTGGTCTTATTTTGAATTAGCACCCCTAGACTTTTTAGGTACACTGCTGTGACTGTGAGTTCGGCAGCTTTGGGAGGCTTTGGGAGGGGCAGCCAATCAGAAGAAAGTCTGCTTAAAGGGAGCCATTTCAGACAGTGGATGACCTCAGGGTCTGCACCATGTTCTGGTATGAGGGAATCCTGCAAAGTTACTCCGATAGAGAACAAGAATTAGACCAAAACCAAGAACAGCTGAAAATGAAATTAATATGTTCCCTTAAAAGGACAGAATGAGAAAAGATGGCATGCCAAAAGTTCAGCATTATGAAAATACAACCAGAAGCCATCAGAAAATGGGTACACTGAGTTCATCAGAAGGATAGACATGATCAGCAACAGTACTAAGGCTTTTACAGTTTAATGATGCTCAGTAGGTACAAAGGAACCCAAAGTGTGCCAAGAAGATATCAATTATCATTGTGCCATCACCACCACCACCACTAGCTTAGACTGCTGATACAATGAAGGATGGGTCCATGCTTTTATGTTATTTATGTCAAATTCTGAACCTGTCCGTGTGAATGTTGTAGCAGAAATAAAGTCATCAGACCACACAACATTTTTGAAACTTTCCAGTCTCTAACTTTGGTGACACTGTGTGACTTGTAGCCTCAGTTTCCTTTCCTTGGGTGTCAGGAGTGCGACCTGGTGTGGTCTGCTGCTTGTCAATCGTCAGGGAACAGCACCCCAACACAGGAAGCCTGGATTGGCCTTCTGCTAAAAAAAATTTTAACATCTGATCCTATTGATCTTACCCAGTAGGCAGTGCAAAGCTGATGAAGCCTGATAAGTGAGGGGACATGCCCAGCTGTAACTACCTCAAAGTCTAGACATCTTCACTGCCTCCACTGATAATGTCTTGGTTAGATCATGTTTAATAAATTAGTTTATATTTAAGTGAACTTCTTGTCTGAACTCCCTTCCTGTCACCTACTTTAAGCCTTGGGGACTGCACATTGCCAGACTATAATATTGCACCTGTCCCAGTTGACATATAGACAAACCCAGTAAAAGAACAGAATGCTGTTTAAAATACGGCCTTTAATTTAAAATCAACCAGGGAAGAAAAAAATGGCAAGAGGAAAGGGGAAAAAAAAAAATAGTGACACTATCACGCTTTCAGCCTGTCCTTCAACTCACTGATATGCTTGCTGTCCTCTTAACCATTACTTGAATCTCTGCTGAAAGGCAGTATAATCACAGCGTGCTTAAATGGCAACTAGATCTTCTCAACACACTCTCTTTTCACACATCTTCTGAAATTATATCTGTCCTCACCCATAGAGACATCCAATCACATTATTAATATCTAATCACCAAATATCCAGCCACACCTCAACATCCTCTCTCTATCCATCAGACCTTTCCACATACATGATTTAATATAGGATTTAAGCTTAAATTGCAAACTCACGTCATTGCATTTCTTCCATATTTGTTATATTGGTTAAACTTAAATGTACTTATTTTTTTTAAAATATTTGATTATATTCTGGTAAGTATTAAGCATCATTTACTATCAGCAAAAATCACATATAAATTATGCTCAGTTTGCCATTTTTATTTATTTATTTATGTTTACTTTTGCTGCTGTGTGATGTCATGGTTATCTCAAGTACACAGCTCTGACTGCCAGTATTGCACTTCCACCCACCTGCAGTTCAAACCTTCTTTTAGGGATGGGCAGCCAATCAGAAGAATGTTGGCTTAAAGGGAGTACAGATATGAACTGAAAATGAAGGCTTGAACAAAGTATATAAAACAAACCCCCCAAAAACTGTGTGTATTAATGTTAATAGTTAACAGTCAAGAAAACATTTGTGCTTATAAGATGAGCCCTTACTTTAGTGAGAGTTTCATTGTATTGTTCAAAGATATGTTTAGATTGTCAGACAGGATTTCCAGTACAAGGACGGATTGCCACGGCCACAGCAGACACCAGCATAAACATCATCATCTCAAAAACAATTTCAAGAAACTGGCCTTGAAGACCTTGTTTCTGTTGTGTTCCTCAGCTTGTAAGTTGTTGCAATGTCTTGGCTAAGAGCAGATTATTTGTACTTGCTTTGCCCATACCTTCATCACATTCACCAGTTAAACAAAAATCCAAATGCAGACAGTAAGATGAAATGTGTAATTAATTTGTGATCAATGAATAGAATCAATGTTTCTCCAAAGAACAACCTATAGACAGTAGAGAAGAAAAAAAAGTGGTACTTTCAGAAGAAAGTTAATAACAGACACGTAATCCACAAAGTAGTAATATACTACGCAGAACATCTCTTCAAGCAGAAGCCCTTAAAGTGGTTGTTTTGCTCAGTTGGCAGGTTGTTGTGAGATGTTGGTTCAGATCAGATTACTTATACTTGCTTTGCCTACGTCTTTGGCATGTTTGTCGATTACAAAAATTTGAGGTGACTGTGAGATAAGGCTCATGATGAAGTTACGGTCAATAATCAGAAAAGGAACTGTTTCTCTGAAATGAACGTATCTGTTTGTTTGCATTACATCCCCCCCCCCCCCTCCCCTCATTATCATGTTGAATAAACCACGTTGAGATTACTTGAGCTTTACTTGAGACAATTCAGGGATTTTGAGTCATTCTTATCTTTAAAAAAAAAAAAAAAAAGTGGCGCCGCCATTGCGTGCAATAGGTCGGCAGCCTTAACATGAAATTTTCCACTCGTGGGACTGATAAAGGTATCTTATCTTATTCTGCGCTCCAGATGGGTTAATTGCTTTAATCGTGTTAATCGTGATGATGGATTGATATGCGTTAACGTTGACAGCCCTAATTTATTCATGTCTTACTTGAATCAATGTGTCAGTTTACACAATTGTGACCTCTCTATGATATTCAAAACTTGTATTGCATTACCTTCAGGGCAATTCTTCCCAGACCTTATATCCATCATTTTTACAGTTAGTTTGAGAGGTATATGGGTCAGGTTAGCATTTCTATAACTGTAAACCAGGTTGTACTGGCAAATATAGGCTATAAATTTCACCAATTATGGAATTCTACAACATTGGACTGTTTGTGCTGTCAAAGCGACCCATACTTCAAAAATAACCAATTTTCTACCCACCATATGTCACAAACCTGTCAAAATAGAACACAAAACTGTCAAAGTTACCCATTATTAGATCTCTAAATAAGTTTCACATTAATAGGTATTAGAATTGACCTAAGTATGTGGATCATAAACAATTTGAATATATGATTTAACTGCTCAACTTTTTAATGACAATGTTGAGCTCGAAGAGTTTTCTTCTTCTTCGGCCATGTTCTCTTAATAATGCACACACTTGGTTGGTTGATTACTTTTCCCGTTTCTTTTATTGTTAGCAACACAGGAGGGAAAACCATACATTACTTCAGCAGTTCGCGCTTCGGAACACAAGGAACAGGAAGTGAAGTAATCTATAATCACCAAAATAAAATCCTTTTCAAAATAAAATGACAATCAGAAAACGTCTTTCACAACATAAGATCAATTAATATATTTACTCATGAGAACACAAATCTAACACCCCCCCTTGTTCTCATGCTGTTAACCCATAGCATCTTATGCATTTCCAAAGAACCATTTTTGAAACTTTCTGAGTCTCACTCTTGTAACTGGTTTTGTTAGTATGTCTGCAGCCATTTCTTCTGATGGACAGTGTTCAATGCGGATTTTCCCTTCATTTACCGCTTCACGAATGAAGTGATATTTCACATCAATATGCTTTGACCTCTGTCTGTTCACTGGGTTTTTACTCAAAGCAATGGCCCCTTGGTTGTCCCCAAACAGTTTAGTACATGTGTACCTTTTTCTGTCCATGCCGTTTAACAGTTGGATTAAGTACATGCTTTCCTGAGTAGTGGTTGCAAGACCAATGTATTCAGCTTCACATGTTGAGAGTGCCACTGTAGGCTGTTTCTTTGTTTTCCAAGATATTACTGGTCCCTCTTTAGTAAGTGCAAAACAGTAGCCTGTTGTACTGCGTCTGTCTTTTACAGAGGATGCCCAGTCAGAGTCACTGTAAGCAATTAGATCTAGATCCTCACTGCTTTTCTTAAAGATCAGTTCAAAGTCATTTGTGCCTTTTAGGTATCTGAGGACTTGTTTTGCCGTTACTAAGTCCTCTCTCATGGGTTGAGCTAGTGTTTGAGATAGTCTGCTAACAACCCAGCTTATATCTGGTCTCGTACACGTCATGGCATATATCAAACTGCCCACTATTTCTCTGTACTCTCTTGAGTTAACAGTCTCATTTGCATCACTTCCTCCGCATGTAGTAGTGTCCATTTTTAGTTCACACGGTGTGGATCTGGGTTTGCATTCAGACATCCCAAAGCGTTCCAACATTCTTTGAATGTACCTCTTCTGATTCATCCTGATTTCACTCTCTTTTTGTATAAACTGTATCCCAAGAAAACTGGATATTTTCCCCAGATCTTTCATGTTAAACTTTGACCTCATTGTTTCTTTGAATGTGTTTAACAAGTTAGTATTGCTAGCCGCAATGATTAAGTCATCTACCCAGATGATAACCAGTAGAGTTTCATGTTCAATGTCCTTCCTGTATACACAGTGATCAGAAAGGTTTCTTTCAAAGTCATTTTGTTCAAGGTAGTCATTCAAGAGTTTGTACCAGTTTCTACCTGATTGTTTTAACCCGTAAAGGGATTTCTTTAATTTGTACACCAAGTTTTCTCCTGACTCTGTTTGCTCAAAACCTTCTGGTTGGTCCATGTATATTTCTTCCTCAATGGGAGCATGCAAATATGCAGTTTTAACATCCATTTGGTGGATAATAAGATCATTCTGGACTGCTATTTGCATTAGGGTTCGCACAGATGTCATGTTTGCTGTTGGTGCAAATGTCTCTTGGTAGTCTATTCCTTGTGTCTGGTTGTAACCTTTTGCTACAAACCTGGCTTTGAATATTTGTCCTTGTTCATTTTCTTTGAGGGCATAGACCCATTTTCCTCCAATGGTATTTCTACCAGTAGGTAAAGTAGTCAGTTCAAATGTGTCATTCTCTTTCAGAGAGTTGATTTCTTCTGTCATTGCCTGTTTCCACCTTGGTGCCTCTGGTGACATCAGCGCCTCTTTATAGGTTTGGGGGATTCCACAGGTTGCTCTGTAACAATAATCAACACTTACAGAAGTTACATTTGCTAAATCTTTGCAGTTAGATGTGTAATCCTCTAAATATTTAGGAGGTTTCCTTTCTCTGTTAGGATAGCGCTCAGTTTGGTTTTGCTCATCACCCTCATTTCTTTCTATGTCAGGGTTTGGTTCATTTGTGTTGGTTTCCTCTTCTCTAGGAGGTCTGTTCTCTGCTGCATTTTCATTTTGTTGTTCTGTACTTTCTTTTGAAGGCACTACATGCTCATAAGTCTGAATTTCTGTGTCATATTCATCAGTCTGTGTTTGTTGTTCAACAGTGTTCTTCTTGATAAATCTCACAAGTCTGTGTTTTGACACTTTTCCTGTGTGAGGGTTATAAACCAGGTATGCTGGGCTATTTTTACTATAACCCACAAATATTCCTTTTTCACATCTGGGATCAAGTTTCTTGTGATCATGTATGTATGCATAACAATCTGACCCAAATATCCACAGTTTTGAGAGATCTGGTCTTTTCCCTGTTAACATCTGATATGGTGTACTTTTAGTCCTGTTACTGTAGCATCTGTTGCGGGTGTGCGCTGCATTTTGAATGGCATAAGGCCATAATTCTTTTGGCAGCTCTTTTTCTAGTAAAAGACACCTTCCCATTTCAAAGAGAGTTCTCCATTGCCTTCACCGAAAATATGCTCTGAGGGTAGGATGGGATGAACAGAGCATCTCTCAGTGTGATGGTGGTACAGTGTCCTTGTATGTCCCGTAGAGAGACGTTGGCATCTCCCTTCTTGAGTGCGACGTTGTTTGTCCTGGATCCATCAGCGAGCTCCATGTAGTGTTTCTCAGGATCAAAAGTCTCATCAAACTTTATGAACTTGTTCTTCTCCGTAATGATGTGTGAGGTAGCACCACAGTCCACCATTAGTCCTTCTCTTATTATGTCAGTAGGCAGAAGTCTTTGACTAACTTTGAATACAAAAGTCTGCTCTTCTTTCTTGTCCTCTTGTTTTACTACAGTTAGTTTCGCATCATCTCTGTACTTGGTTTTTCTTCTACATGTCTCATCACTGTGTGTCGAGCTTCTATGGTAGCTACACCACTTAGGTGTTCCCTTTTGGCGACAATCTTTTACAAAATGTCCTCGGTTTCCGCATCCATGACAGGTGATTGATGTTAAATCAACCTTCATCACATTATCCACTTTTACTTTGTTATCAAATTTCTCTGTTTCCTCGAAACTTCGTAGGTTGCTTTTGAACTGTGTGAATGTTAAATCTTCACTGCTTTGAGTTGTGTGAATAGCAAATGGCTTGTAAGCTTCAGGAAGCCCCTTTAAAATCATAGCGATAATAAGTCCATCACTGATGACTTCTTTTGCATTTCTTAGGGAGGTCACTGCTTTTTCAGCTCGGATAATATAATCTGTCACTGTCTCATCTGGTTTCTTCTGTAAAGACGTCAGCTCTGTGTAGAGTGCGATGATTCTGGGCTTGCCTTTACTATCGTAGTGGTCACGTAGTATTTTTAAAGCTTTTCTTCCGTCGTCAGTCGCATCTCTCATTACCAGTGAAAGGCTTTTATCATCAAGAAACTGTATCAGTTCAGCATAGCATTCAGCATTCTTCTCTGCATCTGGGTTAGTGGCTGATAATATAGTGTCCTTTAGGCCAATGATCCGCATGTGGCCGAGAAACTTTGCCTCCCAAAGTTCGTAACTGTTTTCGTCTCCGTTGAAAACTAACCTCTGCCATCTTCCTCCTGTTGTGTCACGCCTGGGCCCATAACCTGTTGAGCTCGAAGAGTTTTCTTCTTCTTCGGCCATGTTCTCTTAATAATGCACACACTTGGTTGGTTGATTACTTTTCCCGTTTCTTTTATTGTTAGCAACACAGGAGGGAAAACCATACATTACTTCAGCAGTTCGCGCTTCGGAACACAAGGAACAGGAAGTGAAGTAATCTATAATCACTAAAATAAAATCCTTTTCAAAATAAAATGACAATCAGAAAACGTCTTTCACAACATAAGATCAATTAATATATTTACTCATGAGAACACAAATCTAACAGACAATATCGCTCTCTCTCTCTCTCTATATATATATATATATATATGTGTGTGTGTGTGTATATACACACACATATATGTGTTTGTGTGTGTTTAGCTGTAAAAACAGCACAAAGGCACTAATCATGGCAGCACAGGAACAAGCTCTGAGCATAAGATCCATAGAGACTGGGGTCTATCACACTAGACAAGACCCAAGGTGCAGGCTGTGTAAAGATGCCCCTGAGACAATCCAGCACATAACAGCAGGGTGCAAGATGCTAGCAGGCAGGGCATACATGGAACGCCATAATCAAGTGGCCAGTGTTCTGAGAAACCAGCCTACTTTGGCAAATCGTCCTACCGTATTATAATTTGACAGTGAGTTCTGACTAAACCTAAACCTAACCATAACAAATATTCACAATGGGTTAAAAAAATGAAGTAAATTTGTGTGCAGAAACAACGGGTAGGATGGTTTGTGAGGTAGAATGGATTCCCAGAACACCGGCGTAGTATGCAGAAACATCTGTGCCGAGTATGGCCTTGCAGTCCCAAGGTCAAAATGATAGGCAGCCCCTAGGGTGGTCAAGAATGACCAAGCTAAGATCTTGTGGGACTTCCAGATACAGACGGACAAAATAGTGATGGCTAACCAACCGGACACAGTGGTGGTAGACAAACAGAAGAATACGGACGTAGTGATAGAAGTAGCGATACCGATTGACAGAAACATCAGGGAAAAAGGAACACGAGAAGATGGAGAACTACCAAGGGCTCAGAGAAGAACTGGAGAAGATGTGGATGGTGAAGGTAACAGTGGTAATCGGACCACTAGGTGCAGTGACTCCCAAGCGAGGTGAGGACTTGGATTAGCTAAGATACTGCGCAGGACCCTCAAGCTCCCAGGCCTCTGGTAGAGGACCCGAGCTTGAAGGATTGACCGCCCGCAGGGGTGAGAGGGGAATCTTTTATCATTTTTAAAATTAATTTTAGAGTATATATCCCATAAAAAAAACTAAAACAATACATTGTGGTCCTACAGTGAGGAACATACATGATCAGCAACAACAGTCAATGAGGCTATGGTTTAATGTTGCTCAGGCAGTACAAAGGAGGCCAATGTGTGTCAAGAAAATATCACTCACATTTCACCACTACCAGCAGCCTAGAGTGTTGATTCAAGACAGGATGGATCCATACTTTCATGTCATTTATGCCAAATTCTGAACCTACTGTCTGAACATCACAGCAGAAATGGAGTCACCAGACCAAACTGCATTTTTCATATCCTCTATTGTCCAATATTGGTGACCCTGTGTGATTGTAGCCTCGGTTTACTATTCTTGGCTACCAGGAGTGTGACCTGGTGGAGTCTTCTGTGGCTCTAGCTCGTCTGATTCAAGGTTTAACATCTTGTTGCAGTTGTGCACCTAATGAAATAGCCGGCAAGTGTATATACGTAATGTGATAATGGTGGATTCTTATATTTAACCTAGCCAAATTTTCAAATGAGGAAGGTTTATATACACGTGATACTAAAAGCTTCAAACCACTATGAATGCTCAGTTTGCAAGTTTTTTCTATTTACAGAGCTGTGTGATAGTGTAGCAGCTCCACCCACATGCTCTCTGTGGGGCTTAGTATTGTTTTGATTGGACTGACAATCACAAGGAAGCTGACTTAAAAATCATGCAACCAGCCTCAAAGCAAAAGGCTCATTTCAGAGAATGGGTGGATGGGGGAGTGGTGCAAAGAACTGTTGCGAATGAACATAATATCTCCCCATTAATGCACAGTTTCAGTTGCCACAGAGTCAGTTTTGGAGATACTTGCAGCTCCGGCACTTATTGCTCAAAACTTTTGGTTCTTCCTCCTCACCACCTCCAATTATTGAATATCTCAGCTACATCAAAAAAATCTTTGGGGGAAGTCGTGAAGTCTCTAAATATTACTCAATGCTTGTTAAGGGCACGAGTAAAGGGCTACCTGCCCTCCGATTAGCTTGGGAAGCTGACCTTGGTGTGGTTTTTATAGATCAGGAATGGACTACAATTTTGCAGAATAGTAAAAAGGTGTCCAGGGAACTTAGAACGAGACTAATCCAATTCAAATTACTACACCAGATTTACTAGTCGCCACACAGACTGTACAGGGCAAACCCCATACAGTCCCCTGAATGCTGGAGATGTCAGACTGGGGTGGGCACATTGACCCATATGATTTGGAGCTGTCCTAAAACACAAATCTTTTGGACTGAGATACATGACTTTAGCAAATCAACCATACGATGGGATATTCCTTTTTCACCAAGACTACTCGTTTTGGGGGACCCATCACTCCTTAAACATGCTCTGCCTAAGGCTGCTGAGTGGGTACAGACTGCATTGATGCTGGGGCGTAAACTCATTATCTCCCAGTGGAAGGCCCCTTCCACCCCACCTGTCTCTGTATAGCATGTTCAACTAGGGAGACTTGCTGCACTAGAACAACTCTCATACAGGCTTCTGAATAAAGTGGAAAGCTTCCACCTGAAGTGGGATCCATATCTGTTCAGAATAAGACCCATGTAGTCAAAGGATGGCTGTGTTTTTGTTTGTTTGTTTGCTTTGTTTTTTGCTTGTTTGTTTATCTCTTGTTTTGTTTGTCCCCCTTCATTTTGGGTTTGTATTCTCTACTGTTCTGCTGATGCTTTTTTTATGTGACGTAATCTGTATCTACAGTGGACCGTAGTGTTTTAAAAATACAATAGAATATTAATCACAAAAAAATCTGGCCAAAGGGCCAATGATTTTGGTTTCCACTGAAAATTGTTACATCACTTCCTACTCTACAAATTACAGTGAATGGTAGTAAAGATTATTGACTTGAGACTTTGACTCTGAAAGGGTCTACATGACCGTTCACATTTCAAAAAATGAAAAAAAGCAAGTTATTAACAGACTGCCATCCACTCAAAGTGGTTACCTGGAAATATACTGTTCAAAGAAATTAGCAAATGTGATTTATTGTTCTGTAAACACTTGTTACAATGCGGCGTGAGAGAGTTACAATAAAAATATCACACAAATATATTACAACAACCAGAATTTATGACTTTCACTTAAAAAAGAAGCAAATTTGCAGTTGTACAATAACACATCAAGTTGTTTTCTTAAACTTTGTAATGATCAAAGACAGCTACAGATATATTTTTGCTTTTGCAGTTAAAACTTAGTTCAACCAAAATAAATCTTTGTCTTATACTGAATTTAGTATTAATAAATAATAAAAACTGCATAAAAAAGAAAGAGAAAAATCAGTAATAACTTACTAAACCAATAAAAACAAACAAACAACTAGAATATGAAAAAATTCTTAAATTATGAAAACCCATGACTTTTGAAATACACTTAAAAGAGTTATCACGTGTTAGCCAGTTCAACGATCTTGAAGGTATTCAGGCAGCTTGTGTTACGTTTCCCATGAAATTTCTTCTCTGAATACATTTGGTGAGGTTTCCCAGCAAATCAGGTAGTGGCTGTTCTTTTTCTGACGGCCGTACTTTCTTTAGTACTTCTTTGCAGTTTATCTGAAAGACAAAAATCTGTGTTCAGTATATCTCTCACTGTTTTGCAGATGTATTTGTCTACCTAAAGTGAGGTTAGCACATTGTCTCTAAATATTTACCACACAGACTGACGCATTTCTTTCTAAGCTCCTTAGACTATGATGAACCGGATGACTGAGAACCTTCACAGACTGCACAGATTTGTTGTTCTTAAGTTGGAGATGTGTCAAAAAAACCAAAAACTTACATGTGATTTCTTAATGAATATTTCCAGGTTTCTCAAAATATCTTTCTCTTCGTCATTTTTGGGATGCTTTTGTAGGATGTCATGCACTTTGCAGAAGAAGTTATCCTGTATGAAACATAAACAAGTAAACTAAGCTTTACAAATAAACATAAATAAAATGTTAAAAAGAGATCACTGTTCTTATTGCAGTCTCTCAAAAAAAGAAACCTGAATGGAAAACTTGCAAACTGTTTCAAAGACAAGAAGTTTTCTCACCCCACATCCAGATTCAACCAAATGTGTCACATCCTCCACATAGAAACTCTGCAACATTGGAGACAAATTGTCACAAACAAGTTTTATGCACCAAAAACTTGAACAAAGCAGAAAAAACACGAGTTAACTAACAACAACAACAAAAAGCTCTATGAGTGTTAAGAGTCCAGAAAACAGTTGTGCTTATAAGATGAGCTCCTACCTTAGTGAGATTTTCACTGTATTGTTCAACAAGGTCAATGATACTGTTAAGACTATCGCTGAGAGTAAGATTACGGACAGGATTTGCAGCACATGCACTGATCAGCATGGCCACAGCAGACACCAGCATGAGCATCGTCATCTCCACACTTGTTGTTTGTTGGCTGAAAACCTCTAGAAGACGTGTCTTCAAGCAGAAGCCCTTAAAGTGTTTCTGTTGCTCAGATGTCAACTGGCAGGTTGTTGTGAGGTCTTAGATGAGAACAGATTATTTATACTTGCTTTGCCCATGCCTTCGCCCTAATTGTTGGTTACAAAAAACAGCCTAGATGATAGACATGATGATGTTATGGCCAGTAAGCAGAAAAGCAAGCGTTTCTCTGAATTTAAAAAATGAAAAAGCAACTTATTAACAGATTGTCATCCACTCGAAGTGGTTACCTGGAAATGTACTGTTCAAAGAAATTAAGGGAAGACTTGAACAATCTTATGTTTGAATTAATGGGCTGATTTTTTTGGTTTCCACTGACTGTTGTCACGTCATTTTTTACTCAACAAATTACGCAGAATATGGCACTAAAGATTTCCAACAAGAATATTTCATTCAGCAAAATCAGATGTTTGAATTGTTTGTTTGTTTTTAACTTTGTGAGCATATATTGAGTGTAACTGGCAATTTTGCCTCACTTTCATGTTCAAGAAACCAGTCTGAGATGATTTGAGCTGTGAGACATGTTCCCTTGTCCTGCTGGAGGCAGACATCAGAAGATGGGTACACTGTGATCCTACAGGGAGGAATGGACATGAACAGCAACAATACTCAATCAGGCTTTTATGATTTAATGATGCTCAGTTAGTACAAAGTAGTGGTGTGCGACATTGCATATTTTGGTATCGATTCGATACCAAGTAAATACGGGCCAGTATCGCCGATACTGATACTTTTCAATAAATAAGGTGGATGCACCATTGAATTGCTAAATCTCAATTAATTTTCATGACCTTAAGTTTTTTTTATGATGTTTCCTTTTTTAGTATGAAATAGTTAAAACCTAGGACATAATTAGGACAAAGTTTATAATTAAATAGAAAATACTTATAGAAAATCAATATTATCAATTTTTTTTTGACAAAACCTAAAATAAAAAGTGCACGCAAACCAGTAAACAAATTAAAACAAACAAGTACTGTTGAGAAACTGTAACACAAAAATTACATCTAAAATTCTCAACAAAAAAACAACTGGTGAAAATATAAATAATATGTAAACAATTTAACAACCCCCAAAGCATCTGAGTCACGTCACATGATGGCGCAACATCTAAACACAAGAGGGGGAGTAAAGTGTGCCTGCTCTGTGCTGACACAGGAGCGGCGAGTCCGGCGACCTGGCTGTTTCGTCTTTAACGAAACCACAGCACTGCAAACAAGACCGGAACTTAAAGTAAAGAATCAATCTCACCAGGCTAGTATTGATCCGATATCGATGCCGACTTGGTATCGATACAATCGATATTTGGATCGAACCGCCCACCACTAGTACAAAGTGTGCCAAGAAAATATCACTCACATTGCATCCACACCGCCAGCAGCCTAGAGCGTTCATACACTGCAGCATGGATCCATGCTTTAATGTCATTTACACCAAATTCTGAAGCTACTGTCTGAATGTCACAGCAGAAACTAAATCATCAGACCAAGCCACATTTTTCACATCCTCTATTTCCCAACTTTGGTGAGCCTGCGTGATCTGCAGCTTCAGTTTCGTGTTCCGAGATGTCAGGAGTGTGACCTGGTGCAGTCTTCTGCTACTGTACCCAATTTGATTCAAGGTTCAACATCTTGTTGCAGTTGTGTACCTGACAAAATGGCTGGTGATTATATATATATATAACTGATAGACGTTTTTCTGTCAGGTTCGGTGGCTTTTCATCCACATCTACACCCCTTACATGTGGGGTCCCTCAAGGATCTATCCTTGGCCCAGTCCTCTCTTTACATGCTCCCATTGGGCTCTATTTTCAGGAAAGATGGAATCTCATCTCACTGCCGATGATCCTCAAATCTACTTTCCTCTTAAAAGAATTCTACAGACTCTCTAAAAGTTTTGCTAGACTTCTTTGATGACATTAATTCATGGTTTGCTTTCAATTTTTTGAATATAAACGATCAAAAAACTGAGATTGTACTATTTGGACCTTCTGACCCTTGTTTTTCTTTTAAGGGTACAGTGGCCCTGAAAGACCAAACGGACTGCAATTTAAGAAAACACCAGCAATAAGAAAAACGCTGCAAAAGCACACAAAACGCAACAGAAATAGGAAAAACGACAATGGAAATAGGAAAAAACTAAACAGAAATAGGAAAAATGACAACGGAACTAGGAAAAACGAAAACAGAAATAGGACAAATGAAAACAGAAATAGGACAAATGAAAACAGAAATAGGAAAAAACAGATTTCCAAAAGCACAAGGAAAGTGTTTCTGTGGAGACAATAACCCGTCGGACCAGTTGCAGGAACCAAAATATGCTAAGAATTGCGCTGGGAGACACTTAAAAGAAGTGGAGGATCTATCAGTTTTGTGAGGAAAGAAAAGGTGAGAGGTAAGTTTATTAGCCTAACTATTAGCCTAAAAATCCGTCATCAGTATTATATGAATCATGATAAAACACACCTCCCATGTTTTGGGTTTCTCAGGGCCACCATATAAGGGTGACCTTGGGCCTCTGGAAAAGTCTAGAACTCCCATTGCAAAAAATCTGGTAGTGTTCTTTAATAGCAATTTTTGATTTGAGAAACAAATAAATTCTGTTGTAAAAGCCAGCTTCTTCCAGCCCTTGCAAAAATTAAGAACATTTTGTCATCTGCTGACTTCGAGAAAGTGATTCATGCATTCATTTCATCCAGGCTTGACTCCTGTAATAGTCTTTATTTTGGTAGCAGCCAGGCTCTGCTCTCTCGTTTTCAGCTTGTTCAGAATGCTACAGCCCGACACTTGACAGGCACTCGTAAACATGACCATATTTCCCCAGTCTTGGCTCATTTACAGTGGCTTCCAGTACATTACAGTACAGTAGAATTGATTTTAAGATTTTACTGTTTGTTTTTAAGTCTCTAAATGGATTAGCTCCATCAGACCTCTCTGCTCTTTTAACTAAAACTATTCCAAATAGGTCAGCTGATAAGTTGCTTCTAGGTGTCCCTTGAAGCAGGCTAAAAAACAGTGGAGACCAGGCCTTTGCAATTGCTGCTCCCAAACTTTGTAACAGTGTCTCTTCAAATTAGGATCTGATCCGTCTGAAAACACATTTTTACTCACTAGCTTTTAATTGTGACTGAGTTTTTGTTTTGTTCTTTGTGTGTGTTTGTTAGACTTATAGTCAAGACCGCCTAAACCAAGACCAGGGCAATACCAAGACCAGAGGGCATCGAGACCAAGACAAGACCAAGACCAAGACAGACCGAGTCAAGACAAAGATAAAGTCGAGACGAGACAGAGACCGAGACAAAAAAAAAGTCTTTAAACTGCAGCCACATGCTGCTTCGTTTACGGGTGTCAGGCATATTTATGTGTTTTTGCGATGCACCTGCACAGCCCTTCTCACCGCTGTCTACTGTCTCACTCACTTACTGAGAGGACAGATGCACGCTCCACTTGACTGTCGCGTATCTCACCCTCTCTGTTTTTCACATAATGATAAAATCCTATATCCTCGCATGTGATTGGCCACAATATGGAGGGATTGGAGCATAGCTGAGCCACTGTGCAAGAGCTGAGCAGCGAAAGGAAATTAAGTGAGGAGCCGGCTCTCGCTCAATGGGAGTCGACTCTTCTGATTCACTATAAAGCACTCTCTAAACACGGCATTTAGAGCTGATGCTTTTGCGCATGACACATTATCGAACGTTGTGTATCATGGATACTGTTGACTCCAAATCTCCCGACCACTATGTCAATCTGAGACAGCAAGACCGAAACAGCGAGTCCAAGACAAGATCGAGGGATCCAACACCAAGACAAGACCAAGACCAAAGTCCGTCGAGACCAAGACAAGACCAAGCCCACGTAAAAGTGGTCTCGAGACATCCAACTCTAGTGTTTGTTCTACTTTTTTACTTTGTACAGCACTTTGGTCAACCTGTGTTGTTTTTAAATGTGCTTAAAAATAAATAGATTGATTAATATTAATACTGTTACATATTAAACCTAGCCAAATTTTCAAATTATGAGGAAAGTTTATATATACGTGATACTGAAAGCTTCAAACCACTATGAATGCTCAGTTTGCAAGGTCTATTCTATTTACAGAGCTGTGGGATGTCACAGCTGTGGCTCTGAGTTAGCAGCTCCACCCACCTGCTTTGGGTGGAGCTTGTGGTTCTTTTGATTGGACTGCCAATCACAAGGAAGCTGACTTGAAATGCATGTAGTATCGAAGCCAAAGGTTCACTCCAGAGCATGGATGGCATGGGGAACTCTGACAGAGACCAAGAACTGCTGCAAATGAATATAATATCTCCCTATTAAGATGTTGAAAGGGCAGAATGACATGAAATGGTCTGCGAAAGGTTCAGTTTTATAAAAATTCAGGTTTAAAATAAAGAAAATTAAATGTTTCTTACAGTAGATTGACACAAAGCATTTCCACACAAATTCCACTTCTGGGCAAATGTGATTTATTCTTCTGTAAACACTTGTTACAATGTGGCGTTAGAGAATTACAATAAAAATATCACACAAATATATTATTACAACCAGAATTACTTTTACTTAAAAAAAGAAGCAAATTTGCAGTTGTACAAAAACACATTAAGTTGCTTTCTTAAACTTTGTAATGATCAAAGACAGCTACAGATATATTTCTGCTTTTGCAGTTTAAACATAGTTCAACCAAACAAAATCTTTGAGCTGTACTGAATTTAGTATTAATAAATAATAAAAACTGCATAAAAAAAGACAGAAAAATCAGTAATAACTTACCAAACGATATAAAAAAAACTAAAATATGAAAAAAATGCTTGAATTATGAAAACCCATGACTTTTGAAATACACTTAAAAGAGTTATCACGTTAGCTAGTTCAACGATCTTGAAGGTATTCAGGCAGCTTGTGTTACGTTTCCCATGAAATTTCTTCTCTGAATACATTTGGTGAGGTTTCCCAGCAAATCAGGTAGTGGCTGTTCTTTTTCTGACGGCTGTACTTTCTTTAGTACTTCTTTGCAGTCCATCTGAAAGACAAGAATCTGTGTTCAGTATATATGCTCAGTTTTGCAGATGTATTTGTCTACCTAAAGTGAGATTAGCACATTGTCTCTAAATATTTACAACACAGACTGACGCTTTTCTTTCCGAGCTCCTTAGACTATGATGACCTGGATGACTGAGAACCTTCACAGACTACACAGATTTGTTGTTCTTAAGTTGGAGATGTGTCAAAAAAGATAACTTACATGTGATTTCTTAATGAATATTTCCAGGTTTCTCACAATTTCTTTCTCGTTGTCATTTTTGGCATGCTTTTGTAGGATGTCATTCACTTTGCAGAAGAAGTTATTCTGTACGGAACACAAGGACGGATTTATAAGCTTTTAAAAACACATGCATTTACAATTATACAAGGTGGCTAATATTTTTTTCTGCAGTTTGTCAAAAAAAAAAAATAACCAACTCAAACTGCCAATCAGCAGAACAATTCAAGAAAACTGAATAAATTAAAAGGAACATTGCTTGAAAGACATGAAAAATGTCTCCTCACCCCACATCCATTGTCAGCCAGGTAAGACACATCCTCCACAAAGAACCTCTGTAAGATCCAAGAAAAAATTACTTTGTCAGCTAACACTTTTAACATATTGAATCATTTTTCTAGATAAGGCACCAAAAGAAATTTCAAGCTAAGTATCACTCAAACAATTGTGCTTATACGATGAACCCTTACCTCATTCAGATCTCTGTTGTATTTTTCAGTCAGGTCAATGATACGGTTTAGGTTGTCGTTAGGGACAGGATTTGCAGCATATGGGTTGATCAGCATGGCCACAGCAGACACCAGCACAAACATCATCATCTCCATACTTGTTGTTCGTTTGCTGAAAAGCAGAAGTCCTTGAAGTTGTTGTGAAGCGCTGGCTGAGAGCAGATTATTTATACCTGCTCTGTCTATGCCTTCATTACGTTTGCCAATTACAAAAAACCAAAAAGCAGTCTGCAGCGCCTTGGCGATAAGATCCATGATTAGTTTGTGGTCAATGAGCAGAAAAGAAACTATTTTCTCAGAATAACCAGACTTGGTTGCATTACAGAAAAGATGAAAAAAAAAATGGTACTTTCAAAAGAAACTTCATTACAGACTGTGATCCACGCAAAGTGATTTCTTGGAAGTATACTGCTGAAAAAAATGGGGGAAGACTCAAACAATCTTAACTTCGATTTGCGGTGCGATTTTAAATCTGGCCAAAGGGCTGATGATTTTGGTTTCCACTGAAAATTGTTACATCATTTCCTACAGTACAAATTACAGTGAATGGTAGTGAAGATTTTTGACTTGAGTATTTCATTCACAATCTGATACATTAATTAAATGTTTCCTTAATCCCTTGGATGGATTCTTACTTTAATGTTGTTATACTAAATTCTGGTTCTACCATCTAAATATTGCAGCAAAAATTGAGACTCAACATACTTGGTGATGATTTAAATGTTTCTATTGTAGAATTGTAAACTGTAGCATCACTATCTTATTCTTAGCAAACAGGAGTGGCACTTTATGTGTCTTCTGAGGATGTACCCTTTCTGCGTCGAAGTTCAGCGCAATTGGGCTACAGTATAAGATGTGTTGTGCATTCAGAGATGCTCTTCTGCATACGATCAATCTAACAATTGGCTATTTGACTTAGAGTGTTCTTCCTATTAGCTTAAAGCAGGGGTGGGCAACTCCATGCCTCGAGGGCTGGTGTCCTGCAGGTTTTAGAAGTGTTCTTGATCCAACACAGCTGATTCAAATGGCTAAATTACCTCCTCAACATGTCTTGTAGTTCTCCAGAGGCCTGGTAATGAACTAATCATTTGATTCAGGTGTGTTGACCCAGGGTGAGATCTAAAACCTGCAGGACACAGGCCCTCGAGGCATGGAGTTGCCCACCCCTGGCTTAAAGCAGTCTGGCCATTCTCCCCTGATCTCTGCTATCATGAAAGTATTTTCACACAGATAATTGGATTTTACTTTTTCGGTTCATTCTCTGTAAACCTTAGATTGTTGTGTGGGAAAATCCCAGTAGATCAGCAGTTACTGAAATACTCATCTGGCACCAAGAAACTCGTCACGCTCAAAGTCACTTAAATCACTTGTGGTCCTGATTCTGATGCTCTGTTTAAATTTTAGCAGGGCATCATTACCATGGCTACATGTATAAATATTTGCTTTCCGCCATGTGATTAACTGCTTAGATATTTTTGTTAATGAACAGTAGAAGAGATATACATACAAAAGTGGCCAGTAAGTGTATATGCATACACACAATGTTAGAGTGAGAGGTGGTAGTATCCTTAATATTGTTATCTCAGGTACACAGCCCTGTCAGTCAGTACAGCAGCTCCACCCACCTGCAGGTTAAACCTTCCGTTAGGGATGAGCAACCAATGAGAAAAGTAGCTTAGGGAGTGTAGTTTTCAAGCAAAAGGCTAATTTCAGACAGTGGATGGACTGAGAGTCTGCAGCTCGGTCGGTATAAATGAATCATGCAAAGTTATGCTAACAGAAGCCAAGAACTAAAATACTGAGCCACAAATGACGCCATCATCAAAATGTGATCTTAACAGCCAAATGTGTGTAAAAGTTAATTGTCTTGCTATAAAGCCCAAAGCATTTTCATACAAACTGGACTTGTGGATAAAAGTGATTTATTATTGTTCTGTAAACACTTGGTTCAATGCAATGTGAGACAATTGCAATAAATATGTAATACAAATATATTAAAAAATCCTTAACTTAAATAAAAAATAAATACGCAGTTGTACAATAACATGTCAAGTTGATCTGTTGTGCTGTTTGACAACAGCTACACATACATTTTTACAAATGCAGTTAAACACAGCTCAGTCAGATATGTCTTTGCTAATGTACCGAATATAGCTACTATTAAATAACATCAACTGCATAAAAAGGAAGAAAAATACTGTCTTAAACTATAGAATGAAATAAATATCCAATGCTTGAATTGTGATAAATTACAAAAAAAAAAAAAAAAAAGAACAAAGAAAATGACTTGGAAGCATTATGACAGACAGTCCACAGATCTGGAAGGTATCCAGGCGTGTTTTTATTTTCCACTGAAGTTTCTCTTCTGAATGCATTTCTCGAGGTTTTCCAGCAAAGCCGGTATTGGCTTTTCAGTTCTTGCCTTCGGCACAGTCTTCAGTACTTCAGTGCAGTTCACCTGAATGACAAGAAATCAGCTGAGTTCAGTACAATATGTTTTATCGTTTTGCAGATTCTTTGTCTCACCAAAGACACAAGTAGACTTAGTACATAATCTTTAAATGTGCGTAACACAGATTTGATGTTCTTATATAGGAAATATGTCAGAGAAGATATCTTACATTTGTGGCGTTAATAAACACTTCCAAGTTTCTCACAATCTCCTTCTCTTTATATTTCTGCTGCTTTGTGGCATGGTTTTCCAGGATCTCATGCACTTTGCAGATGAAGTTATCCTGTATGAAACATAAACAAGAAACTATTAGTGTTACAAATAAACACAATTAAAATGTTAAAAAGAGATCACTGTGCTTATTGCAGTCTCTCAAAAAAGAAACCTGAATGGAAAGCTTGCAAACTGTTTCAAAGACATGAAAAGTAGTCTTCTCACCCCACATCCAGATTCAACCAAGTCTGTCACATCCTCCACATAGAAACTCTGCAACATTGGAGAGACAAATTGTCACAATCAAGTTTTAAAAACTTGAACAAAGCAGAAAAAATAAAAGTAAACTAACAACAAGAACAACAAAAAGCTCTATGAATGCTAAGAGGCAGTTAAATGTATAAGATATGGTCTTACCTCATTCAAAGTTTTACTGTATTCTTGAACAAGGTCAATAATATTGTTTAAGTTCATATTGTAGATGGGATTTGCAGCACATGGACTGATAAGCAGGGCCACAGTAGACACCAGCACAAACGTCATCATTTCCATACTTGTTATTAGTTGGCTGAAAAGCTTTTAAAGTATTTCTGCTCAATTGTCAGCTTGCAGGTTGCTGTGAGGTCTTGGCTGATGAACAGATTATTTATACTTGCTTTGCCCACGCCTTCACCACAATTGTCAATTACAAAAAAAACCCCAAATGCAGTCTGCAGCGATGGAGAGATAAGACTCATGATTAAGTTGTGGTCAATACGCAGCTTGAGAAAGAAGAACAGTTTCTCTGAAATGAATCTATACGGTGGGCTGCATTACAAAAAAGGAGAAGAAGAAAACAACAGACATCTATTTACAATGGTTACTTGAAAATATTCTCATAAAGTTGAGAAGACTTGACTAGTCTGAAGTTTGATTTCTGGTGTGGTTTTCAATCCCGCCCTCATACAGGTGCTGGTTTTTGTTTAGACTGATTACTATTTCATCTGTTTCTACTGTACAGATTACACAGAGTTTGGCTGTAAAATTTTTTCGACAATCGTTTGGTCAAATAGTAACTGTAATCTGCAGTTTTGCCCTAATTTTCTTACCAAGAAACGAGTCTGAGATGATTTGAGCTTCGTGATTTATGATCACTATTTTTTTTTTATTAGTCCTTTATCTATCCACGTAAAAATCTCATTGAGATTAAAAAAAGAGAGACCTGGCATCATGGCAACAAAAGTCAAAAATACATGTACCTCATAAGTATATAACATTTAAAACAAATACAATATCCCCGTACGAACATGTGAAAAATATACAATAACAGATCAAATTAAGAGCGACATTAAAAACAATCACACTGAGTAAAAGAGTTATTCCCTCGTTCCTTTAAGATGAACTTAAACACCCCCAAGGTAACCAATTCTAATAATTTTAGTTCCTTCTGCAGATTATTCCAGGAAGCAGAGGCAGCGTATTTAAACGCCTTTCCCCCAATTCTGTTCTGATTTTTGGGACAGGTATTGTGAAAATGAAGGCTGTACTGGTTGTGGTTTTTACACATATAAACACATAAATAAGAGGGAACCAGCCCAAGGAGAGATTTATAGGTAATATGGTGCATTATCCTGCTGGAAATGCACCATATCATGCTGAATGCAGTGCGAGTGCATCCACTGCTAACCTTTGTATATTGTATATTTTATACATATGTATACACACACTTGTATATATACATATTTGGAATACATATTCAACATTAATGAATCAATGGTACGGAAATGGAGAAAGTAACCCCACAAGCGTTAAAAAGTCTGGCAACAAAACACCTGCCACACAACACCGTCTCAATGTTATCAGACCAAAAAATCGATTCCCAGTCTCCTTGTTTCTTTTTGGTGAGCCTCTATGGACTGTAGCCTGAGTTTCCTGTTCTTAGATGTCAAAAGCAGAATCTGCTGCTAGTCCGTTTGATTCAAAGGTCAACATGATGCTGTATCTGAACAGGTGTACCTAACAAAATGGCTGGTAGTTGTATATACACAAGAGTGGTTTCTCGTAGGAATATGCTTACCGTATTTTTTCAGACCGCCAATCTCTCAGTCAGAACATGCTATATCATGTTTAGGTAGAAACTAGTGAACTAACGTCCTGCTAACTTCCTACTCCATTAAATGTAATAAATTCTGTTTTCATGGATGCCTGGATATTAAACTTAATTGTTACACCTGGTGAAGCAGCAACACTCATCATTTTATTAAAGATGAAAACATTTAGACAGTTTTTAACTCTCAGTGATGCTGCAGTATTTGTCTGACTTTGGGACCTAAAGCGGACGGAGTTTTGGACCCAGATTATTCCATGAGGCTCCTGACTACAGTAGCCGTAATGCTCCAACAATCCATCAAGTGGTGCGGCTTTGTAGCTTGCCAAAGTTGTACTGAAACATTTTTTGACAGATTTTTAAGCGCCTTGTACCACATAAAATTGGTTTGAGGTCAGTAAGCACACTACATATGATTTTTGAGAAAACTTGAAGGATTTTAAGTGTGCCTTATAGTCCGAAAAATACGGTACATGAATCTAAGGTACACAGTTGTGGCTGTGAGTACAACCAGCTACTCCTAAACCTTCTATGTAGGAGGAGCTACCAATCAGAAGACAGCTGGCTTAAAGGGAGTGTAGCATTGAACCAATCATGCAAAGTAATTATAACAGAAGTCAAGATACTGAACTGAAAATATTGACAAGTATGTCCCCTTTTCAGACAATAGGGACTGAAGGACTGAATAATACGAGACAGCTTGTCAGAAGTAAGGCGTCATCAAAATTTAATATAAAAATAAAACAGGATCAAAATGTCTGTTAAAGCTGACTGTCTTAACATAAAGTACAAAGCATTTCCATACAAATGCAACTTGTGAGAAAAACGAATTCTTGTTCTGCAAACACTTGTTTCAATGTGGAGTGAAAGAACTACAACAAACATCCAAACATATCAAAATGTGAACTGAACTTGTTTTAAATAAAATATAAATATGCAGTTCACAATAATGTGCAGTTGCTGCCTTAACTGTTGTAAAGTTTAATGCCAGCGACGGATGCATTTTTACTTATGCAGCTTAAAAATAACTCAACCAAAAACGTCCCTGTGAAAGCACTGAATGTAGTTGCTATTAAATAACAAATAAACTGCATAAAAGAGAAAACTATACCAGAAAATAAATATCCAGTACTTCAACTGTATCAAACTGTGACTATGAAAAACATTTGAAGACATTACCACATGTCAGACAGTTCACGGATCACGAAGCTATTCAGGCATTTTTGTTTTTAAGATTCCCATGAAGTTTCTCCGGCAAATGCAGTTTGCAAGGTTTTCCAGCAAAAACGGTATTGGCTTTTCAGTTGTTGCATGAGGCACGTTAATTAGTTCTTCTGTGCAGTTCACCTAAAAAATAAGAAAACACCTGGGTTCAGTATGATCTCGCTCACTGTATTGCAAATGCAGTTAGTACATAATCCTTACATATTTGTAACATAGATGGGACATTTTCATTTGGCAAAAAGATATCTTACATTTGCTTCTTTAAAAAACACATCCAGGTTTCTCACAATCTTCTCATCCTCCTTTCTGTGATGCTTTTTCAGGATGTCATGCACTCTGCAGAAGAACTTATTCTGTAAGCAACAGGAGCGAGAACATATTCACTTCAGACGTGTTTAAAATGAATGACATTTAAAAATGTAATCCAATAAAACTGAATGCTCTACAGGGAACACAGTTTCAAAGAGATGGAAAAGGATCCTCTCACCCCACATCCATCCGCAGCAAGATTAGTCACATCCTCAACATAGAACTTCTTCCACATTAAATAGAAAAAATATTTGTCAACATTTAAAATTTTAACACACTTTCAAGTTTTTTAACAAGTCAAGGCACCAAAAACGTTATAAAATGTTCAAGCTAAGAGTCAAGAAAACACTCGTGCTTATGAGATGAGCCCTTACCTCATACATAGTTTTATTGTATTGGTCAGCCAAGTCAATGATATGGTCTAGGTTGAGACTCCGGACGGGATTTGCAGCACATGGACTCATCAGCGCAGCAGACACTAGCACAAGCATCATCATCATCTCCATACTTGTACTTAGAGTGAAAACCTTTAGAAGATGCGTCCTCAAACAAAGCCCTTGAAGTGGTTGTTTTGCTGTAGTCAGATTCGAGTTTGTTCTGAAGTCTTGGCAGATAACAGATTACTTATACTTGCTTTGCCCACGCCTTATCACATTTGCCAATAGCAAGAAAAGAAAATGTACAGATTGTGTGACAAAATTCTTGATTAAGTTGTGGTCAATGAGCAACTTTGAGATAAAGGCGCTGTGTTTCTCTAGAATAAAACCACAGCAATTAACCCCCCTGCCATCCTTTAAATAATCTTACCTTTGATTTGTGGTGTGATAATAGGTCAATAACTTTGGTTTCCACTGAATGTTCTATAATTTTATTCTCAGCTAATGACAAATGTACACCAGCTAAGAATTTCAAGTTGAATATTCCATTCATCACAATCTGATATGTGACTTATGTTTTCTTTAGGGGCTTTTTTTTTTTTTTTTTTTTAGCTATATATGAATTTCAATGTGTCATTTCCCCTTATTTTTTTAAGCAAAGAATGTCCTGTTGCTGAAAATGCCATCTGATGGCTGCTGGCCACTAGTCAGACTATGAATAACAGCAGTATTTCAATAAATATGTAGAAAAGTTTCAACAGTTTTAAGCAGTTTTATTTTTCCCCCAAAACAAAAACAAAACAAACCCAAACATCTCCTTTACTCACGCTGGATTCCAGCACAACAAGCAAACTCTTCATGGATTAGAATCAAGCTTTTTGTCCTTAAATATTTCTGATGTTAACAGAAGCCTATTGCTTTTGTTTTAGCATTTCTTCCAACAGTTTCTTAAGGATAATTATGGTTATAACGGTTATAATACGTTTATATAAGGTTATTGACAACTGACTTCAAAAACAAACACTATCAACCAAACATGCCTTTGTATATCAGTTAAATTATAGTCAGTTATTAAACAAATGATGTGCGAATGAGTTTTCTTCATGCCTCCTGAAAAGCAAACCTGAACGTGGTCTTTGCCCAAATAAAATCAAAGCAAAGAGATAAGCATTAGTTTACATTTCCAAAGCAGCTTTTCGAATCACTTCAGTGCTCAGTGAAGATAGGATGAGAGGGAATTGATGCTGCACTTTCTGATTTCAGAGTTCTGGTCCTGGTTCTTACGGATACGATAGAAATGTTCAATGTAGCTGGATCGCCCGAGCAGCTCCACAAAGTCCTCGTCGTGAGTGATGATCAGCAGCTGGAAGTTGCGCTGGCGAGAGCGACTCTTAATGATTCTGAAGAAAACAGCAGGAGATAAAGAGTTACATCCCACTGCAAGGAAGACAGTGGCTGCCAAGGTATACAACTAGAAGTCTGTGTTTAATGTTTTGACAGGTCGGATGCTGGTTTCTCTGTCCGATACATTACACGGTCTGCTCCAGTAAAGCCAAAATAGTTCAACTTTTAAAGAGGAATGGGCAAATGACAACCTTTACATCCTGTAACACTTCACTGGGCACTGTGTAGGGACACAGTATGAGGCTTGAAGGATAGTACCAATCTACGTTAAAACAGAGGAGTCTGTTTTTTACTACTACAATAATTAAACAGTTCTTTTTAATTCAGTATCACCAGCTGTGTACTTCTTTTTATTTCCTGGTTTGAAGCCCATCTACTCCTCAGTATCTATAGCAATATATCTACATCAAAGGGGCCTTTTTGGTACAAAGTTAACTTGGATTTAATGACAGCTTTTAAGCCCAAATGAGGTTCCAGATGTGATGAGGCGGCTTATAAATGGGACCAAGCACATTAGACATTCCCTAAGTGTGTACTTTGACACTTTGCTACTTAAACGGTTTAAAGGATTTGGTTTTGGGGCTAAAGAGACAGCTGTCAGTTAATGTTAGGAGCTGTTGCATCCTATTAATGAGGTTTTCACTAGTATAGCAGTAAGAATACTGAATCCGTATATACGCACTCTACAAGGGCATGTGCCAGTGACTCGATGTTCTCTCGGTCCAGGTTGGTTGTGGGCTCATCCAGAGCTAGGATCCCACAGTTCAGACAGAACGTCTCTGCCAGAGCTAGACGGATTATCAGCGATGCCAGTACCTAGACACACACAATCATATTTTTAAAGAGGAAGACAACAAAATGGTCACATCATGTTTGATTCACTGAGAAGTTTGACCTTTTTACTGCATGTCACATGCAGGTTTCATGCGATGTAACCACAAAACAGAAAAAAAAATATCTTTTTTTTACCTTTTGGCCAGCGCTGCAGCGTCCTCTCATATCCAGAGCTGTGTCTCCTTTCACCATAACTACTCTGTAGTTGTAAACCCTCCGCCTCACTCCAGCAGATGAATTCTCATCCACATCAGATCTGATCTCCACATACTCAATATCTGGAGAGAGAAGAGAATAGATAAATGACAGTAAAGGGGGGGGACAGTATTTCTGAAAATACCACAAATTAATAATAGCTCTCTTGTTAATGTGAGACACACCTTGACCCCTGTAGGTGCTGCGCCATAGGTCTCGTATGATCTTATTGATTTCATCCATCTTCATACTGTGGAATTTCATGATGGTTCTGTGGAAAACAAATAAAATTAAAAATTAATATACTGCTCAAAAAATGAAAGGAAAGGATCACAACGGGGAAAGAAATATTATACTGGATATATCTACTGATATGGACGTTATGGGAGTAGTTAGTATTGGCACCACATGCCTGCCTGACAATGTCAGGGCTCCTAATGAGATGACAGATGATGTCCTGGGGGATAGATGATGACCAGATCTGGACCAGGGCATCGCTGAGCTCCTGGACAGTATGAGATGCAACCTGGTGGGGTTGGAAACACAATGTCCCAGATGTGTTTTTCTGATTTAGGTCAGACGAGTGTAGGGCTGCCACGATTAGTCGACTAGTCACGATTACGTCGACTATCAGAATCGTCGACGACTGATTTAATAGTCGACGCGTCGTTTGAAGCTTTGTAATATCCCAAAAGACGCAGGACTAAGTAGTAGGATTTAAGAGTGTAATAACGGACTTAAACAGAAGATGGCAGCACTGCATGTACAAGGATGCCAGCTGCCGTTAAACCCCGAAGAAGAAGAAGTAGCTCTGTCCCAGAATTCATAGCGCAGCCCAGCTCAGTTTCCAACAACGGCGGCAGCTAGTTCGTTTTAATATTACTCTTATTATTCTTTCTGGGTCACAAAATAAACGTTTAACATATTTTCAGGCGAGAATGTAGCTGTGTAAACCTCAAATATCTGCTCAGTTTATCAAGACACCACATGTTTTCAAAAGCGCTCCGACGTTTTCGGAGACGTCTGTTACCCACTAGCTCGATAGCTAGCCGGGGGCAAGGCTCACTAGAGTCCGGTGAGAACACCGGACTCCCGGCAAATCGTTTTCAAACTCACCGCTGTCTTTCGCTACTCAGGTTAAACATATATAAGTCACTTAGATGACTTAAAAATGTTATCGTTTGGCTTTTTTTTTAGTATTTTATTTGTTCCTGAGTAAATCGGTTTGGCTGAGATTAAAGTTATAGTTTTTACACAGCTGAATAAACGTCAAGCAGACAGCTGATTATCAGAAGTGTGAGATGCTCGAGAATATACTCCGTTGTCCCGTTATATTTTAGATAGCAAGGAGTTTATTAAATTTCACAGAAACAATCTGCAGATTTCATTAAACTTTAATAAACTATCATCTTGTCTTTATTTTTAGTTAGCACATACCTTAAACACTTAAAGCTGTAAGATAATGATAGTTATATAAGAGCAGATGCTGCTGGTGCAATAAGCTGTACATTACGTCCAATGGATGATGATCTGATTAGTCGACTAATCGCAAAAATAATCGGTGACTAGTCGACTATCAAAATAATCGTTTGTGGCAGCCCTAGACGAGTGTGGAGACCAGTCAGTGGTATCAATTGTTTCACTCTCCAGGAACTCCCTACATACTCTGGCTACATGAGGGCAGGCATTGTTGTGTACCAGGAGCAAACAAGGATTTCATCCCAGTGCCTCATGACAGTCAGGCGGCCGTTGCCTAGCCTGTAGAGGTCAGTGCATCCCTCCATGGATATGGCTCCACAGATCATCACTGACCCACCACTAAACTGAACAGTGTGACAGGGACCATAATGTTCTCCATGGCTTCTCCAGACCTTTTCACATTATCAAATGTGTTTAGGGTGAACCAGCTCTCATTTTGAAAAGCACAGGGTGTCAGTGGTTGATCTATCAGTTCTGATATTCTGTGCCAAATGCCATTCACGCCTAACAGTGCCCGGCAGAGAGCACACTAGAGTAGGCCCACTAAAAGATGCCGGGCCCTCAAGCCACCCTGATTGTTTGTTCAGAGGCACTCACACGAGTGGCCTGCCAGAGTTCATTTTGTAGGATTCTGGCAGTGCTCATCTGGTTCCTCTTTGCACAAAATTAGCAGATTATGATCCTACTGATGTGTTAAGAACCTCTAACAGCCCTGTCCAGCTGTCCTGGAGTAATTACCTGTCTCCTGGAATTACCTTCATGCTTTAGATATTGTCCTGGAAGACACAGGAAATCTTCTTGCAATGGCAACTACTGACGTGCCATCCTGGAGGAGTTGGACTACCTGTGCAATGTCTGTAGGGTCCGGGTCAATATCCCAAAGTTTATTTGGCTCGATGCTATACTCTGATTAAAAAGTGTTCTTTTAATTTTTGAGCAATATATAAAGGATAAACCTAATTAAAGATAGATGTGTTTATCTACCAAAAAGCCACTTCTACTAGACATTGCTGCATGGGACATCTAAGTTTATTGAAGTGCTATTTCCCTATTCGCAATCAGGTAAAAAGGTTATAACAGAACCATGATAGTGATTACTAAATCTTAAATTCTAAAATAAAAACTTCAAGAACATATTAACAGGTCACATCCTACCATTATGTGTGAGGTAGTTATTAAGCAATCCCCGTGTCTGCACATCTCCAGATATTTATCATTTATTCGACAGTGGATAAATGCGAAGAAAAAAAACAACGTTTGCACAAAATTGAAACATTCAAAAAATAAGCATCTGATCAACTGATTACAAAAAATGAAAAACAACAGCAATGTTTTTTTATCTTTCAATAAATGTATCTATAATATTGACAGGATATGAAATCATACATAAGATACGAGCTCAGCTGGATTTTTTTTCACTTTCCTGAATACCAAGAAACTTTTGGTCTATAATCTAAAACTGATTAGAAACATGAAATGTGGTTTGCAAAAAAAAAAAAATAGCGATAACAGTACAACTAACGGTATGTCTTCCGTAGACCATATATAGTGAATAAACCATGAAGTAAAAATAGAGATAGTAGGGCAAGTATCCGCCTGTCCAACCTATTACATCTTCTTTACAGAACTTCTCATGCAACAAAAGGAAGGTGTGACTAATGACTTCCATTATGTGAGGGTGGTGTAATATTTGTCCCTTTAAAAAGTAATCCCATTTTGAGTTTTATTATCTTGTAATATAATAATACAGCATTTCTTTATATGAAAATACTGCATTAGCATTAGGTAACATTTAGTCTCAAGATGTCTACTAATATCCTAGAATATAACAGAAGTAAGGCAGGGCACTGTCTATCATCCATTGACTTTAGTAGGCTGACTTAATCACATTAGGTTTCAAAAGTTCAGGATGTTTAGTGCAGAATTCAGTATTTTCTTGATGAACTTTGCTATAGAAATACTAAAACTGTTGTATTGTGATGATCTTCCAGTTCAGAAAAAAATCCCAAAAGATTGATTCTGTTCACCTAGATTGCCAGGCCTCTGGAGAACATAAGAGGCCTGGCAATAAGACATGTTGAGGAGGTAATTTAGCCATTTGAATCAGCTGTGTTGGTTTGAGAACACATCTAAAACCTGCAGGACACCGGCGCTTGAGTGACGAAACATTTCAGTGGGAGAAATGTTTTGTCATTCATCCAAGTGACATCATCAGTATCAGTTCTCCCACTGAAAACGCTACGTCTAAGACGAACAGAATCAACCTTTTGGGATTTACTTACCTGGATGATTGAGCATGCATCAAGACTTTTACAACAAAATGTTATTAAGTATTCTTTGTAGAACCTATTGCACATAGAGAAACATGAAGAAAAGGCTTTACATTACGCCACTGTCAGTGCGCCCCAGGGCGGCTGTGGCTACAATGTAGCTAGCCATCACCAGTGTCTGAATGTGTGTGTGAATGGGTGGATGACTGAACGTGTAAAGCGCTTTGGGGTCCTTAGGGACTAAGTAAAGCGCTATACAAATACAGGCCATTTACCATTACATTGCTTCAATACAGGCATGTTTTCAGGGTTGGCAGCAGAGCATAAACTGGACAGACAACCAACTTTGACCAGGGGGGCATTCAGCTCAAGTCACATTGCTAAAAACCCTTGCTATGCATATTTACAACAATATACACACAGTAAAATCATAGAAGACTGCAGCCATTATTCTATGAATTTCTATGTATCAAAAGTGCCAAAATATCTGTCTTGGATTGCAGGAGAAAAAGAGGAGAGACATTTTCTCCAAGTCCAGAAGTGGACCAATCAACTCCCTGCACACTATGATAATGCAGTGATAGTGACTGTGAGCCCACAATATCCTCAACACATTCAATTAGTTTTGCAATTTTGAAGTAGGACCATGATTTAAAACTCGCTGCATAAGCTGAAGAACGACCTCATTTTAATTTGAGATACGTGAGGGGTACTTCCCAAAATCTGACGTGCATAGACTCGTCTGTTTAATGTCCGTCTCAATCAGGCTGAGTACCATGAGTTCTGCACACGCACTAAATTACTGTTGTGTATCATATAGATGCAGCAGAAGAGGTAATTGTTGTCACTCAGATCTCCTGAGACTTTGCTTTGGTAATGTAAAATGACATTCTGCACTCTCATTGGTAATCACTTCAAAAAGGGTTAAAGATCATTAGTGGTTACTTCACCCCTTTTCACTGGAAGTTGCTGACTCTCATTATACGGTAGCTGCAAGTCATTTCCTTTGTTAACGAACGTTTACATTCACAAATCTACAGAGCCCGCTCTACATCTGTGACCCAGTAAACCTGGTGTCTCTTAGAGATGCCCTCGCTTTCCCAGATGTGTTTAAATACTGCTTGCAATGTATTCAAAACTGACGATCTAAGTTGAAAAGTATGAAGCGAGATAGGTCTGAAGGAATCAGATTTCCTTCTTATACAATGACTCACGCTCCTGTACCGACATTTACAAATTTAAATTATACTTGGATAACTTTTCGCTTTTAATGATTGCTAAAAGTTAGAGTGTGAGGCTTGAACTTTCATGGACTTCTGAAGAAGGGCATGAAAGAAAATGTTTAAGAACCGCTGAGCCAACACATATAGACTGTTATTTTGACCAGAATACAATGAAAGCTATGCTGACTCTTCGATAATTAGCAAACACAAACTCTTTAACTTTGACTTTCAACTACCTTCACTTTATTGAAAGTCACATTATCAGTGACTTCTAGCTTTTGCTCAGTTCTGCACAGACAATTTTTGCACACTGATTCATTTTTTTGCGTCCAAATCAAAACATCTTACCATAGAAACCATTTTCTCTGTATTCAAATAGAAACTGTGACCTGGATGTAATGTCTGATGGAAGGCTCTATGCCTTGCTTGCAATCTTGATAACACTGCAGGCTGTCATGCCTTTTCTAACCCACACTTATGGGTAAATGATGCTTCTGCTCTCTTCAGATACCGTACTCAGATGGTATCAGTGATGGTGAGCTCACACATCCTTACCAAGGCCTTTTATCCTTATTAAGTGTCTCTCAGAGTATCCTGATCTCCAAGAATAAACAGTTTGCAAACATGAATATATTTTTAATAGAAAGAAAGGATAATTTAAAAAAAAAAAAAAAAGCCTGATACATTGACAAATAAACGTAACCTTCAGGTGCTTTTGACTTGCTATAACACAGTTGCATTTAAATAGAAAACCCAGACATATCTGTACGACATTTGGCAAGGGCCTCACTGTGTACAATGTCATGCTTTGCTACCTTGCTGATAAATTTTCAATTATTTGCACATTTCAATCATGAAAATCAGCACTGCAAATGCTGAAGCCACATAAAAATGATGGCATTGATAGTTATGCGGTGATACAAAATAGGAAGTGAACTCTCTGCTCTATGAGATGTTTTTTTTTCTGTGCTCGGAAGGCTTGCATTTCGAGCAGGATATTTTTCACCACAATAGCAAATTTAGGTTAATCTAATAAGTAAGTTTAAGTAAGTAAGTCTAAGTATTTTTTTAGGTCATTTAAAAACCTGTTGGAAAAAAACGTCATCATTAGATAAGACTTCTTTTGAACCTTCAAAGTAAATGGATTAGCAGATAATACTAGTGATTCATCTACTAACCATTAACTGGTTAGTATGCAGCACTAAAACAGACATGTACAATCTTTGTTTTTTGCATTAATTCTTGATAAGATCTTACTTCGCCATTACTCAAGTCACAGGTATTGAACTGTGCTTAACACAAAAATAATACACATGTTAAATATTTTGTGCACTCTGAGAAAAATAAGTCAACCCTTGTATCTCAACAGTATTCCTACTAGACTCTGGCTGGGCCACTCTGAAAGATGGATTCTGCTGTGTCTTTCCTTTGATGTTTACATTCACTGTCCTGCAGCATTACCCGGCTTGAGATAGTAAACCTAACATTATGTTTTAGGAATTTAGGCGGTCATTTCGAAAAGCATAAATAGTGGTGAGTGCTCTTTGGAAGTAAATCAAAATCAGTTCTATTAATCCAGAAAAAACCCTGCCCTGGTAGTGGTAGACGCACATCAGGTACAAAGCTACACAGTTAACAACTCTGTTGTGACCTGCCACATTTATTCTGGTACAGCTTTAACTCTTGCTGTGGGGGTTTGATCTAATCGTTTTTATACTGTAACAGTTTCTGTGGGGGGTTGCTTTTGAGTTTTATAGTCATCTTTGCTGGAAAGTCTTTACACAATGACGCATGAGAAAAAAATGGAAGAAAAACTCAGCATTAAGTCGAGTTGCTTTTCAAAACACTCGGAAAAAACAGGCTCTGCAATTGTTTAGCATTTGTTCCTGAAAAGTTAGTCAAACGATTAACTATGGATTTAAATTCTGTTTTTTTTAATCAATCTTACAATCCATTAGGATACAGTAAACTGGAAAGGTGAGAAAGTAAGTAAGTGTATTGTGAAAGTTCACAATATGCCAGGTCTGGGGTATCAGATACAATTTGTTATGGGAGCTTACTTAAGGTTAGCCGTGTAAATGAAGATAACATAGAATAACACATAACTGAAGATAACACAGAAAGATAATATATCATCTTAGCACCCTAACGTAAACTACCTATATCTGTAATAATCTATGGGCCTACAATTAAAAGTCAAAAGCCTGTATTGGTTTCTATTTATGAAAGGCTTTAGCGACCTGAACTCAAAACAAGTGCTCGCATCTGCACTCTGCACACGCAAACATGCTTTCAAACTGCTGACTGCACTGAATAGTTGAACTCTTTGCACACAACAAAGTGTACTGTTTCATACCTAACTCTAAGTTAGACAAAGTTTGTTGCCATGAAATGTAGTGGGGGATGAGTATATGCAAGCAGAACATATAGGTCAAGAGCCAGATAATTCCGAAAACTTAACTTATGCAAGTGTTGCATTATGTAAATCAGGCTGCTAATTAGTCTGCAAATTGTAATTATAGGTGTAATTTAGCATTATTAGGCAGGTCAATATATATCTTTCTAAAGACAAAAAGCATAAAGTAGCAAAGTGTCAGAACTAAAAACCAATGACCTTTCATTGAAACTGATGAAACATTATGAAAGTTTAAAATAAAATGTGCAAATGATTAGCTAGCTGTAGTTTATGAACGCAGTCACATAGAGTCTTGAAAAAAGTTTTCCCAAGATAAATTAACAGCATTATAAAGGCAACTATAAAAAAAGACGAAGAAGTTGAGCAGCAAAACTAGCTTTTTTAATATATTAATTTAAAACTAATCTGCTTTTTGGAATCCATAGAATCTGTTTAGTTACTCAAGAGCCTGGTACTTCACATGAAAGACATGACTCATTTTCAAATTATTTTATTTATAGAATGACTAAAGGCCACCTACTTCGTGCAAGACTGTGAAGTCACTGCAGTGGTGGCTGAGTAATCGTTTTTTTTTTCCTTCACTGAGGCGTCAACAAGACCACCACAGGAGGCAATACGTTCAGTCAACGTCAATAAACAGAGGTTATCTGGACAAGCTGATGTGATGTAACACATCAAGTGGAAAACTGCCCTGTGATCTAGTTGAAATTCTTGGAAGCACCATCCTCTGGGGTAAAGCGAGCCCTGCTTGTTATTAGTAGGCTGTACAATTAGACATTTTGCTTCCCACAATTAAATGAACACGATCAAATAATATTTCAAATGTGTGCTATACCAACAAAGCGCAAAGCAAAAGCACTCAAGCGCTCTTCAAATCACCGCTTGATGGCGTGCCAATCACAGCTGTTTGCTGGCCTGCGAGACATGATGCTTCCTGAATGCACTTGACTGAAGTGATATACTACAAATAACAGACCTGCATATCTGCACATCTATTGAGCCCACAAAGACGCACTGAAATCACCAACACAAGTGCATTCCATTTGGCATGCTGTCCACTAAGCAAAAGAAGTACCTTCAGACCTCACAGAAATGATCAACCCCATGGACAAAAAATAATGTCATTATTTTTCCAAAGTCCCAATAGCTGTCATGTATGCAAAACAAGGCAGATGAAAAAGAGAAGGATCTCTCAGTTGTAGCTTTGCTACAAGTTTTATTCACATCCATCATAAAGCAAACTTTAAAGCTTGCTTCTAGGAAAGGAAAACAAAATAAACACCTTATTTGACTGCAAAGATTAATTAACAGGAATGCAACACAATGTAAAAGTGTAAGCAATGCCCTGTTGATTTAATTTAGTTAGAATTCTTTTAAAACATTTTTCTTCCAAAACTTTTGATGAATTTAGGTTAATAAGGAATACTTAGATAAAGATTTTTCAAAAACAGTAAAAAAAAGATAAAGTTAATAAAAACGTCACTATGCAATACCAGTTAAACTGTATCAGATTTCAGCCTGCACTTGGCCACCAACTCAAAGTACTGGAAGACACTGACATCACTTCCCACCCTGTCAATGCTGCTGACGTTCCAGCTATGAAGCTAAAAACTCTGCGGTAGTTCTGGTGACCTAAATTCAAAGAGCCTCATCAGGAAGACAAGCACAAGTGGTGTCATTACAGTAAAACTACAAAAGCTTTTTAAGACAGAAGACGTGCATAAAACGTACCAATATTTCTTCATGTAGGCAGGAAAGTGGTAATATTTACATATGTATACATTTTTTGAGCTGTGTAAAAATATAAATCAGAATAGTATATATAAATTTGTGATTACATCAACTAGGATTGGTAAGATTGACTTTGCACGCCCTTAGATGAAATCGTGACATGTTTTAATTTAATCTGGATGACCTGCTCTACATTTGTCAGATACCAACTTATACTACCAGTCAAAAGTTTGGACACATGTCATTTTATCGTTTTTTTTTTCTTATTTTCATGACTATTTACATTGTAGATTCTCACTGAAGGCATCAAAACTACGAATGAACACATAGAATTATGAAGTAAACAAAAAGTGTGAAATAACTCAAAACATGCTCAATATTTTAGATTCTTCAAAACAGCCACCCTTTGATTGCTGCTTTGCACACTCTTAGGATTCTCTCCATGACTTTCATGAGGTAGTCACCTGAAATGGTTTTCCAACAGTCTTTAAGGAGTTCCTAGACATGCTGAGCACTTGTTGACCCTTTTGCCTTCACTCTGCAGTCCATCTCATCCCAAACCATCTGAATTTGCCACAGGTGACTGTGGAATGTTGCAGGATGCTTTTGTAGCCATGCTGATTCAGTGTGCCTTCAATTTTGAACAAATTCCCAACAGTGTCACCAGCAAAGCACCCCCAACCATCACACCTCCATGCTTCACGGTAGGAACCATGCACCATCCGTGACCACCGGTTCACCTTTTCTGAGTCGCACAAAGACATCGGGGGTGGAACAAAAAGATCTCAAATGTGGACTCATCAGACCAAAGCACGGATTTCCACTGGTCTAATGTCCATTCCTTGTTTTTCTTGGTCCAAGCAAATCTCTTTTGCTTGTTGCTTTTCCTTAGTAGTGGTTTATTAGCAGCTATTTGACTATAAAGGCTGGATTTGCGCAGTCTCCTCTGCACATTTGATGTTTAGAGGAGACTGCTACTAGGACTCTATTTATCCTCAGCAGCAGAGGTAACTCTTGGTCTTCCTTTCCTGGGCTGGTCCTCGCGTGAACTAGTTTTGTCGTAGCATTTGATGGTTTTTGTGACTACACTTGGGGACACATTCAAAGTTTTAGCAATTCCCTGGACTGACTGACCTTCAGTTTTTAAAAGTAATGATGGGCAGTCTTTTTACTTAGCTGATTGGTTCTTGCCATAATACGAATTCTAACATGCCTTAACACATGCTCAATCATCCAGATAAGTAAATGTCAAGAGGTTGCTTCTGTTTGTCTGGATGGAACGTTTTCATTCGGAGAAACATTCCGTCACTCATCCAAGTGACTTCTTCAGTCTCAGCTGACTGCAGGTTTCCCCAACCTTATAAACAGTACATTTATACAATGACTGAAACTGAATGGACAAATGGCTGTGAGGTCAGTTCCTTGATCATTAGTTTGCAAATTGTCAAGACCACTGATCAACAACCACAATGACAAAACATTTCTCCCACTGAAAATGCTACATCCAGATGAAAAGAATCAACCTTTTGGGATGAATTCTAACAATTGTCAAATAGGGCTATTAGTTGTGTACCAACCTGACTTCTGCACAACACAACTGATGCTCCCAACCCCATTAAGAAGGCAAGAAATTCCAATAATGAACCCTGACAAGGCTCACCTGTGAAGTGAAACCATTTCAGGTGACTACATCATGAAGCTCACTGACAGAAGGCCAAGGCTGTCAACAAACCAAGGAGTGGCTACTTTGAGGAAACTAAAAAATAAAACCTATTTAGAGCTTTTTTTTGCTACACGACTCCATATCTTGCTTCATATATTTAGTGTCTTCAGTATGTATCTACAATGTAGAAAGTAATTAACTTACAGAAAATCCATTAAATGAGAAAGTGTGTCCAAACTTTTGACTGGTCGTGTATGTTACTAGGTCACATTGAGGTTTTTACCCCCCCTCTTTCATTTAAACCATCTTGTGACATAAAAAAAATTAATAGACGTGGAAAGTTGGTTTGCACTTTCTAACCAGCAGCCATGAATCCAACATTTTATAAAATGAAATTTTTAGTGTAGATGTTAAGTGTGACTGAAGAAGAACACATCTCAGCAGATATTAATAAAACTGTACTTTGATGTGGAAATGAACCTCTCTCTAAGCGAAGTTTGAAATTGAAGCAAGTGAATTTTTTCCCTCAGATATGCATAGACGTCCAATTAAGGCCTAACTAGTTAATGAAGTTCTGACACAAGACCTACTAGTACTGTTCAAACTGCAACAATGCAAACAGTACATCAACTCAGAAAGAAAGGTTCCATGTAATGTCTGAAGTTTACAACACCCTGCTTAACTCAACTTTTACAGCCCTATAGTCCTACCAGAGCCCTGATGTCTACAAACCAACAGCTCTTGGACATTCCTAGAGAGAGGCTAATAAGCAGAGGTGATAGGGCCTGTTTATCTGTGAAACAATCTGCTTTCTCACATTAAAGCTGCCCAATCTCTCAGTCATTTTGAAAACGCTGTAAAAACCTATTTATTTTTACTTGCTTTATCCTTGCTTTTTATTGTGCAAACACAGACACGTTTACTTCTATAATTTTTTTTATTTAATGATTTTTGTTTTTTTAAATTGAGGTTTATGGTTTTTATTGCGTATATCTGTTTATATTTATTGTAGACTCACTCATAGATATGTATTATGTAGATTTTGTGTAGCATGTATAGCACTTCTTGATCTCTGATGAAGACTCACAAGTCTCACATTAACAAGTTACTGCTCTAATACAAGGGAATGTGTCAAAAACTCTGAACTCCTGACACACATTTCACTATGCATTTCATGTTATTTATCTGTGGTTTTACCCTGAAACTAATCAATCTCATCTGTTTCAGTATGTGTCACCATACACTTCCATTTTCCCAAGCTGAGTAAGTAGCTGACTAAACTGCTTAGCCATGTTTCTGCAAGTGACACCCTCTTATACGTGAGGGAAAAGCACAAAAATCTGCACAAGATAGAACTGCGATAATTTGCATCAGTTGACACTGTCATTTCCTGTTGACATTGCAAAGTATCACAAAATATGGTAGAAATCTTTCTTTATTCAACAAAGCTGTCAAATGAAAACTATTTACAGAATTTTAAAAGACCATAAATCAGATGTTATGTATGGAGAACTATTTTTTGTTAATAACCACAAGCTGTATATATGCATATGTTAAGACAAAACTTACTGATCAAGAGCCTTGTAGTAGAGATCCAGGTCCTTGATGACCAGTTCTGTGGTCCTCATTGTAATCATCTTGTTTCTGTAGCGCTCATCAGCTTTGTCATACTGATCCTCTCGCAGCTCTTTCCTGTAAGCAATAATTTCAAATTGCACTTTTAGTTTAATGATAAATCGTTGAATAATAGAGAATGACATGGTTTTCTGTTACTGTTTCTCAACACTACCCAGGGCTTTGATAACTGCATTTTTTTTAACTTAAACCACTTTTAGTACACTAGGACACGTCAGTACTACAGTATTAGTGCATTAGATGTCAGTCGTCTAACGCAGCGGTCCCCAACCCCTGGTCGTTTAGTACCGGGCCGCGAGAGTTGAGGCGCAGGGGTGAAATTTGTGGTTTTCAGGGTTTTTATCGTGTGTTATGGATAAATTTTCTTTTTTTGGTACTGGCCACACAGAAAAAATAAATAACTTCCTAGTGCACGATCACCTGTCTTTGCCTTTAAAAGAGTTCGAGTGCTACTTCCTAATCACAAAAGACCCACGAACTGACACGGAATGGATCTGCAACCCATTTGTCAATAAACCGGGTGAATCCAGCATGTCTGTGCAAGAAGAAGATCAACTGTTAGAGATCACAACAGGCCTTAAAAGTATGTTCAAGACATCAACTTTGCCGGTATTCTGGATAAAAGTTGTGGCAGAATACCCCAAGATTGCCACAACAGCACTAAAAACTATGTTTCCATTTCCAACATCTGTGTGAAGCGGGGTTTTCTGCAGTTACAGCTACCAAAACAAAATCGCGGAGCAGACTAAGCATAAGCAACACACTTCGGGTGTCACTGTCCCCCATTACGCCCAGGTGGGATCGTCTCGTTGCAGAGAAACAGGGCTCTCATTGATTTAGCATTATGGCGAATTATATATTTTCAAGTACTTTATATTTGTTTTGTAGTTGTGTGTCTTATTTTGAAAGAAATATTTAACTGTTACCATAGCGACCAGAGAGCATTAAGGGGCAGAGAGGAGGATGTTACTCTCAATGTTGTTGGTGCATTTCAGGAAGATGCTGCTTTGAGATTATTATTAGATTTACAAGATACCACAGCTTTTGTCTTGGTCATATCATTTTATTTTGTTGTATTTAACTGCGACACCTTAAAGGCCGGTCCGTGAAAATATTGTCTGACATTAAAGCGGTCCATATCGCAAAAAAGGTTGGGGACCGCTGGTCTAATGTCTAACATACAAGTGCACTACTACACTCAGACAGTGTAAAAGTGTAAAATGAAAAATTGGTATGCAAGATTTTGTTCAAATATACACCGAGACAATAAAAGATGATCTTAACTTACCTCTTATTTTATGTTTGCATATTTATGTGCCTTATGGCAGCGGTCCCCAACCTTTTTTGCGCCACGGACCGGTTTATGCCCGACAATATTTTCACGGACCGGCCTTTAAGGTGTCGCAGATAAATACAACAAAATAAAACTAGTACCGGTACCGAAAAAAAGGTTTATTCATAACACACGTGAAAAGACCCAGGAAAACCGAGTTAACGATAAAAACGATAACAAAATAACGCTGAAAACCGATAAAAACCCTGAAAACCATACATTTCACACCTGAGCCTCAACTCTCGCGGCCCGGTACCAAACGACTCACGGACCGGTACCGGTCCGAGGCCCAGGGATTGGGGACCGCTGCTTTATGGTTTACCTACACATGTCAAATTACATGCTTGAAAAGTTGATTTTGTAAGCTGGACTAATTCACATAGCTTAACATCCCATTGCCTTTGAGTACATTTTTACAATTATTTCATGTTTACAGCCCTTAAATACAGCAAAATATTAGTCCAGTTATGCTCCACCACATTCATGTCATTATAGTCAAATGCCAGATCATTCCCAGTAGGGCTGGGCCATATTATACTGTTGAAGGTAATACCGCTGTAATGTTAGGCAATGACAAGAAAATGAAAATTCACAATAGAATGTGGGTAAAACGCGCATGCGCAGTGCCTTTGTATTCATACACACATACGGAGAATGAGAAAGGCTAAAACAGATTGTTGAATTGGTTTGTAAAAATGGTGCAACTTCAGTGATGTGGAACTGGTTTGATTTTTGTCCATCAGATAGCTCCAAAGCACATTTTTTTGTAGAACATGCAAGCGGGCCGTCGTTATTACCGTATTTTTCGGACTATAAGGCACTCTTAAAAGCCTTTAATTTTCTCAAAAATCGACAGTGCACCTTATAATCCGACGTTACAATTGTGGAAAATGACATGTTGCAGGCTCAGAAATGGTAAAAAGGGTTGGTGGCTAAGAACCTCTGGGGTCCTAAGATGTACCTGTGTGCCTTGGTTACTGAACACCTGATCATAGAGGAGAAACTCTTGGACAAACAGACAGAGGTGTATCATAATAGGATGACTTCACACACTCGGCTGTACACTCTATGGTACACATAAGTATTGGTATTAATATTCTGACAGGGATCTGAACAATACACAGTATTTATAAATGAAAGCAAATAAAGTTCTAATTCACAGCAGTCTAATCCAGAATATATACAGATATAGCAGAGGTGTTATTGCTGCGAAAAACATCAACAATAATGGTTAATCATGCTGTGTTTTTATTATATGATAACATTTATTTCTACTGAATTAGCTCAACGTCTGTCGGGAAGGAAGATCTATTGGAGATTCACTTCTTGTCATCCTCATTTGTTTTACACAGAACCTGAATGGACAGCTGCTTTTGGGATATCATGTTTTTCCACAATTTTCCAATCAGTTTTCTTATTTGTATTATTTCCTCATTTTCTGCATGACCATATGTGTATAGAGTAAGCTCTGTATGTGTAAGTGCCGCATATCTGCATGTTTCACCTATAATGCAGTATCTCCTCCTCAAAGCCTTTCTGTCGGCCCAATGCAATACTGCGGTTTCTTTTCAAATCCTCCAGCTTGCGCTCTGCTTCACGCCGTTCTCTGGAAAACCACAGAAAGAGATGAAGGGAAGGAATTTAAAATACTACAAACAGCTCTGTAACATTTACAAGTGTCAAGTGTGGCATTTCTGATGTGACGGAGACTGAAACTGTTTTAATTGCTTGGTTGCTTCACCAATCGTGGAAAATTGATGATGGGTGTGGTGCTCTTACTTGCGTAGCTGCATGACTTGCATGTTGCCCATGTCCCTCATAAGAGCCTCACGTTTACCCACAACTTCTTTCAACTCCTCAACACGTTTTCTCAATGTCAAGTTGTCATGTAACCAGCGCTCCTGGACCTAAGATTCATTAAGAAGGTTTAAACTTTTAAAAAAGTGCTTGCCGTACTCATGTAGCTAGAGTTAGGCGAATCTAAAATAAAGTTTCTTAACTTCGTTTTAAAGTTACAAAACATGAAACAGCGTTTGCTCTGTTGTCCTGTACCTTTTGAGTGTCTATGTCCTGACGGATGTTTCCCATTTCCTTATTAATTTTCTCCTTATGCTTCTCAGCTTCATGGAGCTGAGTGTTAGTTTCATGGAGCTCAGACTCTTTTTGCTGCAATGATAGGGTCCATGAAAGGGTTAAACACATTCAGAAATAATAAAATCAACACATTTACAGTCAAGCTTCTACAGCTAATCTCACAAGAAACAATGCTAAAGTGTTAAAATCAAAAAGTTGGTGTTTCAAAGTTATATAAAATATATGCGTACCTTTTACTCCGAGGCTACAATTCAATATATGTCACAGAATAAATCACTGGGGGTGGGGGTTGTGATGCATCTTGTACAACAGTGCCAAACATGTTACCTCTTTGTATTCATCTTTGCCCTCATCGACATATTTAGTGATGTCTTTTTCCAAAGTGGTGATCGCCTTTAATCTCTCTTTAATGGAGCTGATCTGTCAGAAACAGTCAGAATTCAGACTTAGATAAACAGATATTCACAGTTTATTTGTGGCAGAACAAAGGTCTTACAAAAACATAATTCTCTGTCATTATCTATTAATTTGTGTGTGTGTGTGTGTGTGTGTGTGTGTGTGTGTGTGTGTGTGTGTGTGTGTGTGTGTGCAAAATACAAAAAACTATGACATGACATGCACAGCAAATTAAATGGAAAAGAAACTTTAAATGAAAACGATAACAAGTAATTGCTCCGTAAATGTAAAGTTCTGTGCTGTTTTTTCATTATAGAGAAAGCACGTTCCAAAAGAGACAAAAGTGAGACTGTGTCCACCTTCTCCTGCCCTTCTTCCTGCTTCTGCCTCTTGCGCTCCAGCAACTCTTGTTTCTCCTGCTGTAGCTTCTCCAGAGCGGCAGACAGAGGGGACAGCTGTTCCTTTGCCTCCTGGTAAACCACAAAGTGGAACAGGAAAAAAAACCCACACACAAAAAAGGGACAACATAGAAAATTTATAGAATTTTTTTTAAACCATGCAACTAAAAATAAACAACGTTCACCAAACATCTGGTAGCCATATATAATGAATATATAAGACTTGATTGTATGATTATGGTACATTTCTGTTATTTTGTATTATGAGTATGAGAATAAAGTGTGAAACATTTTAATCTTCATGTGAATATAAAATATGTAAGCACAACAAAAAAAGAAAAAAAAATACCCTGATGTCTCTGGTCAAGGATTGGATCTCAGTGGTGAACTCGGCACACTGCTCCTCCAGCTGCTGCTGTTTCTGCATGTCACTGCTCAGCTGGAGCTTTTCTGCTCGTGTCTCATTCACTGCACTTCTAAGCATCTGTATCTGTTCCTGCTGGTCCTGGATCAGCTTACGTTTCAACTCCATCTTGCTGGAAGCTGAAAATATACAAAGAGGTAAAGAGAAAGAAAAAACAACTAGCAACTAGAGACACATCAACAAACCAGCCAGGGACCCATATCACACGATTTCCAGCATCTTTGGTCACTGATGACCGGCAGGGTCAATGCATACCATTTTATTCATGAACAACATGCATACAGCGGTGCAAGCGAACAGTTATATGAGAGTAAATCGCAGGTGGAACAAAAATGTTTGTAACAATAAATCCAATCAGACAATTAGATCATCATCAACAGGCTGAACGAGGACATCTTAAAGAAGCTAACAAATGGCTAGCAGCCTCGGTATGAGCAAAGAATCAAAGCAGTAAAACTGTTTAAGCTGTTTCAGTGAAAAAAGTAATCTAGTGTTTGAGCGAAATCAATAAAACAGCCCTTCTCGAATAACTGCTTCTATATCTTCATACCCCCCTCCCAGTCACACTCCTTATGTAGGTCCTCAGAGCATGATAATTGAGCCAAATTTTTAAATAAAAAAAAAAAAAAAGAAAGAAAGAAAAGATTTTGAGTGCCAAAGTTAGAAAATTAAGAATGTAAGAGACACAATTTCCCCATGAATGGATGTGCTTGCTTTGTGTCATCTTACTGGTGTCTAACTTGTGCTGAGTTTCTTGTTTCTCCTGACTGACTTGTTGTGTGGTTCTGGTCAGGTCTACTCCTTGGAGTTTTGCTGCATGCTGAGCGATTTTCCTCTCCACTTCCTTAAGCTCCATCTGAAAAGCAAAAGAAAATCCAAAAAAGGACATTGCTTAAATGGAACTCTAATAACAACATCAATCAACAAGAATAATTTATAGCCAATTAAATATCAGGAAAACAAAGAAGAGAATGAAGAAAGGTGAGAAAATGAAGGCCCACAAAGGTTTAAGCTGGGTAAAGAGAGATCAGGAAAGATATAAGTGCAAGTCCAGAACGACAGGCAGGAGGTTAATACCAGATATCTGTCCATGAGAGAAATGTCCTGCAAGCAGGCCTTGGCAGTTTCTTCCTCAGACATCAGTGTGCCAAGCAGAGTCTCCTGCTCCTCCACGTCACCCTTCAACCTCTCAATTTCTCTATTCACAGTCTGTAGATGGTTTTTCAACTCCGGTAGCTCCTTTTCCTGAAGCTGTACAATGGACTGTCTGAGAGACATGACAATGAAAAGTAAATATACTTTGAAAGTGTGACACTTATTAAAAACCTGTATGTACAACAATGTCTCCTTTTGACACCTTGTTATTAAAGTCTACAAGCATATTTGGAGGCACATTTTCAAATATCTGTCACATAACTATGAAAGAAGAGTTTTGGAGTCATGTCGTACGTACACTCGAGTTATTATAATATACAACTGCAAAACATAACAGAATTATTATTCAACATTATTAATAGTTAAAAGACGTCAATCTCCACCCCCCAAAAAACAAATCAAACCAAACCGAAATAAACCTTAAGGGCATTTGAGCGGATGGTGGGGGTGCGGGGAAAAAAGAAAACTCTTAAACCCCCACAGTTCTCACGATTCATCTTGTGAAAAACCACCTTTTCATCAGTCTCTGTCATAGAAATGGCTGTTAATATACTAATTTATAAACCAATAGTCAACCTTTTGTTATCTGACAAAGTTGAATTCATGTAAAAACAAAAACGCTTTAAAAAGGTGTACTACATCCCACAAAAAGGTAAGTGTTCTCAGACTAACAATTCTGATAAGGTTGCTAACCTCATTTCACTTGAATAAAGGCAGCTTTTGAGAGACTGTGCAATCGCTGGGTAGATTTTTCAGATAACGTTCCTGAATGGCTCAAATCACGTATCACTGACAGGAAATTCTTCATCTTTGGCGGAGATTGAGTATCACTCTGTGATGTTCTACACGGCAGTTGTCATTGAAGTTGACAGTAGTTACATTTCTCACATTACTGTACATGTTGCTATTTACCACCCTTATCAGACAGCATAACATTTGTTACCAAGACAATGATGTACTGAACTATCTGGCCATACATTTAACTGACATTAACAAAAGGATTACTGCATTTTATCTTCACAAATAGATTTTCAGAACTTTGCTACTACAGTTTTTGACTTTTATGTCCCAAACTGTGGAATAGCCCACCTGAAAACATTAGGAAAACAAACTGCTGATAACTCCGTGAAACTCTTGAAAGCAAACTGTTGTGTCTATAATGTCTGTTTTCTGAAGGAGAGGAGAGGAGAGAGATAACACACATATAATATAAGATATCCTGTCCCACGACACACAGTGGCCATACTATATGTGCTGAAAGGGGACACCTCTTAAACTAGTGTTTCTACTTAACTAACTTAAGTGGAAACACTCGTCAGAGTTAACTAATTTAACTTTATCTAGTGTTTCCACTGTAAAGCTGCACCTACTAATGAGTTTAGCTACATTTAGCTGAGCATTTAATCATCTTATTGCTTCCAAGTTAAAGAGACCTAATAAAAACAAACATCCCTTTTGAGAGACACTTGGCCTACTTCAATGTCCTGAATTTGAACCACAGGCAGCCAAGACATTTGGTGCATTGCAGGGTCACTGAAGACGGGCTGTGCCTCATATGATAATACAATCAAAAGAAAAAGTAATGGCATATCAGATGACTCAGAGGCTCAACTCAGACTCTGGTTGTAGAGATCACAGCTATATAAGGTGAATTAATTAAGTATGCACGCATAAAATCAGCTCATATGAACTCATTGGAAACATTGTCACACAGCCCTGTAGCAGAATATTCACACCCTTTGAAAGATGGCAGCTGATAAAAGTTTTTCCATCTCCATTAATAAAAAGAAGCAAACCTAATACACAGGCAGCCACAAGGTGGGGCTGAAAACCCTCGAACAATTTAAGTACGTGACTATTTACATAAGAATATTTGTAAATATGACACTGAAATGTTTTAGTTTTTTGTATACATGTTTCTCTGACTATCATCACACTCATTATAAAAGTTAACATGAAAGGTTGTCCTGACAAGAACAACAAAAAAGTGTCTGTCGGCTTACTAAACTATGTTCATCTCAGAGATTTAACATACAGTGTGTGTGTGTGTGTGTGTGTGTGTGTGTGTGTGTGTGTGTGTCCAGAATTTAGAACTATGACACTCTAGCTCCATCTACTGGAAAGGAAAGAGAACAAGAGACTGTCCACAGGCTAATTTATTTCCTTGTTAGGAAGAAAAATGTTAACTCTGTAAATTTTGGAAAAATCAATTAAAGATATTTACTTTTATGGTCATTTATTTATTTAAAAAAATCAAACTCAGTATTGGAACCTTATGCTACACAGTCCTATAGACTGGTGTTTATCAGTCTATATGCAGTGCTGCTTAAATGCCTGCTGCTTATTACAACTGGGTGACTACAGAAAAGACATCAGGGATTTGTTCTTTGCACTGTTTTATGGTAGAGTTTTAAATTACTATGATGCTAAACAACAACAGTTCTGGTCTTCTATTTTTTATTACTCTTTATTTTTTCAATTTTTTTTCTAGTTCTAATTTTGTTGAGGGTATCACCTGACATTTGTTTTTACTCGAGTTTAGAAGCAGAAAAAAAACAATCAAACTCAGATCAGAGACCCCTCTGGTTCAGTACCTCACAGGTTTGAGAGCCATCATCTCATCTTTCTTCCTCTCCTTCCTCTTCAGGTCCTGCTCTGTATTTTTAAGTTTGTCCGGCACCAGGCGTAACTTCGACTGCATGTCGTTGATAACCTCCTGCAGATCAGACTCAGAGGGGAACGTCCGCTGGCACACTGGGCAGCAGGGCTCCCTGTCCTCTGTCAGCTGACTGATGAATTGGGTGTACACTGCTGTGGCTCCAGCTAGCATGGCTATACCAGGACAGGTGCAGAAAGAGAAAATTTATTAATCATTGTGTAATATTTGAATTGCTTTGACAATTACTAGAAAAGACACCAACCAACCACACTATACATTAGGCTTTTAGTTAAAATGGGCATGCATACTAAAGTCAAGTAATCACTTCCTTGGTTAACTTACTGCATACCCAGAGAATACATATATAGTTATATTCAATAGGAAATACTTTTCTTGATTGTGTGATGCTTTTGAATATGTCAACCAATTTTAACAAAGTTGATTCACTCTTCGAGGTTATAGCGCAGATGGAAAGATGTTGTTACATTAATTTATAATGTAGTCAAACGCACAGAAGAGGCATTTAAAGAGCGACACACTGAACCTGTTAAATCCACCCAGCAACACAAAGGATTCTGTATTTCTTTAGAATGAACCTCATCAACCTCTGCAACATCTTATCTACATAAAAGATAAAATGTATATTAATGATGGACATGTTCATCACCTGTTGATCTGCCAAGTTTTAAAGAATAAGTCTGGCACTTTGGCTGTGGCCATCTTGGGTTTTTTTTTAGTTTTTTTAGACAAGACATGATGATCAAGGACTAATCAATAAGTAGCTACTCTGCTTTATCCTCATTTTTACACTACATTGTGTTATTACAATGAACACCACTATATAAAACAGGAATAACAACTAGCAACTTATTGGGAAAGTAATTATGACAAAGTAAGTTCTATACAACTGGACTTTTTGCAGCCAGAGCACACTAGTGAAAAAGAGGCATTTTTATAGTTTACAGTTAAGGTCCACACTGCAATTAAGGATCTTGTCAACTCCAAGGTGCCAATTCTAGTTAATTTTTTAGGCCATTAACCTCTTTGTTTGGATATCTTCTCCAGATCTTCTTGCAGTTTGCTCAGGTCCTGGTCTAGATCTTGACTACCACACACATTGAAGAACTTCTCTTCGTCACTGGTTAACTGCTGCTCCTTCTTACGCAGCTCAGCAGAAATGTGGCTTTTGTTCTGCTCACTTGAAGCCAAGTCCTTACTGAAATGTAGGAAAAAACAGCAATATAACACCAATCAGTCCCTCTGAAAAACGTCTTTTTAAAAGCATTTTCTTTCATCGTGTGTGTGCTTCAACGTAAATGCATTTTGCTAACTTGAGTTTTGCAAGTCTGTCCCTGGTGCTGTTAATTTCCTTGGACTTGGAATAGATCCAGTCCTCCAGCTCTCTCTTGTTGGGAAAGTGGCCCAGTAAGGACACCAGATCCTCACTGTGACGGGACTTGATCTTGCGTACCTGCTCCTCCTTTTCGCCCTAGAAGATTAAAAGAGCAAACGGAGAAATGAGAGTCTACAGAGAAAGGAAACATGATGGGGCAGCTGGCATAAAAGGGAAAGACGAAGAAGGGAAGATGAAAAGCACAGAGAACGAAGGTTAGATTACCATGCAGGGTTACTTGGTTTTACTACCACTACAGTAAAGTTGGGTGAATTTCTGCAACATTTTTTAGCATCACCTTCGAGGGGGTCAACTCTAAGGAAGGCTGCAGTAACTAACATTGACTCTTTTTCTTTAACTGTAGATGACACATTACCTTATTCTTTTTCAGCATGTCCATCTCCGTGCGTGCAGTCATGTGTGTGTTGAGCGTCTCCATCTCTTTATCTAGCCGTCTCTGTTTGCGGTCAAGTTCAGCTTTTTCTTTCTGGAGCTCCGAAACCTCAGCCTTCAGCTCTTCCACGTTGGAGTTCTGGATTGCACTCTGCAGCTCACACTCCTGAACGGGAAAACAAACATTGAAAAAATGGCATCAATTATACAACAAAAGAACACAGTGTGTCAGCAGTATAGTTCCAGCTAAACTTTCTATGGCAAAAATTTTAAAACTTCATTCACAAAAATGATAATAACAAATCGTAGGAACAATGCACAACTGTTTGACAAAAAAAATTTCTGAACATTATGCAAACAATCTCTTCGAGAAAGCTCAGGAAATGTATATCTCTCTGTCTTACTCCCTTTCTGTGTGTCCTCTCTGTTATCTGTTATTCGAGTCTAGAGGAGGGTGATATGACCAAAAATATTTATCACTATATACATTTGAAAATTTGCGATAACGATATAACTGACGATATAATTGACACTAGACAAAATACTTTACGACTCCACAACTTTATTAGTGCAAAAAAAAAAAAAACATCAATATATTTTTACTTAAACAAGCAGCTGTTTTTTATGTGCATTAAAGTTATATAAAAATTTTACAGTGCAAATGCAAATTCATTGCTGACAGTTTAACCAAAAGGCATTTCCAGTGGAAACTGGCCAACATATCCTCAGCATAACCATGTAGAATATCCACAAAACTTAAAAAGAGGTTATACACACACAATACGGTAATATTATGTTGAAACACAGTATGTATCACTCCGCCAGGCTCCTGCCTACGATAGCCGTAATGCTCCGACAATCCATCAAGCGGTGTGGGTTCGTAGCTTAGCAAAGTCGTACTAAAACATTTGACAGATTTTCGAGTGCCGTGTACCACATAAAATCGTTTCCAGGTCAGTAAACACAACCAGAAGTCATACATAAGGCACACGGGATTATAAGGGGCACTATCGATTTTCAGAAAAATCAAAGGATTGATTTTAAGTGTGCCGTATTTTCCAAAAAACACGGTAATAATGACGGCCCGCAGCATGCTCTACCAAAAATAGTGCTTTGTTGTGTATCTGACGGATGAAAACCAAACCAGTTCCATACCACTGAAGTTGCAGCATTTTTACAAACCAGTTCTGGTTCATCTGTTTCATTCAACAATCCGCTTTCGCCCTTCTCATTCTCCGTTGCCAAAATGCTTTTTCCGCCATGTGCGTATGTAAACAAAGGCACTGCCCATGCACGTTTTACCCATATTCTATCGCGATATTTCATTTTCTTATCGTTGCCCAACATTATACCGGTATTACCATGAACGGTATGATATGGCCCAGCCCTATTCGAGTGTTATCACCATTACTGACAAAACATCAAGTTACAACCTGAGCATTGCTACTTCTTTGTCTGGTGTGAATAAAGAGTCTAACATGCTACAAATTAAAAACATTTTTTGAGGGAATGTGTAGGGAGGGCACCAACATCTTTTTCCAGAATAACTGTGTGTAGGTTCACATGCTCTGTGTGTCCCAAACAAAGTGTAATCCTTAATATGGAATTCTGCAAATTAACCAAAAAACAAAAAAACAACCACCTGTTAAAATTCACAGCAAAACAAAATACTCTCACCACTTTAGCCAATTCATTTTCCAGATCCTGCAGTCGAGTAGACGAACCCTCCAGCCTCTGCAGCTCTGCTCTGACACTCCTCAGTTCTTGCTGCTTCTTTCCCTGCATGTCTCTCTTCAGCTCCACTGTTCTCTCCAGGCCAGTTTTCTTATCCCTCATTTCATCAATAGACTGCTGCTTCTGCTGCTCCTTTTCCTGCAGATCGACCTTATGACACAAAAGCACACGTAGGAATAAGGCACCATGAACATGACCTGCATATTTATTTTTAATTGCACAGTCCAAAATTCACAAGTGATGTAAAAACTTCTGTGAATATAGTAAGAGTGGAATTTTCAGTGGCTTCTTGTGTTCAGTAGTTAAAATCTTTCACAAAAGAGAAAACTGCACATGAAATGCCAACATCGTCTTAACAGTTTCTGTCTATATTACTGAATGTTTTATGGAAAAACCTTCTAAGACACTAGTGAATAATAAAGATATATTTATGTATTAAGAGCAGGGCTCGCAAAATCGCTAGCCCGACGTCCCGGGGCTAGCGATTTTTCCAGTCGGGCTACCAAAATCTGTCTCTGCCCTGCCTGTCGGGCTATCATAGGAAAATATATTTCAATGCTTTTGCATTCTTTCGGAAATGTAGCTGGGTAATTATGTCATTGGCATCGGTGAGCCACTGTCAATATGTGACATATTGAAATCGTGTTTGAATTTGCGCTTGTTTTTTGCTTTCACTTTGCAATCGCGCGAACTGTTTTATAGAGAGCGACAGCACTGATTGGTGAGTGATGATAATTTGCGCACCAATTCCTCTGACATCGTCTTATCAATCGTTAGCTTACTATGCAAACATGACAAGTGAAATCTCCCGCAGCAAGCTTAAACATGTGAGAGGTTGATCGCGCAGAGAATCACTGAGCGTTATGTGAGTGCGTGTGTAAAAGCAGCAGGATATATATTTTAGTTCTGCTGAGCCAAATAAGACAGGTCAGCGTGAAGAAGTGACAGCCAAAGAAAAGCTTACCACAAAACGGAAAAGTTATGACAAATCAGACTATAAGGCAAAAAGAAAGTGCAGCTTTATGGTTTCATGGACAAAAGAATTTCTGTGGCTGCGATATGATGAGCTATATAACCAGGGCTGCACATAAGTGGTCCGCAGGTGCGCATTCGCTGTCAAAATAAAAAACGCGCACAAGATAAGAAGTTGCAACGCGTGTTTGCGTACATAAGATTTTCTGGAGGAGGACAGACATTTGTTTAGAACTCTTAAAGATGTCGAAGAAGCAAGCTCCTTTAAGCAATTACTTTGGTGTTCCTCCACATCCAAAGAAATGTCAGAAGGAGTCCGAACCACAAAAGAAGCACGTATTCTCGGAAAAGTGGTTGCAGGAGGTGAGCTGGCTTCAAACAAATGATGAACGCACAGAGATGTGGTGCAGAATGTGCCGTGAAAATCCCACTCTAGCGGACAAAAACAGTGCCTTTTATATGGACGCAAACGCGCGTTGCAACTTCTTATCTGGTGCGCGTCTTTTATTTTGACAGCGAATGCGCACCACTTATGTGCACCCGTGTAAATAACATAATGTTCTGCCGGGTGTGTTGTTGCTTTTCCCTCGATTTCTGAGTCGACAAGCGCCTTTGTTACTGGGACCAGTCATTTTAAGAAAGGCCCCCATTAGAACCCATGAGAAATGCAAGAAATGCATTATTGCTCAGTCTGCAATATCTTTCCCAGAACAAACACCAATTGCAAATAACATACTAAAAATAAACCTGAAAATCAGTTTAGAATAGCGTACTATGTTGCAAAGAGTGAACTACCACTGGCACAATTTAGCAGTCTTTGCAAACTTCAAAAAGCAAATGGCCTCGATCTTGGTTCCACTTGCCTCTTTCCCGTGACTTCAGTGGAAATTTCAAATTCAGGATCTGACACAGACTGATTCATGTCCTACACAGTTCTTACAAGTTCATAGAAATTTCTGTTCAATTAGAACCAAGTATTTGAGTTGATGATTGTAATTTTTATACAATGTTGTAATTTGTGTTTAAACAATTTTTTGATTAATGTTTTGTTTCCATTACAATATTATACTTTAATGTATAATATTGTAACGGAAACAAAACATCAATCAAAAAATTGCTCTCTTTTTTATTCGGGCTACTTAAATTTATTTTGGGCTACCAAAAACTGAAGAGTCCCTGCCCGAAGGGCTACCAGGGATTTTGAAATTTTGCGAGCCCTGAAGAGTCTTTGCAGATGATCAGACAGAGAGAAAACAATAGCACTGCTTAACAGCATTAAACAGAAATGAAAAAATGAAAATATTTAAAAGAATTCTTGTCCATTTTGTTTTTTAACTCTGTTTGTAAATAACATGAATTCAGGAAAACTCTTGGTTTTTTATTTCAACTGAGAATTTCTTACCATAACTTGGCTAAGTGTCCCTTTTTCCTGCTCCAGTCTCTGCGTTACGTGACGATGAAAGCTCTCAAGCTGAAGAGCAGTGAAGGGTGGTCGGTCATAGCCCTCCATCTCCAGATAGGTTGACAGAGAGCGAACCTGTGTGGGAAAGGGGAGGAAAAATATACCAACATGTGTGATTTGTTCAAGGAACAACCTAACATTTGCTTGACACTGCTGTGATGAAATTTTCCTAGTCTCTGTCACTCGATTATATTCATTTAAAGCCTCCATTAGAACAACTGCGACTGTGCCCCCATTACCTGAGTGTCACGTTTCCTGATGTTTTGTGTATGGTGGTCAGCTTCCGACTGTAGACGACCTGGGAAGAAGGAAAAACAAAAGCAAAATAGGTGTAAGAAGCTAGTCTTGTACTAAAGAAAAATAAAGTTTATGCTGAAAAAAATAGCCTTAATAATACGAATATTTTCAGCTTAATCATTTATTTAGCATTGAGTGTGATATTCTGCCAGAATGCTGGAATATATTCAATCGTGCGTGTGCTTTCACATTCAGATACAGATGTTTAGCTACCCTGGTAGCACCAGGTGTACAGCTGTGGGTACCTTGTTCACCCAGAAGTTCAGCTTTGATTCTGTTGAGTCTCTGACACTCTCTGCCAGCTCTCTCCAGCTCCTTCTGGCACTCGGTCAGCCTTCGCTCCTTCTCCCTCACTGTCCCCTGGTGGTTCTGGTAAATCTCCTGCAGCTCCTCATCTGAACCCTGAAACACCTGCCACACACAGTAAACTGGTTTCAGAGTGGCTCACCGAGTGCAATTAATATAGACATTTGGACCTGCTTTTATAAATGCTTTAAAATAAAAACAGTATATAGTGGTAATAAATTTGGTCTTTCACAGTCATAAATCTGCCCCAATTGCTCTGGTTCCATATAGTTCAAAGTCCTGATACTGTTAACTATAGGAATAGATCCCATCACCCAACAAACAGAGAAGTGAAAAGATAGAGTAGTCATGCTAGCCAAAGATTAACTGGCTCATTGTTAAGTTAAACAATCTCATTCACCCTCTGTAGCTTTGTTTTTTATTAGTTCCTCACTGAAGATAATGACACATCATACAAAGTGGACTCTAGAGTACAATGAGGCAACTGCTAAGCTTTTCCTGCAGAAGAAAATTAGCCTGTGTGGCCAAGTCTGGCATATTTACATGAATACATAAATATAATTAAGCCTATTATAAGGGAGAAAAACATTAATAATACAACCTCATTAACTTTGATCATGCATTTTATTATTTATCTCATACTTAATTTTTCAGTCTTTTTCATCCCGGTATTCCTCCTTTACGAAAAGTTGTCATTCCTAATTGTTCTTCTGCTTTAGGTTTTTCATCACAAAATAAAATAAAAATATATATACTACGTATATTATCAAATTACCTGCTCCATTGTTTCCTCCAGCTCCTTATTGTCCTCCTCCATCTGTTTCTTCCTGCTGTCTAAAGCCTTGATCTCATTATCTAGCTTCATCACTTTCCCGAGTTTAAGGTCAATATCCATCAGTTGATTCTGAAAAAGAAATATTAAAAAAAGAGAAAAAAGGACGATTACCATTATACCTTAAATATTATTGCGCTATAAGCTTTATTCAGCCGATTCAGTGAATGAAGTTACTTAAAGCATTACTGGTTGTTCATTTGCAGTGAAATACAATAAACTTGTAACAGACTCCTACAGGGATGTATTTGCAGTGAAATACAATAAACTTGTAACAGACTCCTACAGGGATGTATTTGCAGTGAAATATAAAAAATATATTTGGTCAGTTGATTTAATAAGAATAAGATATTTAAGTTATTTTATATATTTTATCCCCTTCCAAGGTGCTCATTGCACCCATATGCTTTGACACAGGATTAAAAAAAAAACTCAACTCAACTTCTTCCACTCAAGAAGAAATACTTGCAAGGTTTGAAATCTGCTTGCACCACAATATGTATGCATGTATACATACACTTCATTAGGTAAACCTCTTGCACTGCTCAGTGACACAAGTATGTAACCAGCAAATCACATAGCAGCAATGCATTTAGACTTAGACACATTCATTGCAGACACAGTCAAAACAGCCTGGTGAAATTTAAACTGAGCTTCAGAATGGGGAAGAAAGGTGATGATGATGGTCTGAAAAAGAGAAAATATCCAGAGATTGGCAGTTCTCTGGCTGAAAATGCCTTTTGATGTAAGCGGACAGAGGAGAATGACTGGATTGCTTCCAGACAACAATAACTTAAATAACCACTCGCCAAGATTTTCTTGGCACATTTTGGACTCCATTGTAACAATTGAGCATCGTTTAAACACCACCGCCTCTCCGAGTGCTGATCATATCCATCCTTTTATGACCACAGCGTGCCCATCTTCTGATGGCTGCTTCCAGCAGGATAACACACACTGTCACAAAGCTCAGATCTTCTCAAACTGGCTTACTGAACATGGCAATGAGTTCAGTGCAGTCAAATGGCCTCCACCGTCATCAGATCTCAACCCAACAGAGCACCTTTGGGATGTGATGGGATGGAAGCTTGGCCTCATGGATATGCAGCCAACAAATAAATAAATACACAAAACACACATACACCAGCCCACCTCAAGCGGCTCAATCTGGTTCTCTATCTGCTGGACGCTGTCTTTTGAGGCCATCAGTTGGGCTTCCTTGCTGTCCACAGTTTCTCGAATTTGCTGGGCCTTCTCCTTGTTCTGCTTCAGGTAGCGCAGCTCCACCTGACACTCTTTGACTGTCTGACTCTGTTTGAGACGCAGCTGACGCATTGTCTCTAGAGCTTTGATATACCTGATCAGGAGAGAGAAATTGACATTAACAGAAATTCCTTTTAGACTAAAACTGGGTAATGCAACACTTGTGTAGTCCATTTACTTGGTTGCAGCAAAAATGGAGTCAAATTTGTCTTTGAGTGCTTTTCCCTCACTAAGGGGCCAGTTAGACTCTTCTTGGTGGCAGAAGATGACATGATTTAGGACAGGCTTCGACACACCCAATGCAGAAATCATCTCCCGGTCCAGCTCACCACACTTAGAAGACAAGCTGACTTTCTCACCATCTCTGGATGAATTATAATAGACAGTCGCATAAGAAAAAGGTCAGGAAACCTTAGTATACAATCCACAAATATTTCTCTTTTTTTTTTAGCTTTAAACAAAACTTTACATAAGAAACATAAGATTTTGGCTTACTTCCATCTGGTAATGACCTGCTCTAAGCTTTTAAATGTGTAGCTTTTTGCCTTCTGAGTGCATGACATAGAACGTTGGATGGTCACTTTCTCTCCATTGACATCTGAGAATAAGAGGCGAATTTGAGCACGCACATCTGTCTCATGGGCATCCTGGAATCATATGAACATCGCTATACGTGAATAAAGGTGTAAAAATCATCCAACAAGGACCTGAAGAAGATGTAAAGGCTAAGACTGAATTTTAACATGTTCAGAAAATGCTAAATTTGAGAAATCATAGCAATTCTTAAGGTATGAAGACAAACTAAACCTGATAAAGATATTTAACACCAAGCAGTTAGGAGTTTTATTGTCATTTTCACAAGTGACTTAAATCAGGCTTTTTCACACACTTCATCCCTGTCTTATGTTTTCTAGTATTAAATTTGCATTTAAAACATACAAAATATTACAAATACACAAACAAATCTGTTGCAAAAAGTAATTTCAGATGCATGCCACACATTATGAGTCTTAAGCGTACCACTACAATCAGAAATAGAGAAATGTACTTTTAGTTCAACACAAACAAACCTTTGGATCATGAACAAATGCACCTCCTTTAGATCCAGGGGGAAGTTCTCCAGATGTTGCATACTTTAGGCATTCAATAATAGTCTGAAAGCATCAAAAAGAAATGAATACATGACAGCAGCATTTATCATTCTGGAATATTATTCTTCAACTTTTCCTGTAAGCCTTTGGAAAATACAAAAAGTGCTATGTCGACCCTTGTGTTCACTGTCATGTTTCAATAAGTCAAGTATTGCTTTTGTCAGAAATGCTTTCGTACTGTTTTCCCCGCTCCATTGGGTCCAACCAGAACAGTCAGAGGAGTGAAGAAAGAGATGACTTGTTTGTCTTTATCCTCAATCCCAAAGCTCCTCACCCCCAGGATGCTCATCTTGTCGATCTTTGACATTTTTGCTTTCTGAAAAAGAAAAGAAGGAGAGGTGATGAAAATAAGACACACAGGGATTCTCTTCCCTGTGAGTCAACGAAATATAGTAGGAGTGACAGATTATTGGTTTCTTATTGGCAGTAGCCACATTAACAAACAGGTCTTATCAAAAGAATAACTAACATCAGATTACGTGCTCGCTGCAGCGTTTGTTGTTTTCAACTGTTATCAGTTTGTGCTGTGTAACCACTAATCTACACTGACAAGTCTTTCAGCAAAACAAACCTTCCGCTATAATATTTGATGACTTAAAAAGACCTGAGCTGAAAACTGGAATCTCTACCTGTTATGCTAATTAATTTCTTCAACAATAGACTATAATAAAGCTTAACTACAGAGTTAGCGGTGATTAATTATTTCAAAGGTGCTTCAGCGTTCAATAAACTGCAATAAATATTATTTTAGGATACATTTAAATAAAGTAGCTATCTTAGTAACATGTACCCGACGTTCAGTATATTGGGTATATCTGGAAAACTGGTAGAACAAAGTACTTACTAAGTGTTGGTTAACTCAGGAGGCTAGCTTTCATGCTACGTCGCAGTGTTTTTAGCAGCTAGCGCCACACTGACCCACAGCAGCGTGACACAGGGCTTAATTTCACTCGCAACAGTAGTGTGCAGCCACAGATACGACGTGAATTCAACTCACAACAGACAATTTTTACCCCCGTGCAACTCGGACGTGTAACTACGGTTTTCGCTCTGCTTGGGAAGGAGGCAGCGTGGGAGGCAGAGGCTGACTTCCGGGAGGAGGAACGTCAATATAGCATATGAACATAGAGCAGCAAGCTTACCATAGATCTGTCCATCTGTAGCCCGTGTTTGTGTTTTATTCTGCAAGTTACAGTATGGACCAAAGTTCTTAAAGTTAGTTATTAGTTTCATTAGTTAGAATATGTTTGTTTCTTTTGCAAACGTTTCACCCTTTTTTAAAGTAGTTTCCCTGTTGCAGTTATTTTTTTATTGTGCAAATGTTTAATTTCATTGTATTTTTTTGTAGTTTTTAATTATCATTTAAGTAATAACTTTTTTTACTCGTTTTATCACAACATGGGGGTATTTGTTAGATTCTAATATCTGGAATGGATGTAATATCTGGAACAGGGGTGTCAAACATAAGGCCCAAGGGCCAGAATCGGCCAAAGAAAAGACTCTCTCTCCCACAGCCATACTACACTAAAGTAATTAAGTAATAGATCAAAAATTACATTACAGAAAATCAATTTTTTCACTATATAATATAGACTTTTTTTCAATGTGTCCACAGTAAAAAGAAAAATGTAATTGTACATATTTATTTCTTAATTTAAGCCCAACGGGTTTTGCTGACAGATTTCTTTCATTTTGTACGTCAACATTTCTTCATTGTGTAGAAAAACAAGCTGCTGTAGCAGTTGCACTTGCTTTTCTTTAACTAAGATATCTCTAAGATTAAATATGCAATGAAATTTCTATACAGTGACAGAAAGGAAAGTTTCACTTTTCTGGTCCTCTTAAGATTAAAATGGGCTGCATGTGGCCCATCATGTAAAATGAGTTCAATATCCACGACCTAGAACAAGGCTGAAAACTCTTTTTTAAACGTTTGTTTTATATCTGCGCAGTGTAGTTTTAGTTACTTTTCCAAACCGTGTTTGTTTTCAGTTAACTAGTTTTATTTGATTACTCGGAATATAAAAACATTGCTATACACTGAATGAGTTCATCCTTTCTCCACACAGGACATAACTTTCTCTTCTTCTTTCAGCTGCTCGCTTTAGGGATCGCCACAGCAGACCATCTGCCTCCATCTCACCTTTTCTTTAGCATCCTCCACTTTCAAACTAACCCTCCTTCACATTTACATCCATAAACCTGGCTGCTACATGTTTTCCATTACATCTGCTTTCACTCCAGTGCACATGTCCAGACCATCTCAGCCTTGCCTCTCTAACTTTGTCTCCAAACAGCTCAACCTGAGCTTTCCCTCTGATGTACTCATGTCCATTTTGGTCACTCCCATTAAAAATCTTAGCATATTAGCAGCTCTGCCTTCTTTTTTTTGTAGGTGTTACCATCTTCAAACCATATATCACAGCGGGCCTCACTGCTATCTTGTAAAACATTCCTTTCACTCTTGCTGTTGTCCTTCTGTCAGAAATCACCCCTGACACTAATCTCCACACACTCCACCCTGCACTCTCTTCTTCACCTCTCTTGTGCACGGTCTGTTGCTTTTGGATGGTTGACCCCAATTATTTAAACAAAATGACAAAATGACAAAATGCCAGCCTTTTCTGTGTCACTTTCAGTGTTTGTGTTATCTACCATCTAGTATCTGTTTGAATGTTGAATACATTTTACACCTGCATGGAAACTTTTCTGCAGCTGTAACCCCATTCCCACACGTCGCCCTCAGATTCAGAATGAGTAGCTCCAGTCATGTGAATGTATACGTTTTGTCACAATATGTTGCGAGCAGCGTTTCTCCTGGCCCCATTGTGGTGATGTTATCAAGGGACGGAACAATGTTCACTCTTAAAAATAATTAAAAAAAAATCAAGCAAACAATTAAAAAAAAGCTTAGATGTGATATTTGTCATTTTGTGGTTATAACTGATTATCCTGTGCTTGTATATTCAGCAACATGTTTAAGTAAACATGCCTTAAAATATGATGTAAGTAGCTACTTAATTTGTTGGTTGTCGCTTTGTAGTACATAGTGTTAAAAATTTTAATTAAAACAAGTTTTTGCATGTAATCAATAACAATATATAAATTTTTAGAAAAAAATATAATATAATTATATTATATTATTGAAAAATCCTGGACCGATTCAGTGTAATACTTACTATTCCCTGTGACTAAGCTCGATCTGTTCTTCTTCACTAGATATACCACAGGAGGGCAGTGTTAAGTTGCGGAAATTTAAGTGCTGCCCAAGGTTCTCTCTTCTCCTTCTCCCCTCGTCACAGCTTGGCAACCATTTCTTTCAGTATTCCTGTGACAAGATAAAACATAAGACAAACGTAAGATAAATTTGCAGTGAGTAGGTTGGTCACTAGTATCCCAGCCAGTTTGATCAGTTAGGATGCCGATGGTGTTTATTTCTAACATGCTAACATTTCTACATTTAACATCACAAATTAAAATCAGCTGTAATGTAATGTAAAAGCTAAAAGACACATTTTTCCATATTGTAGTCGGGAAGTAAAACTGGACAGAAAACAGATGGCTTCAGAAAAAGAGGGAGAGAATGAATCTAATTGGAATAAAGGGAGAGGAGTTATTTTCAGCATGTGTTTGGGGTTGAAGAACAGTTTGAAGACATCCGCAGGGACCTGCAGGACTGGTGTTCCCCACCTGCAGCTAACCCCTAAAACCCAAGAACATCATCTCTCTGATGTCCTCTCATTTCCCTCCCCTCTGAAAAACTGCAGCAGACACACACACACACAGACACACACTTACTTCCACGAACTGCCTTCTGCTTTCAGCCCACTGATTCAGTCCGTCTGTGTTATCAGACTGACTCATTGTGCCTCAATCTGTCCAGCTCCTGGCCTTCTTTCTATTTTCATCCTGTCCTGACATAAAATGCCGTGACCTTGTGCCTTGCACTGAACCACTGGAGGTCTATCTATCTATCTATCTATCTATCTATCTATCTATCTATCTATCTATCTATATATATATATATATATATATATATATATATATATATATGGTGTGAAAAGCCTTATCTTACCTAATCCTATATCCTATTATAGCACCCTAACTTACTGAGATATGATGGAAAAGCACAAAAAAAACACTTGGAGAAGAGGTTGTAGAGAGGAAGAAAGTAAATGAACTGATATAATAAAAGCAGCAGCTACATTTTTCTGCTCAATAAATAAATAAATAAAATCAATAAATAAAACATTTTGATATGACGGTCAACATCAGTCGCCATTTCACAAGCCAGACTGACAGACCTGCCTTTCCCTGAACTGTCTGTTTTTGACATTTTAAAAATTGTCTCACAAAAAAAGAAATTTCATTAAATCCTCGGGGACTTGGTGCTGCCCACTCACTGGAAAGCTTCTTGAAATAGAGAAAGACAAAAAGCAGAAAAGCTCCTAGAATCGGTGAGGCGTCAAGTGTCAAAAAAAAAAGGAGAAAATATACATTAACATTAAGTAATATATACATTAGACATTTTCAAAAAGAATCTTCCTCTGTGATCTTTACACTTGTTTCGACCTTACTGAGTGCTCTGAGGATGGACCATTTTGGTCAGTGGCCTTAAGAGTGTTCTGAGACGAAAATAGGAACACATTCTGAAAAAGCAACATTTTCCCATCATCTTACCAGCATCCAGTGAATAGTGACTTGTCCTCTTCTTGCCACCCTCAGCCTCACTTTTTCTACTGTTTCTTTCTACATGTATTTTTAACTTACAGTGTAGACAGAAACCCCTTTCAAAACCAAGGGGGGAAAAAAATCACCTCATTTAAATCGTACCTCTGTGGTCCATGTGTTACATTTTCAAATACACAGTTAATCGTCTCCCAGCTTGATATCTACAGTACATTTCAGTCTCTTTGTCAGACTGTGACAGTGTCAGAGTGACATTTTTGACTGTTTTACTTCTCATGACATGCTGAGGGATTTATAACATGAGCCCTGGCATGCAAACACTTTTTTTTTTCTTATTTATGATTTCAAAATCCCGGTGTTTGTGCATATCCATCACAGCACCTCCCACACAGTCAGGATTTGTCAAAACGACTTTTAGTTTCACTGGAGGAGTCTGTCTATAAAAATCACTTGATGGGTTTCAGGTAAGGGGAAGAAATAAAAATAGAAAAAGAGCAAAAATATTTATGTTTTTGCATTAAAAAGTAACAATCAATCGATCTCTTTGACCTTTTCTATTGGTAAGGCCTCATAACATTTTAAGGATAACATTAAAGGGTTTTGTCTTTCATCTCTCCATTCACAGTACACTTTTTGAACTTCACTTTGCTAATTTTGGCTAACACAAACAGAAATACTCCCTTGACGTAGTCTGACGTTTTCCTTCTTTTTTTTTCTTTTTTGTTGTTCTTCAGTAAAGACTCTGCCCTTTGTCTTCATGGATGGCTACACATTTATCCACTCAGTTTGGGTCAAAAAGGCAGGAAAGGACATGACTGATGACAGGATTAAATATTATGTAAGGTAAAAAGAGGAAACGGCTAGGCTGTCCCCAGCTGAACATACCTTTTCTAACAAAAACAGACAGAGTTCAAGGGTGATTTTTGAACTGTTTTTCATAGCTTCTTAACTTTTATACCGGCTCCAAATAGCAACACCTGAATGTTGAGTCCAAAGCTCCAAAGAAAGGGCAGCAAAGTGCTGTATGTGAAGACACATAGACAGAGAGTGGCACTGTGTAGTGATACACACAAATTAGTCAGCATAGTTATCAGGGCCACTACTTACAGTCGCTTGCTTGTGGTTATTGTGCAGGCTCTACACAACTTTATAGCTCTGCACTTGGTGTGGGTGACAGCTACACTTATTTGTGGGATTTTGTCAGCTGAAGCACTTCTGAAAGTGCTTCAGCTGACAAAATTGGGGAAAGTGAAAACATAAAGAGCATTCTTCACCATAGTGTCGCATTTTAACTCTATATGTCTTTGTCATTCTCATGGCCCAGTTCTGCTTTTCAAATGCAAATGAATAAATGGTAGACAAATTAATTGCTCATCGTATTTTACTTCAGGGATTTCTGTTTTTGCAAACCTGAACACTACATTGTCAAAGAAAAAGGGGTCCTGCATCACTCCTGTAACCCAGCTGCAGCACCATAATGTTATAATCAATGTCTATATGGGGATCAAAGCATTTTTTAAGGCAGACTTGAAATAATGTGAATCTATATTGATTTTTTTTCTCTACTTGTCTAATATTTGTTTATTTGTTTAAAGCCAAGCTTAGGAACAAATACACAATATCCAATTGATGGAAACAGCAAAAACCTTTAAAAATTATGTTCATTAAAAAGAAAAACAAACTGGGAATGAAGAGTGAACTATTTAAGCAAAAAAAATCATCTCAGAAGAGACAGAGTGCAATACCAGAAGAAAAGGATCGAGTCCAATAAGAAATGAAAAGGAGAAAATTCAAAGGTGTTTGTGAAGAGTTCATTTAAAGTTCTTTTACAGCACTTCTGTAGGTTTCTACGATAAACTGTAAGTGGCTTGTGCTGTTTACTGATGCAATACATGCTATCAGTTTCTACCCACTCAACATATTTGCACACTTTAATTTCATCTCTGTATTTCAGAGATGTCCTTTGCATCCCAATAAGTCAAATCCATAACTGAAGAATAAATAGGCCTTGCTGGACCATTTGTTTTGGTCTGCATAGCAATTACACGCTTCTTACTAAGCAACTGCTTATCTGCATGCTTGCTTTTAGGCCCTTGGGTGTGTTACCACTCCTGGTGACGTTCTAATCATTAGGGCAAGAGGAGTGCATCGATTTTGAACCAAGTAATTATGAGAACGGAGAAAGATTGGTGGCTATAAACAAGTGAAATTAGTAAAGAGGATGGGAATAATGAAAATGGGTGTGGGTGAGTAACAGTAATGAGGTCACCGAGTGTCCTTCCTGTATGTCTGCAGGCTCATGTCCAGTCAGATATCTTTTTTTCCATTCCCTAGAAATTACTTTGTACATTAAAACAATGAAGCAAAACCTAAAAATACACTTAAGGACATATAATGAGCAGCTGCATCTGATAAACCTGCATGCTTCATTTAGGTGGGCTAATTATCGACATTTGCTTCACAATACAATTGACTATTCAGTGCTTGCACACTGGCACACCTGTATCAGACAGAACTGTTATTTATCATAGCTGCAGCTGCGTTTATCCCACAGAGACACTTTCATGTAAAAGGTCTATCCAAGCAATTCTGTGCTCATACAGAAGGGTTTTGAATATGGCCCTTTATCAAAGCAGTTAGCCACATAACATTTGGCATCAGTCATTTTATGCTGTATGAACCTATCATTGTTTTAGAAACTTAGTGTTATGAAATACGTTTAGGCAACGGTTCATATCTGGGAGACACTTGACATTGTCAGAAGGTCTGTCTTGAGGCAGTTATTGAGATGCCCAAAATCCAGACTCACCAAGCAACATAACATATTTAGTTTGTAAAACGAAATATGACACAAAAATCTATATAAACTGACAAAATTATCAATTCAAATCTTTTCTCAGAAGGTTTGCTTTTGATTTATAAAGTCTGATATTAAATGGCAAGCTGGACAGGATAGAAGAGGCTTCAATAATCAGTAAAGAAGCACTTGCTCATCTGATGATAAAGGGGAAGTTGATAAAGCATCTTGGATGAAAGGATCAACTTCATTCTTTTCTTGTTATAGCCAAGGAGCTTAGAAAAAGCCAAGTACTTGGTAGAACGATAAAAGAAGATCATTATATCCTATTACAAAATTGAGTATTTGTAGAAACAAGAATAAAAGTGTACTGTATTTTAACAGTACACTGTTTTTTATACGTATTAGTGTCCATTTGTGATTTTTTATCATAGGAAACACTCAGGTGTTGTAAATATTACTGATGATTTTGTTGTTTTAAAATTGCTCATTACTAGTGCAGAACAAAGCAATGCTTTGTGTGCTCATGTCTCTTAGTTTATCTGTAGTGAGCTGTCTCTGCTTTTCTTCTTATTAAATTATTTTATTATTATTATTATTTTAAACTGCCCGTGGATAAAAAAGGCTGCTTGATGAACAGCTCTTAGGTTCTGATCATGGCAGAACAAAAACAGGCCCTCAGTACATGGAGACAGGAGTAGACAGGACATGAGTTCCAGGCTGTGTACTGGGACAGCAAACACTGACAGGTGTTTGCTGTCTACAGCTACAAAGTAGCTGGGACAGTGAAAAGGAACATCTGCGGGTTGGAAGTCCCCAAATCCCAATGAAACACACCACCAAAAGTGGGTAAGAATAGCAGACTTAAAGTCCTTTGGGACTTCAAGCTCCAGACAGACTAACCAGACAGTCTTGGTGGCTGACAAGATGCAGGGAAAGTACTTGTGATAGATGTGACGATCTCAACTGACAGTGACTTTAGGAAGAAGGAGCGTGAATAGAGGTAAAAAAAAAAAGAAACCTGATCAAACTTAAAGCTGAGTTGTGGTGCACATACTATATAAGCACAAATCTCTTCAAGGAAATAGTCCCTAGCTCAATTCCTGGTTGCCCTGGACACTTGCTACATGGACAGTTCTGCTTTCTTCCATTCCTCTCTACAATCACCGGCCACTTCATTAGGTACAGCTTGCTAGTGCTGTGTTGGACCCTCATTTGCCCTTTAGAAAAGCCTTAATAATTTGAGACATAGATTCAACAAGCTGCTAGAAACATTTCTTGAACATTTCCATTTTGGTCCATATTGACCTCCCAGTCCATTATTCATTCAATGGTGCTAGTTTCAGTCATTGTGCAACGTACTGTTTATAAGGTTGGGAAAACCTGCAGTCACCTGAGACTGAAGAAGTCACTTGGATGAGTGACGAAACATTTCTCCCACTGAAAAATGCTTCATCCAGATGAACAGAATCAACCTTTTGGGAGAGCATCACAGTTTCACACAGTTCCTACAGGGTTGTTGGCTGTACATCCCAACAGTGATTGTGGACCCAAGGTAGTGGAAGATGAGTACACTGTGATCAAAAAAGAATGGCTATGGTCTGCTACGATACTCAGGTCAGCCTGGACGCATAAAGCTTTGTTGGTACTACCTGTACCCTTCCCCATGCTGATGCTTGGTTTGCATTCAGCAGATTGCCTTGACAATGTCTACATGCATTGAGCTGCTGCCATGTGACTGTTTAGATATTTGTGTTAACAAGAAGTTGAACTTATATGCCTAATAATGTGGCTAGTGTATCTCTTTCCCCTTTCCACATTTCTCACAACTGCAACTTTCTATAGGAAATGTGGTTTCTGTTCAGATACAAGATACAAGCTTGAGGAGGAAGTATATGGCATAAAATGTAACCTTATCTCATTAAAACCACATGAAGCACTCATGAGAGACTATGAATGCAAATGAGGTAGCGGGTTACAAATTTGACGGAGGCAACTGAAATAAATACCAATGGGAGTGAAGAAAATAGTCAACTGACATATGGCAGTGTGGTTAATGCACTTTATATGGGGACAAGGAGGAGAAGGTCACAGAAAGCAATATATGGATGTACATACTGATGGTTTACTTGCCATTAAAATATGATATTAATACTCTGAGGTTTTGTGTTTAATTGACAATGAATTGAGTTAAATATTTCAGGTGTTACTGATGTACCATCTGCTGTATTTAGAAATATAATAATAATGGTGTTTGATAAGGGGAAAAAAGAAATAGAGAGACAAGTCTATGATGAATCGTTACAATGGCAAATCATTTTTGTAGTTCATGTTTATCATATTATGTGTTTGTTGACTATATATTGTCAAAGATATTAACCATTACCTTTCATTTAATACTAAAATGTAACGGTCAATTGTAGTTGTCTAGATTAAGTATAATAAAACAATATAAGACATATTAATGAAATTTGTTTTAGTATATGTTTTCCTACTGGAGACTATCACTAAGCATGGGGTACTACACACATTCATTTACATTAATTTACCCCAATAACTGTTTATTTTCTGTTTTTCCTCGTCTGTGTATTTATCACTATATGGTGGCATTTCTCTTTTGTGTAAAGCCTGACATTTTTTTTTTCAATTTAAAGAAACTGTACTAATGAAATTAACACACTAATTATTGGAAAGTTTGAATATATCAATTTGTGATGCTAACATCTAATATGATTCATGGACATGATTGCATCTGACATTTCACAGATACTTTGACTTTGCTGCAAAAATCAATTTCACCGAGCATTCAGGTGTTGACAGTTCTTCTGAAGGTTTATTAAGGACTCCACAGCATCCTGTGACAGCCGGTATCAGAGTGACAACAGCGCTTTCATGGCAGTGGATGAAAACATCTAAATTGTTGTTTTTTTCCCCATGGATGTTTCGATCCTCGAAGCCCAGTTGGCTTCCCTCCCTTTTTTTTGAGACAATTCAAAATAAATAAGAAACAACAATACCCCTGTGAAATTGTCAAGTCACAGCAGTAACTAATTCATATAACATCATTCAAATTGCTAAATGGAAGTATTTTCTACATTTTGCTTCCTTAATTCTCGGTAATGTTAATCTTACCTTATTAAACACTGTATAATAACAATGTTTATTCATGCTTGTCTATATTTATGTCACTGAATCCTTCTTGGCTGACTTGTCTAAATTTGTAACTTTTTGGAAAGCATGTATAGTACTTTTAAAACACGTGCAGGATAAATTAGTGCAAAATCGTGCAATTCGTGAAAAGATGTTTTTTTTAACATGCTTGCACATGTGTGACTGGTATGTGTCTGTATGTTTTTGTCCACCTTGTTCTTCTGTATAAGTCTACCTCAGCATATCACTATGTGTTTGACCTGTGTGAAAACAATATGCAGATGTGCACAGTAACCCTGCAAATGCGCTATCTGATATCCTAATGGACTACTAATGGAACAAATCATCAATTTTGCTGCTGTAATAAACCATTATTGTAAGCTTGATCATCTCTGGAAACATTATTTTCACTCAGTACCATTTCAAATTTTGCATTTTCCATCAAATATCCTGCCCAGTGTTGGCTTTTCTGTTTCCATTCATCTCTGCTGATTACATTCCTCCTCCCTAGCAGAGATGGGCAGTAACGCGTTACTTGTAACGCGTTACCGTAGTCTGATTACTTTTTTCAAGTAACGAGTAAAGTAAGGGATTACTATTGCAAAAACGGTAATTAGATTACCGTTACTTTCCCATAGGAACGCTGCGTTACTGCGTTACTAAAACCGTGATTTTTTTACGAGAATGTCTCATGACAATGACGTAAGCAAGTGCGACGTTCGGGACAACAGCTGTGCACAGATTAACAATGGATAATATATCGAGTGCAGGAGAGAGTATGAGCATGGAGCGTTTAAAGTGTGGAAGTACTGACCTTACTTTGAGTTTGATTCCATAAAAAGTGACAAAAACATTAGCGTCCATTGTGCGTGGGAAGAAAACTTCTTTTTACAGCGAAAAAAAAACCCCCTAAACAAGCACCGAGTGCGCAACGACATAATGGGAAATTCACAGAGAAACTCGCGGATTCTTCAACTGACTGCTGCAGCACACCTGCACCAGAGCACACCTCCGCCTACACCACTCCTGCTTAACAGGTGAAAATAGAGCAACAGGACCGCTAGTCTTTGATTTGATTTATTTTCTGCTGTGTTTTACTTGCATCTATTTGAAAGACTGAGTGTAAACACAAAAAATATTTTATTTTATGTGCTGGAATGTGCAGAAAATAGGTTTAAATGTTAAACTAATTTCTTCAAGTCAGAGAATGTTGCATATAATTTAATTTTTGCTTGATGCATAAAGTTAAAAGATTAAAACTGATAAAACAAGTTTAAAAAAAAGAGACTTTTCCATTTGATTACATTTTGTATGATGGATTATGCAGAAAAAGTAGAATTGGGCTGAAAGACCTATCGCTTCATCACCTATTCAGGTTGTAAATCGTGTTTTTAAAAAGTAACTAAGTAACTAAGTAATTAATTACTTTTGAAAATAAGTAATCAGTAAAGTAACTGGATTACTTTTTTGGGGAAGTAATCAGTAATTAGTTACTGATTACTTTTTTCAAGTAACTTGACCAACACTGCTCCCTAGCTGCCCTAGCTGAGAAGCACTGACTTCTAGGGCTGCCACAAACGATTATTTTGATAGTCGACTAGTCACCGATTATTTTTGTGATTAGTCGACTAATCAAATCCATTGGACGTAAAACGTACAGCTTATTGCACCAGCACGCATCTGCTCTCATATAACTATCCTTAGCTTACAGCTTTAAGTGTTTAAGGTATGTGCTAACTAAAAATAAATACAAAATGATAGTTTATTAAATTTTAATGAAATTTGCAGATTGTTTCGGTGAAGTTTAATAAACTCCTTGCTATCTAAAATATAACGGGACACCGGAGTATATTCTCGAGCATCTCACACTTCTGATCAGTTGTCTGCTTGACATTTATTCAGCTGTGTAAAAACTATAACTTTAATCTCAGCCAAACCGATTTACTCAGGAACAAATAAAATACTAAAAAAAGCCAAACAATAACATTTTGAAGTTATCTAAGTGACTTATATATCATGTTTAACCTGAGTAGCGAAAGACGCCGGTGGGTTTGAAAACGATTAGCCGGGTGTCCGGTGTTCTCACGGGCTCTAGTGAGCCTTGCCCCCAGCTAGCTATCGAGCTGGTGGGTAACAGACGTCTCCGAAAACGTCGGAGCGCTTTTGAAAATATGTGGTGTCTTGATAAACTGAGCAGATATTTCAGGTTTACACAGTTATATTCTCGCCTGAAAATATGTTAAACGTTTATTTTGTGACCCAGAAAGAATAATAAGAGTAATATTAAAACTAACTAGCTGCCGCCATTGTTGACAACTGTGCTGGGCCGTGCTATGAATTCTGGGACACAGCTTCTTCTTCTTCGGGGTTTAACAGCAGCTGGCATCCTTGTACATGCAGTGCTGCCATCTTCTGTTTCAGTCCGTTATTACACCCTTAAATCCTATTACTTATTCCTGCGTCTTTTGGGATCTTACAAAGCTTCAAACGAAGCGTCGACTATTAAATCAGTCGTCGACGATTTTAATAGTCGACATAATCGTGACTAGTCGACTAATCGTGGCAGCCCTACTGACTTCATATACATATGTTAATACTTATGCATATACATATGTTAATATTAATAATCAAAATTGTATCTTGAGATGCTTCATTCAACAACATCATCTTCAGTGTAATTCCTTATTTCAGACTAGTTCATGCTTCCCTCCTTTACTAGTGATACTACAACAATTTACTGCCTAACCCAGAACATCCCTGCATTTTGTTCTTTACTAGTTAATTAGAGTTTAAGTTCAGTGTTTTGACTGTTGGAGTTAACTAGTAAGATTTTCAGTGTTACTAGTTACCGTAACCACAAGTGTGTCAAAAAGTTGTGCAGCTGAGATTTTTGGTGAGACCTGTTGTCACAAGTGTGGTCTCACTGCGTCTCACTGGATGTAGTGAAAACGCTACATTCAGATAAAGAGAAGCAACTTTTTGGAGATTTACTTACCTGGATGATTGAGAATGCATCAAGAAGTGAGGCTTCTGTTGATACTGTTTGACATTTCACAAGCTGCCAAAAGAGAGACTGTCATTATGTGGAGTTTACTGTTTAGATATGTCCTGCTTAGCTTCTTATTCATTGCATATTGCTGTCAGTTTTCCATCCTTGTGTTAGGATGCAGTCAAATAGTCAATTTCACTTAGAAAGACTTCTGAGTGAAGTGACCTGGAAGTATTCGTGTGACAGACATTCTAATTACTATGTAAACCCTCTAAATACTAAGATGGTTCAGTGCTTCTTTTATTGCTTCCTTAAGCAATGAACTTTCCATTATGAAAGGAGGTGGGCTAATTTTGTCTCACAGTTCATAGCAAAATGAGCGTTCATGAGTAAAATCCTTATAAATTCTCCGTCACGCCTTTCGGTGACCTCCTGACATTTCTCATTGAAGTCAAAGAAAAGTGATCGGTTAAAGGAGGCAGGAGATCATTTTTTGGTCTACTTACTTTAGTTTTTACTGCGTTTACTCAGTTTGTGTTAGTCACGTATTTTTTTTCCTGAAATTTCTGTCTTATTCCTCAGTCTTTGTTCTGTTTCCCCCACTTTCTTTGCCACCTGTGTTCAACCAGTAATTAGTCATTATACCTGCAGTTGTTCTTTCGTTTGCAGGAACATTTTGATTCCTTACTCAAGATTTCTAGCTATTATTTCTTCTAGTTTTCTAGAGTTCCTAGTTTTTCTTGTTTTCTTGTGTACGAACTTCTCAACTGTTTATTAGACTTTTAACTGCTCCTCTTCTGGAGTAGTTGTCTTACTGACTGCTGCACGATGTATGACCGTTACCTGTTTTTGGATGAAAAATTTGGATTTCAGACTTGAATTTTTGTATGTTTTCTATGTTTGGGTCTTTCTCCTGCTGAATTGTTTCACTAATGAAGCTTACTATAAGTTCAGTAAGGAAAGTCTACAGTCACCTGTCTGCCTGCTTGCTTGATTTTTTTTTTTTCATCACATGAATGTGTGTGAAAGCTCCACTTGTTTCATGTACATACGAAACTGTAGATGTCTGCATGTCATGGTCGTGTCTGCTCCCTTTAACAATAATTGAGCTGGGCAGGTGCAGAGGCCAGTAATCTTTTTTCTGGTGTTTTGCGCTTGCACATTGTGGATAAACATTGTGGATAAATTGATGGGAGACGAAGGGAGATATGCAAGAAAAGCTGCCATTGTTCTAGCTTTCACTGCCCTGAGATCAGTTATGATCTGCTTATCGTAAACAAACACAGCTAGCAATGGCAAGTAAAGGAGCTTCAGTTATTTATCTTTGTACCAGATGAGTTTCCTCCTGCTAACTACCTTGGTAAACATGTGATATAATAAACTTTCTTTAAATCAAGAGATAACCCTGTGTTTCTGAGATGTGCTTACCTTTCTGTAAAAGTCATATCACTGGTTGACAGAGTGCAACAAACAAATTTAAGTGCAACAAGCAAAATGTAATGAAAGTGAAGTTGTTTTTGCATTTTTTACTCCATTTTTGAATTTAAATTGAATTAATTCTCTCACTTTAAATGTGCTAACATGTGAAACCTGTTACTCTAACCACTAATCAAACTCCAGCACACACCCAGAGAACTGCCACTCACTAGATACTTTGTCCTTTTTCAGACCATTCTCTGTAAACCCAAGAGATAAGTGTACTGGAAAATCTCAGTAGATCAGCATTTTCTGAAATCCTTTGTCAGATTCACATGATGTAGCTGCGTGGCAGGCATTGGTAGGACCCAAATGCAGAACTCAAAACACAAAGGGGTGAACTAAACTAGGAACAAGAACTAGGAGCTGTGAGCTAAACGAGGACCACAGAGAAACATACACAGCAATGTGGGACAACATGACCACAGACAGAGGAAGACAGACGACTAACGACTAATGACAGGATGGGAAACACAAGGGAAAACAGCTGCACCTAATCAGACACAATGAAACAGGGAGGAAGCAAAACTGAACACAGTGAACACAGGACAAGGGACTATCAAAATAAAACAGGAAACACAAGAAACACACTGAGACACGGACTGAGTGAATAGAGGGAACAGAGGGCACGAGAGACATGACTGGGAAACAGATGACTAAACATGGAGATAGAACTTAACATACATGACAGACATGACTGACTACGCAGGCAGGAACAAATGGAATAACCTACATGAACAAGAAACTCAGAACTAGAAATACAAATGAATAAACTAGGAAGAACAAGGAACTAAACAATACCAAATAAGAACATAAGAAACATAGAAACACTGAGTCATAGACCCGGTACCATGACACAGCCATAAAGGCTTCATGAGATTGAGTCAGAGACAATAAGCGTAACACTTGGTTTTGGGGATAAGGTAAAAAATTGGAGTGAGGCATTAAGTTGTGACGCTTAATGTTAGAGTAAAGGGCTTAGCATTGCATTATATCAAAATAGTAATCTAAATGTGTTTGCAGAATGCTTAGAGATTAACCTTTTGCATGACTGATGCTTCCCCTTCTTTATAAACCTACTCTAGCAAATGAAAGTGCAGACAGATGGTCCTGATGCAGTGATTCTTTTATCCTGGGGTATAAAGGAAGAGACAAAAGAGACTGAGAAGAAGAAAGGGACAGAAAATCTCAACAGGTTGCATTATACATTTGATAGTAAGAATTGCCTGATTATAATGGTATCCACTGAAGTTGTTCCACCAAAGTAAATACAATTGTAAATAAGATGTGGCATATAAATGTTTTAAATGTGAATTTTGTTTTTAAATTTACATTTTATAAATTAGACTTTTGAAGCCTATCAGCTAATAATAATTTCTGGGTTTTTTTTGATCATGCAAGAATACCATCTTTTTGCTTTCACCTCTGTCCTCATTATCATATTTGGTGTAAATAAGTACCCTTTTAGCTCTGAGGGAAATCATTTAAAGCAGTAATTAAGGGCCTAATGGCTCAGTGAGGTCATTTAGAGATCTTTTCAGTTTCCTGATGCGTGAAAAGATGTCATAAACTTATAATGCACAGATGCAAAAACAGTATAGGTTGATTAGACAGATTAGACAGACCTCAGATTTCCACAGTGAGGATAATTATGCAGTTATAGTCGAGTGTAACACCAGCTTTTATATGCGTGTAAGATGGTAAATCTCAGTGGTGGGATTAGTGCACAACATTTTGCTCAAGCTGGGCGTCTGGGAAGTTAAAGGCTTCACAAGCACATTGTGGGACCTGATGGATGTCACACCGACACGGAGGATTTAGAGCAGGGCAGAGAGGAAGAAAGAGTGAAAATGTGTGTGACAAAGACAGGGTCAGTCTTATAGTGTTATATTCATTTATCTCACTTTCTGTCTCCTGTCACCTTACACATATGAAAACACACAGAAACGCATACAAGCTCCTCCATGCCTTGTATGTCGGTTAAGAATGGGAAAAGCATGAATCAGAAATGCCTGACAGGTCTTGTTTTTAAATTCTATTTGCAGTTGGACATTTCACAGAGAATCATCTAATGCTGTTGACAGGCTTGAAAAACTGTGTCATAATGCAAGCATCAACTTGACGCAAGTGTCATCATTTTCTTTTTTTCATTACTCATATTTCATTATCAGTGTTTAAAGTGAATTTCTCGAACCACAAAGGAAAACAATGTGCTTTTAAAATGCAATCGTTTCCGACAGCAAACGTCGGTGGTTTGGCTGGGCCAAGAGGAATAAATGTTGTTGCTCTTTTTAAGACCACATTTTTGAGAGATGCATGTTACCTGTTTTTGTACTTTTGCTTGCTGGACTCTAAGTTACAGATGGGTACCGGATGCCCCTAATAATTTTAAATGCTAAACTATTCAAAACTAAATGAAACATGCAATCAGTATCAACTGACAGCTTTTTCCCAGATTCAAAAAGACTTTGTTTTGTGTAGAAGGCTGAATAGATTGCAATGAAGAACAGAGCTTTTGCACACACTTGACAGATGATTATAGCATTTAAAGGCTATGCACAGTAATTACTAGTTTCTCTATTTTAGAGAAAGGAAACCAGGCACCAGACAGTCTCTTATATAAGTAGTCATGTAAAAAAAAGCTATATTTTAATGAAGCTATAGGAACTTCCTGTTTAGCGTCCAAAGGCTAATTTTATTATGCAGCTTGGCATCATGTACGTCCTGATGCTAGTTTTTCATGACAGCAACGCATACAGATGTTAACGCATGTGTAAGATACTGCTTTGTGAATCTTATTCAGTAGTCAAATGTTTTGCAATGAGCGTTAAAAATTTAGTCTTTGAGTTTTCCCTCATCGCTTTTGCCCCTACTCCTCCTGACAACTTGAATTGCTTGATATTTCCTGGTTTGAATGGGTGAATCCATGCATTGTGGTAATGTTTTTAAATGGGGCTTGGAAAGCCCCCAACAGATATTAGCATGGACCGTGGAGTCATGATGAGAAGCTTTTTGGACAGTTTTTAGATCATCTCCTCCAAATCATTGCCTCTAGGAATAACTGAGGGCCAGCACAATGGCAAATTTTCACTGTGGTGTCATTTAAAGTCATGCAAAGTTTTGCAACGCTAGTTCATTAGAAAACACAGTACTTATAGTACTCATATCTTTTGAAACGGTTGACCTCATGGGACTTTTGCTGCTGACTTTGAAAAGCAAGACTGATTTTAAATTGATTTTTGACGATAACAACTGAACTGTGTGCTGTTGTATGTGCAGAGATTACAAACAAGCCATAAAGTGAATCATCATATTCATTTAAACAGCACCATATTATTTACATTTCCTGTTTGCGTGTGAGAAAAATTGACCACTGGAATTTAATTTTGAAAACCATATTCTATTCTATGCTATTCTATTCTATTTGCTTTTTGGAGCAGACGTAAATTCCATTGCATGGTTGGTCTTGTGTGAGTGAATGAGTGAGACTGTATGTGTGTGTTTCTGTTTCTGTTTGTGTGTGACATGGTCTTGGTTTGAACTTTTTCGGCTGCACGCACACCCTGGCTCTGTGCTACGGGGAAATGTGGGCGTTGTGTCTGCTAGGCCTCTTACACTTGGCTTGTCTACATGCATTACTCACTCACTTCACACACGCATACACACACATGCACATCTGCAAACCCCCACACAGATGTGCACAGTCATACTTGCACATAGACATACACACGCACACACACACACACACACACACACACACACAGTGAGAGAGCGTCCATTGAGGATTTCATCTTGCTAAATAGTTAATATTCAAATTGGCCAAGCCTGTCAGGCAGCCAGTGGCATGATAGCATAGCTTGAGTAGTACACATCTCTATCTCGCTCTCTCTCAGTCACTGACTCACACACAAACATCACTTCAGAGGACATTACTTTGGCTTATATTTATTTCTTGAACTTAAAACTTAATCTAAACCTTTTCGGTTTAATGTTTTACTTTATGGGAACTTGCTTTTTGTCCCCAAATGGGGGGTGGGGCGGGGAGGGGGGGGTTCACAACAGCTGACAGTATAAACAGATTGTGTCCCCATAGTAAACACAAGTACACACACACACACACACACACACACACACACACAGATCAACACTGTACCTCTCTTAATTTATGGCTCTTCATGCTGCAGCACGGCTCCTGGGAACCTAATTTAATTCAAAGTTGGTCAGTCATGTTTACTGAGGTGACGTTAATGCAACGCTGCGGCTCAGTCTGTCGGCTCCCACTCTCACATAGCCTCCTGCAGTCTTGTATCCTGTAGATGGCCTCATTGTGCCTCTGTGTGTCTGCTGGCTACAAGTTCATCCCAGGATATCGCGGTAGATTCGTTTATAGCTCATCTTGTCTTTTCGCGACTTTATGGTAGTGATGGCTTTTTATAGGTCTGTGTAGGTGAAGTGCAAGCGATAAAACAGACGAAGAAGAAGCTGAAAGTGCCACGGTTAATGGTAGCCTAGTGTAAAATAGTAATTCAGGTACTTATAAAAACTGTAAGACAAGAGTCACCAAAATTCAAATGCGTAATTTCAAAGACAGAAATCCGCGTAATTTGGAGAGCAGAGAATACCCGCACTCCTTCTCTCACTTTTTTCAGAATGAGCCTTGCATGTGTCGGGCACTTATAAATTCCCAGTCATAAAGGTTGCCGTAAATTATTGGGTTAAACACTTTCAGAAGCAAACGGTGTGCAGTATAGGGTGAATTTGTGCAGCTTTACCCTTCTGATCCTGCTTGAATAGATGGAGCAGTTGTGGCAGGGACCGTGGTGCGCAGCAGCAGGCAGCAGCAGCAGCTGAGCGGAGAGAGAGGAGCGCGTAGGAACACGCTCTTGGAGAGACCAGAGTCATTCCTATCTCTCTCCGCTTGCCAGTCACACCGAAGACACGTCGCAGTGTATCTGAATGTTGCATCACAAAGGATGGCCCCCAAAAAGAAAAGCATAAAGACTGATTTAAACACCCAAGGAAACGCCGCAAAAAGGGAGAGCGTGACTTTCTTGGCATAGAGGAGCGCGCAGAGAGGGTGAGCTCCTTCTCCTTCACTACCAAGATACAAGTTGGATGTATACCGAAGAAATGTGGATTCGGAACGGAACTTTTTTTTTATTAGTTAAAAATTAACGGATGATTTGATTGGTTCGTTTTGGATTCAGTTGTTTTCAAAGCTAACCCAAGACGCTTAAAACTTGCCCGGAGCTATCCACATCCAAAGAGCGAAGCAAACGCTGTCTACAAAAATCGATAATAATAATAATAATTTTAATAAAATAAATAAATGAAGTGAGCCTTTATTTCAAATCCAGGGATTTGGGCTGATGTCCGGATGAAAACTCTGCATTTTAAAGGATGAAAGGCTTTTGGTAAATTGCCACAAAATTCAGCCAAAAGGAAACTAAACGCGTTTGAATTGAAGCATCGTGTCAGAATATAAAGCGCTGCGAGAGTGATGCGTTTTTTTCTGGTTTTCTGGTTTAATCTGTATCTTTCTTCTTTCAAAACGCATCGTTAAGACTTTTGAATGCATTTTTATTTTATTTATTTATTATTTTTCCTCAACACTCAGGTGTTATGTTTAGCTGGGGACAGTGCCATTTACTAGGAGAGAGGAACGTTTAAAGAGAAATTAAAAAGAATAACACAGAGGACATTACCCAGTAGTCGGTTGGATCAGCGTCGATACTGGGACAATCACAGGGACACGCCTCGCAGATCATTAAACAAATCAGATAAACGCGGTGCGAAAACCATCAATAGAAGTTATTGATGAGGTGGTATATAAGGCTAATGATTGGCTGAGCCTCTGTTTACTCAAAAGCTTAGCAACAGTATGTTGTGAAACTTTTCGCTGAGGGCTTGACAGCTGAGGCATACAATGCCAGGAGAAAAAGGACCAAGAACTTGTCTTTAAAACTCATTTTTATTGCTGCTTTACTCATTTTTTAGGACTCAATTTGCGATTGAAAAAAAGAAAACAATTGTAAATTGCTGGAATATTCTTCTTCCTCTGCAAACTAGAATGTCTGCCTTCTGTGCTGCTGCTGCAGGAATTTATGAACCAGAGATTTTTAAGGGAAACATTCCTGAGGAGAGAATTTTGAAATATTTATAGCATCCCTTGTGCAAGAATGGTGGTTGTGACAAGGAACCTATTGATGACCCAGTCAGTGAGAGAGCTGGTGCCAAGACAATTTACCTCTCCACCAGCTACGCTCTCCGTCTGAGAGTCGTCCTTGGAGGAGCACAGCTGCTGCAGGCTGGGGATGTGATGGGGTGACTGCTGACATCCCCCTCACCCATCCCCTCTCTCTCTTTATTAAAACTGTAACATAAACAATGGATCAGAATTTCTCAACGGTTCGAGATGGAAAGCAGCTTACGCCAGAGAGAGACTCCTCGAAACGTGTCCTGACAGGATGCTTTCTCTCCCTGCTCATCTTCACCACGCTGCTAGGCAACACCCTGGTGTGCGCTGCCGTCACCAAGTTCCGACACCTGAGGTCGAAGGTCACCAATTTCTTTGTCATCTCGCTGGCCATCTCTGACCTCCTGGTAGCTATTTTGGTAATGCCATGGAAGGCAGCGACAGAGATTGTGGGGTTTTGGCCATTTGGTGCATTCTGCAACGTGTGGGTGGCATTTGACATAATGTGCTCCACTGCCTCCATCTTGAACTTGTGTGTGATTAGTGTCGATCGTTACTGGGCCATTTCAAGCCCATTCCGCTATGAACGCAAGATGACCCCTAAAGTAGCCTGTCTGATGATCAGTGTGGCATGGACCTTGTCTGTCCTCATCTCCTTCATTCCTGTTCAGCTTAACTGGCACAAAGCTCAGACCACCAGCTATGTCGAGCTAAATGGAACCTACCCTGATGATTTGCCCCCTGACAACTGTGACTTCAGTCTTAACAGGACCTACGCCATCTCCTCCTCCCTTATCAGCTTCTACATCCCCGTGGCAATTATGATCGTCACCTACACCCGGATCTACCGCATCGCCCAGACACAGATAAGGAGAATATCTGCTTTGGAGCGAGCAGCAGAGAGTGCCAAAAACCGACACAGCAGCATGGGAAACAGTTCAAACATGGACAGTGAGAGCTCATTTAAAATGTCATTCAAAAGAGAAACCAAAGTCTTAAAGACGCTCTCTGTCATTATGGGTGTGTTTGTGTGCTGCTGGTTGCCCTTCTTCATCCTAAACTGCATGGTTCCATTCTGTGAAACACACATGCCAGATGGATCCACTGAATTCCCCTGCATCAGCTCCACCACCTTTGATGTGTTTGTGTGGTTTGGCTGGGCAAACTCTTCGCTCAACCCAATCATCTATGCCTTCAATGCCGACTTCCGCAAGGCCTTCTCCATCCTCCTGGGTTGCCATCGGCTGTGCCCGGGGAGCAACGCCATTGAGATCGTCAGTATTAACAACAATATGGGTGCTCCTACCTCGAACCCCAACTGTCAGTATGAGCCCAAGAGCCACATCCCAAAGGAGGGCAACAGCTCAGCAAACTATGTGATTCCTCACAGCATCCTGTGTCAGGAGGAGGAATTACAGAAGAAAGACGGAAGTGGAGGGGAGGTCGAGGTGGGCGTGGCAAACAACACCCTTGAGAAACACTCACCGGCCATCTCTGGGAATTTAGACAGCGATGCTGAAGTCACCCTGGAAAAGATCAACCCCATAACACAGAACGGACAGCACAAAGCCGTGACATGTTGAGAAAAGGCAAAGGTGCATTGAAATTCAGTGAGGCATGCACGTATGCACAAAGGCAAGAAATGATTACACAGGAGGACAGCAAAAACAAACGGCAGAGACACATGTCTATAGGAACAAGAAACCAGTGAGTGTGTTATACAAGTCCTTAAGACTGTCAAAAAAACCCTACATGGAAAACCTACAGAATGTTTTAAAGTACAGGCACTTTATCCTGGATATAACTATCTGCAAAATATATTCAGCATTTATTGATGACATTGACACATTTGATGATAAATGTTGATAATGTGAATATTAACAGCAGAATACTACCTATGGGCACATGTATACATTTTTTTTAGTTTTTGCAAAAATGTATACATCTGCATGTGTATACTGTACAGTGATGACACTATTCTGGAGGGATTCAAACACAGTATATACAGTGGGAGAAAATATAGTATTAGTAAAATATCTTGTAGGTAGGTGCTTTGTATGTGTTTCATGAAAAAGCAAACAAAGTGGGTAAATTGGTTTTGCTACAGTATTGTTAGTCAGCTATTGCAGTTTTTTTTCTTTAGCACATTTCTAATGACAGCGAAAGCAAAATCGCTAAATTCCAGTGGCAGTTTATTTGAAGTAAGAATAAAAAAATACTGATACCAAAGTAACACTGTTCTGATTACAACTAAAACCAACAACAGAGTTTGATGCCGTAAGCCAAATTGTCAAAAATTTTATTCTTAACCCATCCTCCCACCTCCGCACCACCCACTGTTGTCCAAATGAGGTGTACTTGAGAGAGAAAGAGATGAGGAAATGGAGAAAGTTCCTGCCTTTTCGGGGTTTTTTTGTATGCTGATCTTTCTTCAGCCAGCTGGGACTGACCTGAAGTTTCTTCCATTTCTACTCCTTACTCCCTGTTTTCATTGGCTTTGTCTCCCGTCAGCCATTCTTCAGTGAAACCTCTTCGGAGTTTCCTCTCATCCCCTTCCCCCTTTCACGCTGCCCTTATTTCTTGAGTAATGCCAAGCGCCTCTCTCCTTCCTCCACTCTTCTCCCTGTTAGTTTAGTCCTTCACACCTGCACCAAATCTTGTTTTTAATTTCATTTTGTCTGCACCATTGTCTTTGGCAGCCCTCCATTTTAACCCCCTCCCCCCGCCACCACCATCCATTTAAAGTGGTGCTTGTGATGCTATTTTTGGCAAATGCCGTCAGCCCATAATTAAAAAAAGATTGTAAATGTGTAAAACTAAAAACTGCACTTGGACAGAGAGGGTAAAGCAGCAGCCACTAAGTCGACTCAGCCGTAATGCAAGTGACTTTTACTGACTTTTACTTTAGTGACTTTTACTGCTTGCAGATATATGATTTTGTAAACTGCTCGTTCTGCAGCTTGACAGTATCTCTCTGTGCAGAGTCAAGTCTGAACGCAGCTAAATTTGAAAACTAAACATTAATTATAATTTATGCAGGACTGTGGAAGTAGGCCAAAATCTTATAAGACAGTTTTCATTAGTGAGTGCTTCTGATGTGCTGCCATCCATTTCCTGTTGTCATGTTTTTGAACAGCTCTGCTTTTTGCACCAGTTAGACTGACTCCATAAGGTCCAATTTAGCACTAAATCAGTCTGAACTTTGCTAATATCTTAGTTAGCCTTAGCTACATTAAAAGATAGTATTGATTATACCAGTGCATGCCAATGCCAACGATCACTTAAGAGTGTAGTAGCAAAACTAAGCAAACAAAAAGTAAGAAATTATGTATTTCAAGCATACAACTGAAACTATAGGGAAACTATAGGGAGAGAAGGATTAAAGCCTATTCATTGGCTTGACTGACACAGAACCAATCGACTAGTCTGCTACCTTAACCTAGGAGACAAAAGGTGATTTTTTTTTTTAGTGGCCTTACATTTGCCAATACAGTTTCATTTTAAGAAGCTAATATAAAACTAAATCATCAAAAGATGACAGCTCTTCGTGTGGAGTGTCCACCTACATGCAACTGCAAGCTGTTCACACGTGTTTGGTCAACAGTGCTACAGAGCAGGACGACAAACAAGAAACCAGAAAGGTTCACGTAGCCTTTTCTGTATAGATATCTGTTAGGGTCTACCATAAATAGATATCTGCAGATTCATATCTTCCTGAGAACTGAAGGGAACTTTTTTTGAGATTTGTGTGTCCACTACAGAGGGCATAAAGGAATAAGCTGAGTTTAGGAAGTTATGCAGATATCTATTTATAGGGATCACTGCCTATACACTAGAAACATATTTCAGTTTCATGTAGTATTTAAAATAAATCTAGTATTTAGGCAAACATGACTGTCAGAGGCAAATATAGATATAGTCTTTTTCTGCTCTGCATTCCTTGGGAAATAGTGCTCAGCAGCACGCTTTCAGGCACTTTGCACTTTGAGTGTCCATCGCATGCAGTTTGTGTCCATGAAGGCATGAAACTGTCGCACATCAGGGAAGGGGAGAACCGATCCAATAGAAAGCAGTAGGTCTTGAACGAAGCATTTGATTTTCCTGCTCTGGAAAATCCAATAGTATCTAGATGGCAACAAAGGGGGAAAGCTTTTAGTTCAATATGTGGCTTGGCTTGTGACACAAAAGCAACCCATTGTCCTCTCTGCTTCCCTGTTACCTCCCACGTGTTGCTCCATCTATTAAAAAAATGAGATTTTTCTTTTCATTAAGTGCAGTTTAGATTAGGTATCTTTCGGAATGAATTAACTCAATTTTACAAGTGCTCAAGCTATTTCAAGTGCCACAATGTGCTGTAACTCGCCCCAATTATACTCAGCCCTTGCCTTTTGTAGATTATTAGCCATATCAGCTTAGCACTTTGCAGCAGCTCCTCTAAATTCACTCCCTTAGTCAAACAGAAGCCAACTCAAACATGCAATAAAACATGAAGTGCATATAATCTGTCAGGATTGGACATGGAAGTAAACTGCCTTGGGGAAGATTGCCCCTCCCACCCCTTCCCCTTTACACACTCACCTCTTTTTTCTCCATCTCTTTCTCTTGTCTCTCGGCTGGCTCTGTCAACTTCGTGAGTCCCCCCCTCATGTTAACACTGATTGAATTTATTATTAAATAGAGTGCGCGTACTGTTTCCTGCCTCTAATCTAAGTCAAAGCGCTGAATTAAACTCCCACCTGCTGACTTTATTATTATTATTATTATTATTATTGTTATTATTATTATTAATATTTTATTTTTTTGCCAAAATTCTTATTTCTGGCTGAATGTGGTTGTACTGTAACGTAAGCTGTGATCTAAACAGTGTTTTATAAGCTGAAATTCAGGGTGGGTACGGGTACTCTTGAATGGGACTGGGATTAATCTGCCATTTCATGCCACATGATTGGATTCGCACATTCTACCAGATGTTTTTGTATATGCTGTATGTAGACATTTATAGAAAACATACCTCCAGCTGAGAGTTCAGATGATGGCTCCATGTAAACCGCCCCCTGAGCCTTCACCTTGTAAACTCAGTGACTCATCTTTTCAGCTGCCACTGCTTTGATTTTGGAGAAGGGCGATGTCAGGCAAGAGTCCCACAAGCAAAATGTTTTGTTTGATCTGGAGCATTTCCTCTAGGCTGCCTTACAAGTTGCTTTGGGGAGCTTTAGTGACAGTACACGGTCTCTCAATCAGTGTAGTTACATGATGTATGACAACTTAAGCAAATCTGACAGTACACAATCCCTCATCCTCGTCCCGCTCCTCCTCCATCTCCTCCAATGACTGGCCAAGCGATGCAACAGACGCAGGGCTGAACAACACTCCCCAGCCCTGGGAATGTGGAGCCATTTCAACAATGATGTCTCAGCTTATTTAACTGTCTAGAGTAATGATGGAGTCCCTACCTCAGCCTTGATTCAGTGACAGAGCTTCATGTAAAAAAAAAATAATTCAGTGGCAGTATTTTGGATAGGGGCTTGCAGGGATTGAGTATTGTACAATGATGTTCAAAATGTAGTCGTGATGAACACAAGTGCTTTTTATCTTGAAAAAAAAAAAATCCTTAATGTGTGTAGCAAGCTTACATGCTGTACGTTTTTTCCAGTGTGGGAATATAATTTACAGTAGGATGCAACAGTCACTGGCTATTTATATATTTATTTATTTACATGGTTCTGGTGTTCATTCATGAAAGTGATGTCAAAGATTATAACCCTCTGAATAATTACAGTATTTAGTTTACAGTTTGTACAGAAAACGTGCCCTTCTTGTAAAATAAACATGTTTTTTTTTCATAGGTGTTCAGTGACTTCTCTCTCCTTTTTTTTCTAATTTTTTGACTTTGAAGAGATGCACGGGTGTGAGTGGTCATGTACCTCTGACACTCGGTGGATATCGGAAGATCATGCCACTGCAGAGGATCAATGCAGATTGATTGTGACGCATATTTTTTTCCAGCTCCCTGAGCGTGGTGTCCTCGCTGCTCCTGCCTTCGCCCTGCCTTTACATAACCTGACAGCCACTTGACAGTTGACATGTCCTCTTCCTCCACTCTCACCCCTGCCTCATTTGTTAACTTCAATGTGGGTGGAAACCCTTGCAGGCGCAGATATACGGTAACATACTGCTGAGCCGACTACAATGAGATGAAAAATACACATTTTTTTTATTGCATCTTTGCTGATAGTTAAAATACACTTGTAACAGAGTAAAATGCTTTAATGATTTTGTTTAGTTTTTAAAACTAATCAAAGTGTGGCCTCCTGTGAGGGCCTACCCTGTTTATCTTTGTGCCTGTGGAGAATAGGTTTGATAATCAATAGTTTAATTTCAGCTCGCTTGGCTGTAACTTGGTTTGTCAGCTTTTAGCCTTAGGAGCAAATATAAAGCAAAAGATTATACATTTGTAATTAACAGTTGTTATCATTACTTCTTAAGGAGAAGAAGAAGTCTAAACTGCTGGGGACTTAAAAGCCATCAGTAACACAAAACTAAACCACAACATATTATTCCTTACTTATAGATAATGGATGGATTGATTTATAGTTAGGCACTTATCTCCGTGTTCAGTAAACAAATTAAGTGAGACGTATGCAAGATTTCTTAAAAAAAAAAACTACGACAGCTACTGCATAATGTGTTACTAGAAACCTGTAAGCCCAACCGAGGATGATGCAGCACCTAGATCCAGGTGAGTAGAGTTAAGTAGCATGCTGGGCGACCTCACTCTAACGTAATCCCGATGTAGATTCAGCCCAGATGGCTGCAACGATGAACCGAATCAATCATTTAACGGTTCCCTTAACAGTTAGGAAAAGGGAAACTAAATCAGTAGGAAGGGGAAAAAAACTCAATGTAATTTTGCCCACATGTGATGTCACTTAGAGTTAAAATTGATAGCTTCAAAATTTCTTTTCCAATTTATTACTTCTGATTTTCTGATTCATATTTTTTGGAGAATTGATCATGACATTAGGAGCCTATCATAGACATGCACATTCTGTTCAGGTTGTTAATTGATTAGATATCCTCTGGTGGAGCATTTTTTTTTTTTGGACCAATAACAGAGTAGCATGGAAAAAGTAAATTGCTTTCCATTAATACGAGAGATCCAACACTAAAAAGAAACTCCTGGACAGAATCAGGTTAGTAAGTAAATTAGAGCTAATGTGGGAGTGGATGCAGCAAGAGGCAATCAGGAAGAAACAGTTATTGAAGATAAGACGCTGCTGTGAGAGAGCGAGTTGGGATGGAAAACACAGGTGAGATTAAAAGGAACTGCCCCAAACCCTCCTGTCAGTTACCATCACAACTGAAAATGATCATTATTTTGTATTTTTTTTAAAAGGGTTTTGCTTCTCCTGGTGTTATGAAGACATACTCAGTGAGGAATGGCTTTTGTCTGGGCAATGAAAGCAGCCTCCAGGATGGCTTAGTCAGTTCTGTCCATACTACCAACAAACTGTGGATCTCATTCATTTTCTTTTTTGTTACCTTTTTGACTGAGGACCCGATTACTCTTAGTGTGGGTAGACAGATCTAAACAGACAGTTGGTGGTTGAGACATTTTGCCATTTGAGATTATTAGACGCTACCATGCTCTGCTGATGATGACTTGTTTTGAAACTCTTTCTAAAGTTCTATCTAAATCTGTTTTCATGGCTTGTTTTACTTTTTTTTATTCAGCATTTCTCAGACCTTCTGACGTTAAAGAAATTTGTAATCACTTTATAAAACATTTCCTGCTTTTGCTTTGTCATTGTGAGTTTTTGTGTGTAGATTTAAAAAAGAAATTCGGTTTATTTGCAGAAAACGTGAAAACCTTTGAAGATATTAAATATAAGTGCATAGATAAATGGCTTAACGTCTAATCACCAAGCTAAATCTCCTTCTGAAAAGAAGAAGCACCAAATATTCTTTAAATGTGGTTGTAATGCATTGTTTAAGTGCCTTGCCTTTGCACAACCTCAGGTGGAGATAAAGATAAAGAGATACAAATTTGGTAGAAAACTGAAATGCAAAACAAGCTTTGTACTCGCTTGATTTGATAGAACATATAGAGACATGCTTTATTATACTTGAAAAGAAGATTTAACATAGCATTTGAAGGCTTAACCATTTTCCTTCTGAAGTGTGCCCAGTGAGAGGCTGCAGCAGAGTGGTACATTTCTGAGAGCTAAACCCATCAGCTTATGCTGCATTGCACACAGAAATGATTGGATATAACACATTTGTAAGATATTTTAAAAAGGAAGAGAGAGAATATAAAAAGGTGAACCTTAGCTTTAAATTTCACCACTTCTGACACATTGGCAACTCCCATATCAGCCTTTGTATTGATATTTAACCTATTCTGAGAGGGAGTGAGAGGCGTGGTGGGGTCACAGTGGAAATACAGTTAAGGTTAATGATTGACTGCAGGCAGCAAAATGCAATGAGCGGGTGCATGCATGCACAACGCTACAGGATGGTTATGTAACTGCAGCAATGCTCATTCAGGTTCACAACTTAAAAGAAAGAGCATTTCCATCCAGATTTGCTGGTAAATTTGGTAGAGGTTAAACGAAAGTCTAAAATAATCAATCTGTCATATTGGATGTTATGTTATTTCCATTAAAGATGTATCAAAATGTCAAAATTGAAATATTTAACATGCCTTCACGAGTGAATTACCCTGTTCCCTGCTTCAAATGATTACTTCTGAGTTTCAATTTGCAAAATGAATCACCTCGCATTAATAGTGAAATCATTTTATTTGCAAAAGTAACACCTTTTGTCAAGGGAGGGCACCCAGAGGATTAGAAACATGCCATTCAATTTACCTGTTTCCCCTTGGCACTCTCATGCTCATATAATTTTGATGCACTTCTGGAGTTATTTCAGAATTTCTCCAATATTCATTGCTGGACTGCTTTTGGTGTCTAAAGGTGCACACATACAGTGCACTGCATGCATCTATGGAGGTAATCAGGGTCAATCCAGTTTGATTTTGGTCTGTAGTTGATGTTTATGAAATAGAAAGTTGCTGTCATAATTAAAAGTTTAACTTTTAGCTTTAACTCATTAACTGTAATTTTCACATAAAAGTGTTTGGTTGCTCTTTGACAGTTTTATAGCATATGTAGAAAATTGGTATAACAGGCTTTGTGGGTAATTTCTCATACTATATCATAAGAGTCAGAGTAATTTGATGAGTTAAATCTGTTGGGATGATGTGCAAAAAGGTAATACCAATGCAATGAATGCACTGATTTGCAAATCTCATAAACACACATTTTATTCGCAATAGAAGGTAGAAAATATATGAAATGTTTAAAGTGAGTAAATGTACCATTTTAAGTAAAAATATGGTAATTTAGAATTTGATGGCTCCAAATGTTTTCAGTCGGTCAAAGGTCTGGACTGAAGGCAGGTCAGTTGAGCACCTGGACTTTTCTACTTATGAAGCCGTGCTGCTGTAATAGTTGCAGTATGTGGTTTAGTATTGTTTTGATAAATATGCAAGAACATCCCTGCAAAAGATGATGTCTGGATGGGGGAATATTTTGCTCTAAATCCTGCATATACCTTTCAGCACTGATGTGGCTTTTTCATATATGCCAGTCTGCAATTCCATCGGCACTAATCCACCACCATATTGCACCATAAATGCAACTTTTGAACTAAGGGCTGTTAACAAGCTAAATGTTCCCTCTTTTCTTTAGTCTAGCGAACACGATCCATCTCAACACAGAAACGTTTTACACTTTGTCACAGTCTATTTTAAATAAGCTTTGGCAGAGATAAGACTGCAGTGTTTGTGGATCATGTTCACATATAGTTTCTTCTTGGCACGATAGCTTTTTATGTGTGCATGGCATAGCAAACTGTGTTCAGATACAATGATATTTCCTGAACTCGTGCAGTGATTCCCATGTCAGAATTATATCAGCTTTGAATTCACTGTCCAAAAATCAAAGGCATCCAGTATAAATTTCCACACTTGTCCCTTGCGCACAGAGATTTCTCCAGATTTTTCAAATCTTTCAGTGATATTATATACTGTTGATAATGATATATTCAAAGTTCTCACAAAACATTCTTTTCACAGAACATTGTTCACACATTTTGTAGATGCTTCTGCATGTCTAAGATGCTCATTTTTAGATGCTTTATGTTAATGACTAATTAACCCATTAGTTGCTGTTTCTACAGCTTTCTCTTTAGCACCACTTACATTTCCAGATTTCCATTGACCCTGACCAATTTTCCTGAGATCTGTTGCTGCCATCAAGTCCATAAATTCTGTTGCGAATAAAATACACAACAGAGATTTGCTGTAGTATTTTTGGTCTGTATTTTAACAGATGGTGGTTAATAAATTCACTCTTACCCAGCAACATCACCGGTGTTATCTCTCTGTGCCAAACACACACATTACTAGAGCATCAAACAGGTTTCTCCAGGAAATGATGTTATCTACTAAATGTTGTAGGCAACCTGAACTTTAAACACTTCACATCTGTAGGCAGATGGCATTTCCTCCAGATGGTGGACCTTGAGGTGTTTTTCTTGCATGTTATCTCCAAGAAACCTTTAATGGTCTTTCTGGTCTGATGTTTCTGAGTATGCTAAAGATGGATAATATTTGTGCCAACCTTATGGTACACTACCTGCCCATGGGACTTGGGTTTTGTTTTATTCATGTTAGTTGTCCTTGAACTCTATCTTTACCCGGGTCTCTGCTTGAAATTTCAGAGGCTTTTTTGACGGTTACTTCCGTCATTACTCAAGTGCCTCTGTTTCAGCACTAAGAAGCTGGGGAATGTGATCACCTATATAGTATCTGCTTGACTCTTCTACTCCCTTGATCAACAAAAAAAACAGAAGCGTGGCGGTTTCATTGCTTCATTTCAATGCTGTAAATGTTGTCACATTCAAAAATAAATTCTCAGAGGATCAAAGAGTGACACTGACCTTACTTTAAGGAATCACTATGACCTTTCTTTCAATATTATTGATCATCACAGCTGACAGAATGACCCCATCTGTCACTGCTTGAGGCGACCTATCAGTCAATGTTTGGCTGTGATAGCTGATTTGAAGTCTTTTGTTGTGTAGTGTCTCATACAGAACCTTCAGCTTGTCTTCTTCATTGAATTTTTCTGTGGTTTTCTTTTTCTTTTTTGTTGTTATGTTTCTTGTTTGTAGGTTGCCTGTTGATTTTTAAATGTGTGCTTCAAATTTAGAAATACAAATTTAAACGGAAAAAACAGAAAAGAAACACGTTATCTCTCATTGGATTGAGATGGATTCGTGCCCAGCTTGCAAAACTGTTCTTTTGCTCATTTTTGAGCATCTTTAACAGCATTTGTAATAAAGGCAAAGTCTGTCAGAAAAGCTGTAATGAAAGAAGTAAAAGGAAATTGTCATGGTAAACAAACAATGCAACCCTCAGGTTAAAAAAAAAAACTGTGAAATAGCATCCCCTTTAATGTGATTAAAACGTTTTAGACACAATCATCCATCATCATCATCAAACAAGCCATCACATTTATATCCTACATTGTAATGTGTCTCTTCCTGCCCATGTTTCATGCTTTAAAACCAACTGAACCTTGATTCTACTTTATTCCCCTTTTAACTCTCTTCTTCTCTTTGCATTCATACAGCACACCTTCCCCTTGACTTTCCTTTACATCTGCTTTATGACTCACCCTCCTTTAGCTGTGAAGTGCTTTATCTCATCAAGAAATGGATCAAGCCATGCATCTTGTCATGTTGCCCAAACAAAATGTTAGCCTGGGGCTGGTGAGCAGCATTGGTGTTGCATTGCAGAACCATTGATGCAACATAAAGACTTAGGGTCATCGCAGTGTGGAAATTTCTAAGCATTTGAATAAATCTCTCTCTCTCTATATATATAACAAGCATAAAAATTTATCAGAGTGACTTTTTCCATTATTACTGAGAATATACCATCAGTTCCTTCAAAAGAAAACAAACTTTGGGAGCCATGGAAACCTTAGAGAGGTAAGTTCCCTCAGTAACCTCTGCAGCATTGTTTTGTTCTAGTGTTAAGAAACGATGTTTTATTCATGAAAAATTTCTTATATGTTCCTCTAGGTTGTACCCTCAGTTTGAGTCTTCTATGCATGCGAGCTCATGCACTTTTTCTTCTTGTCATTATCATATTGTCTTATGCTAATAAGGTCTTTCAAGCTATTTGCACTCTTAACTCCAATAAACCCTTTATTTTGTTGGGTCTAAGAGCAAGTGTATGAAGCTATGTTTTGTGTTGTATACTGTTTTAAAGTTACATCAACTGGTCATTTTGTTACACCAGTGGAATCTAATGCAGTCCAACACAACAGTTTTGTCATAGATTACAGTTTTTCTTTCTCATCTATGTTAATGTACAGTCATGATGAAAAAGACAGCACACCCTCTTTCTACTCTAAGGTTTTTGCCAAAACATAATAAAATACTCTGGACCTTATCAGGTCCACCTGTGTGGGCACCCCTATAAAAGCAGACATTTTTTTGAGCATTAAGGTGTGATTTAATAGAATTCCATTGAGCAAAGACATCGTCATCACCCTGTCATTTTGAGAAAGGTTGTATTGACATTTCCAAGCAATTTCAAGTCAATCCACAGTGAGAAATTATTCACAAGTGGAAAACGTTCACAGCTTTTTTTTTAACTGTTGTTAATCATCCCAAAGAAATCAAATTCACCCCAAGTTCAGACTGTAATCTTAATCACTAAGTATATAAATAAACTATTGTCTTGGATTGCATTACATTTCTCAGGCATATCTAGTAAAGTATGTGTGAGTAAATAGTGATAACTCTTGGGCCTGATCAACACAATTTTTCAGCAGCTTTGACTTTGCACTGTCATTTTGTTGATATCAGTTTCTGTCCAGTTTCTCTCTGCTAACAGTTTTGCAATAGTCAGCATGACTGATGCCTGCCGCTGTGTACCTGAGAAGTAAGGAGAGGCACACAATCATTTCAGACTTCCCAAAAAATATGAGTATCAAAAAACTAAATCTGTAGAACTTGTGCAGCAAGAACTATCTGTTATTGTAATTCAATAGCTTTTACTTTATTTTCAGCCAAAACTTTTGTTTTGGGTTCTTGGCTAAACAGGTAAAATCACTTTTAAACATTAAATTTTACCATCTAAATGTATTGCTGTGAATATTTTTATATGAACAAACATAATCACACAAATGGCTACAGCAATGTGAAAGGGCTCCCTTGGAGAATCACCAGCCAGCACAATTCTTATCAACTGCATTCATCTTCATTCATCCAGCTTGGCGTTTGTATTTCACGGTCCTATCTTACCCTTTCTAGTTTACTCTCACTGCTCTCATCAGTGTTGTTCATGTTTGAAGCAAGCTGCTGTTTTCAGTGATAAAGCTTTAAAAACTCCACTGCATGTTATCTGTGAAACACCAAACTGCAGACAGGCACGACTGGTGTGTAGTTGTCCATTTCACTCGATATCTCCTGCAGGCCGTCAGGAGTTTGTGAAGACAAATACTAAAAGAAGGTGGACTTGAATTTCTGAGAATGCCAAAATGAACTGTTTCGCTATTCACTTCATAAGAATTAGAATCTACAAGAATCACTGAAAAAATATCAGTGTTGCTTTTACAATCTGTTTCTGCAGGTTTCACAATTTTGATGAGAGGCAACTTTTTACAGTTCCTAGTCTTATCCAACTGCCAAGTTTGCCAGCTGGAACAGACTCTACTTTTTTCATCTTAGCTGATGCATCTCACAATCTAGCTAACAAGATATCAGTGTTTTTTTCCACTTCACAGTTGGGGATTTTGAAATTCGCGTCCTTTCAATGATAAACTGGCATTATTTGTCATTTTGCTCACTGTAGTGGCACTCACTGCCACTGCTTACATTACATCCTTTACCAGAGGGCTCAGGGCTGCTAGACGGCCTCCTGCCGAGTGCTCTGTAAGAATCTCAAGATCTCATATTCATCTGTGATGAAGTGCCTTCTAGTTGAATTAAAGATGAAGTCTGTCTCACTCTGAGCTAACTGATGTGGCTTTACATATCTTAACTCTCCTTGCAGGGATATACAGTATAGCCAGCTGTCATGAATACAAGTCCCAGTCAGTCAGTCTGATTGTGAACTGGGGAGATAGGCAGAGCAAGATGATTTAGTTTTTGATGGGCAGTGGATTGCTACCAATGAAATCACCATTTTATTAGAACTGTACTTGGAAGGATGAAGCACACACAAGAGGTAGAAAAAACACAATGAACACCTTTACATATACAGTGCTGTGGAGTCGTCCTGAGGCACTCATCATTTCTTTATTTCTAAAGAGACAGGATGTCCTTCCATATAAACCTGAAATCAGATCTTGACCTGTGTTCATGAAGCTGTTGTAACTAAATATACACATTGCTCTGGGTTTTTCTGAAGTGCGTGAAACTGAACTGGAGTGATGCATCAGGGCAGCTGTCTCAAATTTTGCAGTTAGGAAAGCCTTGCTACATTTCTCTGACGAAATGTTATATGCATGGGGTGGGGGTGTGTTGGCTTTGCAACTGTCAGTCTGGCTGCTGTGATGGGTTTATGGAGAGGAGCAACCTCACTCCTTAGTGAAAAGATCAATCCTAACCTGAATGTTACTCACTGCATCATTCACAGTTATAACTTGCAAATTTGGTCTATGATGCTATAAAACACCTTGTAAAACCAAATTATTTTCACATATTTAATAACTCTCAAACTCTGAAACACTCCTGTTGATCTCAGTAAATAGAAGTAGGATCCAGTAGGATCCAGTGTTCCCAGTATGAGGATTTACAAAAAAAGGGCAGAAAATCATTGTCAAAGCAGATTTGTAGTGCAATACTTATTAATTATTTCTTTAACAGCATTTTGTGGAGATGCATCTTGAAATGATTTCTTATTAAATATTTAAGGAAAGTGACAGAGCTAGTCAAATTGCACTAAGTGGGCAGGGGACTTAATAGTGGCAAGTTAAACCGTTTGCATTGCTACTTTACTTGCACTATCTAAAGAGGAAAGCATGAGACTGTGAATATTGCATCTCTTAATTTGACTTTAACATATTTTAACACTTATAATTAATACTAAACACAGTTCCATTAATTGGTGCATTTTGACAGGCATATGTTATAATGGCGCCTATTATGGAAAGAAAAAAAAATGAACAAAACACAAAAGTTGCTCTGTTTTTGCAACTGCCGAGAAAAGACATGCAGAGGTGTTTTCATTGTGCACTAATCTCTGTGTAGAAATGTGACTAAAGTCCTGAAATACTGGAACCTACTCTGCTCACTGTAAAAAGAAAACCAAGATGCATCTTGGATTGTGATTCTTCTCCATCCTTTGAAGCTCAGCTAAGTTCATTTCTGCTTTGTTTCAATATAATGCCAGTACTATTACAGAGCACACTCAGCATAACGACTGAGTGCAGAGGAGACAGCATAGTGCACTCAAAGATTCGAGGCATGCACCAGTGCCAATTAGACACTTCATTCAAAAAAATAAACTCTGGCAGAAACCATTGAACACAAATTGGGCTCAAAACAAGGCAATTTTAGTGTTTAATTTAATACAATTTACAGTAAATTGTCTGCCACAAACTGTAGTAATGCATGTTTGTGTTACTTTATTTTTTGATAGCGCAAAGAAGTTGCCCTCATTAGCACAGTCTGACTTTGCAGCATGCTGGAAACCACTCTACACTTGCAGTCAGTCTGTGTTAGACTGAGACAGGTTACCTCCAAACAGAAAACTGTTGCAATCAATTTATGACCAAAAATTGTAATCCAGAGATTGGAGGTGTTGCTCAAAGAACTTCTGGGTGCAACTATTTGCAGATAATTCCAGGTAACACAAAACGCAATGTAAACAATCTCCAATCACATTTTTATCCGTCATGGTGTGGAGGTTGTCTTATTTTGACTCTAATGTGACTGAGGCTTATAAAAGAAATCAGGCTTTGTTGTTGAACAAAGATGGTTCTACCAAATATTGACTTTCAAGCTTAGACTTGTATAAATTCTAATTTTGCCTTTTATACTATATTTACATTTATGTTTGCAGATATTTCAGTAAATTGCTCTAATTAGTTCCCGTTTTCCTAGCAAACTACAAAGAAGTGAGCAGTGACTCGAGACTTGCACACTACTTTACTTTATCCATTGGCGTGGCTTAATGACTGGGTTTGTGAAGAACAGCTACCACCAAAAGACTACCACTACCATATGTGGCTGATCAGTGATCTGGTATAAATACCACACATCTTTGTTATCGTTGCTTAGCTCATTTGTTGAATTAATTAACCATGGACTATAGTGTGCTGACAGTGTGAAAAGTGAGTTCTGTGTGGAGCTTGCATGTTCTCCCTGTGTTTCTGTGAGTTCTCTCCAGGTACTCCAGCTTCCTCCCACAGTCCACAGACATGCAGTTAGTTAGAATCACCAGTTAATTGGTAATTCTAAATTGCCCATAGGTATGGATGTGAGTGCAAATGGTTGTCTGTCTCTATGTGTTAGCTCTGTGAAAGACTGGCGACCTGTCCAGGGTGTACCCTGCCTATTGCCCTAAGACAGCTGGAATAGGCTCCAGCACCCCCTCGACCCTAAACTGGATAAATGGAAGAGAATGGATGGAAGGATGGGTCAGCATTGATTATGACCTAATAAAAATGCTATGAAATCACTCTCACTACCTTTTTCACTTTGCTGAACATACAAATTCCATCTTTCTTGGAGCTAACGATTAGACTACTTGGATTGCTATACATTATCTCAGAGGCAGCCTGAACAAAGCCTGCTTGCACATTCCCACAGGTATCTCTGCTTTGCTCCCCAAACTCCTGCATCATCTGATCCCTTTATTGGCTCAGCTCAGCTCCTTGCTTCCTGGATCCCTTTCTGCCTGGCTTCTCTTTCCCTTGCCCTTAGGTTCCCAGCTACCACGGCATAGCTTTAGTTCTCTTGCTGCTAGCCCGGCTCCTCTGCATTCTCCTCCATTGCTTAGTTAATCTTAAAGTTATGTTGTAAGTCTGAATGTGTGTTTTGTGTGAACCTGTTTGAGAGTTTGTATTTTGACATTAATTCTAGTATTTACAATTGGCATATAGTACACAAATGAAACTTTAGGTCCTTGTGATTATAAACTGCTAAAGAAGAAATATCTTAATATTCGGTTTATGGGTGAACTCATCAATGCTACCTCAGGTCACGCAATAACAGGGTAAGCTGATGAAATTATGTTTCTTTCTAATCTTGTTATATTGATTTGTAAGACTAAATACTGACCCACGGGGTCTAGTGGCCAGTAGGGAAAACTCCCTCTACTCCAGATGGTCTGTTCAACCCTCCTAAAGGGGTAAATCCATTTTTTATATCTGTCATTTCCTGAAGTGTGTCTATTTATTATAGACACACTTCTTTCCAGATCTATAAAATTCAATCAATCATAAAAACCAAGACAATCACAAAATATATTTTCTGTCTAAAAAGATGTATGGGTGACTAAACCAAGTAAGAGGGTTAAAAATGCCATTTTCTCCAAATGCACTGAGAAAATTCAGTTACAGTATATATCTGACCACAAATTTAGGCAAAACCTATCAAAATAAGTCGCTATATTATAAATATCACCAATATTACACGTACATCACGTGTACATTAAGTTGTTATTTGTAAATACACTTTGCTAATTTTTTAGTGCAATGGTAAATATTCAATGTTATGTAATAGTAAATTAGTGTTAATCAAACAATGATTTTAATAGCGCCTGTAACTGATTACAAAGTCTCATACAATGAATATGTAGCTTGTGAATAAGAACAACAAAAATGTATTTAAATGTAATTATTCATGTAATATATTCATTATATTAATTTGTTTGGTGTTTATGGACACTATTATATTGTGTTAATATTTGTAACACCATTCATGAACACATTATACGGCTATATACAATGATATTATGGTGATAAATAGAATAAAATCATATATTATCATGCATGTCTATGCATGTCTAAGTACTACAGTCCTCGCAAAAAACACCCATTAATAATAATGAATATATATATATGTATATATGTATATATATGCATATATATGTATATATATGTATATGTATATATATATGTATATATATATGTATATGTATGTATATATGTATGTATATGTATATGTATGTATATGTATGTATATGTATATATATGTATATGTATATATACATGTATATATACACACATACACACATACACACACATATATATATATATTTATGTGCTCTTATCACAGTGTTTTCCAAGATGAGGAACGTAACTCTTACCCGAATAAATAAAATAGACTGAAGAGTGTGTTACCTTTGTACACATATTAAACTCTATCCTAAACTCAGGGGTCCGAGTGAGAGTTCTAGGTACTGTCTAAGAGTACTTTAATTATGATTTGTATTCATTTTTTCCTCTACCACAGCCCTCAGTAGGTGGCTTTAATAAATGTTATTCACACTATTTTTTACAAAGACTCCCAGGAGATTGTAAGTTTTCAGAAGGAACACTGAATGTGGCCACACAAAAAACAAGGTAACCTAGGACATCCTGTACATTTTGCGCTTAGATGCACAGACAAATATGTTCTCACCATTGCTGTCAGAGCACCTTTTTTTTTTTGCTTGATGATTTATTATCTCAGAGACCTATATTTTCTGCAGAGGGAATGACCTATATTTGTGAGCTTTCAGCACTGTATATTGGTAAGGCAGCTTTCCCAAAGCCATGGTTCCTTTGTTTCCTCTGTGTGAAAATGAACAGAGATGCCATCATAATTTCTAGTGGCAGTTGTTAACTATATTAATAGACCTGCTCTTAATAAATTAATAACATGCTCACAACAGCCTAATTGTCTTTTAGATGCAAATGAAACTGAAAACCTTAATGAAAATTTATCAGTGAATTTTACTATGAATTCAAGAGTACTTAAACTATCAGCTTCACTAAACTAATTTAATATGAGAGCAACACTTTTAGCTTTGTTTAGTAAAGCACCATATTAGGTCGTCTTGCTAACTAGGCAGATAGTATGAAAGCAATTTGCAAAATCCCCATGTGGCCCTTTAGTTGATTCGTTTAGTGTTCACTGAAGCTTATCACAAGTGGTCTCAGTGGAAGGGTGGCTGTTAAGAACTTGTTCTTATTGAAGGGAAGTGGGAGCTAAGGCTGCTGAATTACTCAAGAACTGGAATGCAAATCAGTAGCAAAAGCTTTTATGAAGTGATTAATGTGGTTAAAATTGTCATTAAGATGTACAGAGAAGGTTAGAAGAGAGCTCGAACAGTTAGTGTCTGCAGCCCTCTGTCAAACACAGTAGAAGCTCTGACAAAATTAGTGGAATTTCATGTATTGGCCTCCCCAAAGCTTGGATGTCGATGTTTTTTTTATCCTATGGAATGGATGCTATATATATCCTGTATAAAACATCCACACATGGGACATCCCTCAAAAAGTCTGGAAAACTATTTCTGAGCACTTCTTAAAGAAATTGCTAGAAAGCTGCGTGGGAGTGAGAATAGTGGACCCAATTGCAGACACGGAAGGAGACACTCTTCAAAATAAAACAGGAAACATTGAGAGACGTAGACATGACACACAAACTTGACAACATTAAACACTCAGGCAAGAAACATATGACATATTGACACAGAATACAAGAACAGACTTATAAATCAGGAATTACAGAAGAAACGGAAAACTAGAAAGAAACTCAAATAAATCCTCACTAAGAATAGCAACACTAATAAGTGTGGGGGATATATTGAATATTGATTTTCAAGCTTATTAGAATTTTACAAATTCAGTTTTTGCCAATATAAATGATATATGGGATTATTTTATGTGATTTTATGTTTTTATACTGATATTGACGCAAATAGAATGAACTCCTAACTCCTGTAAACCCCTCTATAGACTCTTTCATGTAGATCTTAAGATTCTTTGGATTTTCCTGTTCTATTGCTTGGACCTGTAACATGAGCCAATACATCAGTCCTCTATCAACTTTATTGTGGGATAGAGTTAGTAGCTCAACAGCCAGCTGCAAAGATGTTGGCAGTGCAGACTTAATGGAAAGCCAACTGTGCCAACACAAAGAATGGCACCCACGGCCTGCTCTAATCCGTTGACAATAGCTGTGCCAGACGTCTGAAACAAAAAGTCATCAGTGACATCATTATCCACTGTGAGAGACCAAGTGGTATCTTTACAACTGATAATATGGATTTGTGGTAAACAAGCTAGAGGATGGATAAGTATTAAATATTGAATTAGGGTAAATATTATCAACCATGGCTATGTTTCAACTATAAATGGTATAATTTTTACATTTGACATAAAGTCTGAGAGAATGTTCTTGCTGAGCTTTCTTGCTAAGTTAAGTTAGGGTACTGTCTCCTGAGACTATGCAAAAAACAATACCTCCTCTCCAAAAAATGTTGAACGCTAATCAGTAGAAGACATGACTCTTAAAAAGGGTAGATAAAGGAAATATCCCAGTGACTAAAATCATGTTTGTTACATGTATCAGCCCCTGTCCTTTTGGACTTGTCTCTTTTATACAGCATTTTTATTTTTCTCTCTATGACCATTTCTCTGTTTTTCTTTATTTCTGTTTCTGTCTGTGTATGTGAGGTTGAAGTTGAATGGCCAATTTTGGAGGTGTTACCACCAGGTAACTGTTAGTGATAAAGAGGAGAAAGTGTTTAAGGACGCAGACCAGAAAAAGAAATTACACACAAGAGAACTGTTTCGAGCGTTTTTTGTCTTTTCTGCCTACTGTTGTGTGTTTTAAACCTTACATGATGTTGACTTTTTGAATGTTGCGTAGCGACTCTCCCACTATGTGATCCACACAAGCATTGTTCATTCATGGCAAAAACTCTGCAGCTTTTATTTTATGCTACTAAATCAAAAGTCAGTCTGTCTTGTGTAGCATATTAATCAGAAGTTTAAATTCATTAGTTGTTATATGGAGGCTGTACAGAAGCTCTAAACAGCAACTAGGAAACAAAAATGAAATCTAGTCATCCATATTGTAAGTCTAATTATTTCATTTGTGAAAAACGTAGAGAAAAAAGAGATTTGCCTGTCATAACCTCAGCAGTTGGTGCGGATCCAGGAATGGTAACAGGATCTCAGTTTCCTCCTATGGCTTCTTTAAAGTAGCCTGGCTAAGAGACTGGCTAAACAAATATACCAAATTACCAGAGTGAAAGAAAAAATCATTGAGGTATTTCTTAAAACATAAGCAACATAAAAGTACATGAAGATGTGTGAGGGATGATATTTTAGATTGCTGTTTTCTACATTAAAAGCAAAAAAAAATGCTGTTGGGGAGTATTGATTAGCAAATGTTCCACTTCTCATTTTAAGCTGTAGAGACAATACAATGCCAATATGAGGATATATTTTACAAAACCACTATTTGATATTTGTGCATTTGTCTGATTTATTTAATAAGCTTTAGTTCTTCTGTGTTAGTGTTTATGAGGAGAACAGGCAGAGAACAAAGAGCAGGCCTGAGGATCGCAGCAAGCTAAAACTTTTGTGGGTCGAGATGAGAAGAAAAAGATTTGACAAACGTCAAACATCTACCGTTTCCCCCAAGAATATCTAATGTCAGCAAAATGTTACAGGAGTCTCCTCTAAGGAGATACAGTACTTCTATTAGTGAAGCTTTCTCCTGGTTCAGCAAAGCATTGTTATTTCACTGTACCGTATGTTTGAGTTCAACTCAAAAACCCTTTCAGGGGTGAAACGTTCCCTATGAACCAAAGGGCAATTTCAGATGGATGTGTTAACAAAAAGTTGGATTTTCATGGCCTGTCTCCAAGCAACAGTCAGAGTCGGGTTTTTTTAATGGCTGGCTGCAGTCTTTCCATTACCTTGACAACAATGGTCCAGGTAGATCATAAGTTTCATGATTTTTCTTTTAACCCAAATACTTCATTCAAGTAGATCCAATCATCCTCGGATAGCTTACAAATGGTTCAGAATGCTGCTGCGAGGCTACTCACCACCAGTCCTCTTAAATGTTCCACGTGACACCAACTTTGTTTTCCTTACGCTGGCTCCCCAAAATTTTGGTGATCACTTTTAGATGCCTCCATATATCAGTGAACTACTACAACCACACATCTGAGGTCTGTTGATCAGTGCTTGTTGACTTTACCTCAGTCCAAGTTAAAGACAAAAGGTGACTGTGCTTTCAAGGTTGTGGGTCCCAAATTGTGGACATTGTTTGCATTGGACACTGTTGATTCTTTAAAAAGGAACTTAAGACCAACCTGTGCAGGCATGCTTTCATTTAGATTTATCTCTTTATGCTTTAATTATTTTATACCTATTTCTGTATTGTAAAGCACTTTATAAGTAAACCGTACTTACATACTTCCTATAGAGGAGTTAGAGAAGAAAATATTTTTATGTCATTGTCGAATGTATTGACAAAGCACCTATAATGTATACTTTCTTTAATTTGGAGTTATATCATGTGGTTCATGTATCCCACAAACTTTTGCACATTTTTTCACCTGACACTTAGAAAAGCACAAAATCTCTTAGCAAATTTGTCTCTTTATCAGTGGTCAATAATGGTTTCTTATCCTCTGTTTCAAACATTTTTTTTGCTACCCTATAAAACTAAAATATCATGTTTCTGCCACTAAACATGTAACTTCAGCGTACCTTTTCTTTCTTATTGATTAATATAAGTTTATAAACTTCTGGTTGACTCGTTGTCTAACTGAGTTTTTGCTTTGTCCTGGTTTGTTAATGAGAAGCATATCCTCCTCATTAAAGAGGATATTTTTGTCTCTGCATACTAAAAACCCACCTTCAATTACTTGTGACTTGCTTCCCTTTAGCCTGGTCATTCCCAAACTATAGATAATCTATCATTTTTGTAGCTAAGCCCAACAGATGTCAAAATAAATACATTAATTTTAAGAATTATCATGTTCCTCATAATGATGAATCATCATCTTTTGTTTCAGGCTTTGTAGAGCTGCCATGCATGAAGACAACAGGGGGTCATATTTAAGTGGAGTTGATTAATTCTGATTGATGAGTCTGTAGGGAGTCTGGGCAGGGGTGATTGGATGGGCAATGGTGCTCTTGCTGTGCCTGATTCACTCCCTAATTTCGTGAACTGTGTCAGATTATCCAACAGTAAAGATCCAGTTTAATTACATTTCCTTCCATTGCTGCATCATTAAAGAAGCTCAAATAGTTTAACTGATACTTCAAGGGCTGTGTATGTGCTGCTGCTGCTGATGCTGCTGGAATGGCTCAGAATTGAAAAGTTATCTATTTTGTTTAGAAGATCAAGTGGAAGTGTTTTGATGAGTTACATTGTTGTTGTTAATAATGTCAAATTAATTGGTCGTATTGGCATTTGCAAACTTCTAAACATAAAACATAGTGCTCCTGGATCCATTATCATTCATCTTAATGTTGTTTGTCTCATTTACTTTTTGCCCCATTTATCAGCACAATGCATCATTAGTAGTTGCAGTTAACCTTTATTTTTTATGCTGTTTGATATTAAAAAATATATATTTCAGCAATCGTTCATCACCCTCTGGGTTTCCTGTTACTTTGTTTGTATGTATATGAAACACGAATTTATAATAGCAATAACAATCTTTTGCATGCCAGTGACGAGCACAAGGAGTAGACTGAAATAACTTGTAAGCATAATAAATTTATTTGTATGAGCTTCCCAATGAGGTTAATGCAAATGTAAGTATTTTAATATATGAATTTTTAGTATGGTAATATGTGGTGAACACATACCATGTTTAACCTACTTGGACATATGCACTGCCCATGAATATTCCTAAGCTCTCACTACAGGGGTATGCCTAGTGAAGTTTTATTTTTGTATTTATTTAGTTATTTCTTGTGAAGTTGCCAACCACTTAACCTCCTGAGACCCAAACTCTTCCACGGCATGCATTTTTAATTTCTCTTTGATATTTGGTCACACTGGGGCCCGATAAATGTAAAAACAAAGAATTACCAGATTTTTTTTTTTTGCCTTATTTTTGCTTTTAAGAAAAATAAGAGCCACATATGAGGATATTCATTTAAAATTGTGATAGAACAGTAGCAGTATAATGTCCTCATAAGTGGATATCAGGCCCTTGTTGAGCAAAATTCTGTATTTTGGTCTAAATAACCCAAAATGTGATGTCCACATATGTGGACGCTAGGTCCTAGGAGGTTAATGAAATAATAAATAAAAAATAACTTCTAAGTTGATATGGTAGCAAACTGGACTGGATGACCTGGATCTAATTGTCTTTTGCAAGGATTGTGTTCTTTCCTGGAAATATTAAATTCAGTTCAATACAGTTTTCTTAAATAGCACCAAATTACAACAACTCCCTCAAGGTGCTTTGCATCGTAATTTCAATACCCTACTATAACAGAGTATCTTACAACATATTTTAAAAATGGATTGGGCAATTAAGCAAGATCAAACAAATCACATTTTAGTCGCTGTGATTTATATAAGTTGAAGTGGTCACATTTAAAATATACTTCAGTAAAACGTCACTGAAAAAAAATATTTAATGCATATCTGTAAGTTTGTAAATGCTCTAATAAAATGATAATGAAAGATCATTATCTCTTAAGTAGCTTTCAGCTGCACCAGTGATTCTCAGGGCATGGCTTCTTTCTCTTATACAAAAAAGAAAAAGAAAAATACCTTTGGGGACAGTGATGTAGTTCAGACTAATTACATTGCTATGAATAAGGTACATGGCTGCAACCTAATACTGTATATACTGTCTATAAAATTTCTAGTCAGCAATGCCAACAAGTCTTTCTGTAGCTTACTTTCAGACAATCAGAGATATATCCATATTTAACATGCTTAAAATGTTTACCAATGCTCTCTTTAAATTTGATCTTTTCACATAACTCTTGATTGCTACAATTTCCTTATGCATGTAGCGTTACTCTGTGGGTGTCAGTTGGTAAACTTGAAACTTACCAAACACATCCAAGCTCATAGGATGGATTACTATGAAATTTAATGAAGGCGATCTTGTCCTTCTCTGGACGAATTGTCATATTTTAGTAGTATTGATATCAGTCATCAGAAACAGTTTCGACACAATATAAAACAATATATAGACATTCGCCCTCTTGGCTCCATATTTAGCCATAAAAAATATTCTCCGAATACCATAAAATGAACAGAAAGGAATATGTTTAGCAAATAAAATTCAGTCTCATGGATGTATCTAACAATGTCTTGAAAAACAAACATGTTAAGTGTGACTCAGTGGTTTCCCTATGAGTCTGCTAATGATGTTCTCCTCATGGTGTCTTAATAGTCCATGATGATTGACTGATTATAACTGAGGGTGTCATTTAGTCATGCCTGTAGCTCTGTGATGAAATACTTGGGCAAAGTATTGTTTTTCAATAAAGGCTGCATATTCAATAGGAACACGAATTACATTTATCACGTTTACAGTTTATTTATTTTGCTGCGGTACACACAAATGTCTACGTCATATGTCAAGGAAATGTCTCCAATAATTGTTAAGACATTTTACTCGAAACCACAGATGCATGAATGTATCAAATCTGGTGCTAATCCAGTTAACTGCCCAGGACCCAAGGAGATGCTGCTGTTGTTGCATGACATCTGTTTTATCAGCCTAAAAAGGTCTGAGTCAATTTTAACCTAACTGGGAATTATATTGAACACTCTGGAGCAGACGTCACAGTCACATCACTGCAGTTGTGAGAATATTCCATACATATTTAGACCTAGGAAGATAATAAACAATGAAACAGAACCATACATAGTTGTGTTTTCTGCAGAACATTCAATAAATTAGGTATATGGGCCACATTCCTAAATACTTGATAAAGTTCAACTGGACTGAAGCCTTATAATTTGAATGGTAGTATATGCCCATGCCACAGTATCATTTTGCCTGTTTGTTCTGTTAGCTAACTCAATTAGACTGAGAAAAGTAAGAAAAGAAGCATGTGTATTAGCATGCATATTTCAACTTTTGTGGATATTAATAAGATGTTATTGTCATTAAATAGAATGATTCTTTTATATCGTGTTATAGGATCCTAAATGCTGAAAACATTTCCTTTTAGCCTGTTATTATGTGACTGACATCCAAATATATGATGTTGTTAAGAGCCTTCAGGGGCTTAAGATGTAGCTACTGTATGTATGTGTCAGTTGTGGTTGCTCAGCTGATAGGGGGAATTCACAGACTAACAAAGAGACATTTCATACATTATAGTAAAATGCCAGTATTACTTTAGTTTTTGTGTCACTGCCACACCTGTCACTTTTTCAGGTGTGCAGAGATTTTGCATCCGATGTTTTTAGGGTCAAGGTTGCCATTACTTTGAGTGCACAGACCACTCCACTTTGCTAATATAGACAGGTTGCACTCTGTGGCTATCATTGCAAAGTTGCTATTTCCAGTAGCACAGAGTACTCAAGGTATCAAAAATGCCACGCTCTGATGCCTTTGTTTGCAGTTTCGAGTCAAATAGAATCACGGAAAGTGATATCGTCATCACAGTGTTCCCTTCCCTCCTGCTGCATTTCATACATCTCACAAACATTATAAGCAAGGACTCAAACGAAATGCTGTGCCAAGAATTTTCTCTCATAAGGAGGCTAAATGCCCTTGGATAGCGAGTGAAAATCGATATAAGAATGTGAAAGATGAAAAATATCAGATGGTCTCCTGCTACACGGCAAACCATCTGCTAAGGCCCGAATACTGACACTCACAGTCTGTCGGTTTAGTCAGTTCAGCAAGTGTACAGTGTTCTTTAATTAAGACTAACGCTGCTACAGAAACGTGGCCAGCAGATGTGTGCTAGTAATTATGCGGTGTATTTGCGTGTGTGAACAATTAGCTTGCATAAAAAAAGTAGAGAAAGCCAGTTGTGTATTTAGGCAGTGGATGTTAATGTCTTGAATTAGTACAGCATAAAACCAGAAAGTGGAGCTCTTTACAAGACACGCTCTCCCATTTTGTTGGCAAAGAGGAGCAGTTCCTTCACAGACAGCAACAATTTGGCCTCTTGCTTCCTCACCTCTGTGATCATCTTCATTTTGATGTAAATTCTATGTAATGCCCAGTATGTTTTTCCTCCTTGATTATGCTGAAAATGTTCAACCGAATACATCCTTATCTAGACCTTCACATTTGACTTCACTACCCAGACTGCTCTCTGGCTTTTGGGCCACCATTGTTTTTTCTTCAAAGTACTTTATTACATTTTTAAAGTAGCAATTTTTGAGAGATCTACAGTGTTTTTAATATATTTAAATACAAGCACATCTCCATAATCAGAGTTGCTTTTAAAAGCTTTAAGCCTACTGAACCATGAGAGCTCTTAGATTTAGAGGAGATGAGTGCAGTTCCCGCATGTGCATGTACCCATGGTGGTACAAATCGAAATAAAAAGTGTTCCAGTCCAGCAGGTTGTGAGAGTGCTGAGATTTCTATAGAGTAAAAGTGATAAGAAAAAAAAGAAGAGTTGTTAGCTTAAAGTTTTTCCACAAGGTGAAGGTAAATCATTTTAAATCCAGATGCCAATTATAGGATAGATACAAATGCATTTAACTTCACTCCACCGATGAAATAAAGTGGTGCTTTGACACATATACCACATATGGTTAAAAATCATGAATTTATGACGGATCACAGTAAGAGGTAGGGATATTTTGGGGGTAATTCATATGTTCTGTGTCTGCCTCTTAGACAGTCTCTCCAGTTTACTGAGGAGTGTGAAATTGATCCAAAATGGTGCAAATTAAATTTTAATGGAATCATAAACCACCCAATCTGACTCAAACCACAACAGACAGAGTCCAAAACATATAAGTGTCTCAGAGGCTCTTAAGTGGCAGCATATTTTAAATGTTACCTGTAAAACCTCCCACTAATTATCAGTGAAGGGGTTTTCCTGGATCCTGGCCATCCAGGCAAACTTGGAGAAAGGAGCCCATATTTGAGCGGCACATAAAAGTAAAAAGAAGAAGAATGCAACACAGGACACAAAACACACAGAAAAACATATACTTTTCAAATAATTAGTCATGTGCTCTTATTTTGCTCCAAATAATCTCAATCTCCAAGGTGCTAGAAGGATTTTTAGAAACCATCAATCAAACAAGATGGGAGAAATGGTGTGCAGGTGCTTTTGTGATGCTAAAATGTCAGCTTTGTAAAGGAAAAATAGGATCTTAAACAAGGGTGCCTGTCACTCCATTTACAATGTAATCAGAGATGCTGGTTATTTTGAGATAATTTTCTCTTTCAAGAGGACAGTGATCCAGAGCAAAGCTTCAAATACACAAGAACAATGCAGCGAAAAAAGCAATCATCTTGCACAGAGACAAACCAATCTGACCAGTCTAATATGTGGGAGGTTTGGGAAGCAGGAGGTGAAACACCTCCAGATTAAACTGACAGCTAGAATGACAAAGGCCCCTTAGACTGTGATTGCTGCAAATTGACAGTTTGAAGGACAAAATTAATATTTCTTGCCTTGTCAGTGTACTGACTCTATTCCAACTCATTTGATGAATAAAAGTATTCCAAGAGTTTTCTGGAGAACTGTGAAATTTTGTAGGTGAGCCCAAACTTTTGAACAGTATGGTTCACACAAGTCCGACCTGTCAGTAGTTATCTGAGACAAGTGGGTACTGGTTGAGCTTAAATTGGCTCATCTTTGACCATGGGATTTTAATTTGGTTTCATTTGGTCAGATTGAATTCTCTTCAGCTAAAATGTGGTACCAGGGACCACAAGATTCTTACAGGGTCCCTCTGGGAAATTATAGCCCTGCTTAGATGTCCTTAGACTGACTCTATCTCTATCCTCCTGTAAGATTTCTTACCCTTCCCTACAGTCACTCTGATTAACGCTATCTATCTTGACTCTTTCATTCTTTTCTTTTAACAGATACACCAATACATCTACTCCAAAGAAAAGAAGTACAATTTGCAGGACATCGTTCTCATTCCTTACCACACGGATCATTTCTGTCTCTTTTAAAAGGAAAACAAAAACCAAAACAAAACGTCTTTGTATGAAGAAATATATCCAATAAACTGGAAACATTTGAGTCCAGTAATGATACTATTAAGTATCACAAATATGGAAACAAATGTCAAATCGACTAACTGACTGAAATAGCAAAAATAAAAACAGAATCACATTTTTCAAACTTTGACAGAGGGGAAAACATATTTAGAGTTATGACCTTGTGGAACTCTACGTATGCTTATGTATGTATGCATTCGCACAATATCTAACAAAGGGCTCCTTTCCACAAGGAGTTTGGTGGATGTGTTAGAGGAGATATAGTGGAACAATTGACTTGATGAGTTAGGGATGGAGCAAATTTGAATTTCATTTTTGTGACAGCTGATGCTCCTTTTACAATCATTCTTTTGTATGCAAGTTTCGAAGGAATTTCTAACAGACACCAAGCTTGCACATGCTCACTCCTCAGTAACTGAAGCAGCTAAATGGGATTCAAACATAAAAATGATTGTTTATACTGCAGTAAGACATGTCAAAATATCTTCTTTGAAAAGACCAATACCCCTAAATGGGGTCCAAAAGTAATAGTCCAAAGCAATGTAGTCTCTGAAAATGGTCCATCACCCATCTAATGCATTCTGTGCATCATACTTTGTGTTTTCCAGCAAATGGGGAATTTGTGATGTTACAACAAAGATAATATTGCACACATCTTATGATCCTAGACATATAGCTCCATAAAAAGTGAAATTGTTCAGATGCAAGTACAGCAGGCTGGTGATCAGACTTGTCATTGGTTGTCATTGGAGAGCACTCAATGGCCTTAGGTTATCTTTTTGTAAATGTTCACCCAGTTTGGCTGAGCGTCAACAAATCTACAGAGGAGACTGAGCAACTGCAGATGTGTCAGCATGAGAGGAAAAATAAATACGTTTTACTGCAAATTTGCATCAGGTTTAATTCGATAAGATTTTGGAATACACCCACAAAGCAACAGGAGTGGGAAGATTTTACATCAGCTAATTGGAAACTAACGTCTATTAGAGGCTGTAAATATTTACCTCATCCCGGGTACAAACATCAACAATTCTACAACTGTACATGTAAATGTCTGCACATCAGGAAATACAGCCTTCATGCGCACACAGAAAAGTATAGCTTCTTTCTTTTGAAATGTTAATTATGCCCCTTTATCTTATCTCCTTTTTGACCTTCCTTCACCTTTTCGGTCTCTCTTAATATTCTTGTCTAACATATAACTTCAAGTGTGACATCTGCTCATAACGCTTGGAAGTGTGAGAAGCTAGTTCTTCACTGAAGTATGCAAAGGAAGATGACAGAGTGGAAAGTTGCTTCTGCCCTTTCTGTCTTGGGTGTCAAAGTGGCCTTTTGAAATGGCAAATCAAGATGGTTTTTGTTCCTGCACAACATCTGTCTAAGGAAATCACATTAAATTATTCTTACTTATTCACAAAGAATTTATGCATGGCATTTGTGACAGATATTTTTCCTCCCCCTCCTGCAGTCATTTCTACTTTGAGCCACTAATGACCTAACTATAATAGGGCACATGCCTCTTGCTCTAGTTGGAAATACGGTTAGATCTATTTTATTTTAGCCCTGTCCTTCAAACTGCTCCTGCAATCGACTGTTCTAACTTAAAATTGATGCGTGAGGAGTGTTACTTTAAAGAAATGGAAGCGGCAAAAGAGGAAATATTTTTCATTTTAGTCAGATTTCCTCTATACTATCAATATTTTTATAACAGATTTTCTTGTGCAAATACATTTTGCTCATTAATGTTTGCAGTCTGTAGACATAGAAGCCTGCTGTTTTGCAAAAATATGAAAAAGTTAAGAAGGGGGCTGCCTAGAGAGGTTCATAATGACTTTATGATACCAAAGAAGGAAGAAAGAGAGAAAATGTCATTTCTTCTCTCTGCTGTGCCTGTGTTCTTATGTCTGTGTTTTACACTGATGTTTACAGCATCTCTGAAAATACTGGATCCTTCAGAATAATTAACTTGCATGTTATAACTGTACATTTCATTCATCTATACAAGAAATAGCTTCTCCTAAAACCCCAAGCTCCAAAGCCACATCAGTGTCATTCTCGACTTCATCTGCTTCATTCCCAGTTCAAGAACAAATCTAAGAAACCAATTTCAGACAACCTCAAATGATATTACCACACTGATGTCCTGCTGGTGCCCAGTCAGCCAGGCCTAATGAAAATGCAAGAAACTGGGTGGCTATTTGCCAGGCACTTCAACATGGTACAGGTCCATATCATAGACAACAGATGAGAGAAACACGAACCATCCAGAAAGTCCCCGCCAAGCGAATTCAGTAATGTTATCAGTATTCCATTTGAAACTATTTAAAGCAAAAGTATGTATGCTCAATTTGTCATGTGTCACCTTTTACCTCTTGGTGGATAACCTCCTTAATTATGCTAGGTACTAAGAAGCAAGAAGTAGGTCAAGGCGAAAAAGGGGACAAAATGTTTGGATAGTGCATAGTTTCATTAATGTAGTCTATTTTAGCCAACCTATTTTTCAGAAAATGCATTACATAGATACATAATATACATATTATTCACATGAAAATATATCAACACAAAGTGCTTATATACAGTGCTAAAAAACATACATATTTAAACTCAGAAAGCAGTGCATGCTTTAACGAGTGGTTGGAAGTGCACCAGGGACTTGGTTCACCTTAGGTTGTCTCTGATAAAGTCAAAGCATGCACACTTAGAGACATAAGGATAAAAAATGTGGAGTATATATTGTAAAAACTTGCTTTTGAAAATTAAAATGGCCAAAAAAGGCAATAGAACTTATTTAGAGGGAAAATAGATTAATCTTGGCCTTTATTGGTATTTCACAGTATTTCACTTTCATTTTCCCTGAGATGAGGATTCTTTTGCCCCCAGTTCTATCCACATAAAATGCATAAATGTTTATTCTGCTGTCTTTGCCGCACAGAGAAAATGAAACAGGGCAACGGTGGGGGGTGGATCAGCATGACAGCATGGGATTTTGGTATGTAGGTTTCAGTGTAGTGATTATTTGCTTGTGTACGAGTGGAGAAAGTGGATACATTGGATAAGAAGCACAGAGAGAATGGGAAACAGAAAACTGAAAATTAAATGCAGTCTTATCGCCAAAAAAGTCATAATAATTAAAAATGTTCTATTGACTTGGAAACGAACTTAAAAACACATTAGAGTGTAAGAACGAATAAGCAGAGGTACTTGAATTTGGTAGGCCATGCTTTCAGACTCATAACTGTAGGCTTCTACTGTAGGCTTATGGCTTTTTTGGCACAAACTTTGATTTCATAATAATAAACCTAAGCTGACTAAGAGGTAATGAAAATGGTAAAGAAAATGAATGGATGTCTTTGAATGAAGGTGAAGATTAAAGAGTTCCTTGAGTGGAAAAGTTTGGTTTTTGTGACAACAAAAATGTTGTTAATGTCATGGTCGGCTGTGTGGCAGGCAGACAGGAGTGGTGGACCCAAAATGCAGGACTCTTAGGAAACGAGGTTTCAACTGAAAATGCAGCTTTATTGCTGGAACAAAACTTCAACATAAAATAAAACTCACAAAAGCAAACAAAACTCTAAACTGAGATGCAGGAGGACTGGAAATCATGAACACACAGCAAGTGAGGGTGAACAGACGTTAATGACGCGACACTGACACAAAGACACACTGGGCTTAAATACACTGAGGGAGTCATCAAGGAATTAGAGACAGAAGGGGGACACAGCTGGGAGGAATAAGACCTAACGAGACAGGGAGAGCAAAGCCGGAACACTGACATCAGACAGGAACAAGAACCTTCAAAGTAAAACAGGAAACAAAACACACTTTACTAAGACACGGACTAGACAGAGAGAGACAGACTTGACACTGACCAAAGCCTACTAAATAATAATCATAATCAAAACAGTATCACTGATTAATCAAATCATAAATCATAATCTAGAAAAACACCAAAGCATGAAAAACAGAAAGCTGGGTCAACATGACCCAGAACCGTGACAGTTAAAGCAGAACAGAGAAGATCAGTTGACTTCAGTGTGTGATTAAGATCAAGCTGCAAAGAAAAAAATGGTTAACACAAAGAGAAAACAGAAGAACAACAAGCTAAAGTTGTCTGTTGGATAATATTGTTTTCCTGCTTCAGTGTTGCCAAGGCAAAAATACAAAACAACTATGCAGAACAATAACAAGAAGAAGACCAAAAACTACAAATAAATAAATAAACAAACAAACACCCTCATTCATATTCTTTATGTAATGATTCCTTTTTTAGTCTCTCAGTCAGGCCTCCAGGGGTTTGATGTCCCATCACTATAAGATGGTTTATTTGGTGGAATTAAAAATTTTAGATTAATAATGTGTGCAATTTACTCTCTCTCTCTCTCTCTCTCTCTCGCTCTCTCTGTGTGTGTGTGTGTGTGTGTGATAAGGTATATGTCTATTACAGCCACTAGGACCAGCTGTCAGAATCAAACTGCAGGAACAGCAGTGCCCCATTTCTACCAGTGGTCAATACAAAGAGTTCTATATAATGTAGTAACATACAGTGCAAATCCCATAAAACGCAAATTATAATCATTTCAATGCATATTCAATAATTGCCCACCGGCAATACCTGGAATTACCGTTCCGAGCTAATTTAACCTGAAGTGACCTTATATTATGTTAACAATGTCATAAATTATTTCTTGCTAGTGTGACCGATAGGTTCAGATTAGCCTTGTCCCTCACAGGATAGACAGTTAGCATTTACCGAGAGAGTGATGTGAATAATCGTAAAAGCCGGTTTACAGTACATAACCCCAGTTCTGCTTCACAAAAGTGTCATCCTCTAAACTCTGCAGGCAGAAGGACATTGGATTCAAAGCTTTAGAAAAAATCAATATCTGGAAGGGGTGAACAAAAATTCTGTGAATGGCCGAATAAAAATGAAAAACATCACCTGATTTAAATTTGGATTCCCAGTCAAGATCATTTTCATACACTGGTGCGATTTCCAGTGATATATCCCCTTTCACTTGTGTCTTTGCAGTGAAGATGGATCTTTTCCCATATGACAAAGTGATGATCCTTCAACTTGAACTTCAACTGGACAAAGCTTCAAGGAAGCAAAATCCAGTGAATGTTCCAGGTAGTGAGCAAACACTGGGAGGACATGACTAAAAACTTCTTTGTTTTCAATGCAGTCTGTGCTGGCACAAGCTGATACACACCACAGTTCAGTTCATTTCCACTTAATGTTTCCTCTCAGACGCCTCAGCATGTTACACTAGAACTAGACATTGGCAGTCTCACCCAGAGGGACCAATTCACGGTGCAGAACCCCTTGAACTGTTGAAAACTGCATGGTCATAGCTGGAGACACAACTCGCATCGATGATCCTTCACATATTTGAAAGATATTTGCGGTCTGTGCAAGTTTGAGGCCCATGTTAAATTTGCAAAGGCACAGTGCAAGTGGTTGAAGTGACACTTCCAGGGGACTAAACCAAAAGTAGCACCTGCTTTTGAATCCATCTGTGCATGCCTGAAAAGAAACTTTTCACTGGGGGATTAGCCAAGTTAAGCTCTTGTGTAAGGTTTTTTATTTTTATGTTCTTGTTCCTGAAACTTTTTCACAACCTCTTGTATAATCACATATACTGAAGACAATGGAGAAGTGAAAATAGTATGGTTTAAAAACAAATAAAACTTTGTTTTACACACATAAATTGCAAAACAAGTCCCAAATCTAGTTTTTCATTATGGTGCCACTTTAAATTGGTCTGGTGTGCTAATGTTGACACACTGAAAGCAAAGCAACACCTACAATTCGGAAACAAAACATAACTTTAGACTGCAACTGAAAAACAGTTTGTCATGATAATGAGCCCACTGGATTTCTCTTTGATAAATCTTCTCAGGTGATAAATGAACACATGGGCAATTAGCGTTTTCAAAACAGTCTCTGTAGGAGACAGAGTAGTCCTATGATAATGTGACACCACAATTTATTATGTGGAGGATGGTTAACAGAGGCACTACATGTGTCTGTAGGATAGGAAGAGCAGCCAGCAGGCCACTCACAGGTGATCAAATGTTGAAGGGTAAATTGGACAAAGTCTCAGCACTGAAAACAACAGAGACCTCAGGACTGCGTCCGTGAAATCTTATAACCAAATACGATGGTCAGTCCTGTGCAGAATGTTTTGGTCTGAGCCCTTTCGTGTCTGTTGTCTCTCTTCTCTCGTTCCTTGTTTATAACCTCAGTTTTTCTCCAATGTGTTCTCACTTCTCCACCCAGCCCCAATAATTTAAAGCACTGAAACCTACCTAACTGTGACATAGTGTGACATAGTCTTGTCACTTTAAAATACTGATAATAGAACAATGAAGCTAAATAAATAAATAATTATTATTAATCATAATATTTTTCTCAAGAAATGTGACGCCTTTGTTAAGCTTGTGCATGGTGGTCACAACTATCGGTTTGTCTTGAATTCTTTATAACTACCCATTAGTCATCATTATAATTGTTACTGTTTTCATTTTATTTTAAAATACATTCATTGTCAATTCAGTTTTCTTCCTTCAGGTATAAGCACAAGTCCCAGGTTTTGATTCCAGCCCACCTTTTATATATGCTCACAAATTTCCTTTTGTCCTTTTCCAGACTGTGTATTACTTTTCAGTATTGGGATTTTTTTTTTACCATCTCTTCCTTAATTTGTTTGCCTGGTTTGGACTCATTCTTTGTATGACCTCTATTGAAAGAAAAGGCTTTAAGCTTGAGTGCTAACTCTTCTCCTATCCTCAAGCCATCCTGGAAACGATACAGCTCTCAAATATCACAAATGTTATTTATAAGTAGCTTCTCCGTGAATATAGCATTTTACCTGAGAAGACTAGAGGATGTGGTGGTTCTGAATACAAATGAGTCATAAAATAAGGCTGACCAAACACACCCGGCGTGCCGGCTTCCTGAGTGAAGAGACTGAGCAACAGATCTCAATCTGAGATTAATCCTTGCAGATTTACTTGCCTTGCAGGGACACAAAGTCTGTGCATAAGCTTCTTCATGAGGGAATTTAGATGACTGAACAGAGTTTTTACAGGAAAGTCTTTTGGAACTTGATGGCAACACGTCAACTGTCTTATTCTATTTAGTGTATAAATATTTATCTCTGAAGACATCATCATGTGAGACCCCTATATCATTAAATTCGATTTTTCACAACTTTCTCACAGTATCTTCCGTTTTCGTGTTCTAGCGATATTAAAATGAAGAAACAATTTGCCATTGCTTTTGGCCTAGTTACAGCCCACCATATATTAAATATAAGGCAAGGGAATAATCTCCGTGGTTTTGGGATTTGGAAAAAAAAACTCTAGATACTTTTGCATTGAGGCCATTAGTCATGCCATTTTGAGTATGACTTACTTCTGTGTTATTGTCGAGAACCCAGTGAAAGGTTGAAAAGCATTATATCAAAAGCAAAGATTTTCACAGATTTCTTGCAGTAAGAGAGTGATAACGTAACTGTTAGAAACCAACCAAACGATCATGACCAGTTAGGCCTACAGCTGAGCAAGCAGTGGACTCGAGGCTCAATGGGAAAACACAACAGTATGAGAGAGTGACCATCGTGATCCAAAAGTCATTCAGATGCTGTGGTTATTAAATGCATCACTGGGTTAGACCAGGCAATACTGAATGTTAACTGTTATTTACTTTAGTGGTGATGGTATCCAATTATGAACTGTAGTTCATTGACATCGAGTTTTCTCTCTACTTCTGCTTTTAACAGTGATGACATGTAAAGTCATGGATGCATACTCTCGATTGATGGCTGTGAAGAAGGCATGCATTGATGCTGACTGCACAGATAAATTTTTAAAAACACAGGCAAATAAGTTGATCTAATTGGAAGAGACTGTCTCATCTTATAATAGATGAAATCTCTGTCCACAAACTCCTCCTAGATAATCAGGAGCTGAGCAACTATATCAGATATCACAATTTCATCATTTTTCCTAGCATCAATAACTCCTTTTTGGCACATAAACAACATGTGCCAACCTTTTATTTCTCCTCAATGTGACTAAGTATCGGTTTGTCAAACAATAATGTAGCATGGGCATGTAATAGAGGAGCAACAAACGAGAAATCGATGATTAGATTTGATGATTTAATTTGAAATCCTAAACTATGACAATACTGAGTCAAGACCAGGAGTTGCAGTCTTACAAATTTCTCTGTAGTTTCCCTCCAGCTGTCACCCTCACAAAAGAAGTCTAAACCTAACCTAGGAAGTTTCTGTTATAAGTTATATATAACTCAGTTAGCACTAATGCTAGCACATCCTCAAATACTTAGAATAAGTCAGACTACTTTTTCGCAATTTAGTGATTAGAACAAACATAGTCATTTCAGTGGGTGATATGTAATTGATAGGAAGCTACATGAAATCAACACTGTTGAATTCATAATGCATTGTATTCCTTATTATTTAATTAGACATCATCATTGGCTTTTCTCTCAAAACTCTTTGGTCTTCATTTGCAATGAAAACACAATGTGGAGAAAAATATTCAAAAATGCTGTAGTAAAATGATGTAGGGGATTCCACTATGATATATTTCCAGAGGCAGCGACCCTATTTATTTTTAAGATTAGGCTTCAGTTTAAAAATAGCGTGTGCTGCCATAGGCCCATGCTGCTAGCAGACCTCCCATGATGCTCTGCATGTCTCTCCTCTTCTCTCTTCCCTGTCACACTTTGTGAATCTTCTCTCTTGTCCTAGCTAGCCTTTCTCTTTGTGACTGCACCCAGCTCTACACATTTCTAATCTGCAGTAACTGGCCTATCTAACAACTCTGTTTGTATGGTTTGTAGCTCCACTATGACTTTTGTTGTCACTCATTCTTCCCTTGACCCCATATAGCTGCACTCTAGTTCTGCAAAAAAATGTCTCCTTCCTTATGCCCCACGTAATTGTTCCTTAAAAAGGGAATCACTCAGTTGGGTTTTTCTTTACAATATTCTAAGGGCTTTACTTTACAAAAGAGAGTCGCCTAATATTATTAGTAATTACGACCATATAAATAAAACTAAGGCAGCCTGCAGCTACTGAAGAAATGTGGCAAGTTCTCCAAGATGCCCAGATTCTGTGAAAAGTACTTGTGCAAAAAGTTGAGAATATGGAGGTAATTATTTCATTTTTTTCTGTTTATCAAACTTCATCCAACTTATGAATACTCAAAAGAACCAATGCAGTGCCCTATTATTCACTCCATATGGTGAATTTCACACTTCTTTATCTTTGAAAGCCCAGAGGAGCTTATTTCTACCCTCTCATGTTTATTCTTGTTTTATAAATATGTTACATATTTAATATACGGTGTCCTTTAATTATCCCTCGCACATCCCTTTATCCATATAACCCACCCTCCTCTGTATCCCTCCTTACGCCTGATCGCCAGCATCTTTGAGAGGAGAAATATTTGCTAACGTATAGTGCAGGGGTCGGCAACCTGCGGCTCCGGAGCCGCATGCGGCTCTAGTCCTTCTAGTGCGGCTCCGCGTGGTTTGGGAAAATAAATTAGAAGTATTTAGCTGAAGTGTAATTTATTTATGTTAGTTCTTTTTTTAACTTGTAGTTCTAAATTGGAAGATTATTGTGATTTTGAAATATAAAAATACAAATATATTCTATTATTTTTTTCATCGCTCAAAATAAGCGTCACACTCGCGGAAGCCGGTGTACCCGCCGAAACGCCGTGCATTTATCGAGACTTTCAACCCCAGGTAGGTCAATTATGGACCTTCGGATCCACATTATGTCAGCAGCTGTTCTCCTCCGTTAACTATGTTAAAAACAAACACCGCTCGCGCCTCACAGATGACAGCTTACAGTCCTGCGTAAAGATAAAAGTGACTTCGTACAGCCCCGATTTGCAGACGCTGTGCGCAGAGGTTCAGGAGCAGACGTTCCATTGTAAACATATCACGGCAGACCCGACGCTGTTTCCATGAACATGCTTTTCAGCATCTCTTTATTGACCACTTTTCACACACAGTTGCTGTACGCATACAGCCGGCTGTAGCTTTTCAGCTCACAGCCCGACACATACCAACACAACAGCATAGATAGCACAGACGTTAAGGCGGCGAGGCGTGATTGCGGGTGCCACTCAGGTGCGTCCGCCTCCACGCCCCGCCACACAAATTAACCAGGTAAAATACATATTTAGGCAGAATTTTGCAAATATCTATTTTTCATCTTTTAGCAGCATAGTGCTTTTTTTCCAATTATTTTTTAAAAGTCAGGTCAAAGCTCCAAAAGCCCAAAGGCGATATAAGGGTGGCGGCTCACAACAGTTTTTGTTTGCTACATGGATCATTTTAGTTCAGCGTCTTTCCTTTTGTTATATTTCTTTAAGAGTTCAAAATGTGTTAATTACATAAATAAAATGTAATTTTCTCTGTAGCACTTCAAGGATTTCATAAGCAACACACCTTAGTTGTTCACACAAAGCATAAAGGTAAAAAACAATATATACAGTGTTATCTTTATTTTAGATGTCAAAAAGTATTTGCAGCTCCCAGTGTTTTCGTTTGTGTGGAAACCGGGTCCAAATGGCTCTTTGGATGTGAAAGGTTGCTGACACCTGGTATAGTGACTTTGGTTTTCTCTCATGCATGATAAAAGTCTTCCACAGTCATATTGCACTTGTAGTATGTGTAATGCCTCGTTCCTTTTCTTGCCTTGTCCCCGAGGGGAGCTTGTTTTAAAAATAACAAGATGAATGGGGGTTTTCCATATTGTAAGTCATTTCTTTACTAACTGTACCAATACAACTGTTCCTTTTGTGATTATGCTTTGTTGATATTCAGTGTTATTTACATATTAATTAAGCAATACTGTAAAATGAAATCTTGTGTCTTTAGTTAATGTTTTATGCGTCAATCTACACGAGGAAAAAAAACTTTGCTAAGGTGTGACTCAGACATTTTTCATGTCTCGCCCAACAAAATAGAGTAGCTATGGGTTGACACCTCAATTACGTGCTCATTGTAGTTTATAAGAGGGTGACAGCTGGCTCTTTTTCATTTGTTTCAGAGGGCTCCATCACGGTGTGGTGTTGTTGCCGTAAATCAGCAATCCTCTAAATGTCAGTTTTGCCACATTGGATTCATTTCTTACCCTCTGCAGGTTAACATGAATACGAATATACATTCTTAGTTGAAAACATTCATTATTTTTTTTCATTACTCTTACAATTTTAAAATTGATACAGAAATCAAGCACATTGCTTGTAAAACTTGAGTTATTTCAGAATTTTTCAAGATGAGTTGTGTTGTGAGTTTCTGTGCTTATTATCTGAATGAAAATAGAAAAGCAAAAAGGCTGAAAATTATCTAAATGACACTTCTGACTTTGTGGATTTTAGGCTGAATTAATTTCTCAAGAGCGCCCTCATCAGTGCGCACATAGACACAAACAATTCGACTTTTGTTATCACCATAACAGAAATGATTTTATTTAAATATAAGTACAACAAGAGGAGTCTTCAGTGTGGTTTGGAGAAACAACAAACTGGAATATTTTAGCTGCAAATTTTAGAAGTGCATAAAAGATGGTTGGTCATTTGGTGTAGTTTACCTCAGGGCTGCAGTTTGGTTGAGCATCAACCTAACCGAACAACCTCACTGTGAAAATGTCTCCTATTATTAAAACAGCAACAGTTCAGCACAACAAACTGGTTGTAGTGTGTCATATCCACGTCTATCATAACTGTCGAGTCTCCCAATCTATATTGTCCATCTACTTAAGGCCTTCCTTGTTTTTCTACCAATTTGTGTTTCCTTTCCACTGGTATCAGTCAAAAACCATCTTTCCTCAACTTTCTTGCATTTAAAGTCATCAGTGGGAATTGGGGGCTGTTTCATGCGGTGTTTGTAGGGATTATTTCTTCCCTGTGAGAGGAAAGCTCTTCAGCAAATATGTGCTTAATTACTTTGAGTAAATAAGTAAGGATCAGTTTTAATTAGACAGAACGGCACCTTCTGCATTCAGGAAATTAACCATTCTGAATGTAAATTCACTTCATCCATTTTGAGTATATTTTCTATGGTGTTTTCTTCTCTGCGGGTTCACCGCACTTTGGTTCTCCTGCTTAAAAATAAAATGGAAATTGAAAAAAATGGATTAAATTTTGCTGTAAAGTGGCAACAGAAAGATGATTTTAATATAAATGGCGTGGGCTTTGCCTGGTTTGTTGTCTTGACTGCATTCAAATAAAATACCATTCATCACTCTCTCTGAGAACAATATAATCCTGCTCTCATTTACATAATGCTGAATATTTTCAGAGTCTACCAACAATAGCAAAGTGAGGAGACCTCGCAAAAAAGCCTTTTTTGTTCTGGCTGTATCTCTGAGTTCCCATCAGATATGCTGGTTTCCTCCCACATGTAATATATCCAGCTGTGTGTTTGTCTCCGTGATGCAGAGCAGTTCTTAACTGGCAGCTTTTGGTGGGTTTCTGCAATGAGTTCAAAAAGAAACAGCAGCATGTATTAGAAGATTGGGTGTAGTTTTAAACATAAATTTAACGAGTTAAATCCAGTAAGAAGCTCCTGAGTTTGACTCCCTCATCTAGCCGGGGCCTTTCCGTGTGGAGTTTGCATGGTTGCACCGTGTCTGCGTGGGTTCTCTCCGGGTAATCCAGCTTCCTCCCACAGTCCAAAAAGATGCAATTAGTGGTCTGTTTTTGTTAGCCCTGCATCAGACTGGCGACGTCTCCAGGGTGTACCCTGTTTTTCGCCCCAGCTACCAACTCAGTAACTTCATCATCTCTAATAATATTCTTAAGAGTCTGTCCTCATCCATAGTCTATGCATGTTGTTGTGTTTGCGTCCTTTCTGAAAATGCTTGCCTATTTTTGTGATGTCTATTAGTTCTGGAAAGGGGAGGACTTGACTAGATAATGTGGCAACCTACAATTGCTGTTTCGGGCAAGTTACCAAATTCTTGGAATAAAGAAATGTTTTTATAGTACTGTGTGTGTTTGTGTGTGTGTTTGTGTCTATGTATCTTTGTGGGAGACACAGACAGCATGTTCATACACTACTATGTATATTGGTATTTGACTAAAACAGTGTTCCTGTCAATGTTAAAACCGAACCCATGCCCTTGTCAGGAAGTCCCATTTAAGTAAATAATCCATGAGGCTTTTCAGATGTCAGAACACTGCAGAGCTTTAAAAGCTACAAGGTCTTGTACTTTGTGATTGTATTTGCTCAGCCAGTGTTGCCACATAATGTTGTAAATGGTTTTCTTCCATATCTGGAGATTCCCGCTGTGCAAAAACAACAATCTTCCACAGTTCTATTGTCAGTCTGAGCATTCCCTAAAGTCATAAAACTATGTCGTAAGACTGGATGATATAAACGGATGTATATATATAAATATATATATATATATATATATATATATATATATATATATATATATCAGAGTATATATTCAAGAGTATATATTCAAATAATTTAATCCAAGTCTAAATAGTTTACTTGAAAAAAAAAATTTAAATCATTATTTGCTCTCTCTAGCCGTAGAAAAAGCATTATTGTACCATCAGAGAGAGAAACATGGACAAAAACAAATACTAAAATTTCACCATACACGAGTGCGTTTGAGTAAATGATTATAGCGAGGGATTTTAAACTTTGTCGTCCCTTTTGTAGACTGATAGCTGTGACGTTAGAGTCCTATTGGGCTCAATAGCGAAACTGCTTTTAGTAGTTCAAACATGGTACCGTACACTCTCCCTTAAGATCTAACGGTACCCACAGTCACCATATCCTTTGCTGCCAGTCTCTTGAGAATGAAAAGAACACTCGAGCATACTGATAACCGTGCAGCTCCTTGCTTACATGTGAAAATAATCAGGCATTTTGGTTTCAGGACTTTCATCTTGGTGGCTACGGCCACAGCCACAGCTTTAAAATGCCCTCCAGCAAGTAAGAGTGCTGGCTAGATAGTGTCACTTTCCATTACAGCCATGCCTGCCTTCCTGAAATTAGGGAGGACGTGTCTGTAAACATTGCAGGGGACCTTGGAATGACTGCCAGCAAGAGCTTAAATATAAATCTAAGGATTGTAGGTTAGTAGTAAAAGAAGATTATAAATTATATAAGTTTGGCTGGTTGCTTAATATTCATCTATATGACCTCACATGGCCACAGAGAGCCAGTAGGCTGAGATCTAGGACACTAATGAAATCAGCTGAACTGCAAAGATTTAAGTCCTGTTTCTGCAATGAGTTAATTCCTTTACCCTCCATATTTCCTGATTAAGACACTGTCTTTGGAGAAGAGCAGCTGGCTACAGAGAAGATAAAGCTCAATAGAGCTCACTAACATCTTTTGTTCAGATTCACTGGTCCAAGCGTGGCTTTTAAATGCCTTCTGACAGTGCTGCTCAAACAACCTGATAGTGTACGACTGACTGACCAACCAATATTGTATTTGCTATGCCTGCGAGTAATGGAAAGTGAGAGAGAGAAAGACAGTCACACAGAGAGACGGGGAAATAACTGTTAACTGTGCAGCCAATATCTCTGTCCCTGTCCTTTTTCTCTGCTGTATTGTGCAGCATTGTGTGCTAGTGGTAATCAATGGCTGGCACTAGTTATTTGTGGAGTCACATCCTGAGTGCCAGCATAGGGAGACTCCAAGGTCAACCCACAGTGCACACAGGGTTACAGCACAGCTGCTCATGCACATGAGCAGATGCATACAGCATAACACGATCACTCAGGTTATAGTCTGATTGGCTGATCACCCTCCCCTGAAGTGATGCACCGTCATAATCTCTCTCTGCTAGCCACAGCAGCGCACAACGGAAATGCACTGAATCTGGACTTTTTCTTTTCCTGACAGAGATGTGTGTTGACAGTTATTCGGTGGAAGGGAGGAAGTCACAACACAATACACACTCCAGGCGTTCGTGCCAAGTCAAAGTATGTGCTATGTGATAATTGAAGTGGGAGATACTCAGCAGTTTATGTGATAACTATTAGATGTGGGAGAAGCCCACTTGAGAGCTAAATTTTATTTATTTATTTATTTATTTTTGAGCTAATCTAACCTCTGGAATGGCAGGCGTTAGTTTAATTTAAAGTATATGTTATCATAGATATAATTATCTTTAATATATTTAGCTTTCATTGGCTTTATATTACTGGTGAAATCATTATCTTTGCCTTTTTAAGTGAGCAGAACAGAAATAATAAGTCCAAGTGAGTTATTTTTAAGTCAGAGGTTTGCACTTGATGCGTTGTTTGTTTCCGCTTGGCCTCCCCTGTCACACATCAGGAGCTTGTTTGGTTCAATGGCAGTTATCTTTCGGCTTGGCAGTCATCCACCAAAACACATCAAAACCATTCAAGGGAAACAGCCCAAAGGCTTTAAAACAGGGTAGTCCAACTGAGAGACTTTTGTTTTCCATGTTTTTGAAATATCGCTTTTACATACATTTTCAAGTCTCTCTCTTATTATCCGGTGCTGTGTTTTTATTTGGGAATTCTTTTAACATTCCAACAAATTTAAGCTTTCCAAATGCTCATGTGCAACATGAAATTTTTCAGTGTGCTTTTAGTTCAGAATCTTATACAGTATGAACTGAATCTCACATTCACTGTAGGTGTAACAGAGATCAGCTTCAGATTCAGAGATGCAATGAACATCACAGCTTTATATAAAAAGATCATTTTGCTGCTTTAGTATATTCTCAATCTAATATAAGAATGCAGAATACACTTTAAACTGGAGTACCGAACTAACAGGATGCAACCATCAAAATAAGACTTACTAGCATTTATCTATAGTGGAAGCCTTTTTTTTAAGTCTGAAATATGCAGCACATGAGCTTATTGATTTTTACATCTTCAACATGATCAGTTAGATTAATCTGTGTAAACACCTGGTACAAATATCTGTTTGTAAGACAAGTAAAGTGGTTTTCATTGAGTTGTTTTATTGACTAAAATATGATTCGTAGAAGCTCCTTTCAATGCAGAAACACAAGTCTGCCTTCCACTCAAATTAGTTTCATTTATAAAAGTATAATACTAAAAACTACAGATAAAAATGCGCTATATTTGTCTGTGTGTATTTAATTTTGTAGCTATTATGCTTTTATCCTTCTAGGCGCAAATTTGTCTGATAAAGAAAGTAACAACCAGCTGTTCATACTTCAGACTGCATGCAGGTGGCTGTGAGTAGATGTTCCTCAGATATTTTACTTACAGGTTTCTTTTTATAATATTCAAGTTTATTTTGTTTTTCAATATCAAACCAAACAGAAAATACACTTTGAAAGAAAAAAAAAAATACATACACTAGTGTTTAATCTGTGTACTGAAAATACTTTTTTCATGTCAAAATAGCCTGTCTACCTACTGTCTTATGAAACAACATGTGTACATTTAACAAATAAATAAACCAATAAATAAATATGTTTCATCTAGATGTAAATAGGTAAATGATGATGTGTAAATAAATTATTATAGGAGATTTGCTTCTAGATGTGTGTATCTGTACAAAACCAAGTAGCCAAATGATGCAGAGGCAAAGATTGGGAAAATTGGACTTCACTGTATCCAGAAAAGATTAAACTTACTATTAAAATTAAAATTAATATGAAAAACCTAATCAGCCTAATCACTAGGGGACTGAATAATATTAAATTCACAGGTGAAAACCACAGGAACAACAAGTAAACTTAATACAGAGAAACCACATTCATTCTCACTGTTCTCCCCCCATGCAGTCATAGTTCAGTTCATTTGGTTGGCTTTTGCATTTAAACCAGCTGACCCAAAGCATTCTGTTTTACTTAAACCAGGAAGGACTGCAGCAGCAGACAGGTAGCTCCAAAAAGAAGGGAAAAATGATTATTGCGAGCCAAATAACTCAAACAAATGTAAACCAAATGTGTTATCATTTACAATACAGTGTAGTGTCATGAAGTGCAGTGAAACAAATGTACCAAATTAACTTACAAACCAACAGACTCATTGTTTGCGATGAGATGCTGTCCCAAGTTGAGGAGTTCAAGAATCTTGGGATCTTATTCATGAGTATGGCATGAGCGAAGTGGGAGATCGGAGGACAGAGACAGAGGGACGCTGTACTGGTGGTACAGAGAGAGCTGTGAATGAAAGCAAAGCTGTTGATTTACCGGTCGATCAGCATCCTTACCCTCACCTACGGTCCTGATAGGTTTGGATAGTGACTGAAAGAATGAGATTTCTGAATGAGCTTTCTCTGGAGGGCGGCTGAGATATGGTGAGAAGTTCAGCCCTCCAAGAGAGGCTCAGAGTACAGCCGCTAGTCCTCACATCAAAAAGGAGCCAGCTAAGGTGATTCGGTCATTTGACTTTTTTCCTCAGTAAATGAAACCATCATTAAAAACCAGCATTTTGTATTTACATGGAATATTTTTGTGAAATATCTAAAGTGAAACATCTGTATCCCTGACTTATGTGAGTGTAGAGAGTGTTTGAATATATTCCCTTACTATTTCAATTGCGTTGTTGTGGTAGTGGCATTACACTATGCTTGTGCTTAATAATGCATGTGCATGGATGCAATACTCATAGCAAATTCATAAATCTCCATTGGTCTGTGTCTCTGTGTGTCCATTGTGTGTATTTGGACTTTTTTATAGAAACAGAGGAGAAAGGTCTCAGGACCAGTGAGAGTTCATGGAGGCAGAGGGGCCCTAGGCTCTGCCACAGCAGCTCAGGCATTATCATCACACATCAGCGCTATATTTAGGATGGGTTTAAGGTTCATTTCCTCCCATAGGTCTTCGCCTTTTGCAGCCACTTTATGGTGGATTCCTTCTTTAAAATGTAATTCTTCCCTTTCCATATATTTATGCAATGAAATAATATTTTTATATCTGTTGTTCCATGTGTTTTCCTTTCACTCTCCACGCAAATTTTCTTTGAATATTGCTGCACTGCAATCTATATTTGTTTTCCTAATGGCAGTCCCTCCAGCAGCACCTCTGCTTTGCTTTCTTTAGTTTTGTTAACCATGCAAGTCCACACTTTTATATATAAAGTACAAAACATAACGTTTCATTGTCAGGGATACTGTGATGGCAGACTCTTACATGGCTGTATCCCTGTTGTGTTCTTTTGTAATGGCTGCAGACACTATTAAAGGCGCTGCTGACAAGGTAGTAATGATGGGGACAGTTTCAGGTGCTGTTTCAGCAGTAGGTTCACAGACCTGTGTAGATACAACAAATCCAACAGCTATTTTAAGATAGCTTCTGGAACACAGGTACAAAAATGAAAGAGGTGAGATTTCTTTAGTCATGTAACTGATGACCAAAGATAAAGAATATGGAAAAGAAAAGATGTCAGAATTAGAGTTAATTAGATTTGGCTTCATGTGATCTAGCATATACTTTTTACACACACACACACACACACATATATATAGCATTTGTGAGACGTGAAAACTGCTCAGTGCTTTTAATAATAGAAAATTAGCTTCTAAGTCCATCTATTATTAACATTTTTATGTATGCAGTTATTCACTGAAGGATTACTTATAGAATTTAATTTTTAACTATTTTTAACACAGATGTTTAGTATCATACACTCAAGAGGTTTAAATGCTTGGACTTTGTGTCAGCCTACTATGAATTTAACATGCAAAAATCCTTACTGTGGTGGTTAATACTCAGGTGGAAGTTTAGCCTCTGGCAAGCTTCTGCATCTGCACACAAAGATGCTTTAATGTCACATGGCTTTTATAGGTTTTATTTTGAAATCATCTTTCAAGACACCCTAGAGTAGGCATATAGGATAATGACACTTTCAGTTGCTTTTTTAAAAGTTTGTTTTATTTGTTTGTTACTGTTGTTGACTTCACTCAGAATCAGGAATATAAGCCTTGTGATGGGGTTTAGGAGATAAACAAACTAATGAGGACTCTGCCTTTGGGGAGAATAATTGTCTGTATAATAATATGTGCTAAACCATTTAGTATGTTAATATATTTCTTAGTGCAAGAATATTTCTGATTTTAGTGGATAAGCCTATAGAGACCTTTAGAAAATGCCATAGACTCGTTTTAATAACTGCTGCCACAGTGAGCAGATCAGCAGAGTCTTTACCAAACATCCTCTGGGGATCATTAATGTCTCTATAGAATTTCATTTTAGCCTGCAAATCCAAATCGCCATTCTCATATTTAGTAACCTCAAAGGCAGAAACTGCCCACAGTAGAGCCAACATGGCTAAAAATATCTTCAGAGAAAGTGTAAGTTTACTAAGGCTCTGTAAAAGCTGTTGTGCTGTATTCATTATTTTTTTAAAAAAAGAGCTGCTTAATGCTCGCTCTGACACAACAGCGCAGCATTAATCTCCATGGATGTTTTCTCTGCGGCCGCCCTTTTAAATGTGCTGGTGAACTGCCTAAACTGCAGAGGCATCTTGAACCAGAGACACTCTGCAAACAAACAAATCCATCAGAGATGCCTCGCTGGCTCCACAGTCTCCGCGTTTTCCTTATGTAACGTAGCCCTGTCACAGGGAGTCAGCTTCAGGGGCTGGAGCTCTCGCAGCAGTGGCGTGGGTTTTGTTAATACTGACCCAGTTTAATGGGCAGGCAGCAGAGATGATGACTGGATGGCTGGATGACGTTTGGCTGGTCGGCTGACTGGCTAGTACTGCATGACTGAATGTCTGGGTAACAAATTTCCTGCCTGACGGGTGGTTGAAAAATGAAGTGTCTTACTTAATTCAGTGATTTTGTGGTTTATGTTGCAACAGTACACAAGATGCAGAGGGACTATTTAACTATGCTTGCATTTACTTTGTTCTACACAGACTACAAATGTAAGGCAACAGTACATTATAATGAAAAAAAGAAACAAGAGTTAGCGTGCTGCCTTGGACACTGAAGTTGTTTTCTGTTGCTACGTGTTTCATGTGAGGACACTGAGTTCATCATACATGTAGATGCAGAGAGACAGAGGTCGAGAATTAACAATTTCTTTGGGACTTTCCTGGCTATACTATATGTTGTGGACAGGTTGAACTGGCTGATGGATTAAGAAAAATTGCTGTGCCACTTCTGGACAGAATGGCATCTAGCACAGTTAACTTGCATGTGTTTGACATATTATTGTGCAACATATTTCCTGTGAGATTAGTGAATGAGGTTTTCTGTTTACTGGTTAACCAACAGCAGTTAGACAGCACTACTCAGTTGGGATTTAAATTGCTGGTTGATTGGCTGATGCCAGGCTTGTAGCGCCTGGCTGACTGGGCACAGAATAAAACGTTTTCCACCATTTGTCCCAGAAGCTGGATTACTCGCAGGCTAATCGATTGACAAATCGACTGGTTCTTCGTAAGGCTGAGTGGATGGCTCAGATATATGCAGGCTGGTGCTACAAACAAATGTCACTCCTCATAAGCATTAATGTCAACACGTATAAGATTTCTGACTTAGTCCACCTGGTAATTATAAAGAGTCACTTCTTTAGTGAAACGAGGTGACATGACAGCTGACACAACAGTGGTTGGTAGAGACGAAGAGCGAGGGAAGTACTGCAGGGGGAAATTAACAGAGTGGAAACGACTTAAAGTAGGGGTGAGAAGTAGAAAAGGACGAAGGGGAGTGATGGAGCGAGAAAGAGTGGGGTGTTAAGTATATGTGCATTAGTGTGAGGGAGAAGGCTAGAGAGAGAGAGGGAGGGATGTTGACGATGAGGCACTGAGGTAATTCTCTCTCTCTCTCAATCAGTAGATTGTCTCCTTGCATCAAAATAGCATTATCACTCTGCTCCTGACATATCTGTCTTCATGGTATGTCCACCCACATGCACATGCGCATTTATATTTTTCCAGAGGAATATTGCTGCATGAATGGACGCAAAAAGCAGAGTCAATGTGGGATGGATTTTACAGACTTTGATTTATCATACCTTCTCATTATCATATCTAAATTTAAAGGCAAGGACAAAAACTGAACATTTCCTTAAATACTGCTTAGCTACCCAACTGTCTGAGATAGGACAGTAATGAAAATTCAGCAATGAAATTCATGAAAAATGGCTAAATGGCTGAATTTAAAAAAAGCAAGCTTCTAGATGATTTTAACAGTCCCTTACATAGGCCAAAGAAAAACATCAACAAAAAACAAAACTGTAATATATATTCTGATCATGCCAGGCAAATATATCTACATCTACACACTCTCGTGAAACGTGGCTATGCAGCATTTGGTCCATCCCATGGAAATATCTGATTTGGTTTGGAGAGTGATGGCTCAGTCTGTTATAAATAGTTCTTCCTAAAAGCTAAAAAACACTATTTGCTATTGATTAGCTGTCAGCACATGTTAAAGTTCACTGTCGCTGGTCACACAGTCTGTGCTGGTAGGCTGAACCACAGACAGACAGAGATGGAGAAAGCAAGTAAGACAGAGAGAGAAAGAGAGAGTGGTGCTAAATGAAAACATGAGCTTTATCTTCATCTGTGTTTTCTCTGACGCTATTTTGGAACACATATTCCATGAATGTGCACAAACAAATACATGCCAATCCCTATTATGTAGCGAGATATTATATAATTACCCAAATAGACAAACAAAAATTTTAAAAAGTAGATATGTGAGTATTTTAATATAATTGTGATTATTAGCATTACTATCCCATCCATCCATCCATTTTATTCAGCTTATCCAAGGGTCACAGTTGGGACTGGAGCCTATCCCAGGTGTCATGTGACAGGAAGGCTACATCCTTTATCATTATTTTAAAACTCAACTAAGCCAAAGGCATGTGTAGACATTTTTTTTACACTTTAGACTTTTAACATATTCTTACTATCTCAACACACAAAGTGTGAAAATATTACCACTGCTGCTATAGCTTAAAACATCTTTTTGGCTTTGTAGAAGGTTAAGTCTATCTTTTCGCTCTCTGTGCCGTGGTAAGGGTCTTTGCAGCTACTTTAGTGACAAGTAGAAACTGTACAGGTGCTTATGTAATAATGCTCCTACTCAAACAAGCTCAGCCCAGTTCAGACAAATTCTCCTGTGGAGCAACGCAGTGCCTGTAAATAAAAGTGATAGTACTGGACAGCTTCCAGGTGTTCTTGTGTGTGTATGTTTGTGAGACGGCATCAGAAAATGGCTGTGCTGTGGTCACAAAGGAACGAATATGGTCAGCTACAATACCTGGGTAGGCCATAGTATTTAAGCAATGCTTATTTGATACTAATAGGTCAAATTGTGACCAGAAAATATATCCAAACCATGATACCAACATCAGCTTGAGCTGTTGATGCAAAGCAGGATATATCCATCCTTTCATTTTATTTACCGTATTTTTCAGACCATAAGGCGCTCCGGATTATAAGGTGCACTGTCTATGAACGGGTCTGTTTTCATACATAAGGCGCATTAAGCTAAACAAAACAGTCAGATAAGTCAACTCATTCTTCTTGCTTCCTCCACTTCTGTACCATTGATTCATACATGTTGAATTCTCTCGCAGCTGCTCTATTCCCATGTTGTTGCAGTATATTAATGACTAACCTCGTATTGTAGATGAATAATCTCAGTTGTTCTCCTGACTGAAGTTTACAGCATTTACAGCATCCTGCCATGTGATTGCATTTCTCCATAACCATCGGGGGAACCCTCACGTTAACTTTTATCAAGTGGAAAAAAGTTAGCGTTCATCCTCCAGCTTCACTGTGTTTATGTTATGCTAACAAAGCTGTACCGCTAGCAATCACATAGCACAAGTCACTGCTGTTTAGATTTCTGTCTTCATTTATGTTGGAAGTGATAGCAGAGCTGTACATTTTAATGTTTTCATTAATCTCTGTCAGAACATGGTATATCATGTTTAGGTGGAAACTAGCAAGCTAACTTCCTGCTAACTTCTAACTCAAATTTAATAAATTCAGTTTTCATGGTTGCCAGTATGTTAAACTTGATTGTTACGCCTGGTAAAGCAGCAGCGCTGATCATTTTATTAAAGATGAAAGAATAAAGGCAGTTTTTAGCTCTCAGTAATTCTCAGTGTTCGTTTGACTTTGGGACCTGAAGCGGATGGAGTTTAGGACCCAGGTTACTCTGCGAGGCTCCTGACTACGGTAGCCATAATGCAAGAATCCATCAAGCGGTGCGGCTTCATAGCTTACCAAAGTCGTACTAAAACATTTTTTAAAAAGATTTTTGAGCACTATGTACCACATAAAATCCGTTTGAGGTCAGTAGGTACAACCAGAATTCATACATAAGGTGGACTGTTGATTTGTGAGAAAATTAAAGGATTTTAAGTGCGCCTTATAGTCTGAAAAATAGGGTACACCAAATTCTGGCCCAGCAATTTGAACGTAACATCAGATATCAAAAATTATCAGATCAGGAAATTTTCTGGTGTCCTGGTGTCTGGTGCCCAGCTAAGTACAACAGTTTACATGGGTCACAGGTGGCTTAAGAGCTGGGTGGTCAGAGAGAATCAGGAGCATTTAACACACACATATTTTTAGCTGAAGGTCAACCATTGGAGCCCATGCCTCGAGCAAAGGTATTTGCAGTTCTCTTAGAGACACCAGATGGTTTGTATTTCTCACATTCACCACCACTGGGTTTACCTAAAATAAATTTATAATAACTTATAATAAATACCACTTCACTAAAAGGTCCATCAGTGACATATACCATTTCAATTATTATTATGTTTGTATAAAGAGCTATTACATATAAAAACAACAACAACACCTGTTACTTAAAAGTAGTGGATTATGCTTCTTAATTACTCACTGGAGAAAGTAATTAGTTGCACTACTCATTACATTAATTTCACATTATTCCATAAAATGACTTGAAATGCATTGTCCCATAATTACAAGTTAAGGATAGCATGCTAAGGTTTGCTAGGGACAGGGTTGGCATACACTCAGCTTTAAAATCACTGAGTTTTTCACTAGCTTACATGCCATGCGAATTACCGAAGAACCTTTGTAATGTGAGTAAGAACATAACTGTAAGTGTAATGTGTTACATTACTGTGTTACTGTGAAGGTCCTTAACACGTATGCCCACAATCAAAGATGAGCAGCTCTGCCAATGTTTTGTTGCCACGAAAAAGAAACATTGCCAGAGAACATAATCCAGGCAGCAGTTACATTTCTAACAAAAAGCAGAAGACAAAACAAGTTAAGAACCCAGAAATGTGAATGTGAAGTCAGACAGGGTTTAACGAGACAGCTCTTATCAACTCTAACTCCCACTCTATGCATTTTACTCTTTGTAAATTACTGACTGATTTCACAGCCAAAAATTCATTATTATTTAGAATTTTTGGCTGTGAAGTCAGTGAATCCACAAGAAACAACTGCTCGGCGTGGGGCCAGCATCGTGCACCATTTGCATTTTTACTGAAAAATTGCTCTCCACAAAATAGTCGATGATTTCGAACACCGATGTGCCGTCTATCACCATGTCATTAATTGAAAGTATTACCCACAGATATGCGTAAAATCTCAAAGAACTGTCATTTTCTGTTTGGCAACACATGATCAAATGGGATTCACATTTTTTTAAGGAGTCTCTTCCATGATTTTCAGACATAGTTTGCAAATAGGACTATATTTACAGCAATCCTGGCTGCTCCATGAGGCTGCAATTAAGCCCAGCAGGGCTTTGAACTGCTGGGCATAATTACCCAGTGGTTTTTGAGATGATAACATTTTGAGATAATAATTTTAACTCGCCAAAATACAGTCATTGACAACAGTCTTATTTTTTAGCAACTATATGTAGAAAGTGTATTAATACTAATACTAATTATAATGCATGCTACAATAGCTCACATGGTCAGAAACATCCTTTGGGCAAAACGGTGTATGTATGCACATGCCAAAGTAATTATGTTTTAAGCTTTTATTGCAATCCATACATAGTTACACTCTCATAAAGGATGTAGCCTATTACTTACTGGCAGTTCTTTTATCAATGTATCTTATATACAGTATTTTATATTCAAGAGCATCATCATGCATATCCACACTTGCTTTGAGTTTAACCACAATCATCCTGATTTGCACCGACACATATTGGGAAGTTTGGCAACAAGAGACATTTTATCTGGGAGGATAGATAAGACACTCAGTTTGGGAAAAACAGGAAGTACAGTCAAGAATATGTTTTTAAGAGGTTGGGAAAATCATGGATAAACCAACCATTATCGTACATGCTTGAATGCAGTAGACTGTATGTGCATGCATATATGGATTCATACTTGTGAAATATGGGTGTGAATGTGCAGGCATGCATGAATATTTGTGCTCACAATTGGCCTCAAGTAGAAGCCAAGAGTCACATGAGTCTGCAAGTCATTATAATGGACCATCTGCATATTCACGGTTTTTCATTCTAAAATAGGACACAGCTGACATGTTATGAAAACATAGCAGAATCTGATTGACTGAATATAGTTATATCGTGTAAATACAATTTGAGAATGAGATTGTACTTATTAGTCTGTGATAGATGAAGTCATGATGCTGACTTTTAGGGTGCAAATGTAAGCCAACTCTCAACATTTGGCTCTTAGAAGATCTGATATTTTCTCATCAGTCTCAGTCATTGAACACTTTTTACTTACTGAATAGCAACATTGTATTCTGCCAAAACATTTAGAGGACTATTAGCTAATTTTGCCACCGTTGTTTGTCTTGTAAGTCAATTAGATTTCTTGTATGTTTCACTGCTATTGTAAAGTATTACAATAAAATATGATACTGCACTTATGACTTCGATAAGGGCTCTAAAACTAAACAGCAAAACTATTTCTGCTCCAGTTTCATAACCGTCTAGGAAAGAGCAGCAGATAGGCAAAGAATCCCTATCCCTGCTGTTCTCTAATGACTATATATTAAATGAACACATGAAGATAGATCTGCCTATCAATAATAACTCCAATATGGCTAATTTAAAATTAAATGCACTTAACTAAAATTCAGTTTTCTTCAGTCGTGCAGTGAAATAAGTATTCAATATATTATCATTGTATTTCCCTGACTTCATCTGAGGTAAATGCACTCTGTGCAAAAGGCCACTGAGATAATAATAATAATGGAAAAAAAACTGGCTACATACATTTTGCTTTCTTTTTTTGGATAAGTAAACTGACAGAAATTACGAGAAACAGAAAATTACAAACATTGCTCACATTATGTCCTCTGAACAGGTGGCTAATTGCAAAATGAATTGGCTTGAAAACCCTCACTCTCCCAGGTACCTGGTTTATTGATGATAGAGACCTTGCAGTTTGACTATATAAGACAAATGTGAAGTATTACTTTTATTATTTGCTTATGAATATCTTTGACTGATTATGTTTTGTGCATATGTCAGGTGAGATATTAGTTTGCAGGGGGCTTGCAGCAGCCCCTGCCTAACTGCTGGTCGGTGGGAATGTTTAAATAGCTCTGACTAATCTGGCATCCCTGAAGGTAACAGGAAAAAGCTCAGCTGCAGTAATCAGCTGATTTGGTGCACACTACGAAGGTAAAAGCCAGTCCAGCGTAGCTGTTTCTGCTTTCTTTCATTCTGGCTCATGCCCGTTGGTGTCTGCATGCTATTTTGTTGGTTTCATTTAGTTTATGCTCCACAACACGCTGCATCTTGCCATGCCCAGACACCCACACTTTCAACACGGATCCCTCTAATGACACTGGTAAACACATAGCATTTTTACATTTGTCTGGCTTTTGCTGTGCTGTACTCCAGTATTTCTTGGATGCAATACTAAACTTTGAAAGCTACATCATTTATTTTAAAGCTTTAGTGACCTTTTTTTTCTATTTTGCAGAATCTAAAATATATATTTACTATTGCATTATTACTATAAATGTACCAAGCAGTGTATAGGTAATTAAATCATCTCCTGGTGCAACATCAGAATAATGTACACATAATACATGATTCTGAAAAGGTCCATTCTGCCTATTTTTTTTTATTTCAGGTACATTAAGTATAATTTATATATTTTTCATATGTTGAGGAACCAGGAACCATAGTGATAGATTTAGCTATACCAAGTGATTTTTTCACTCGTACCTACTCGGCTCAATTCGACTGGGTTTCGATTGTTTTCCATTACAATCAAGTATCACCTAATGTGTGTGAGGTTGTTATAGCAACATAGTTGAACATCCTGTGATGTCATTTATATGCAACACTAACGTCACAACAATGAAGGACGTCGAGGCGATGGTATACCTGCTGCTTGGTGTATAGCTTTTTGTCAGATTCAGGGACCACAGTGTTGAGGTTTTTTGTGAAGCCATTTCCTTCGTTGTCAGGTTTCAAAAATTGCGTTTTTCAAAATTCTTTGTAAAGGAGATGCTCTCATGACTCACTGAGTGACGCCACTGCCTAGCCAGTTGGTGGCAGTATGTTGACGTTGCATTTTAGTGTCAGATCGCTTGGAACTCCGGCAGAGTAGGTACTAAAAGGGTACCCGATGCTAGGTACTACCACCTAATGGAAAACTATAAAAACAGAGTCGAGCTGTTCTGAGCCGACCTGAGTAGGTACTAATAGAAAAGGGGTAGAAGTGTTGCAAAAAAGTCTGGCTCCTTGGAAGCAAAATATGCATAAATGAGGAGTGGCACAAGACTTTTGAGCAGTACTATATAACCTTTAATATTTGCATCTATGATGCTTAGCATTTGTTTTTCCACAAACAAGCAGATTGTTTTTTTCTTTTGTTTTTGTTATTGTTTACTGGACTAAAATAATTAAAGGTAGGAGAGTGCCCACCAGAAGTGCTCTTATGCAAGGCTAATAAATTTTACTTCTCCACTTAGTCTGCTCTATATTTTATTCAGTGGGCCAAAAGTAATCAAATCAAGCAAATGTTCTGTAAATTCAGTGTCTATGCAGTCACTATGTGTCATTCTCTGCCACAACGTTGCTCTGTTACAGGCATGTTTTATTTATGTATACAAATTTGGCTGCTGACTGTAAATGCAAAAAAAATCTAAGAGTAAAAAAGAGTAAAAAGATTGATATTTGGTGGGAGGTTCCCACTCAGCAAACAGTAAGCTAAGCACAACATGCAGAAAAGAAATCAGAGGGTGATAAACTAAAGGTCAGAACGTGAACGAATACCAAACAATTAGTCTCATATGTAAAGGCCTTTATGCAAAGTAAGAGTCCTTCAAAAAGCCATTTGCCTCAGCTTCATACACCACTGATTCTCAGGTTTTGTAAAAGGAAAGCTCCACAAATAAATTTCCATGAAAGTTTATCTATAGCTCATCTGATCATGAGTGGAAAAAATGTGGATGTGAGTACTGCTGCAAAATGTTTTAAAAGTCAGCTTGAGTTTCCAGTGAGGCTGCTTTTAGTGAGGTATAAAATGTTAGTAAATTTTAGTTTTTGGCAGGAATAAAAACGAGAGTAATGAACATTAGAAGTTGTGGAACTGACTCAGCAAAAACTGTTTTGTTGTTGTCCAAGACAGAGAGATAAAGAATGATTTACAGTCTGAGCATTCAGTGAACAACACAAATTAGTAAAACATTTTCATATTAAAGGGAAAAGAAACTGGAAAAGAAAAAACAAAAAAAAAACAGCATGAGCAGTAAGAACCTACTTTGTTTTTAAATCGATATGACAAGGCTGGTTTAAAGAAAATCTTTTAAAACAATGCAGGGAGAAGGAAATATATGGAAATTATCTGCAGAATGAAATCAGAAAGATTCATTATGCATATACTAAACATTAACCAAGAGGGTACAGCAACAAAACTGCAATTTCCACCAACAGTATCTAATGCAGATAAATGGGCAGCATAACCAGAAGTTAGCTCCTGTTCGAGAGTTTTCACACATTGAAGCAGTAACCTGTCTTTTTTTAATAATCAAAATTTGTTCTCTACTCTAAGAGCCAAAAACACATCAAATAGTATTTTTCATAAAGGCTTGTGTCTACATAATATTCTGAGACAGTAAAATGATAACAGAGAGCAGCTAACCAGAAGTTCTTTATGTATATAAACCCAAAGTCTTGCTTCAACTAAAAAGGAATAATAGTTTTTTTTCATGTACAAATACAACAAAAATTCAAAAGAAATGCATTTGTTAGCCAAGCATGATTTCTTTGGAAGGATTGCCTGAAGAAAGACTCTTCTCTATAAAAGGAATATGGCAGCATGACTTGATTTTGTAATGTTGCATCTGTACAAATCAAGACTTCTGGATCAATGACCATAATGCACAGCACCATGTGCATATCAGCAACATACAAACGGTCAAGTTTTGTACCTTGCAGCCACAAAAATTGGGCACCTAGCAGTCAGAGACAAGCTTGAACTCCCCTGTATACCAAAGTAGTAGGTAATCTGTCCAACAGCTAAAGCTTGGCCGAAATTGGGTTCATGCAATTAGACAATAAACAGAAGCACGCCAGCAAATTTACAGCAGAATGACTGAAAAAGAAAAAAAAATCAATCGCAAAATCCAGACCTCAACCCAACTGAAATGCCATGGTAGGACCTTAAGAAAACTGTGCATAAGTGAATGCCTGCAAACTTCAATGAAATGAAGCAATATATTAAAGACGAATGAACCAAAATTCCTCCACAGCAATGTGAGACTTATAAAGGTTGTACAGAAGATTATTTCAAGATATAACTGCTAAAAAATTGTTCATTCAGTACAAGATATTGAATCATATCCTGCACTTAGTTTTTCACAAGACTGTATAAATCTCCTCCATTTGTCAATTTCTTTTACAGAAGAGCCAAAACCTGCAAGCAAACTCATACAATATAAAAAAATAATATTTTCTTTTATTGCAAGTCCAAATTTCTGCACACTCAGTACTGTATTCTGTGTCCGTGGAGTTATATTCATAACAACGTCCCTTCCCCCCTTCGTCATCTCACCACATGCTGGCATGTCCTTTTACTCACTTTGCTCACTTGGCTTCTGCCTGGCAGCCTCCTCTCTTCTCTCCGACGGCACAGAAACTGACATAACGGAGACCAAAAATGATTTTATTTACTCTGAGGTTCCTTTGTATTCAATTAAAAGATGCAAATTACATGTGATATTATTACATCTGGAGTCTTGAAAAAGTATCAGGTAATACTGTGACCCTCACTGAGTAATTTAAGACATCTGCATGTACACACCTTATTTCACAGTCCCATTTGTCGGCTGTCATGTGCAATACAACCTACTGACATTGTTCAACGCCACAACAAGTCATGAGTACTCAGACAATCCATGCACCACAGTGTGTATCTGCTGTCAACAGTATAACATAAAAGAAAATGTCAGATATGAACAGCTGCAGCAATGGCATTGCCACACTTTATATATTATATATGTATATATATATGTATATATATATATATATATATATATATAATATATATTTAATATATATATATGTGTATATATTTAATATATATATGTATGTATATGTATATATATATATATATATATATATATATATATATATATATATATATATATATGTGTGTGTGTGTGTGTATGTATGTATATAATAAAGTAATAATAGTAATAAAGACCTAACTGACAAAATAAACCAACAAAACACCAGTATGAAAAAATGCTGTATTGCGAGTGGTCACCAGGATCTAACTCAGCTTTTTTTGTGATGGCTTTTTAAGTTAACCAACTTTAAAAAGGCTCAAAATGTCAAAAGATGCTCAATTAAACAAATATTGCATCTGTTTGAGTTAACATTTGTCGTAACTGCATTTAGTTTGTCACACTATATATGGCAAATAGAAAGTCCTGATAACACCACACCTCAGTTGTATTGCAGTGCTAGATGCTCACATTGACACACTGTACATTGCTGGAGGCATCTTGCAGACTTTTTAACAGCTCACCTTTCTTTTGCAGCATCTACAGTAATGATGTTTTTGCTGTGTTGCTAAATGATTTAATGCTGGGTTTTTGGTCCCAGTTGGCTTCATCTTCTGAGTTATATTCATTCATATTTCCTTCTATTTGCAGAGGGAGTAATGAGTATATGTGGCGACAACTTTAGTCATTCCCATGGCTAAGCTCTCAGTGTTTGCAGCTTACTGGTGCTTATATATTTCTTTCACTGAAATTAACACAGATATTTCTAATCGTCATGTTTTTGCAGTAGAACTGTGTTGTCAGTGATTGTCTGACTTTGGCATGCATTGGGGTGGACTGTGGGCTACCCACACTAAGTAGAGAGGGACCTACAATGGGTGACCCACTGCCCATTACCACTACCAAATGGTACTGTAAAGACCATGGATCAGAATTTTGTTTAAACAAAAATAAGAAAAAAATCCTTTCAGCTACTCTCTTATTCACAAAGGGTTGCCACAGCTAGTAGTGCCACATATTTAATATTTAAATATATTTAAAACAGAAAAACAAAACTCAGATCCTACCAAACAAGTTAATCTAAGTTAGAAAATGGAATATGGCCTAAAAACATTCACTTCTTGAGTTCTTTTACAATATGTCAACATGATCCAGATTAACTTCCACTGTGTTATCCCTTGTTATGTGTGCCTACACAGACCCATAGTAGTTTTGCCCATTGTGGCCCATGTATGTGTTTTCTATGTGGGTTGCCCACCGAATTGTGATGTTGGTCTTGAGAGGTAAAGCTACTGTAGGTCCTGGGGCAACCCTCAAAAGGGCGAAACTGTGATCATTCCCATTGACATATTGCTAGCCTACATGGGCCCCACATGGGTTTCAGTAAGCAAATCCAAAGGGCCCCCAAAGGGCAATAGCTGTTGTTGTTCCTTTGTTGGCACATCCACTTGGAGCCTGTGTGGGGTAATTTTCCCAAAAGTCCCATAATTCACTCACAGGTACCCACTGTGGGCCCACCAAAGCATGTTTGCTGGGATATGGCCATTGTTGCTCAACTGCAAAAAAGACTCTAAAGATGAAGTTCATTAGAACTAAGTTTTGTGTTTTGGTTAATGCCACTTCCTTTTGATGTTTGACTTTCACTTTGCATAATGATTTAAGGCAGCATAAAAAAATACATTTGGTTTTATTTTTTATTGGTTTATTTATTTTCTCCTATTTGGCTTTACTTGAGGGGGCAACACAGGCCCACAAAGCAGAAGTAGAGAATTTTTTTAAAAAAATACGCTGCAGGTTTAAAAATATGGCTGCACAGCATGAATTGTGAAGATAGACCCTCTGCTGGTGTAGTGCAACGTTTAGGAGGTAAACACCCTGAGGCAGGAAGCAGAGGGAAACAGATATTTGTTTCATGGCCCTTACTTATGCCATGACTTACGCACACCAGTAACATTTCTAAAGCACCCCTGACTGATGAAATAAACTTACAACTAGAGAATGTGCCCTCTATCTCTCCGATAGAGTCACATGGACTTGTTCACATAAGATTCAAGAAAGATGAGTCACTGTTTACCCTTCTTCCAGTACGGATAAAGGTTTAAAAATAATTGATTTGTGGTGACAGCAAAGGGAAAAAGTAGAAAGAGACCAAGGTCCAGAGAAGAAGGTCTAACAGCTTGTTGAAAATGGGTGAACTGTGCGTTATATCAAAGCCTAAAGAGTAGATTTACATGGCCTTAGGTTCTATAAGCCTTTCCACCATCCATGCAGTGGCACATGAAATGTATGTAGGTTAGCTGTCAAGACACTGACAGATGGCAGGGGTGATGTCAGGGGTGACCACGAAATCATGTAATATGAAGGTAATATGAAGGACAAAAGAAGGAATTCATAACACATGCTGAAACAAGTATTAATATGTGGAACATACAGAACAAATACAATTTAAATGAAATGTGTTCTACTGAACTTATTGAAATGATATTTTGAAAAAGTTAAATTAATTCTATCATTTAAAATATAGATTTATTTAATAAAATCTATGCTTATTAATTAAGGAAAAAAACTTCATAGGCTTCTTCCTGAGTTTTTTTTTATACAAGCATGAATGCATTTTTAAAATTACAATACATTTTCACATGAAGCTGGAAAAGAGTGTGGTGGTTTTTATTTATATAATTTACATCTGATACGGTCAGTAGCTTAGCCCTACTTAGTAGCTAGCTGCTATTGTGTGTGTGTGCATGAGTAAGCAAGAAGGAAATAATACTGAATACAATTTGCAAAGGAACACAACAAATAGAAATGCCTCCACATGAGCGCAATTAAACAACCAACATTGAATTATGCTTTTGTAGCAAAAGTATTAGCAGGACTATTAGCCAGAGGAAGAAGTCTACATGACTTTAAATTAGGGTTCATTGTTGGGGCAAGGATTGAAAGAGCTTCAAAGAACAGTAACTGAAACATTTAGATCTGCGGGAATGGGTAAATTGTCTTCTGGTAAATGACAGTGTCTCTAGAGGACTTGCTCAGATTGTGTCTGCTGCAACATTAGCTGTTGATCACATGAGGAATCATCTTTTGGTTACCAACTCATACATAACCTGTCACCTTTTACTTACTTAAGTTAGATTTACTTTGAGCATTCCTGTTAAAAAGGACTTTTTGCTGGTGCTGTAGATACACTAAAGTGTATCAAAGTGTTCCTACTGCATCAAATCAATAATTGGAACAAGTCTGATCTTTTTAAATACTCTAGCCAAGTACAGCAGGATTGTATTCTTTCTAACTAGGCTATACCACAGCACATTTGTACGTCTCATAAATGTCCCTGAGAGACTCTATGTTAGTCAAAGTTGGCAAATGCAGACAATGTCTGACCCCATAAAGAAACACTTGGATAATCCTCATACTTAAAGTGTCAAGAGCTGAGGGAGGTTTAAGAGCTCGATAAAATATAAAGCACCCCCCCCCCCCTTTCCCCCCACTCTTTTCTCCATGATGTCTGCTGTAGTAGAAGATGAACAAAATACCTTTGGCAGGAAACACTGTAAAAAAGCAGAATCTTAAAGCCTACCTCTCCCAATTCAGCAACCCCAGAAAGATAAATGAAGTACAAGTTTAATCTTTTGGTGTAGAGAGGTATGACTGAAAAGATCAAATTTTCCATACTTTAAGATGCACTAGAGCATCTATGACCAAAAAAAGAAACTAAAATTGAAACCACACACCAGACCAAACTTCAAGCCCTTTGACATGTTCTAAAGCTCTCCACTACAGAAACCCAGACTGATTTTAACTGTGGTCCTGTCCTTCTCTTTGTTTGAATCTCTTTTAGCTGAAGTTTCTCATTTCTTTGGCGAAGGAAAACTGCCTACAGCTGAATGCTCCTGACTGCACTTTGCAATCTCACGTTAACAAGGCAGTGTGGGAGGTCACTCTCTCATCTTCCTGAAAGTGGGAAGGGCCAGCAGCTTCAAAGGGAGGAAGTAACATACACTAACATGCACTTACAACCACAGCAACAACCAAAACATAGAACAGCACAGCTCAGGTTACAAGACATAAAGAAGGACTGTGACCTCATTCTCAAAGATGAATTGTGAAGAATGTTCGCCATAAGATAAAAAACTTAAACTGCATCCTTTCGAAAAAAACATTTAAAGTTTCTCTTTTTTACTATATATATCTGAGTTGTACTAAATAATAGCAAATACAAGACACATGCACAGCAAATAACAAGCATAAAACACACATATAAAAACAAATATTGATTACAAATATTCAATAATAGCAAATGTCATCTGCAGTCTCATGTTACATCTACTGAATTAAAATTCTCATACCGAGTGATAACAAGTCAAATGTTTCCCTGCAGCTCTTCCAGAAAGTAAATAAAGCAATGCCCCAGGGGGAATAAAGGTTTTCAGCTTACTGCAAACCTCCTACTCTCAGGCTGAAATAGAAACATAGGAATCCTATTTTACCAAAAATATGCTGCAGGCTAAAGAAGCTAAAAAGCATAGTTTGCTTTTCTTTGTAAATGATAAAAAAAAAAAAATGTCAGAGACTGACCAGATTGAGTTTTCTCTAGATATAGAGCAATAAGGGGGAAAGGCTTAAGTGCAGTAAGGTCAAGGTCATGAGTTCTTCTCTGAATAACAAAATGAAATTCATCACTGATAGATACATTCATCTACATGACCAGAGAGTCAAAAGTTACAACGGCCCTTATAAGTTAACACACAAGCTGGTTTAACAGTGATTAAACATTTCTGAAAATTCTGCACATACTGGCAGTGAAGATTGTTCTTTGATCTAATCAGTTGCCCCGGTCCCTGCTGTGATGGGTTGAAACAAATCCAGCGCACACAGTCCTGCTTTCATTTTGAAATATTGTCGCAGAACATGCACCTAAGCATTACGAAGCACTAAGATGGATTTGAAGCACATTTGTAGATTGAAAAGAAGGACTATAGAGAATAACACTGGATAATCAGCTTGCTACACACACAGAGAGCCTCAGGCTTACATAAAATAAATAAATAAATAAATACAACAAACCCGGCCAACTTCACTTTTCTTCCATGACTCAGCCTAGTCTGAAATGGACAGACAATTCTCACATGTAAAAATTGGGGCTTTTAGCCAACTACCAAAGCACCGGGTGGACTGTTGTAATGGGCTTCCTCATTACACTGAGGTGACTCTGACTGCGTTTGAGCAGTAATCATCACTCTACAGCAATCGCCTCTGCCCAACTGCCTCAGGTTCATTAAAGCTGGTGTCCACTTAGAGGATTGAGACACCTTGATCAATCAACAGGAAAAGGCGCCACACATTCTCGCATATTTCCACACTGTCTTTCTGCCTCATTTCTTATCCCTCAGTTCATGATTGTAGTACTCATTACCGTGCACCAAGCCACTCTTTTTGAATCCAATGACACTTACGGAGCTCCATAACAAAAAGCATATCATGATTCTTTTGGGATCTCATTAAAATGTTCAACTTTGTTTGGCCATCACTAACTAGATAAATACTGTTATTCTCCTGCCGCTGTTATAAAACTGTGTCCTTTAACATCAGTAGCCTATCAGTGTCGTCAGTATTAACCATATAGAGACAGCGGTACTCTTTTAATGTGCATTGGGAGGTTGGAAAGATGCTATATTATGTTTGTAATTTTGTAAGAACATGTTTTTAGTCACTGGTTAACTTTAGACTAAAAACTACTTGGTGAGGTAGAGGAAAAACCTTCGCTAACAATGACTGAATATAGTGCCACCGTTCTTTTAGTTGTATATAACATGTGCAGACCTTTAGCTTTTTTCTTTATTTTGCTTTAGTGTACAGTGTCTAAATTGGGGAAAAACATCTCACTGTTCCACAATTTCCGGACAGTACAGGCATATGTGTTTTGTCACTTTTGTTGGATTTTTACTCTATTTCACTTGTTTTCCCCTGACCCTGCCCATGGACTGCAGGTAGATGTTAGCTTGTAGCTAAATATTGGTTTGTGTGTACGTGGTCACTGTGAGAAATTGATTTTGTGTTTTGGGGAGTGCTCTCGAGCCTCAAATGATGCATTTTAGGGTTATTAAATGCAATCTCACCTAATCCTGTGGAGTTTGGGATTTTTGTAAACACCACAAATTAACATTACACTGCAAGTATGAGCTGCTATATGTTAACTTGCACATGGTGGCTATAAGCAAGATATTGGCTTTTTCAGTGACACCTTGGTAATTCTTCTCTTCTGTATCCCAACCTTTACTTTCTGTTATTGCTTTGCACCTTCCTAGCATTTTTTAAATGAACATTTTCTTATCAGTCGCCAGTCTTGTCCCCTGTCATTTCAGTCTTGCTCATGCTTAATGCTGGGCCCTCTGCAAAGAAGTTTCTCCTTTGACAGTCAGTTATCAGACTGTGGCAGAGAGTTGTTACACAAACAAGCTGTGTAACAGAAAGTACTGTATATTTTCTGTTCTGATAGGAGGACAAAGCTCTAGAGAAGGCATTTGCCTTATTACTCTACAGTAGAAAGTGAAGAAGAGCTCAGTTGTCAAATAGCATGCTATATTGCTTCACAAGAAGCCCAAGAATGCAGTTTGAATCTCTGTATGTCTCAGACTGTATCTCAGATTGTACATATCAGACATGCAATCTGCAACATATGTTACATGTCATGTTACAATAAAAATAAAGCCTTCTAAATGGCTTGGTACAGCTTTGGAACAATAAGCTTGAAATGCAGATTAGCAACGCAGTAGTATACATTTATCCCAGATAAACAATACACTGAAGAAAATCTTTTTAGTTCTGTTTTATCGATTTACCAATAACATATTTGCATACAGTGCAAATGCTGATGGTTAAGTGCTTGCTAAGACAGTATTTTAATTCTGATTTTTTTAGGGGGGGAAACAGGCTTTTTCTATTTCAGTGATACACTGCCACTGGCATTATAGTGATATAAAGAATGCCAAATAAAAATATTTAAAGGAGTGTCAGTTGTTGGTGTCACAAATTTTTGAGGATTGAGGTTCTTGGTTCAGAAATATTTTTGATTCATAAACAACAAAAGTGGAATCATATTCACAGCTCAATTTGTATGTGAATCAGTAAATATGGAAACCTTATGACTTACGACTGTCAAATTTAACACACGCACAAACACATCCTCCAACCACACACACACCCATATTTTGCTCTCTTGCAGTTTATTTCACACCTTAAACATTTAGTAAACAAATTAAGCAAATACAAGTAATCTGCAATAAATTACAGGTAGTAAGAAAATAAACTACTAACTCTTTTGCGCTACGTCCACACCTACACGGGTATTTTTGAAAACGCAGCTGTTTTGTCCACACGTAAACGGCGTTTCGAATCACCGAAAACTGAGATTTTTTAAAACTCCTTTTTTTGCGTTTACGTGTGGACGAGGAATACAGAGTTCGTCACGCAACGTCAAAGGTATGGGCCCTTTTTCACGTCACGCTGTGCGCCACGTTATTGTTTACATGAGATGAATTGCAGAAAAGCAGATAGTCAGATTACCAGTATTTTGTCTCTATCTTCAGGTTTTACACACTTACATATAAAGACGCAGTTACTGTCCCTCCATTTACAAAGGCAGAGGCGTCACGATGTGATTATTTTACATGTAGTTGTTTTTTTTCCTGTGTAATAATATTCAACATTGCTATCAATACATTTTTCAAAAAATGCCTCTCTGTGCAAAATGGTTTCAAAAACATGAACAGCTGTGGGATACTGTTTGCCCGTGATTTGAACCGGGTGAACAAATCGTGGCAGGATGAGCCTGATATTATTTGTATCCCACTGTAACTTTACTGTATAAAGAGCTAACATCTCCAAAATGTCAGGAGTAGTTAGTCATTACAATTAGTGTTTGTGAACTAAAAATCAAGAATGTGGGATACTGTTTGACCGTGATTTGGAGAGCCCAGCGCTGCTCCCGACAAAGGGAAAACCAATTCTGCAGGGGAGACCTACCTCGGCACTTGTACAGGTGAAACCAAAGGGAAGATATGCTTCACCATATTTTCTAGTCTTTGGCTTAGAATGAAGTTGGTTTGGAAACATATTCAGCTATGTTTCATCTCCTGCTTTGCGTTTGTGTAGGCGCCCCGTGCTAGCAGTGTCCAAGCCTTGTTTTTGGGTTTTTTTCCCCCCCCTTTTCATACCGCGCCCCCCCCTGCAATGGCTCTGCGTCCCCCCTAGGGGGCGGGCCCCACACTTTGGGAAGGTCTGGGCTAGTGTGTCATGTTTGATATTGAGTTTTTAAGGCTTTATTCCCCCTGAAAAACCTCAATAAATTGCAAAATACATTTTTAAGCAATAAATTACGTGAAATGAAGAATGTAGCTAATATGATGCATTACATGATAAATTAAATAAATAAAAACTCAATAAATTATGATAAATTACAACTCATATTTACAAAATAATATTTAATATATCTTTTTTAATTCGACAGAAGGTTCAATAAATCTCCCATCAAAAAAAACCACCTGAATTTTCTGGCAAATGAAAAATGGCAAAGCTGTTTGCCATTAAATTAAACATTATGCAGTTACATTTAAATATGAGCTGTTCCCACACATCGCTAAAATCAGGTCCAGGCATTGTCCCTTTCTTCCATGCAGCACTCAGCAGGTCATAGTCTGCATCAGATGTATTTGCAGCATTGGAAATATTCATTTTTGTAGATGCAAGAGCTGTTGCACTGGTATTGTGCACCACTTGCTCTCTGTAAATTTTCCAGACAATTACCTGTGCTATTCTCATATGGGCTCAACTAGTCATTACACAGACCGTCTATTAGGGAGTTGGTAAGGCAAAATCAGTGCTCTCTCATGACTCCACCTGGTAGTATCTACTAAAATCCAGCAATGCAGTGCAAGTCTGAAAGCAGCTTCACTTTCAAAGATTTTGTAGATTAGTTTGAAATAAACAAAATTTCTTGAAGAAAAGGAATTTCCTAACTGGAAAAGAGCAGTACTGTCGTTTCACTCTAAAAATATATCCTGGCCTCAAAGACCTGGATTAGCTTCTTTATCTCTCTGAGAGACTATTGTGATTGTGAGCTAAAGAACACACAACCGATGCTTTAAAGAAAAAAGAAAAACAGATGGAACAGTGGGGGACCCACTTACCCGTGGAGATGGTGGGAACAATTGTAATTAAGGGAATGCAGAGGTGTCTTTTGTTTTGCCTTTTTTTTTACTCCTTGACAGTCGATCTCTCATGGCGGGATGCATAATTGCTATGAGTGATTGCGTGAGGGCAGGGAATTGATCTAGAGAGTGATTTGCGATCCCATTATTCTGCTCTGCTTCTTTTTGTCCCTTCTGTGTCTTTCCCTCTCACTCTATTTTTAAATCTTTTGCCTATCTCTGAATATCTTTGGTTGCTTGTCCCCATGGTACAATTTTTGCATACTTTTCTTTATAACATAGAAATCACACAAGAATATATTAGCTGTGGTGTTACACGGAGCCCAAAATATAGAAGCCAAATATGGCACATATAACAAATGGATACAGGTTTACATCTACAAATTTTCTTGTTGGTGTGTACAAATAGCCAAGAGCCTCATTTACATTTGTTTTAAAATACGTACAATGCATGCAAATAAAATTTATCAGAGCATATTAAAAAAATAGAGTAGCTAATACATATATGTGTATTCAAACAATTCAAACAGTTCATCTAAAATTGATTAAAAAAAAAGACAGAAATAAAATGATTGAAATTGTGTGTAGTTAACAAATTCAACATATCTCAACTGCCTTTAGTCAGAATAGTAGATTTTATTTGTGTTCATTAATTTATTAGTAGATGGTGAAAAAAAAAGACAATGGGATTAAAATAGAAGCAAACTGAGAAAGAAAGGGCATGAAGAACCGTCAAAACACTCACACTGCAATAATACTATGAGAACAAGGTCTGTTCTGTTTTAGTTTCTGTCTAATTTTTACACTTTTGTATCTAAACTGGGTTAAGTTAAATCAAATATCCATCTATCCATCTTCTTGAGGTTGTAAGTAGTTGGGACTGACAGTTGTTGGGTGGGAGACATGTTACACCCTGACAGTTTGCCAGTCTACATTAAACAAATCACTGTATTATCTGAGTTCAGGATCTGACATGAAATTAGTTTTGTGGCATACAAGGCCCATAGTAGTCGCTCAATGTTTTTACTAAATTCAAAGACCAGGCAAGGCCATCTACTGTATTTAATTTCCCCAGGCAATGTCAAGGAATATTAAAGGAAGAGCAATAAAATTGGTAAATAAAACACCAAAGTGAGAGTGATACTTTCAAAACAAGGTAAATGAGAAACGCTAAATACATACTCTAACACAGATAGTAACAACTTGAAGAGTTAAGCACAGAAAATACATGAATACATGAGTTTTTGGGAAAGTCATAACATTTGAGGAAGTAAATCAAACAAATGTTTCTTTGGAGACCTTCAAATAACGTGTCCCAGGAGTCTGATCTGCTAAAATAAAAATAAAAAGTCTTTTCTAGATAACCAACACATCTCAGAGTCTATTTACATTCTAAATAACGTAAGGCTGTTTATTAAAATCACTTGAAAGCTAAGGTTTGCATGTTTAACAATGCACAGAATTATCACACTGATACTGACATTACAAGTTTAAGACCTCAAGGCGACAACCACAGTTTGTATTTTACATTTAAAAGGGGGAAAATTTACTCTGATCTAAGAATTGAAAATGTTCCAACTTTCAGTCAGCTCACAATATGTGCAAAAGAGAAAACTAGAACATTTCCCATCTCACATTATTTAACCCACAGTCAAATTAGTTTCATTTCTCTTTCCACTTGACTGCCTTTTGTCCTTCCAGTACCTTGATCAAAGACATATTTTACATGTTCAGTCCAATATCCTTTTTCAAGACCTGACCACCTCCTCCATGCATTAATCTGTCCTCTCACTTTTTACCCTTTTCTTCCTTTTGTTTTGACCATGTACATAATGTCTGTCCTGTTGGTGGTCTTTCACGCTCTCTCTTAATCCTTTGACCTTCTGTGCCTCCTGCAGGCCAGCTTGCACATGCCTGCCTGCTCTTTGGCTGCAGGATTAGACTCCATGCTGAGTTAAGCAGATGAAGGAGAACTGGACATATGTCTGGTCTGACTTACTTTGAAGACACACATTCATTGAACTGATTTTATTCTTTTGGAAAGTCAAAAATAGAGTTTGGTCATGACCATATTTATTCTTAAACACACTCTGAACTAAATTGGAACTGGAGTAGTCATCCAGGCTTCTTGAAGGACATTCAAAGCTCATCTTTGGATGATGGCTGCCTTTTGTTCTGTTCTCTGTCAAGATGATGCCACGTTTCTTCATTAATATTGAGGTCTGGCCTGTGGGGAGATAAATCCATCACCAATAATGTGCCATCGTGTGTTTTTCTATCTGCAATCATTAATATCCTGAATGAAGTCCTTACCACTTTTCCCAGATGGTATTGCATGATGGATGGAAATCTGATTATACTTTTCTGTTCCATCAAAATTCCATCAATTGTGAGAAGATCCCCAGTTCCACTGACTGAAATACAACCATTTATCCATAGTTAGTTGTCTTTTTATTCTTGAATGATTCATAGGTTAGTGTTAACTGGTTTTAAAAAATCAATTTCCTCTGAAAATGGTCTGGTACAAGGACCGAGCTGACAGTGAGCAAAAAAGCATTGAATAACCAAAGAAAACCCTTAAAAGACCTTCAGAAAGCCCAAAGAACTATTTCTCAAGACCATGTTAAAATTCCACGTCTTGCTCCAGGGAAGGAAAATATAAAGAAATGAGGGGTAGCTCAAGATGTTTGCACAGTGATGTATATAAAGAATGCTTTGAGGTTTTATTATTTTAATTGTTTATAATGAAACTATTGAAAACATTTAATTTAACCATGGGAGTAGGGATTTCATTATTGATTAAGCTGTAGATTAGTTCCACCAAATGCAGACAAAAGAAGAAGAAAAAAGTATATTACTATAGAACACTGAAGAAAAAGGGAACATTCATATATACATTTTCTGTTCTTGAGTTCTTGAAACAACTGATAGCAACAGCTGCCTTTTAATTTTCTGGTTAATTTCCTAGTAACAGTACAGAAAGTACAGTAGAGAAAAAAATGTAGCAGATAGTAGTATTTGTGTTAGATTACTGGCTGTGAAATTGTATTTGACATCTGAACCATACAGACTTATTGTCCTGGAATTATTGATGATCTCATAAAATTGCCTCTTGCTGTTATTTTGCTGTCAACCGGGGTGATTGGGGTCTTTTTCCAGCTCCTTCCCTGCTAGCCTATTGATTCATTTGACTGTTCTGATGCATCAGTAATTTATAGATGTCAGGAAAATGGTTTAATATCTGTGCAGTCAGTGAAACCTATCAGGAAGGGGTGTAGTGGTGCATCAAAACTTATTTTCTTCCCCCCAAACTGACAATCATAGGGTTGGGTTTTTTGTAGGAAAAATTCATCAACTTTAAAGATGAGAGAATATATTCGATGCCTTGCAACATGTACTCCAAATTATTTGGACACCTGCTAAGAAAGCAAAAATACAAACTTAAAAGCTGATGTATGCACAGTCAAAAATCACTGTAGACCCAAAGGACCCTACACAACACGATTGCCTGTGTTCTCGTTTTATTTTATTCACACTTTTTGCTTTGGTTGCACTGTTGTCCACTTTGCAGTGTACAATGCTCTGCGCTCTGCTCCAGCAGCTGTCTCCTCCTCTCCGATCCGGCCGCTGCTAAAATAGGGAAGGCATGATTAGATGATGCTCGCCGGCTGCAGAAACCAGCCTTCCCTGACACCACTGCTCTACTCCTCCCCTAAAGCCGAACCACCAAACAGACCCCGCCACAATCACCTTCTACCTTCACCTTCTAGATTCCACGAATAACAGTTATACCTAAATAAATCGGTTACACCAGAAATCTGAAATTACAAAAACATTCACTTCCTTTTTTTCCATGTTCACTTATTTACTACTGCTATATTCCACATTTTTTTTTATTTTTACACAATTTTGTATTCACTAGATCACATTTGGAATTTGTGTTGATGTGTGGGGCTGTAGCCTCAGGTTTATATTTTTGAATGGTAATTATGAGATAGTAAGGCTGTGCTCTATGACAAAATATATCAGACGATGATATTAAAACATCTCTTATTTCATGATATTTATTCATGTTTGATATTAAGCACTTGTGTGACTGACTGTCACTATGTGATAGTGCCACGTAAAGCCCATATTTATTTCATTTAAATGTAAAAAAGAAATAGTGCTTTGACGTGGTGAATAACCCATCAATGATCACAACAAAGATTTGACCCCCAGCATGCAATTAAACTACATGAACGCAATGTCGTTAAAATGCTGCTTATTGCCTCTCAATGCTGATAATGAAATTGGAATTGCTGAATTCCTATCAGTTTCCATCCCTAGTCAATATGTCTTATGTGGCAATTAATCTAAATGCAGTGTAGCACAATTTACCAAAATTCGCACTGTGCATCATTTAATGTGAAACAGCAAAGTGATGATGTCTAAAATCTCATTCTCTTGTCTAAAAAGCAGAGAGCATATCTGACTTCTTTCAAATGTGTTCATCTTTATTAATGATGTAGTTATTCAAGTGCTTCAGTGGAGTGAGTGAGATTTTGCAGGAAGGAAGTTGCAACTGTATGTGGGGCGAGTTTGGGGGGTAGGACAAATGAATCTCAACCAGTGTTGCAGCATCTGAGAATCCATGATTGCAAAAGCACACATATGCAAATGAATGTTAGAGCACATGCTCACAAATCTTTGCACACAATCCAATGACTGCTTGCATGTAGATTTCCAGGCTGAAAACTATACCCTTGTATTCTCATCCACAAATGCAGAAAAATTGCTGGTTTTATCTGGTGCTCCTGCTTGTTGATGCTGCCTTTACTGCTTATTTAATGACTTGTGTATTTTTGGAAGTTGTTCAGCAGTTACCCGTACGAGGACCTTTTGACGAATCCAAGTCAAAACTAGAGAAGTGGAAATGTCAGTTACATCATTGATTTATTGGATGCTGCAAAATAAACAGAAAAACCTGCACACACATGCACACAGAAGCTATTTGTGGCAATCTTGACAGATATACACCTATTTCCAGAGTTTAATTAACATCGACTCAGATGGAGAAAAACATCTTGTAACACTGGGTTAGACAAAAATGGGCTTTCTTAGTTGAGGGAAAACGGCCAACATATAAGCAACAACATAAGCATCTACTGCTATTGTCAATATTTTATTTAAAATTAGTTTGAGCAAAAGTAACATAAACTTTAAATTCATATTTTCTTTTTTGTTTAAATGCATCACTGGCTAAAAGAAATAGCATTGACTTTAAAAATAAGACTGTCACTTAGTATCAGCTTCAACCCGGCAACCAGGCGACTTTAAAGTAATCTGTACATTATGAAAGAGCCGCTGTGGAGTGAAGGAGCAGACAGAGTAAATTCTGCATGGTGTAAGATCTCTCACATGAGCACGTATTTCTTGCAAAAAGATAAACATGTGTTTTTCACTTGTAGGTCACCAGTTTAGGATTTTTGTTCGCCATCTACATTTGGACAGAGCACTATTTTATACACACAAGTACCTCATTTAAGCAAAGATTTATTTATGTGATTATTGAAGTAACATCCTTTATTTTGTTCCCCTTAGTTTTATCTGATGACACAACTTAGCAAACATGACTTAAGAAAAATAGGATTAATAAAACCCACTGATTTTCTGGTGCCTCAAATAATGGAAGCAGTGATATAGATATTTATACAGTCAGCTTTTCTTTGTCTGTGTTCTTCATTGTTTGTCTGATGGCGACAATGGCCATTTGCAGTGTTGCAAATTGCAGTGTTCACAGCATCTTTCTGATTTCTGTAAGTGGCAAAAAAAATTCTTTTTTCGCAATTCAAACCGACAAAAGTTTATTTTTTTAAGTTAAAATCCAAGTGAGTTAATCCATTGCCAGATAATTTTGCCGCACAGGTTGGACATTGTGTATTTGGTTCTATAGCTTACACTGCTAGATGTTGATCTATTAAGTTGAACACTTAATAAAATAAAATAAGGACACACCAGTGGCTACATAGTTGTTAATTTAGACAGTAGCTCTGGATGGCCTTCAGAGTTGAAATGCCTCACGATCTTTCAGCAAATCTGTGAAGCAGAGAGACGCAGGCATGACCATGGTTTTAATTGCGTATTTATTTATTTATTTCCTGCACGGCATTCAAAAAATTGTGTAGGAGTTCATCTCCAGTTTCAATTTTAGTCAGCTGTAAGACCCTGAGGACAATATTCCATTCACTCTGTGGAAAAGGTTACTGCACTGTTGACCCTGCATTAATGAAGACTTGTGTGTGCAGAGGCTCTGCACAGCTGCTCTGCAAGATGACCTAGTTGTGAATCCTTCATGCTCGATGGGAAACCTCATGTTCAGTTCAGTGTCACAGATATGAATGTGTCAGTTTTGATTTTTTTGTCATTGTTGGAAAAAAATGTGTCTATTTCATAAAATGCTCTATGACTAATTTCCACAGCATTTTGTCCTTATCCCTTTAATATTCGTGGCAGGATTTGACAGGCGAGTAACACATTATATTATTATGATTTTTAGCCTGCACTTCATGAAATTATAGAAATTTGGCATGTTTCCTAACTTTAACAACATTTCATTTCAGCCTATAAAGGAAGAGAGCCATGTATGAGAGGGCTGTGGTTGCTAGTTGAAACAGGAAAGGTACATTCACAGATCAACTTATGGATTTAAAGTAAACCATATTCACACTGGTTGGTCCTGTTAATATTTGCCCAGGTACACTGGAGGTTTATGACACACCATACAACAATAGTGAAAGATGTGTGTATTTTATGCCCTTTTATAAAAAAAAAAAAATAACTGATTTATTTTTTCTGATATAACAGGCTACGAGAAGTGTAGACAGTCCTTTTGTAATTTATCCTGGTTTGAGAAATGTGTGTCAAAGTTAGCAAGCTGTGTATTTGGACTTTCTGCTAGACTGGAATTGGCTGACATCAGTCAGTGTCAGGGCTCTGTGTGCGGGAAGGCAGAGGTGAGGATCCAAATGCAGGACTCGGAGACTGAATTACAACTGAAAACCACAGCTTTATTGCTGACGATGAACAAAACATGAACTGAACAATGAACGCTGAGACCGGAAACACAAAGGCACAATCTGAGGGTACGATGCGATGCTGAACACTGCAGGACACACACAATAAATACACAGGCAGGAACATGAGGGAACGAGGAACAGGTGGAACACAACCAGGTGAAATTAGACTTAACGAGACAGAGGAAGCGAAACTAGAAACACTGACATAAGATATGAACCTTCAAAAACAGGAAATCCACAGACTGAACACAGATAACTCTGACAGGGAACAGAAGGAACACAGTACAGGGGCCAGAGTCACATCAGGGCAAAGGAATACACAAGCTAAGAAATACAGAACGAACACAAAACACCCGTAGTCATAAGCCAAAAACCAAAAGGAAAGCAGACCACTAAACAATAATATAAAATCAAAACACTGGGCCACAGGCCCAGGACCGTGACAAAAAACAGGAAAGCATAAATGAATTAGCCATGGTAAAGTCACAAAGGCACAGTGGGGAATCTCTGAAGTTTTCACACAAACCTTTACACATGTTTTAAACTGATTTAAAACTTTACAAAATTTATAGATGTAGTCCAGACTCCAATCTAACCTCATTAGTTAATCATCAAAGGGGATCACTAAACTTACTTTAGCGATTCTGCATGTTTTTACACAGGGGGATGACTTACTACCTCTCCCTGGGAATACTAACCAAATATAATGTGCAACTGTATGTTGTTGAAAATGCTGAAAAATGCATATGAGGAAAATAGTTCCTGTATTTTTCTTGTGTCTGAGGAAAATAACAAGACCCAGATGCAAAATACACCTGCGGAAAGGTGCTGTGACTGTGCTATTCATAGTCTGTGCTCATTGTACATTTGATGAAGGCCTAGATTGTTTGAATTAATGTGCACAGGTGTAGGTGTTTGTGAGATCAGCGTTATTTCTTCATCCCTGAAGAAAATTGAGTTACCCATGATATTATGTCTCATAAGAAAGTTCAGGAGAGCTTAAAGGAATACTAAAGCTCAACCAGTCTACATTTGAATAGCTTTGGAAGCGTATCCTGAAAGCTTAAGGCTTTTTTACAAACCAGCGTTATTCGTTATCAAGCTGTTATTAAACATTTTGAAAATAAAGCAGAAATTTTGAGATTTAAGTCAAAATGCTATTTTATACTAATAACATTTTGAGAATAAAGTTGCATATGACTTGCAAGAAACAAAGTATCAGATACAGTATGGGATAAAGTAAAAATCCTTGATGGTTTTTTTTTGTTTGTTTGTTTTTTCTAATTGCATCGCTTCATCACTGTCAACTGAGTGTGAAACAATCTAACAATCTGTAATTCAAACGTACCCTTTATTTGCACTCTGACCTTTTCAAAGGTCAGTCTGGTTTATTGTGTTTGCACTCTCTCCTACCGAGGGTCCTGACTAAATGCTGCATGTAATTACTTGTTAAATGCATTTAACTATGTGTGCCCTTCGCTATAGTAACTTTTAAAAATGACTGATGGTGACTAATGGTAACATGAGGTGTTGTGTATTGTACTTGCATGTTTTTCTTTTAATGTGTGTGCCTCAATGAGTGTAATTCATCTCTTGTGCTTACACAGCCCCGTTAGCCGATAGCAGCATTCAGCATTATAAAGCAAATGCGAGCTCACTTTTCAGCTGACCTGGCATAACATTGTGTCCTGCCTGTTTTGCTGCTCTGTCCTTGTCTCTGAAAAGACATTAACACCATCTACTAACTGTGTGTGCATCATTTCCCTCCATGGGCACCTGTTAGCTGACCAGGTTATTACTGACCAGAGATTACATCACAAGTCAAACAGCTAAAGCTACACCAGCTAATAGTATACCTTCATCATTTAAAACATAGTAATTCTGGCGTACGTTCAATGTGTTCAATATGCAGTGACTTTTTTTATACCAAACATCATTACAAAACCAGTCTTCCCTCCCTATACAATTTCCAGTGCATGTCAATGTACTTGAAGGCACAGCTGCTCCGGATGCAAATATCTATTAAATATTTTGATTTTTGATCAGCAACAGAGGGACCTGTTGGTTTGCCAAAATATCTGCATTCAGCCAGGTGTCCTTGAAGCTCTCCAAAATGCTTCCAGCCAACTTCCAGCCAAATGGCACATAATACAGTAGGTTTTTGTGATATGTTGTCAAATTGTTACATTTTGTATCATTAAGAGTGTCTAACTGCTCATAAAGTGAATAATTCTGAATAAATGTGGCTTTATATTCCATTCTTTATCTTTTTTTAACAATTTCAAAGCAGTTCATTTTAATCCCTTTCCTCTTTGAAGTTATTTTTATCACTGTGCTCCTCCACAGGGGGCCAGAGATTTGGTCACTTTCCACCAGCAGTACCTTTAGACACACTGGCAAGTCAATGTCTTGCTCAAGGACACTAAGTGTAAGCTGATATATGGCAGAGGGGCAGGTTTCAGTGGTGCTCCGTGTTCTCTATTGTAAGGACACTATAAACTTTCCACAGACAACAATGTCCTAATATGCTTGGATTAAGCAGCTGAGTCAGATAACATATGGTTATACCCTCTCCCACTTGTACATATAAAATATATAAGTAGGACAGGCAAGTATAACGCATTAGAAATAACAGCAGATGAGGGTTGTGCTGAAATAGATGGCCATCTGAAGAACCCTCTGGCCATGAGAAACAGACTTTCTGCCTGGTTAAAGTAAATCCTCTGACTTTGGGCCAATCTGTCATCTTGCATAGTGCCTCCTGTTTTGGCTCAGTATCAAACTTTCTCTCTTTTTTTCCACTTACTCCCCCATTTTTTTGCTACTGTCTGCAGGGTCTGTGTCTTTTTAGAATATATATCTCTTCATTGTAATGTGAAGATACAGCATATTGCTGGTATCCACGAGTTTTCAAATTTACTGTTTCACAAAAAAAATTTAAATACAGTAAAGTGCATTATTATTTTTTTGATTGAGATGTCAAATTACAGTTATTGACTTGCATTACTGAACAGAATAATTAGTTTTACTAGTTCTTATGTTTGATTAATTTCAGATTTCAGAAATTCAGTGTTCTTGAGTTAGTGTATAAAAATGTGATATTAGTTTATTGCTTAATATTGTCTAACAACACAATTTTTAGTTATAAGCTAAGCTGTAAGTTATTGACAGACATCTAAAATATTTTTTTCAAAAGTAATAAATCCATCAAGCCAGTATTTTATATAAAATAGTACACCAAGTTGTATAAAAATAGTACAACCTTTTTCCCCTCCACATTTTGAGCATTTTCTACTTGTCAGAAAGACAAAACTGCTTGTGTGAAGAAACAGAAATAGAGTCAATTACCAAGATATACTGTCTAAATTTGGACTCTACTCTCCAAGGCAGAAGGGAGTGAATGTGAATTGGCGGGTCCCATGAGTAAGAAAACATCTGCCAGCCAAAACACAGGGTGGGGGGTGAGTTTCTCCTCTGGCCATGGAAATACAGTACTCAGGCTACAGGTCTGACACAGAGCTATACTGCTGAGGGCTCATCCCTGATGTTTCAAAGTCATAGCCATTTCTGATCTTGGTAGGTTTAACTTACTTCTACAAGGTTGAATATCCTCAATAAATTTTGTTATTCAGCTAAAAAAATTGTGTGTGGTTAAGCAAAGTTGGTTGCTGACAAATAGATACAAACTATCATGAGCATCATATGATGTTATACATGACTGGAAAGAAAAGAGTGGAAACAGGTATGAAAATTTTCAGTATTCGCAATAGCTTTACACTAACATATCAAGTGGTTCCTCTCTGTGCTACATGAAACATCTGCTTACCTAAAAATTGTGCCGAGCTTTTATGTCCTGTTTTGCTTACATGTGGATTTGTGGCGTGATTAAAAACCCTGCAAGAACTGCACTCAGCATGGCCTACGGATGTCCTCGTTTCCCTCTGTCCTAACATATTTGGGACAGAGATTTCAATCTTGGAATAAATGTTTTGATTTAGTGTGTGTGATTGAACCATTCTTAGAAAAAGGCATAAAATTAGCTAAGCAATCATATATGTATATATACAGTTTAATTTTTATGCCAACAATGTCTTGTGTGTTTGTATCTTTTCTGTGTCATTGACTATTTTTGTAAATAAAGCTTTTAAAAAAGACATATATGGATGCTGAGGCATATTTAAGCCACAGAGAGCTTCGGTATCTGTTTGCATACATCCTGCATATTCATCCTGTTGCTTCCTAATTAACATCCATTTCCAGTTAAACTCCCAGCCTCCCACATGCACAAGCCATAAAAGGACTACCACTGCTATATTTGACATATGAGTTCCTACATTTGTGCAACCAAAAAAAAAAAAAAAGAATATTGCAAAAAGGTTTCTTGTAATTTAATTCAGAAAGGTAATATCTCATATATTCATTGATGTAAAGTGGAATATTTCAAGCCTGCATCAAAATGGCAATAAAGCAGCTTGTGGCACTGCTAAGATAGTATTGAGGCCCAGATTGGTTTCATTTTGACCTGTAGCTTGTCTGTGTTTTTGGGGCCAAGTATCTTCCTCTTTACACCACTCCATAGTGCCAGCCTGAACACTGCACAGTAATAACATGATAAGCAAATTATCTTGTAGTAGGTTTGGGCACTAGGCAGGTAGTACTACTGGAAACTACTACTCCATAAAGCTTGTCAGCAGATGAAAGCATGAAGTGCTCTAAACTCTCCTGCTAGACATTTTTACTGACTTTGGACTTGATAAAACACAGTGTTCAAACCAACACTGGCAGATGACCTGGCATCCCAAAATTACCACAGACTGTGGAAACTTCAAGGCAGAAGGGAATATCCTAACAATGAGAATTATTCAACTTTTGATTTTTATGGGCTATAAGCCATCATGAAAAAGAATAAAAAAATTTCAAAAAATCTGAAATATTTCACTTTGGATGGTCATCAAGGAAGCATGTCCATCTATATCTAGGAGAGCAATCCTTGCTTTGTGTCCTTATTTCGTGACCATGTCGTCATGTCACTGGTTTATTTAAATCTTTTAGAGGTCAGTCCAAAAAACAAAAAGACAGATGGCGGGAAAACACTTAGTATCCATTGACATTTAGATGTAATCATTTAAAATCAAATGTGCAGATCCACAGAGCTTAAAGAACAAAAGAAAAAAAGTGAAACTGACCAAATCCTTGTAGTCTGATCGGTGTATTTAAGCAGAGATGCGTTTTGCAGATGGGAAAAAAGACTTTGCTATGCTGCATTTGCATAACCTTTAATTCAATGTTTGCAGGAGGGGGGAAATGGCGAGAAGGGGATTTTGTCTCTTATCCCTTCATCTTCACAATCTGTGATTTAATTAGCAACATAAAGTTAGATGTAAAAAGTGGGTTGCTTGACCTAATTTAATGTGTCAAGCACAAATAGGGTGAAAAACATCTTTCAGCCAGAAAATGAAAAGAGCACAGGTCAGTACTGTTTCACTTTTAAGTACAAGGAAATAATATTAAGACAGGTGAGTTATAATGAGTGCAAGTAGGACTGATGAAAGTTTATTTATTTGTTGACAAATGGAACTAACACTGCATATTACTTTATGTCTGTAATACTGCATAGCTGCAGTATTAGTAGTGTTGTAGCGGTTTGAATCCACTAGCCTGATTGGGCCTTTCTGCATGAGGTTTGCATGTTCTTTCTGTGCATGTGTTAGTCTCTCCGGATACTCTGGCTTGTTCCTGGCATGTTAGATCAACTGCATATTCTAAATTGGTCATAGGTGTCAATGTGAGTGTGAATGTTTCTCTGTCTTTTTGCGTTAGACCTGTCCAAAGGTGTACCCCACCTTTCGCCCTGCGATTGCTGGGATAGAGTGTAGTCTCCCTGTGACCCTGAACTGAATAAGTGGATAATTGTGCATGCTTAAATTAGGGTACTGTGGAACAAAAACTCCTAATTTTACAGTTTACAGATAGACAGCTTTTACTATTGGATGTCACTTTCAGAACAAAATGCATGTTTTGACAAAATGAATCCCTATTTATGAAACGAACAATGCCTCTGTTATAGTGTTCATTCTCCAGTTTGCCACAGAAAGAATCAGTTTATTATAACAAAATGATCGATTTTAGTTTTTAATTTCTTTCTGCATCCTATACTTTGGCTTTTGTTCAACACACAGCCAGTTTCTCTTTTGGATTTTGGATCACAGCTTTGGAATTAAGCTTTTATGAAGATGTCAAGTCAGTGAGACCAACAAAATCATTAAGTGCATTTTATTTCTATTGCACATTTAAACATCTTTCCAGATCAGAAGGTTTTTTAAAAGTTTAGAAATGGTAACAATGGGCAAAAAAATGACTGAAGTCACAAAGAAAAATGTTTCACCTCCTGGTTTTGTTGTTGTTGTTTAGTTTTTTTTTAACAATGGGCATGATTTGATATAAATGAGCCAAACAATGTTTAATATTAGTGTTAGTCTAGGTGTCCCACTCCACACTCTAAACCTTCTCCTCTTAAAAATTGGGGCAAACAATGATCCTTTGGACATTGTAAGATCTAGCCAGGCTGACAGAAGCGTACTCAAATTCAAATCAAATTCAAATTTTATTTGTCACGTACACAGTCATACACAGTACGATATGCAGTGAAATGCTTAGACAACTGCTCGTGACCTAAAGGAAAAAAAAAGGAAAAGGCTATGAATAAGATAGGAAATAAATATGAAAAATTAAAAAGGGTAAATTTAACTAGGAAGGAATAAAATATAAAAAAAAAAAAAAAAAAAAAAAATTAAGGTTAAAAATGAAATAACTGTACAACACAAATTAGAATGAAGGGTAAATTTAACTGGGAAAGAATAAGATAAAATATATAAATTAAAGTTGAAAATAAAATAACTGTACAACAAAATACACAATACACAGTATAGAACTATATAAGAATGTATGAAGAAATATAAATAAATAAATATATATATACACACACAATAACAGCAGCTGTACAAGTATTAACTGGAAATGAAGAATATAGTGACCAGTGTTGTGCAAGCCACATTGTCTTGTGCAGTGCAAATATGCTTAAAGTGATTTAAGTGATGAAGTGAAAACAATGTCCAGAATGTCCAGTGTGTGTGTAAGAACTATATGTGTGGGTCAGTACTGTGTGGTGGTGTGATTGAGAGACCGTATCGCCTGCGGGAAGAAGCTCCTCCTCAGTCTCTCTGTGTTGGTCTTCAGGGAGCAGAATCGCTTTCCTGACCTCAACAGAGAGAACAGTCTGTTGTTGGGATGGCTGAGGTCCTTCACGATCTTCCTGGCCTTGGTCCAGCACCGCCTGCTGTAGATTGAGTGCAGGTCAGGGAGCTCGGAGCGGATGGTGCGCTCAGCTGACCGCACCTGACCTACTCCTCCACCCATTAAGCTGCATCTGCCATCGAGGAACATCTGTATGTGAAATTAATGGGGACAGGCTGAGATCTCATAGATACCTCCCAGCATAAAATGCCACATTCATGTAAAGCATTTTCATCAACAGCAGCTATTTTTAGTGAGAATAATCCATCACCCCTGGTTGTGTTGGTGCTGAAAAAGGGGAATGACATCTGGGATTTCTGTATCAATCTATATCTAATATGGGTGTCACAATTTGAAAGTTTTGACAACAACTGTGATATCTGAAGATTGCAAAAATGATATGATATTAAAGATATGCATATACAATCCCACACCAGTACTCTTATACTACTCAGTGCTTCTCAGTGCTACATCCTTTCAGTAACTACTTTACTTCATGGCAGACTAAAGTATGGTGACTACAGCTAACGACATTCCTTTTTTTTCTGCACTTTGACTCCTATCCACATCCATAGACTGAGTCACAGAAAGAATTGCAGCTGGGCTTTTTCACAAGTTGCCTTATTAAGGTCAAAAGTGACTTGAAGTCTTTTTAAAGTCTAGTCCTTCTGGATGTTTTAACATACGTTAAACACTGTGAATGAGCTCACTTGATATACCAGCTGTAACTACCACAAACGTTCTCAAAAACACAAAAGCAATAAATAAACTAAAATTAAGAATGAATTTCACTAATAATTTTCCCACATTTTTTAAAATAGATATTACCTCATTACTGGCTATGATAAGTGTTATTGGATGGTCTAGTATGTAAAAGACTGGTACATAAGATAAATACTGCTGTATACTAATGTGTTAAACATATTGGATGCATGAATTTTAAATGTTTTAATTAGTGCCAGTGTGAAATCTGCAACATATAAAAATTATGGTTGCTCTTTTAAATAAGTGCAGAATATCAATACATTAGAGACTGTGAAGATACAAATCTAAAAAGCAGTGATATCAAAGTTAATATATTTTATATATATATTGTATGCAGGATGAACATATTCTTAGAGAATATTCAGGCTATAAACTGAAACAGCAGAGACCAGGGTATCCCCATGTGTTTTTCTTAATTGTGCCTCCAGCCGTCAGTACAGAAAACCTCAGGGTTCAAGCTCCGGCCCTGTCAGCAGGGCACCATAATCTTCACGGTGTGTCTGTGAAGCCTGGGGCTTTATCAGAGGAGGTATTAAACACAAACAGCTGGGAAAAGGTATCTCAAACTGAAGAGCCAAGTGGAAGATTATTCAGCATTAGGTGTCATATATCTATTGGTGTATGAGTTCACACGCTGTAAGATGATGTGTTTCTGAAAATGCTTTGTGGCTCCCTAATGTTAGACTTTAAAAGGCCAGTCAGGATTTCTGAATCTCTTACTGACTGCTCTTGAGAAAGACTGTGGTTTGGTTTATGAATGCAGCTCTGGTATGACATGACTCTCACAGCATGTGTGGTGCTAGATGGGCTTTGGTTGTTCCACTAAACTGAAACTGTTGCACAAATTTAAGCTAGCTGAGATTTGCATTGATGATGTATTTCTGAGATGTGTGGTATGCACTTTTGTCACATTAGCACTACACGTTCAAATAGTACAGCATGGATAAATGGTCAGGTGAAAAAGAATAATTATATAGTATAGTGCAGGAAACGACTTTATTCATTCATGCAAAAGCAAATTTCTTCATGTTAAAACTAGAGATGGACCGATCCGATATTACGTATCGGTATCGGTCCATCCAAGACCTAAATTACTGGAGAGAAATAAAAAATGTAATCCGATCCATTAAATATAAAAAAAAAGCACCTCACAAAACTTGCGACACGGCGTAACTCGGCTCATAACCGTAGCACATCGGAGCAGTGTGCATCATGTGATAGAGCGGCTGTGTGTATTTGTAGCCTTGCTACCAAACCAGCATTTCATCTCCGATGAAGTTATCCCAGAGAGAAGTAAAGCAAGTGTGTAAGTTCATCTCTGAATGTTTGTAAAGCATTCCCACGTTAAGCTTAACAACCGATATATGGAGCGACTGCCTCGTCTTGCTCCTACTTCAATCGTGAAACTGATTAATGATCAGCTGATCGGCTTTTCTGTCGCGAGTCCGTCTCTCTTGTTTGTTTTTGGCCCACTTCGCGCCAGAAAGAGGAAACCAGCGGCTGAACAACAGCAGCACGTTTAACCTTGATAAGCTGTTGTTAGAATTTATTTAATATTACTTTCTACACCAGGATCCTTTTCTATGCAGCTGACGGCTGGTAACTGTGCAGGGGCGGATCTAGCAAAGTTTAGCCAAGGGGCCGATAGGGCATGAACAGGTAAAAGGGGGCACAAAGACATACTTTTCTTTCTTATTCTCATTTAAAATGTCTAGCTTTTAATAAATAATTATCTGGATCTTACACCCAAAGTTTTAATCTTATGTAAAATATATATAAGTCCATTACTGTATATAGTAACTGTTAAGTCTAATATACCCTAGTAAGCTATACTACTTCTGTACCATCTGTGCAGTCTGCAATTCTGTTGAAGAAAGATGTTGAATCTTAATTATTCTTGAAAATTTTTTATCCAAGAAATTTTTTTTATTTCTGTGCATTTTTTTCCCACACTGCATCAAATTAAAGTTGATTACATCGATTAAGCATCATGAGGTGGAGGGTGGGGGGTGGTTCCCTATTTTTTTTTTTTTGCTGGGAGTTTGCAACCCTATTACGGTAGTTAGGTTGCTTAATATTTCTGCTAAGTACTCTTTAAAATACCAGAATAGGAAGGATGGAGTAGGTTTAAGTTTATTAGATTGTTCAGTATTGCTGAATTATGAAATATTTTGGGTGCAGTGTATTTTTTACATACAGGTATAACAGAATAGCTTTAGTGTTGTTGTTTATCTAAACTTGAGTATGAACTTATACAAAATGCAGCAATATATTAAAAAAACTGTTTTATTGATTAAAAAACTCACTATATCGGATTCATATCGGTATCGGCAGATATCCAAATTTATGATATCGGTATCGGACATAAAAAAGTGGTATCGTGCCATCTCTAGTTAAAACAGAGTTTTTCCTTCGCACTGTCACCAAGTGTTTGCTCATAGGGGGTCATCTGATTGTTAGTGTTTTCTCTGTCTTATTTTACAGTCTTTACCATACAATATAAAGTATAAAGCGGAAGTACCAGCATATTCACCCCAAGGTCATACTGCTCTAGAATCTAATGCAGGGTTTGGGGTCATGGTCCTGGATTTTGCACCAAGGGATTTCAGTTTTTGGACTTTGAATTCTTATTTTTTAAATATTCTCTACTAGGCTCTTAATTTGTTGTTTACATTCTCATGTTGAATCTCCTTAGCATTTCTTTTTGCTTTATTCTCAGTCAAGTTCTAATTCCTTTGGTGTTTGAATTTTTTCTCAGTTTTTATGTATTAGTCATTTTTTTTAAAGATACTCTTGGTTTAGTTTAGTTTTCTGTTTTCCTCATGTTCCTTTGTATCTTTTCTTCGTGTGTTTTCCACTTAGGTTATTTTCTGTTTTATTTCAGCAGTCTTGTGCCTTGCTTTTAGTTTTACTTGTGTAATTCTTGTTCACTGAATTAGTTTCAGTTGTTTCCCAGGTGTCCCGGCTTCGCTTGTTAACCTTTGACTTTAAAACTTCAATTGGTTAGTGTTCTTTGCTAGAGTGTCTGCATTCTTTGCCTGTGTTCCTGCTGCATGTTTTCTGTATTTGGCCCTAGTATTTTGCATTTTCTTATTTGCCCCCTGAGGAACTTTTGCAATTCACCTGAATAAAGGTTCGTTTTTGTTATTTTATGTCTGACATGAGAGTCCTGGACATGGGGGTTTTGTCCTGCTCACCATGACAGTCTTCATACCCTGCAGACTGTGACACAGATAAATTGCAATAAAACCCAACAACTACGGGCTCAGACTTTACAGGCCTCAGTTAGCATGTTAAAGTTCATTACAGTACAATTAGAAAGAGTGAAAAGGTAAAGCTTGTTCAGAAAAGTTGCCAAGAGAAAGCCTTTTCTGTAGGTTTGCAAAGTTGATTTTGGAACACAGTAATCTGTGTTTGGTTTTCACCAAAGATGGCACCGTGGATTATAGTCAAACATCTCTACTTTGTCTCAGCACAAACGCAACATACCAACTGTCAGACTCGTGTTGCAGGGATGATGATTTGAGCCTCTTTTACAGCCACAGGATCTGGGCACCTTGCAGTCATGGAGTTGACCTCCTCGGTATACCAAAGTATTCTAGAAGCATACGTGAGGCAAATAAGGTGGACACTATTGCAAAGGAACACAAAAGCATTGCAAAGAAAATGTATTATGAGCTAATGCACAAAATTTTGCTGTGATCATTCAGGGGATCTTTACAACATCAATAAAAAGTGTCAGACTATTTAATCAATTCAGGTACATTAGCAATTCCCATATACAACATGTCTTTAATGTAAGCTCATATTTTGAGCTTTGCTTCTGAAATGTATAATTTAATATTAAATGCATATTTTAGAGAAAACGTTCCGTACTTAACATAACTAACCATCAGATTATAAAGATTCGCAATATAAACGGAAAGTTCTGTGTGACTCTAAAGTATTTGGGAATAACTGGAGAAACAATGATGCTGTGCAGCTTTTCCACATGTTCTTACAACTTGTGAAGCAAATCAAGTAAGCTGTGCAAACTTTAATAAGAGCAGAAACTTCAGTGGAGAGCTCTTCCTTGCAATCTAAACTGTGGGGTGATTGAGCGCTTCTCATCTCCTGTGGCTTCCTCCTCTTTGTCGTTTCACTTATTGAAATCTCCAGCTGGGCTTGTAGTGTAGCTAGCAGGAGACTGGCTGAAAAGTGTTTTGCTCTATTGCTGACTTGGCTTTTATATTCCTTCTACTGGGAATGCACAGTGTCTCTTGGACAGTTAATTACTAGAAAACTTCCATAAAGTTCTTACAGTTGTTTCATGAACTGTTAAATGCGCTGATATTTGACCCACAGAAAAAGATATTTGGCACAGCTCTAGACAACTGTGCCAATGATGGTTTTAGCTGAAAACAGATGGTGGACATGAAGTATGTAAATTCAGTTTGGAGACCATTAAAAAAACAATCAGTGAACCACAGGAAGCAGAAAATATACATAAGTTCAGAGAATAAGAGACATGCACAGGAAGGCAGCTGTTTGGAGACCGGCTTTTTTTTGAAATACTAAGGGTGCAATACAGCCTAGAGGTGGGAAAATGTGTTTACAGACTCTATTTACTTGTTTATTTTGTTCACAGCATTGCAGGTGAGGTATTTATTAGTGGAACTGTTAGCATCACAATACCCAATGAATCTGCATACAATGTGAAATCAGCTAAAAAGAAAGTGGATCTTTAAACAGGATGATAATGATTCAAAGTATATTATTCATACGTTAAATAAACATAATAGATGTAAAAATAAAAATAAAAAAATCCTACAGACTTTACTTAAATTCAGAGATGAGAAGACAGCGTTTGATCCAGATATCCTCTAGAGTCCTTCCCCATGACAGCTGGGGAGACAATGGGGCTGTTTGAAAAAACCCTGATGACCAGGGTATCCTTACCCCATACTTCAATTTAGGACCCATGGCAAACATTGACTAAATCATTAGTTTTATATTACGTAATAAAACTTCTTTTGTGGAATCAGGTGATTTTGAATGGGATCAGCAGGAACCACAAAACATTTGTATTTTTTAAGAAGCCCTAATCATATAGAAATAGGAAACAATAATGCCATATCATTAGTGGAAAAACTGACAATGTCAAATAGTGAACCTCTGAGATACAACTGCATGGATCCGAATTAGTGTGATGAGAGTTAAATGCAATATAGACTCTCTGCTGTGGAATAGGTTTTATATATGCAACTTGTTAACTCTTACCATACTAATTAACAGAGAATGTATACTTCTGAAATTGTAGCTACACACAGAACACACCAAGAATATCTGTTCAATCAACAAAATTAGCTACACTTTGTGATTTGCATGTCTCCCTTATTAGGCTGTGGCACTGTAACCTTTAACGTTTAAATAGATCCAGCTTAAAGTTTCAGAGCTAATGTGTGGTTGTCACATTAGAAATAAACAGCAGCATCAAGAGTGCAGTCAGCATTAATTAACTTGAATTACTGCACTGCGCACTAAATGTCAAGGTTAACAGTTTTCTGCAGCATTAATCTCTTGTTTTATTTACAACAGTGTTGCAATTAACTTACTTTTTTTTAATGTTCATAATAGATTAAATGTGTGAAATGGCCTTTTTTTTAATGTAAAAACACTATAGAGGCTGGCTGTGTTAAACCTTCTTCACAGCATAGCCCTCAGGGGAGGTTAGAGTAACACAAAACAAAGAACTTAAAACAGAAATCAAACCATGGGGAAACAAACAGAAACTCCACACTACAACACAGAAACCAATGAATCAAAAATGGATTTGCCGTGGAATAAAATGAGATCAGGAGCTCAGGAATATACGAACAAAAAATCCAAACGATAATCGGAAGAAGAACAAAACCCAGGGATCATGGCATAAAGAGTGGTAGTTCGGAGTGGTCCCTAAGAACCCATTTTAATACACACCTCTGTGTAGGATAAAACCTTTCTTATCTTGAGAAAGGAATGGGCCTTGTCAGATTATAATATTATTTTATGCCATGTTAGACCCTTAATTAAAGATGGTGAATTATTATGTAGTTTTAGTTTGCATTATTCTCCTGAATTAGAAGAAGGTGATAACTATTGCATTTGTTAAGGTGATTTGCATTACATTAGACTGCTGGTTGATTGTGAATGAATGATATTGTTTTATGATGCATTATACTGCTGAGTTATAAGAAATACTGTTCGCAGAAAGTCATCGCCTTATTTGTCTGATTAGAAGAGAAGAGAACATACTGGAGTTTTCTGCCCCATCTCAGCAGGAGCAGATAAACAGGGAGCCAAGGTTGTAGCTTAGGCACCGTGTGAGAGAAAGAATGTGAATGTTTAGGCTTTTATGATTAGGTGGGGGCCACTAGAGGCTATAAGAGTTTGATCAATGCTCCACCATTTTGAGATCTGATGCTGTCTGCGTACGGTGTCCATCTCCCACGCGTGTGATCATTAAAATCATCGTTTGACTCAACCCGGCCGGACCAGTGTTGTTATTGTGGTTTTTCCTCTTGTATCCATCCCCAATATTTGAATCCGTAACCGTTTGGGGGCTCGTCCTGTGGTATTGGGGTGGAATTTTGGAGGTTTGGACGGTCCGAGGTTGTCGAACGGACAGGCACAAGCCAGTGGTCTGACGTGAGTGGGCATAAGCCGGCTTATACAAAGGTAAGGCACTACCTGTTGAATTATTTCCAAAGTGTGCCAAATTGGACATGATAAAATTAAAGTCTACTCACTGAAGTTACTGGTAGATGTCGGTTTTGATTTTGATGAAAAATCTCATGAGAACTGAAGCTGAAGTAATGATAATGAAACGTTGAAAGTGCATTTAGAGCAGTTGGACTGCTGATTGAAGTTAAAGCAGTTGGACTGCTGAGAAAAGTTAAAGGAGTTGGACTGCTGAGTGAATTTAGTTGGATAGGGAATTGGTCATTTTGTGGGTTAGAGTCCCCATTGGTCAGACAGGTTGGACCTGCGTCAGTCATACACTTGTTCTGGGGTGTTGACTGTTGTTTCAAAGTATTATAAATTATTATAGAACGGCGGTTGGACCGCTGAGAAGCGCAGTGCTCAGAGGTAATGCTTGCCAAGGCCGGGGACGCCTAGGCCTTGTCCTCTTTGAGGGATAGTCAGTTGGTCACTGTGGAGCTTGGGGCACTCCAGAATAACTAGTGGTTGGACCACTTTGCCGTTTGGAACGGTATCTGCGCTTTTTTGGGCAGCAAAGGTTGGACCTTGGGTGTTGGACACTTTTAAATTAAGTTAGGGACTTTAGAGATGAGGCCAGAAACTGTTGGACAGATACTGGTTAATTGATCACAAAAAAGTTGGACTTTTTCGGTTGGACCGTTAACTTAAATTTGTCAAAATTGTGTAGGCGCTAAATCTGTCAGGCCTGAGAGTGATTGTAAATATAAGACGTCTTTGTAATATAAAATAATAGAGCTGTGTGTGAGACGAGACTGTGAGTGAGACTGTGTGTGACGACAGCGCGCTGCAGCGCTGCGAGCTATTTTTAGACGGTGTGTGAACATGCAAATGAGGTGGCTGCTGTGAAGCGCACAGAGGACTTCTGCTTCCTGTTTAGCGTGTTATTGAGTTTTATAATTATGATTTGCAAACAATGATATATGCCTGTAATTAAAACGCTGATTTTGCTGATTATAATATTACAAATAAGGTTTTGAATGACTAGGGTGAATGTTTGATGTTTGGCTGGGTTTTGAAATAGAACAGACAAATCGTGCATGATTTAGACCGGCACTTCAGTCGGCAGAGTGAGATTGTGTGAGAAATACAGCTGTGATTTGTTTCAGTTTTGTGGTGTGAAGCAGGATTTATAAGATTTTTAAAGTGACTCTTGGTTCAGCCCAATAATATAAGCGGTTACATTTGATTTACTGTTGGTTTTATCATAATATAGGGTGTGATCAAGCACGAATTTCAGCTGTGTGTGTGACAGGAACTCTGCATGCCCATAAAAGGCAAACTGCCTGACTGTGAGAAGTATGCACCGAGAGAGAGAGAGTAAAATCTAGTCAGATGAAGTAAGTGAAGGTTTTTAGAAAAGAAATAGTAAGTGAAGGTTTTCAGAAAAGAAATAGTAAGTGAATGTTTTCAGAAAAGAAATACTAAGTAAATGTTTTAGTGTGTTAATACAGGTGGATTTCTCCCAACCTGGAAACCTGAGTACAGCGGCAAAAGCATAAACAGAATTGGGACGACAGACAGGCCAAGCTTTGGCTCAAAAGTTTACAGCTTGACCTCACTTTGTCCCCACCCCGAAAAGAAACTTAAAGGACATCTTCTCCTCCAGTTATCGGTTACCATCACTGGAAATTTGCAGGCAAGTTTTTGACTGAATTGTTATTGGCACCATGTGTCCCTGAATCTCACAAGCAAGCCCTAACTCCTGGCTGAAGACATGGAATGCTGTTATTTAAGGTGGGAAATCAAAATTTGGGAAACAAAATAAAAACACACACACAACCAGAGAAATGTATGAGAAAGGCACGTGTTAGAAGAAATGCCTTGTTTGAGAAAAAAGTTAAAATAACCCACCTACAAACCCACACACACGCATGAAGAAACAGCTTACATTCATGAACACGTGAAGATTTTCCAGCAAGGTTAAAGCAGCGAAATTTAACATACACCTGTTGTTAAATGAGGAAGTTTGTCCACTACTAACAAATAAACTCTCTGGGTTGCAGGACAACAACTTAACTTCAAAAAAAGAGACACTGGTCTGACCAACCGACCAACCAACGACACGACAAATTTAGTGGGTAAAAGATTCAAATTGTGACATGTTTCCCGCTGATTGATTAATACAAGTGATTACTGAATGAAAGAAAATTCCTTTTTGGGCTTTTAAACATGATTTTAAGAATTTTAACATGTACCTGCGTTGTCCTGTCAGCTTGGTGGGTTAGGAGTTGATTATATGGTGAGAAAAAAAAAAAAAAAAAAGGGGGAGAGAAGGCTGACACAGGGCCTGGCCCCGTTGTTTCTCCCCTCTCTGAATAACACAGCCAACACAACATCATTTTCCTGTTCGTTTGTTTTTGTTTTGTTTTTGTTTTGTTTTTGTTTTTTCTCTTTATGCTTGATTACAGGCTGCTTTGCCGAGGCTGACCTGGACTCCTGCTCTCCCCTCTACCATCTTTGCTCACTCCTCTACCATCTTTGATGTGACCCTGACCAAATGCTACAGCAGCTGGACCCACAACAACAACCTGAAAATGTCAACAGAGCTGCAGGAAAGCGATCTCATGCAGCGGAGACGGAGAGCATTAAATCCAAGGCCCGTTTCACTACACAGGGGAGATTTCCAGACAGCTTCAGCTAACAGAGCTCTGACGAGACGCCCATTAAGCCCAGATGAAAAGTGAGGCCGAGCAGAAGAATGCTGACCTTAACAACTCTGCATTAAAACTGTGCAGGACAGTGACTGACCAACACGGATGACCGGGCAGCAAAAAGGGCGTGCCAGAGACAGGAGGAGTAACTGAGGTCAGGAGGCACCTCAGAATGGACAAAAGCACCAGAAGAAAATAAGCTGAAGGCACAGGTGTCGGGGCTCGGCCAGGAGCTGACCTCTGAGAAGAGCCGGACAGCAGAGCTGCAGAAGGCCGTGGAGCAAAGCAAGGAAAACATCAATGGACTTTAATCTGACGTGTACGGAAAAGACTCTGAGGTTTCTGCCCTCAGTAAGAGCTCAAGGCATCAGAGCAGAAACTGAGCATGGCTCAGGAGGAGCTGGCTGCTAATCGAACCCATCAGTCAGGCTTGGAGTCCCAGACACAGGACTTGAAATCAGGCTGGAGCTTGCTGGAGCAGGAGGTCGCCAAATCTGACAAGAAGCTCCTACAGCAGGAGCAAGCCCTGAAGGAGCTACAGAAGCAAAAGGGTCAAGTTAAGGAGGAGCTGGACAAGGAGAAGATGCAAGACACTGGAGAAAAGGACTGCCTCAATTGGGGCCAGAACCAGTATGGACAGAACTTTGAGCAGCAGCACCAATGGATGCAAACAGACTGAAATGGAGGAGGGCAGGACCCCAGGGCACGCTTCAGGCCATGGTTTACCCAGAACACCAGAACAGGAAAGTGATGAACACAAACACACACAAACACACACATCTACATATACTGACTCAGAATGAAGAGAAACACACATATGAACACATATGCACTCGTTGATTCACTGAGAACTGATACACGCACTGAGTCAATTGAGTGAGAAATGACACACACACGCACACAAATCGAAATGCTGATTCAATTCACTGAGAAGTGATCCACACTACACACACACACATGCACACGCTTGTGCAATGAAGAGTGATGCACACACACACGCTGCTGCAATGAAGAATGCTTTACTAACAAATGCTTATGCTGACACGCAAAATGCTGCACACAAACATCCAAATACAGAATCTGTTACAACAACAAGAAGCCATTGATTGTTTATTGGTTAAATGCATTTCATGTCATCCAGAGGGCATTTGTGTAGATTTAGGGTACAGGGTCTAAGGCAGTTTGGTTATGAAAACAATGTCTGTGCGTGATGTCTGTCTATGGCTCAAGGCCTCGACTGAATTGTTTACTGTGCTTCACACAGCCTGATAAGGAGCAGTGGTACAGAGTGAAAATGATGAATTAACGGAGTGAGATTTATATCGGAGTGCCACATTTTTTGTGAGTGAGATTTAATTGAAGGAGGAACACACTGGAAAAAAAAAAAATCCAACAACTCAATTTGTTCTCATTGAGATGACACGATACGATCTAATAAGAGTGGTTAGCTGCTGAACTCACGGAATCCACAACACCGCATAAGATTTCAAACTACAGGAAAATCACTGGAGTTATAAGAGGCAGACAGCGACACACACACCCCATGCATGCTATTGCTATTTATTGTGAATTAACCTGTCAAGGGCAAGAACAAAATAATTCTGCATCAAATACCGGAAATCATAGCTTTCCTGTATTTCCTACATTGTTGGCATGCTGGTTGGTGCTGTTGCTCCACATTAAGAAGGTCTTGGGTGCAGGTCCACAGTCTGGCTAGTTTGCAGTGGTTTCTCTCTGGGTATTCTGGTTTCCTGCCACAGTGAAAAGTCATGCAGCTATTAGAGCTAGGTTAATTGATGATTCTAAATTATCCATGAATGTGAGTGTGAATGGCTGTTTGTTTCTATCTGATAGACTGGTCAGCTGTCCAGGGTGTACCCTGCCTGGTAACCTATCACTTCAGGGTTATTTCCCGGCCCTGCGGCAGCCAGGAGAAAGATAGGAGGATGGTAGTTGTTGTAGACCCATTCAATTTTTATGGTAACCAGGATCTAGACTTTGTTGAGCCGTATGCAATATGAAGACAACATGTAGTATTTAAGTGACCAAGTAGAATTTGAATAAAAGTTATTGAATAGTGTTGAAATAAACTGACAGAGTTGTGAAGGATCAAAATATTCCAGGAGCCCAACTTACCCCATCTGAACATGTTTCAATCGTGTTTTATGAACACAAAATGCACAGGTTTACTGAATATGAAAAGGTTGTGTTGATTTAACTCAGTTGTTTAAGTTTCTGCCAAAGCAAAACATTTGTGTGCAACCAGTGTCCACTATTGAATCAAGTAAATCCAACATGCTTTTTGTCAAGGCAAAAAGGAGTTACGGTACCTGTATCCCTACACAATAATTGTCCCGGGAGGGAGAAAAACTTTGTGGTGAAGTTTTGGTTGATTTCTGGGTTTTACTTAACACTAGGTAGAGGCCTTTAGGGACTTTCCATGTGCTTTTTTTCTTTCTGTAATAATAGGGATCACTATTATCTCTTGTAAAGAGAAGGCAGGTGTGACTTTAGAGTATTCTTGCAACAGCAATGCAACTATGTTGTTGAAACAAAGATAAGTTACAGTTTATTGCTGATGTGTTGTCAGTTTAAAACATTATCTTTTACACTTCTTTAAAATGGTTAAAGCTGAACTGAGGGGGTCGTACAGCTTGCATGAACTGCACCGCAGGGGGAGATCTCACAGCTTGCAGACAATGATGCTGCATCTGACAATGGATCTCATCAAAGGATAGTCGGGCATAAGTGGCATTCAAATCTCATTTAGTGGAATATAAAACTGTGCAAAGATGAATAAAAATATAACTGGAAAAATATACATTTCCAGATTCCCCAACATAGTGTCTATAGTCTGCTCTATATAAAGGTCCATCTCTACTTAGAAATAAATGGAAGCCTCTTATGGACACAGAAATCACTCTTATGTGTAATGTTTTGAAATGCATAGATTACAAATATGCCCAGAGGATCCTTTGAGAAAAATAAATGCAAATTTTTTTTATACTTTTCTATTTCCTATAAATCGAGGAGTTAAAGTGCATTTCCCTTCTGTTATGTCTGTGAAGGTTCTCAGTCATCCAGGTCATCGTAGTCAAAGGAGCTTGCAAAGAAAAGCATCTGGACTTCTTTAAGTTGCTTGAAGACGTTTCACCTCTCATCCGAGAAGCTTCTTCAGTTCTAAGGTCAAATGGCGGAGAGTCCCAGATTTAAACCCAGTGGGAGTTTCCCCCCACAGAGGGACAAAAGGACCCCCTGATGATCCTCTAATCACCAGAGCCAAGGTGTGAAAATGGGTATGGGTCCCAATCAGCCAGGGTTTCGGGTAAGCTCATTGTGAACCCTGGCCCCACCTTATCACGCGATTTCCTGAGGTCAGATGGCCCAGGATGTGAGTGGGCGTTAAGGCATCTGGGGAGGGAACTCAAAACTGGATTATAGATGGCAGACAGTTGGTGTTGTAAGCCACCGCCTCTGTTCAAAGATGGTCGCTCACAGTGGACATAGATGGCTTCCTTCACTCCTCTTTCTGTCCTTTCTGTCCTCTCTGTCCAAAATGTGAACATTGGCATCCTCGAAAGAGTGTCCTTTATCCTTAAGATGCAGATGGACTGCTGAGTCTTGTCCTGTGGAGGTGGCTCTTCTATGTTGTGCCATGCGCTTGTGAAGTGGCTGTTTGGTCTCTCCAATGTAGAGGTCTGGGCATTCCTCGCTACACTGTACAGCATACACCACATTGTTAAGTTTGTGTTTTGGAGTTTTGTCTTTCGGGTGAACCAGTTTTTGCCTGAGTGTGTTGCTGGGTCTGAAATGCACCGGGATGTCATGCTTGGAGAAAACTCTCCTGAGTTTTTCTGATACACCGGCTACATAGGGGATGACAATGTTGTTGCGTCTGTCCTTCTTATCCTCCCTCGCTGGTGTCTGATCTTCTTTTCTGTGCCTCTTTGCTGACTTTATGAATGCCCAATTAGGATAACCGCATGTTGTGAGTGCTTCCTTTACATGTGTGTGTTCCTTCTTTTTTCCTTCAGGCTTAGAGGGAACATGTTCTGCCCGGTGGTGTAGGGTCCTAATTACTCCAAGTTTGTGTTCCAGAGGGTAATGAGAGTGTTCCCATTTTCCCTCTAAGCCTGAAGGAAGAGGCTTATGGGAGGGTAATGGGAGTGTTCCCATGTTCCCTCTAAGCCTGAAGGAAGAGGCTTATGGGAGGGTAATGGGAGTGTTCCCATTTTCCCTCTAAGCCTGAAGGAAGAGGCTTATGGGAGGGTAATGGGAGTGTTCCCATGTTCCCTCTAAGCCTCTTCCTTCAGGCTTAGAGGGAACATGGGAACACTCCCATTACCCTCCCATAAGCCTCTTCCTTCAGGCTTAGAGGGAAAATGGGAACACTCTCATTACCCTCTGGAACACAAACTTGGAGTAATTAGGACCCTACACCACCGGGCAGAACATGTTCCCTCTAAGCCTGAAGGAAAAAAGAAGGAACACACACATGTAAAGGAAGCACTCAAAACATGCGGTTATCCTAATTGGGCGTTCATAAAGTCAGCAAAGAGGCACCCGCCATTTGACCTTAGAACTGAAGAAGCTTCTCGGATGAGAGGTGAAACGTCTTCAAGCAACTTCAAGCAAGTCCAGACGCTTTTCTTTGCAAGCTCCTTTGACTTCCCTTCTGTTAAATTGCTTGTGACCTCTGCTCATGCTGCTCAGTAAAGCTGAAAGTCTCTTCCACTCGCTGCACAGGAATGTCCTTATTGATATGACAACTGTTATATAGCGCTAACCAGCTCTTTAATTAAACGCAACCTTTTCCTTTCCAGGTCTTTGAGCCATCCCCACAGATTGGTAATCACAAAATCCCCTTTATTCCTTTCTCCTTCTTATTCTTTCTTTCTTTTGAAAAGATGACAAATCAGTCTGAGACATAAGTATGAAAGGTAGCAGGCAGACACGTTATCAAAATGTAATATGGTGATATTATTAATAAGCAAATAATCAGATCAATGTCCTTTAATTTTATAGAGCATCTCTGTCATTTTGCATTAGCATCTCAGTGATTACAAAATTCAAAGGGTGTCTCGTGTGTTTGTCAGCGATTGTTATGAAAAAGACATTCTGTTAGCTTGTTCGATTTTTTTTTTAAAGGTTCACAGACACACAGTGAATTCATTCTCTTATCTATCAAATCCTTGTGATTTTCTGTTATTCCCCCATGACAGGCTGGGAAGAAGAGAGAGGCTCATCACATTTGTAGTTGAAATAGGATATCAAAGCACCAGGCACTGACATATTTTGTTTGAAGGGGGAGAGTAATTATAGTTAATTGCTGGTGTGAGGGCAGCCTGTGATGGTAAATTGTTGAAAGGAGAATCAGCTGGTAATAAACAAGTCATTATTTATTAGATCCCAGAGAAGCTAACACGAAGGCCGTGGGATAATGAATATTGATACACAAATATATGTACATTCTACGTTATTTGATTTTATTTATTTATTCATGTTTTTTATGTCACTCTGTTTTTCCAACACGCCTCTTATCTGTTTCCAGTTGGCACAAAAAAGAGGCACAAGCCAGCATGGCTGCTACTTTATTTATTTTTTTAAAGACCTGTAAATATATTACAATTAGTCTTACTCTGAGGTTTTTAGACTAGAAATAAAGTGACTGTAAATCAGGGCAGCACATTAGAGAGCAGTTAAATTTATCAAAAGAATTTAGAACAATTATAGAAATACAACCATTGTTTACATATACAGTTAGCTTACTGGGTAATTATGGTTAATGTGTCAACAAGCATTTGGTACCTTAAAGGTTCACGGCTGTTTGTGTGTGGGCTGTGCCATCCAACAGTCAAACAAGTTAATGCTGGTTCTGATAGATGTCAGATTACAAAGTACATCACAGTTTGTTGAAAAATTCTCCAGATCTCAGTCCAAGCATCAAGCATCTATGGGATGTGCTGGACAAACATGTCCAGTCCACGGAGACCAAACTTTGCGGCTTCCAGGACTTAAAGGATCTGTTGTTAAGGTCTTGGTGGCATATACCACAGCAAACCTTCAGGGGTCCAGTGGAGTTCATGCCTCCATGAATTGTGGGTATTTCGTCAGCAAAAGAGGGACTAACACAATATTAGGTAGGTGATTATAATGTTATACCTGATGGTGTATATAAAAGGTGAAATAACTTCAAATAGCAGGACTAATATAAGTGTGTCTGTGGCTATTAAGTAAATTATGTTGCTTTTATTTCCATAGATCCGTTAAGTTAATCTGTGATTTTTTTCACCTTACCAGTTGCCTTGGAAACTTACACACCACACACTGTACCTCTATTTTCAACACTTTTTATATCCCCCATTTTCACCAGCATAAATGAATGTCTAACAGTCGCAACAGAATGAAACAACAATAACAAAATAAGCATTAAGAGTCAGAATATGCAGTCAGTATGACAGATACGTAAATCTTAGGATGTTATCAGTCAAGATATTCAGATAAAATTGGCAGCAGAACTTTTCTCTCTGTCTCTGGTCTTGGCGACCACCCTTCTACTGAGACCATGTCTGAGGAGGGTTCAGTGAACAGTAGATGGTTCGACTAAAGGGCCAGATGCATCTCTCAGGTTGTATGTTAGGTCTATGCTGACCCCCCCCCTATTTCTTAAGGACATGGCTTTCAGATACTATTGTAGACAGTGTTTTAGGCCTGCCATTTCTTTTTCTCCTCCACTTGTACAAGTGTAATATGAATGAAGCACACAGTGCTGAGATACGTTTTTAGTTAGCTCATTGAAATAATAATAATAATAATAGTAATAATAAACTTTATTTATAAAGCACACTTAAAAACCAAGGGTATGCCAAGGTGCTTAACAAGTAAGATAGAGAATAGGAGGAGGATAATAGAAATAGGACCAAAGCAAGTACTAAGTATGCAAGCAGGTAGCTGTCACTGATACATAGGAAAGCAACAGGTACAGAGCAAACGAGAATTTAAATGAGCATAAAAGTGCATGATATAAAATCATAAAAGAAATATTAACTAGAGGGAAAGGCAAGATTGAATAAGTGGGTTTTTAATCGTGATTTGAACAGTGCAATGGAATCAGATGCGCGGAGGTCGAGAGGAAGGGTATTCCACAGTACTGGGGCAGCCAGAGCAAACGCACGGTCACCCCAGGACTTCAGCCGAGATCTGGGTTGGGTCAGAAGTAGTTGAGTGGCAGATCTGAGTGTTCTAGCAGGAGTATGTGATTTGAGAAGTTCACTAAGATAACTTTGCGCTAATTTATTAATAGTTTTGAATGTAAGGAGTAATATTTTAAATTGAATACGGTACTTTATGGGCAGCCAATGCAAGCTAGCTAGGACAGGAGTAATATGGCAAAATTTCCTGGTACCAGTCAAGAGGCGGGCTGCTGCATTTTGGACTGTTTGCAGTCTAAGAAGAAGAGAAGAGGGAAGACCGTAGTACAAAGAGTTACAATAATCCAACCTGGAGGTCACAAAAGCATGAATAAGCTTCTCCAGGTCCTCATGCAGAACATAATGCCTAGCCTTAGAGATAAGGTGCAGTTGGTGGAAGCTAGATCTCACTACAGCAGACACTTGCTTATCGAGTTTGAGCGAGCTATCCAGCAGTACACCCAAGTTACTGACATAGTCACAAGAAAAGCTAGCAAAGGAACCCAGGGCAGCACAGAGTTGGGCATGAGGGATTTTACTGTTGAACACCACAATCTCAGTCTTCTTATCATTTAAAACGAGGGAATTACTCAGGAACCATTCTTTGACCTCCCGCATGCATTCTTGAAAGTAGTGCAGGGACACAGCAAGGTCGTCAGTAACTTCAAAATAGATCTGTATGTCATCGGCATAACAGTGGAAGGCGATATTGTATTTTTCAAAGATTGTGCCTAGAGGGAGCAAATACAATGAGAAGAGAATAGGGCCTAAAACTGATCCTTGAGGCACACCACAACAGACTGGAGCGGAGGAAGAGGAGAAGGTGCCTAAGTTAACTGATAAGGATCTATCAGCGAGGTATGATTTAAACCAGTCGAGGGCAGTGCCTCTAATACCCACAGTGTGCTCAAGTCTTAGTAATAAAATGTTATGGTCCACCATATCAAAGGCCGAAGAGAGGTCCAGTAAAACTAGGACCATAGAGCGTCCAGTATCAGTGATTACAAGAATATCATTAAGATCTCTAACCAACGCTGTTTCAGTGCTATGCAATGGTTTAAAGGCAGATTGAAATTTCTCAGCAATATTGTTCGTGTCCAAGTACGCCTGGAGCTGGGAGAGAACTAGTCTCTCCAGGATCTTGGACAAGAACGAGAACTTAGAGATCGGTCTGTAGTTTGAAAGGTCATAACAGTCAGTTTCTTTTTTTAAGAATCGGGTGGACTACAGCATGCTTAAAGGCCAAAGGAACACAGCCTGAGAGCAAGGAAAAGTTCATAAGAAATAGGATACTAGGTCCGATTACATCAAAACAGTCCTTAGCTAAACGAGATGGAAGAATGTCAAGCACAGTATTGGTGTTATTCATTTGAACAACTAGCCACTTAAGAGTCAAAAGTGACACAGGCTCAAACTGGTGGAAAGTTGAAATGCACTCAGGAATGGGGAGAGGATATAAAGCAGGGGGAAGGGAGGACTTAAGAGATGAGACCTTCTCTAAAAAGTGAATTTGAAATTGCTCACAAAGAGCCTGAGAATAAATGAAAGGCATGTCCGGGGAAGGGTTAACCACAGAGTTAAAAATTTTAAATAAGGTACGGGGGTTATGGTCATTGGCCAGGATGATTTTGGACGAGAAGGACGCTTTGGCCGTTTTAGCAGCACTTTGGAATTTTAAGCGGCTAGTCCGTAGCATGTCATGAGAAACCTGAAGTTTATCTTTTTTCCACCTTCTCTCAGCGCGCCGACACACGCGACATAAGGCGCGCGTAGTGTCATTAAGCCAACACTGAGAGTAGGTTCTAGGGCGCTTCATCTTAATGGGGGCAACAGTATCAAGGATTGAAGAAAATAGCGATAACAAGGAATTAGCACAGTCATCAACCGAGTGAAAAGAACAACAGTCGAGAGTGACAGATGCAGAATCCAAGAAAGACACAGAGAAGTTTGACATCGCTTCAGCATTAATTACACGTAGCGGGCGAAGGGGAGCCGCAGGATGTAGTTCATTAGTGCATAAGCCAGTATCAAATATAACTGGGAAATGATCCGAGATCCCAGCGTCACTTATATCCTTGATACAAATGTCCAGACCATATGAGAAAACCAAGTCCAAAGTATGTCCTTTAACATGCGTTGGGTCATTAACCCACTGAGCCAGGTTAAAAGAGTCCGTTAAAGCAAGGAAGTCTTTAGCAAATGGGTCATCCTTACAGCAAGTGTGTATGTTAAAATCACCGACAATGAGAACACAACCATGCTTAAAAAGAACGGAGCCTAGGAGATCAGCAAAGTCCGTGATAAAATATTTGCTATATTTAGGCGGTCGATAAACCACCACACAGAGTGTGGTCGTGGATGCAGTCATCTCCAATAATTGGACTTCAAAGCTAGAGTAGGTAGGTGAGGGTAGCTGCCGAACTGCATAAGAATTCTTAAAGACCGAGGCTACGCCGCCACCCCTACCAGTAAGCCTTGGTGAGCTAAAAGCGACACAGTCCGACGGAAGAAGTTCGGTAAAAGGGATGAACTCACCAGGACGAATCCAGGTTTCAGTCAGGAATAAAGCATCAATCCCATTAGTGGAGAGGAAGTCATTTAAGAGAAAGGTCTTATTGACCAGCGACCTGACATTAAGCAATGCCATCCATATCCTAGGGGCTAAGCCACGGAGTGGTGCGTCGTAGGACACTTAGGTTGCTTCGGCAAACGCTGCGTCGGAGTGATGTTATCCAAACCCGAGCAGGAAAACATGCCACAGGAATCGCAGGGTAGACTTCGTGGTCGGCCGAGCAGATCCAACGGTGGGTGAGCAACTTAGCATCAGAGCGCTCCTGGGAAGGAGGGAAAGAAGATAAAATATCCAGGCTGGCATGTGGGTAGCCTGTGGCTCTGGCTTTAAAGTAGACCCTGAGGCGAACGCGACGGCCGCTCCTTCTACCGCGTTTCCTATAGCGTTTCTTGTGTAGATTCGGAATAGGTAGGTGGAGGAAGCCGGTCGGAGGGTCCGGTCGGAGGGTCCGGTCGGAGGGTCCGGTCGGAGGGTCCGGTCGGAGGGTCCGGTCGGGGCGTGGTGGCGTCACCCAGGTTCCAGCAAGGATCAGGCCGAGAGGAATGAGAGAGTCTTAGATTTAAAAGTGTTTGCCTGTTGTATGTAATCAGTGCACAGCCATTAGATGCGCATACAACTAAAAGGATAAAAAAATACAATGCCAAGGTCCATAAAGAGCGTAGAGAGAGTAAAAAGCAGCGAAGCAGATGTAGCCGAGGACGGCAAGCCACGTACACCGGCGCCATCTTGGATCACCTTGATGGTGCAAAAAATTATTTTATCAAACTGTTATTTTTGGCTGTTTTCATAGAGTCAGCTAAAGAAATGATATGTAAGTGCCTACGATGCAATTTAATACTGACTGTGTTGGTTAGTAGTTAAATGGTTAAATTGGTTAAATAAAAGGTCAGAATAACTACTAGTGCTGACTTTAAAAGTCATTATCCAGTGTGTTCTCAGGATTTGACTATGGTGTCAGAGTAAGTATATATAAGTATATAAAACTGCCAAACTAAAGTCCTAATAAGTGCATATTTATAATAATAGACTAATATTCTTCACCCACGTCTGTAAATTCTAATTCCATTTCACAAACCCTCATATTGTCCTTAGGTGTGTCAATGTCCTTGCTGTAAACCATCCACAGTGACCTTAGATTAAATATATATATATATATATATATATATATTAGGGGTGCAACGATACACAAAATTCACGGTTTGGTTCGGTTCGATACTTTGGTGTCACGGTTCGATATTTTTTCGATACAAAAAAAAATGTTCATGCCTTTTTAATTTGTCATTTATTAAAATTATAATTATATATTTTAACTCAAAAGTACAGTTTTTAAATTTAATGTTGCTGAAACAACAAAGTAATAAAAAAAAAAAATCTATCTGATCGAGAAATCACTCATCTTTGGAAAAGAGAGTTTATTATTAGTATTGTACAGCACTTTGGTCTACCAGGTGTGTTTTTAAAGTGCTATATAAATAAATAAATGATGACGATGATGATGATTACAGAGAAATGGCTCTTTCCAAAATAAAAGCTATACTATACTCTTCTTCTGGGCTATATTCTCAGCAGCATATTAAACATATCGGGTCCCCATAAGGAGAATCACGTGCTAACGGCTGTCTAAATGACTCGGCTAAAGTCTGTAGCATGCCTGCTTGTTGTTTTTGTCTGCTTCCACTTGTCTTTGCACTAGGATGATGTTGGAGTAAATGTGCAGTCATATTCGTTGTGTTCCCACTAGTGCTGTCAGCGTTAATCTCGTTGAAATGACGTTAACGCCACAACACGGCAAATCTCCGTTAACGAGCTACCGCGGATCGCCCCGAGCGTGGGGCTGGACGGCCAACACGTTAATGAGCAAACTGCGCTAACGCACTAGTTCCCACCAATGTAATTGAGAATTGCGTGGCACATCCAACATACTGTTTTACTTTTGTCCATGACGCGCTTACCTTCAGGGTCATACTACGTCACATGAAAACCAAAATAGTTCCAAACGCCACATCTGAATGAGGGTGGGGGAGGTTCAATTTGCCATGTTGCAAGTAGAGCTTAACTTCTGTCTTGCTAGCTTGCCCTGCGCTCAGTGAATCTGCATTCGACTACTCCGCCTAGGCTGCACTGTCGAGCGCAGATCCACTGAGCGCTCAACACAGACAGCATCGTCAGAAGAAAAGTTGATAAAATAAATTAAAAATTTTGTATTGTTCGATACATATGCGTACCGAACCGAAAGCACTGTATCGAACGGTTCAATATCGATACGAGTATCGTTGCACCCCTAAAATATATATATATATATATATATATATATATATATATATATATATATATATATTCTTCACACATCACTTGTATTCCTGTAGGTCTGGCCTAATCTGTAAGCCACAGCAGAGAGGCGGGATGCTGTGCCAGCAGCCTCTGTTATGTACCTGCCACAACCCCTGAGAAATCCTGGAAGTGTGCATAACTACGCGTCTCAGAATCCCACACATTCAGCCTCACACAGACCTTTCATCTGCAGCAATCCAGATTATGCTGCATATTCTGTCAGTTTGAGAGGGTTTTTATGAGAGGGAAGAGATAGAAGGAGAAAAATACAAGACTGTGTGTTTACAGTCTGATGGGGTAATATGCAAATTACATTGAGATAGGCATATGGCTTATTCTTGAGATATTTATGAGAATACAGCAGATTATTTTTCCCTTCACCGGACTGGGTCGGTCTAATTTGCTCTGTAAACCCGTGTGTGTGTGTGTGTGTGTGTGTATGCATTCCTTTCTATACACATGATTGGTATATTTCTAAGTCCTTGCAGTGGTTCCCATAATTATCTTATGAATAAAACTTAATGTTAGTTGAAATTATTCCACAATAGCATACATCACACAAATACTCAATATATTAATGTTTGCAGCTCTTAAAAACTTTTTTGTTTGGTTTGTGGAGCTTACTTAAATAGCATTCATTCAAGTTTTGTTTCACATGGCAGTCGTTTCTAATTCTTGATTAGTTTGTGTGTTAGCTCTTTCCGCTCCACGAATTGACTCCAGAAGGATGCAAGAGTCGGGGGAGAAAACAGATGGCAGAGAATAAAGAATAGATGATAAAAGTAATCATCCCTTTTATTTAAATAAACATGGTCTCTGCTACTTTATATTGCCAAGTGCAATAACACAGCAGTGTGATTCCGCATTCAGTAAACCAATTAAATAAAAGCCTTTATATGAGTCGCTCTAAGCATGGAATGTCAAGTAGAAAGAGCAAGTGATGGGTTTTATCTTTCTTGCAGTTTTTAAAACAGTTAAGATGAAATAAGGAAGTGTTTAGCCTTCAGCTAATCCAAAATGCTGCAGCAAGAGTACTGACAGGGACTAGAAGGAGAGAGCATATTTCTCCTGTTTTGGCTTCCCTTCATTGGCTTCCTGTTAAATCCAGAATTGAATTCAAAATCCTGCTCCTCACATACAAGGTCTTAAATAATCAGGCCCCATCTTATCTTAATGACCTTGTAGTACCATATCACCCTATTAGAGCACTTCGCTCTCGCTCTGCAGGCCTACTTGTTGTTCCTAGAGTATTTAAAAGTAGAATGGGAGGCAGAGCCTTCAGTTTTCAGGCCCCTCTTCTGTGGAACCAGCTTCCAGTTTGGATTCGGGAGACAGAAACTATCTCTACTTTCAAGATTAGGCTTAAAACTTTCCTTTTTGCTAAAGCATATAGTTAGGGCTGGACCAGGTGACCCTGAATCCTCCCTTAGTTATGCTGCAATAGACGTAGGCTGCCGGGGGATTCCCAAGATGCATTGAGTTTTTCCTTTCCAGTCACCTTTCTCACTCACTATGTATTAATAGACCTCTCTGCATTGAATCATATCTGTTATTAACCTCTGTCTCTCTTCCACAGCATGTCTTTTATCCTGTCTTCCTTCTCTCACCCCAACCGGTCGCAGCAGATGGCCGCCCCTCCCTGAGCCTGGTTCTGCCGGAGGTTTCTTCCTGTTAAAAGGGAGTTTTTCCTTCCCACTGTCGCCAAAGTGCTTGCTCATAGGGGGTCATATGATTGTTGGGTTTTTCTCTGTATCTATGAAGCGCCTTGAGGCGACTTTTGTTGTGATTTGGCGCTATATAAATAAAATTGAATTGAATTGAATTGAATTTATGATCAGCAAAGTCATACAGCACCACCTAGAGTAACTCAAAATTCACGATCAGTAACCCCAAGGAAACACACATCACTGTACCCTTGCTGTTTGGTGGCAAAGATGACGTTGAAACAAACTCTGAATAAACCAAAGTTCTAAAAGTTAGATCTTCAATCAGTGGTGAAAATTATTAATCATTTCCGTAAAAAACATCAATACCGGAAGCTCACTGTCTCCTGTGCGGCAAAGAATATGAAATTTGATTTTAACCAGGGGGGTTAATGACACGGTACCCACCCAATACCACATACTGTGTGTGTCAAAGTCAGAACAGCTGTGTGTCGTAGACCTCGGTGCACCTACTGTTGCTTCAGACTTCAGACATACTGTTGCTGGCGTAAACCACGATAGTTAAAGAACTTAGTTAAAGAATGTAACTGGACCAATATCAGCAATATTTTCTTTCTGTTGGTTGTTTGTATGTGTTATGTGTTTGGTTACAGTCCTGTGAAAAACTAAGTTTACCTCGTGATTCAGTAGCTTGTAGAACCACCTTTAGCAGCAATAACTTGAAGTGTAATGATTTTATTGTGGCTTTATTGGGCTCTCACAATGCTGTGGAGGACGTTTGGCCCACTCTTATTTACAGTGTTGCTTCAATTAATTGAGATTTGACTTTATTCATTCATGCACAACTCTGTTAAAGACAGCATTTCAATCAATTTAAGGTCTGAACTTGCAAAACCTTCGTTCATTTCTTTTTCAGCCATTCTGATTCGATTTGTTGCAGTGCTTAGGATCATTGTGCTGTTGCGTGATTGAATTTCAGCCAAGCTTTAGCTGCTGGATAGATAGCGTCACAGTTGACTCTAAGATACTTTGGCATGTTGAGGAGTTCATGATCAACTCAATAAACGCAAGGTGCCGAGATCATCTGGCTGCAAAACAAGCCTAAATGATCTCTCACTGTTGTGCTTGGTGTGAGATAGTTGTGTTGAAATTCTGTGCTCCTCCAAATGTAGTGCTGTCCAAACGATATTGTTCCAGAAGTCATTTGGTTTGTTCAGATACAACTTTTGAAACCAGTTATTACAGTTTTTTTTGTAAACTTACACTTATTTTACAGTCATTTTCTAATTGTGTTGTCATGAACGTTACTTTTATCATGCTGAGGAATGTAGAGTCGGCCATGTACCTCTTTCATTTTTTGCTGCTTCTGTGAGCATTGCATGGCCTGACCGTGGGATGTCTACTCTTGGGAAGATTGCGTTATTTTGTTAACGCACACCCAAATGCTTGTGTCTGCCAACAACAAACTGCCAACATTTCTGCTTTTATAGAGGTGCTCACACTCGCTGCCAATCAGTTAATCAAGCCCTGCACACAGTCCTGTAAAAAGTATTTTTTCCATGACTCTACATTCATAAGCTCACTTATGTCTAAAAATACAATATACAGATGGTAAGATGGCAACACTTGCAAGCACACATACACACCAAAATCAAATACATAACCTCAAATCATGACACAAAATATGAATACCTGTTTCTTATATATAGGCCCCTGTGCAGGCCTTTTTTCCATTTACCTCATAAAGGTAAGACTTGTTCCCTTCAGCCACTCTGCCTCCTGTTTCACACCTCCAGTCTTGCCACTTTCTATTAGCATTGTCTGATGAGGGTGCCGTATGAAAGTGAGGCACACACCTGTCACAGTCAAAGTCCGAAGCCTGTCGTCTTTCAACATCTCAGTTCAGTTTGTCTCTAGCTGGCGGTATAGGTGTTTACTGGGCCAGTTTCCTTTTTAGACTGATGGATAACTAACTGGCTGGCTGATTGACTGCCCAGCTAGCCTATTGGTTATGTAACTGTGTGGCTTTCTGGCTGAATAAATACCTTCAGGGTAAATTTCTCCTGTCAGCCTTTTTCGTCCTTTGTCTCTCTCTTCCTTTCTCTCTTTTGCTCCCTCCTGCCCTCCAAGGCCAGAACTAAACAGCAGCTGCACCAGAGGTAGGAGTGTCAGAAAATGCCACAACTGTGTTCCTCTCTGTTTTTAGGCAAGTTCCTAGAATAGAACAACTTTCCCAGCGTGTAGAGTGGAAGCTAAACCCCAGAGGCTACCCGTTTCACTGACATCCTCTATTCAGGAGCAGCGATACTTAAGCTGATGCCACACACATGCACACGCAAACATACGTGCTAGATCTCCATACAAAATGGATTGAAAGTGGGCACCCTTGTATTCATAACTGAAGACAGAGAAGCATGCATTTATAGATAGAACATCAGTATTAACGCACACACACTTGTACACAAAGAGCAACAGATTGTGCCAGATAAGATTTCACTCTTCTTTAATATTGAACGTATAATAATTTATTGATAGCAGCTATTTTAAACTGGGTTTTCTCCTACTGTCTGATGGAAAAAAATGTAGCAAAAGGATAGCTTTATGCTTTCTTTACTTCTGTGCATCTACCTTATATGGTAATATTTTCTGTAACCCAATGGTGACAAGAGACATTTTTAATGGTCTTGGCTAGCACTCTATAACAATGTTCTGCAATTAAGGTAAATTTGAAAATCATCTGGGTCCATCCTCTATTACAGCACTTGTTTTTTCCACATTTAGAAAGCAAGATACATAATAAAGCACAAAACCTTGACAGATTATCAGTGTAGCTCAAGATCCGTGGATATATGCAGCATTTACATGTCAGAGTCCATATATCCATCCATAGTTTACAGCTAACTGGTAATGTGTCATTTTAACTATTGGAAGGTGTATAATACACACACACACACACACACACACGCTGCATGTGACACTGCAGACAAATGAACTAGCACAACACAGTGCTGTTTAACTGTGATAAATGGTCTTACAGCCAAATGAGAATTTTCAGAAGAGCAACTATCTTTAATTTCTTTTCTAAGAAATGAGACTCAGTCACACCCAATACTGCTGTGCCAGCAAGTGTCATTGTTTCATCTGTGTGAAAATGCAAATGCAGATGGGGATGGGAGCGATGCATTTGTAACACATTACTGTAATCACAGAACATGTGACTGAAGTCTTTGCAGTGATATGACTCATTAGTGTCACTAAATATAATCACTTTACAGGTGCTTTGTAAATTATTGTGTGTGTCTTTTGTCGAGTCTAAAATTATACTGTTTCCTGGCAGTTACATGGGAGTGAATGTCGTAATGCAAACATAGCCTTACCACACCCCGATCACTAATACGTGTGTTGACATGTTTATACCTTGCACACTAAATAAGTGGGATTTTTACCACTGGGTTCCCAACTGATCAAAATCAGTCTAAATCAATAGGGTTACGCTCGCTATCTGTAATTTACAGGCTGCTATCTTGCCACATTTTCTCCTTATAAGGAAACAGGTGTAATGTGAAGTGTAGAGGAGGAAGTGGTGGAGGACTGGATGCCAAATAAGAAAACTATGGAGATTTTTGTTAGAATATGTTGTGTTCAAACTTTCAGCTATGAATTCTTTCTGAAAGTCAGAATTTATACATTTGTGTGTTTATTGTCTGTATGCACAGTTTAAGCATTCGTTTGTTTGTTTCAGCTTGCACCGCGTGGCTTGTGTAGGCGAAGATTAGCCGCTGTATCAGATATAAAGGCCGGGTCCCACCTCAAGATTTGTACTGACAGTTTTCTCTGGTATCATCCTGCCTCCAATTCTTCTGAAAGTGAAACCATGAAATTACACCATTTGTTCAGGAAAGGAGAGATTGGCTGGTCCGCATAAAACCTCGTGGACCTCAGAGGCACACGAAAAGCACAGAAAACAAAGGGGAAGTCCATTTTATAGATGACAAATAGATAAACTCTAAAACTGTAAGAATGGCCCATATCTTCAGAAACCCCCTAGGTGCTTTTCCGATGTTAACAGCTCTTGTCATGTTACATTGCTCTTTGAAAGGTCACACACAGCAAATTGCCCTTGCAACGGTATGAAAAGGGCCAAACGAGCTTTGTCAGACTGACAAAGTAGGCAGCCACCACCCTCGGGTCATCATGCCTTTAATGTGACGCAGCAGTGGCGAGTTCTGCTGACTCTTAGAGATGAACGTGTGGGATGATGACTGACAGCTCGACCCTCCCGCTGCAGACTGCAATGTGGGAGGTCTTCCCTACTTCCTATGAGTCATATACATGCATCCATAGAAGGGGCAGCTGACCCCACGAGCTGAAATGGGGATAATGAAATCCCACAAGTGATTTTACACATAGCTGGACATAAAATCTGATCCACATACTATGTACTGTGTGGTCTGACTCTGTTTTTTCTGTCTGCATTTATAGTCCTGATATTGCAGTACATTCTGCGCCATATATCTCCACTAATGGACTACATATTGATCTAATGACTACTCAAGGTTGCTGCTCAAGATTTTAGCCAAATATGCAGATTCCTCAGCTCTCCAGAGTTTTTTAGCTTCTTTTAAGAGATTGCCGCAGTTGCAGAAGGTTTCTTACTATCAATATTTTTTTATGTTTTAGCAGCAACAGCGAAAAAAGTTCTGATATACACCTGTTCACGATCTCTGTCACCCAGGGCAATAAACAAAGAAAGCAACTAGCTGGTGAGGAAAGTAGAACACCTAACATTAGTACCTTGAGCCCTAGAAACATATATTCTCATGAACAGGTGGAAACTGAAAGCAGGAGAGTGATTTATTGGTACAAAAGAACATTAATAAATTAGATGTTGAATTGCAAACAGCAAGAAAGGCCAACTTTCATTCATGTAGCCAGGGATAAATAATAAATAATAATAATAATAATACATTTATCATGGACCATCACCTCTTTACATGTAAGGCTGTGTGTATAAGTCAGAGTGTGCCCCACCTCTTGCTCTATGACAGCTGCAATAGTCTCCAGCCCCACCATGACCTTGAATTGGATAAGCAGAAGAAAATGGATAGTATTGTACACTCTGGACACCCAGATCAATTTGGTACATCACTCAGACATCGTATACACTGGTGAAATAAATATATAAATCATTTTAAAAGCAAAGAAAGAAAGAAAATCCTGCAGCACTATGCAAGTTCAAAAAACAGCTGTGACTCCAAACATGATGGTCACCTCAAAATGGATCTGAATGTTACACAAATAAAGGCTAATTTTACATCATTTAGCCCTGCTGTTAAAAAATAAAAATAAAAAAACAGCCATAGATTTAATTCTCTCTATGTGGATTTAGGAATGTTTTTAGAGCAAGTTTAGCGCCATGTTGTGTCAGTACACAGCGTGACATCACTGAGTTGGTAGTTTGGTTACTGCTAATAGACTTTCTTCTTTTTTCTTAGTTAACTAGTAATAAAACCAATAACTCAAGGGAAAACAAATTAAATTGTCTCTTAAGTGGTTAGGTTTCTCACTGTTGGCCACCTGAACTCAAATGGGAAAATCCACCTTTTAGGCATAATATGAGGGTTTGACCTGTTTGATACAGGTGCACAGGTCCATGTCACTGGACTGACAAGCTGGAGTCAGACATGAGGAAAACCAATCAACTGATGAGAAAACTGAGAATTTAGGTTCATTTCTCCCCGTACAGCTCTTTACGCATCTATAGTATTTTCCCACATTGAAAATACAAAGCACACTTTGCAACGGTAAGTTTTTTTTTTTTTTTTTAGCTCAAACATGTAATGTAACGTACACCTGGTAATTGAAGTTGTACCAAAATCACCTCCTCCAAATGGTCTCAATGCAGTTGTTTTGGTCCACACCTGCACAAACGAACCACAATGTGAGTGACCAAGCAGCCAAGGCATAGAGGACACAGGATACAATGTCTTCAAAATGGGTTTTCTTTATTTTAACCTTAAAAAAATTCAAAAGACAAAATTCAAAAATATCATTCGTGGGCCCATAGAAGAGGTCAATTAAATATAACTCTACAAGTAATTTCCAGAAACTTAAACAAACAAAGTGGACACAACTTAACTCAGAAACTGATCTAATTACAAAGATGCAAGAGGGTAGCTTTTATAGTGGTTTGGCCAAACCTTTTACACACAATAGGGGGAAACAAAAAACACACACTATACTAAATAAACACAGAATAACATAAGTAAACCTAAAACACCCCTGTTTCTGATAAGCACATGGTTGGTCCTGCTGAGCAGGCATTTTGTTCTCACAGTCCTCAGCCACGCCTTTTGCCCAGACAGGAAACAGCCACCGCCCAAAACCAGGTAACTCAAAGAAAGAGAAACATAATTAATATAAACAGAAAACATTTTTAAGAAAACCACACAATGCTATTATGCGCGCGCCTCATAATATCAGTGTTAGGTTTATATAAAATGATTAATGAATTATATTAATGAAGAAAACTGCAAACCAAACTAATAAAGTGAACAAATGGACTTGATTTAACCATGTGAGGCCGATGCCATCACACACACCAAGGGGGAAAACAAACCAAAGTTGGATTTAAACGGACTAAACACCACAAGTGTTAAACATTTTCTTACCAAAGCATGAGCAGGAATCCTGACATCAGCATTTCACAGGAAATGTTTCTGTTTCGGTCTCCTTCACTTACATCTTGGGCTTTTCCTCACTTCTAGTATGAAGTAATCCAAACAGTGTTGCAATGTGACATCAGAATTTCTAAACCAAAACAAGGAAAAATGCCCTCTCAAAAGTGTAGCGTCTCTGCCTCTAAAGCACTGTTTTGGGGGTTTTTTGGTTTGTTTTTTCCATGGCACATCTTGATGTATTTTTCCTCCAGACATGCTGATTGATATTAGGATTTCCAGTCACGCTTTGGCAAGAAACTAAGTTGTGTTTGTGGTGTGATCCTCATCTAGTAAACTGTTTGGCTCTGTGTCTGTCTGGGGCCTGAATCTCCTCCATGCCTGCTTCATGTCCTCAGGGGCAAATAAATCTGTTGGGCATTTTTCTTGGCTTGCTTGGATTGTTACAGTACTGGTCAGGACGGGGGAAAAAACCCAAAACTGTTTGGGTGTTTTGGGGAAAAGAAAGTCTGTATTACTGCATATAATAGTGCTGATCACATCTTGCTAACATTGGCTGATTGAGCTGCTTGGTACATCCAGTTGGACGAGGAAAAATCAGAGTGTCTGACTCCAGCTTGTCAGTCCGGTGAACCACAGCTGCATCTGACTCATACAGGCTCTCCTGCACACAGTCCTTGCTTGATGAAGTGCTTAATCAATCCTAACGTTAAGGCTTATATGGGGATTTTCCCATTTCCGTTTAGCTAGCCAACAAACCACTTACTGTGCTACTTAAGAGACAGAGTGAAAGTGGACAGCATATATCTGGTTTTTAACATTGCTGCAGCCACAGGTGCTACACAAGCACTTATTTTTATTTGTTTTCTTTTAATTTCCCTGTACTCCACTGAGTTTTATCACTAGTTAGCTACTATAATTTAGTCTATTAGCAGCAACCAACCAATCAATCTGGTGATGTCTGTTCTGGCACAAGTACAAAATATGTTCTATGAACTTAAAATATGTTTTATCTTAAATCATCGTCATAGTGTTATATCTATGACAGTTTTTCAGTATAGGACTCCATGGTGTAAATTAGCCTTTATTCATATAGTGTTTTATGTCTACTTTAAAGGGAAGGGTGATGATAAATCAATTCAAAAGTGTGGTCACTTCCAGGACGAATGGTTTTAAACTGAATCATATTCTGTGGCCTTTGCCGTGGACGTATCTCAACCTAGCAGGACACCAGTAGAATATGAGAGAGTGGTAGAATCACTGACTAATCCCTGCCAATGGGCACTAAAGCTGTTCTAATGGTACACAGCACCTAATCAGTGTACTAAATGAATTGGTTACTAAAGCATTTATCCTGTAATCTTTAAACCATCTGCTACACATTAGACCAACATGTAGAGATCATTACATCCATCCATATCTCACACATGTGATGTACAGCCCAATCATCTGTGATCACTTGTGTGCTCCTAACACTCAAATTCATGCAGATAATAGTCATCCATGCCCCCTCTTCCCTACTACTCTACATAGACACACACACACACCGATCCCATCCCTTATAACTGGTGCAGATACATGTGCATAATTCTTCCTAATGAGCAAACAAGCAATAAAAAAAAGCACATGAAGTTATACATGAGAACCTATAAATAGCTTTTATCCCAAAGCAATGTTCTCACACATCATATGGCTTCGACAGCCTGCAAATCACATGGCTGCAAACTGGATTCAAAGCTGGCCACATGGAATGTGTTTAATTGACTATTAAAAGGTCATACAACATCACAGCTGGAGTCAAATCTATGAGGGTTTTTTATTTATTTATTTGTTTTTTAAGGAAAGGTTTGACAGAGGAAATTTTCTACTGTGAGGGTGCAATATTTGTAAAGTGGTTTAAGCAATCTTAAAACTTTTTGTTTTGTATTGTTCATTTTATTAGACCAATTTGAAGATTACAACACTGCCCTAGCATATGGGGTTTTTTTTGTTTATTTTGGGGGGGGGGGGGGGGGGTTGTGGCGGAAAAACTGGGGGTACAATCTAAAAAATAAAAATGGAAAGACCCCTGTAATGCATAAGAGGTGTCATACATCAGAGTAGAATTGTGATTTTTTTTTTTTGTTTGTTTGTTTGTTTAAATGATAGTTGTCACGACATTCATAATTAAAGTGCATTTTATAATGAGTGGGTTTTGGCTATGAAATCTTAAACACACATAAAGACAAAGTCAGTGATGGACTAATTTAGGATAAATTAACAGCATTTGAAATTGTATCCAAATGTTTTCAGTAGTCTTTTTTTAATTATTATAGTGTACATCAGTGGTATTGTATTAGGGCAAGCAGGGCAAGCCCTGCTTTTATTGTGAAAAACTTAAAACTTACCAAAGTGAAGGCAGCATTGGTGTAACTATGTGCTGAACATTGGGGGGGGGGGGGGGGGTCTGTCTAAATAAATTAATTAATCTGGGTAAATTCCCAGATGATTAAACATGCAACTATTTTGCTGGTAATAACTGAAATGAGTAAAAAAAAATCAACAGCCTATTTGTGCAAGTCAATTCATAATTTTATTGGGGGGGTTATATTGGTTGGGTTGGATTATTGGAGGGGGGTCATAACCCCCCTAGCCCCCCTGGAAATTACGCCCCTGGAAGGCAGTCTCTCTTTTTGCGTGTAAAATAGTTTTACGTCATAACATTTCTTGGCCATTTGCATCCATCCTTTAAATTGTTGCCATCTTGTGGCACATTTGGCTTTTGTCTTTGGAAGCAGACTTCACTGTGATGCATAAGCATCCCAGTCGAATCTGTAGTGTCTGTCATTAATTATGGTAACATGTCTTGGTAACATGTCTTGGTAACAATGGCTTGAGCTTTTTCATGTTGTTGTACATCATGGATAAACTGATGGAAGATGCCGCTGGCTCTGCTTTTAGTGCTTTGAGATCATTCAACATCTGTTTGTTGTGTTGGTCCTACTTTCTTCAGCAGCCTAAGGGCATGCACTGGATTAGTTTAATTGATTAGTCTAAGTTGGCTGTAGGTGTTAATGTGATCATAAATTATGTGTCTCTGTGTGTTAGCCCTTGTACCATCCCTTTTGCCCTATGTCAGCTCCAGTCCCTCCATGACCCTGAATTAAATAAGTGAAAGAAGATGAATAGGTGGATAGTTTTTTAATCAAGGTGTAGGTCTGTTCTTATGGGCCAATTAAAATCTATTTTTAGAGATATGTAAATAGAGATCAACCACCATTACGTGTTATAGTAGCATGTAAACAAACCAAAGTCGCTGAGCATGTATGCAAGCATTTAGTGAATTAAAAAGACCCATGGTGACCCATATTATATTTGTGGCATTTACTTGTATGAGTGAACACAAGCCTAGGAAAGCCTTTGGACCACATGTTATCACTGACAGACGATATCTTATAGATAAAGCGTATGGATACAGAAAATCCAGACTTTGTTCCCCCCCTTGTTTACTTTCAAGGCAGTTAGTAAATGGTAATTGGTAATTTATGGTAACTTATAGCAGCACATTGTTTATTATCGCATCTTTTAAAGCTCCTTTATTCTAGCTACAAATGTGTAAAGGTAGGAAAAAAATCAATCAAATCTTGCTATTAAATGCCCTGGACTTAACTCTGAAACTTAAAATTGTATGTATAAGATGATTTACATGTATAGAAACTAGGTTTTTCTACAAGGTATATGAAGCTAGCTACTGCAAAGCAGTAATTTCAACCAAGCCACCAGCTTGGCTCAGTCCATAAAGCATCATTGTTGTGTACAAACATGACAAAGCAATGAGCCTCCCCCATACTGAAGTTCAGCTAAGTACTCTCATTTTAGAAAACCACTATTGTATTCTGAAGAATATATTAAAAATCAGGTGACACTTGGTAATTAAAAATTAGTTTAAATTAAACAAATCATATATTTTTCTTTGCCTGGAGTATTGCCATTATTCTGTGTCTGTGTTCTGGAAAATACAGATACCGCATGAAACATGTCTGCCAAAAGCTTATCACCTCGTGTTCATATCGGGTCTGTGACAGGGAGCGAGGCAAGAGAAGAGAAGATGAGGCAACAGGAGCAATAACAACTATGTGTGTGTGACTGTGTGAGACAGGGAGAGTGTGTGTGTTGTATGTGTGTTTGGTTAGTGTGCATAAGGTGGAAGAAAAAAATGAGAGAGGCCAGTGCAGGGCTGTGTGCAGCTAGCACTTTATTTGAACTATAATGTCAGTCTTTCTCACTGTGACATTAATTTGTAAGCTGGAAAGGTGCTACGGTGATGCCAGGCTTTGGTGCATGGGCTTGTGTCTCTGAGTAATTGTGGAAGCACGTGAAGCAAAACGCCCGTGACAACTCAGCTAGTTATAATTAATTGAATGGACATGGCACAGGTAGAGTGCTCAGACTCTTTCTCTTTGTCCACATACACTTAAGCTCAAGGCTTCCCTCTGCCGTGAACATACACACACCCAGCACTTAGATGCAAACAGGTGGTGGAGCAATACCAGAAATAAAGCGTGTTTTCTTCTCGTTGTGCAGCATCATCTGCATTTTCAAAAAAAAACACCCTTTTTAAATGCTCCTTTTAGACACATTCCCCTAAAAGACTCCAATTATCAGCAGTTTATCTGATAGAAAAAATACCACCCTTTCTTTATTTTAGACCAGCGGTCCCCAACCTTTTTTGCGCCACGGACCGGTTTATGCCCGACAATATTTTCACGGACCGGCCTTTAAGGTGTCGCGGATAAATACAACAAAGTAAAACTAGTACCGGTACCGAAAAAAAGAAGATTTATTCATAACACACGTGAAAAGACCCAGGAAAACCGAGTTAACGATAAAAACAATAACAAAATAACGCTGAAAACCGATAAAAATCCTGAAAACCATACATTTCACACCTGAGCCTCTACTCTCGCGGCCCGGTCCCAAACGACTCACGGACCGGTACCGGTCCGAGGCCCGGGGGTTGGGGACCGCTGTTTTAGACCACTGACAAATAAATTTTAATTGCTACTATTTTAATAGCAATTTAAAGCAGCGTGATTTTGGAAAGGCTTTGGAGGATTTTGTATTTTTTTGGTGGCACAGTGGGGCTACTTCTGATGAAAATTATTGCTTTAGTGACACCTGCTGGATATAAGGTGGAACAGGTTCTTCACCATCCTTGAAAGTCTCATCAACTTCTCCTCCATTCAACTCGTCTCTGCTTTTGCTAATGAGGTGAATAAGCAGGCGACATTTGTGTGGGCTGTAGAACTGAAATTTGAGGCCTTCCTTCTCTTATTGTGCTAAAATGATTTAATCGTGAGAAAGGTTTTCAGGCTTACATCCATCTAAATTAACAGACAATCTGTTACAATATTTTTGATTTCATTCATAAAATCGGGAGTTGTTACGCCCCGGCTCAAATTGCCTCGTGAGTCGTTTTACTAACGGTTTTCAGTTGTGGTAATAAACCTTGAGTTTTTCTTAATCTGACCCTCCAGTCTCTATGCTCATTTATGTTACCTCCCCTGTCACTGTTAGGAGTATCTTTAGTTGCAGCACTACACTGTTATTGTTTTATTGCATATCTAGTAATACTTTAACCCAGCCTAGTTTAGATCCTTCAGTCTGATTACTGCATCAAAATACAAGTTTATTAAAATAGCATCACAACTGTTGTCAAAGAATCCCTGGAACACATTCTGTAAACATGCTCAATGTGTTTATTTGTGAATTTCAGAAGTAATACCACTAATCAGCAAAGCTTTGTGTTTTCTCTTGAGTAAATCCGAACCACTTTACCACAGCTGCTCAGCATTTGCCTGAGGATCTCCATTTCTCGGCAATCAAACCTAAATCCGCATCGGTCTCTCGTATTCTTTTCCAAGTGCTGCATCGAGAGCACGAGTAAAAACTTAAGATGCCGTTGTGGTTTCAGATAAGCAAGTATAACATTTGCATTAGCAGGTTATTCATGACATGAAAGACACAGTGCAAGCGGTAAAAATCATAATTCACGTCGGCAGTAATGACACCCGGTTACGCCAATCGGAGGTCACTAAAATCAATATTGAATCGATGTGCAACTTTGCTAAAACAATGTCGGACTCTGTAGTTTTCTCTGGTCCCCTCCCCAATCAGACCAGGAGTGACATGTTTAGCCGCATGTTCTCCTTAAATTGCTGGCTGTCTGAGTGGTGTCCCAGAAACGATGTGGGCTTCATAGATAATTGGCAAACCTTCTGGAGGAAACCTGGTCTTGTTAGGAGAGACGGCATCCATCCCACTTTGGATGGAGCAGCTCTCATTTCTAGAAATATGGACAAATTTATTAAACCCCCCAAAATATGACTATCCAGAGTTGGGACCAGGAAGCAGAGTTGCAGTCTTACACGCCTCTCTGCAGCTTCTCTCCTCCTGCTACCCCCCCAAAAACCCATCTCCATAGAAACTGTGTTAGCTTCCAAAAAGACAAAAAACAAACTAAAAACCAGCAACAAACAACTTAAACATAAACAATTACAAAGAAAGAACAGTACAGTATCCACATCTGAACCAAAGAGTAAAACAGTGAAATGTGGATTATTAAATATTAGGTCTCTCTCCTCCAAGTCTCTGTTAGTACATGACTTAATAATTGATCAACAAATTGATTTACTCTGCCTTACAGAAACCTGGTTGCAGCAGGATGATTATGTTAGTTTAAATGAATCAACACCCCCGAGTCATTCTAACTACCAGAAACCTCGAAGCACAGGCCGAGGGGGCGGTGTGGCAGCAATTTTTCACACCAGCCTATTAATTAATGAAAGACCAAGACAGACTTTTAATTCATTTGAAAGCCTGATGCTTAACATTGACCACCCCAGCTGTGAAACTCAGAAACCAGTCTTACTTGTTATCATCTATCGTCCACCTGGGCCTTACACAGAGTTTCTGTCTGATTTCTCAGACTTTATATCTAATTTAGTTCTGAGCTCAAATAAAATAATTATTGTGGGTGATTTTAACATCCATGTAGATGCTAAAAATGACAGCCTCAACATGGCATTTAGTCTGTTATTAGACTCAATTGGCTTCTCTCAAAATGTAAAAGAACCCACCCACCACTTTAATCACACTCTAGATCTTGTTTTAACATATGGCATAGAAACTGAACATTTAACAGTGTTTCCTGAAAACCCTCTCCTGTCTGATCATTTCCTGATAACATTTACATTTACAATAATTGATTACACAGCGGTGGAGAGTAGATTTTATCAAAGTAGATGTCTTTCTGAAAGCGCTGTAACTAAGTTTAAGAATATAATCCACCCACTGTTATCATCTTCAATGCCCTGTACCAACACAGAGCAGAGCAGCTATCTGAACGCTACCCCAACAGAGGTCGATTATCTTGTTAATAATTTCACCTCCTCACTACGTACGACTCTGGATACTGTAGCTCCAGTGAAAACTAAGGTCTCTAATCAGAAGTACCTGACTCCGTGGTATAATTCTCAAACACGTACCCTAAAGCAGATGACTCGTAATCTGGAGAGGAAATGGCATGTCACAAATTTAGAGGATCATCATTTAGCCTGGAGAAATAGTTTGCTGCTTTATAAGAAAGCCCTCCGCAAAGCCAGAACATCTTACTATTCATCACTGATTGAAGAAAATAAGAACAACCCCAGGTTTCTCTTCAGCACTGTAGCCAGGCTGACAAAGAGTCAGAGCTCTGTTGAGCCAACCATCCCTTTAACGTTAACTAGTAATGACTTCATGAACTTCTTCACAAATAAAATTAACTTCAATAATTACTTCCTCCAAACCATCAACGTGTCTTTTAGACCCCATTCCTACAAAACTGCTCAAAGAAGTCCTGCCATTGATTAATTCTTCGATCTTAAATATGATCAACCTATCTCTAATGGTCGGCTATGTACCACAGGCCTTCAAGCTGGCTGTGGTTAAACCTTTACTCAAAAAGCCATCTCTAGACCCAGCAGTCTTAGCTAATTATAGGCCAATCTCCAACCTTCCTTTCATATCAAAAATCCTTGAAAGAGTAGTTGTCAAACAGCTAACAGATCATCTGCAGAGGAATGGTTTATTTGAAGAGTTTCAGTCAGGTTTCAGAGCTCATCACAGCACAGAAACAGCTTTAGTGAAGGTTACAAATGATCTTCTTATGGCCTCTGACAGTGGACTCATCTCTGTGCTTGTCCTGCTAGACCTCAGTGCAGCGTTCAATACTGTTGACCATAATATCCTATTAGAGCGATTAGAACATGCTGTAGGTATTACAGGTACTGCACTGCAGTGGTTTGTATCATATCTATCTAATAGACTCCAATGTGTGCATGTAAATGGAGAGTCCTCCTCACACACTGAGGTTAATTATAGAGTTCCACAGGGTTCAGTGCTAGGACCAATTCTGTTTACATTATACATGCTTCCCTTAGGCAGCATCATTAGAAGACATAGCATACATTTTCACTGCTATGCAGATGACACCCAGCTCTATCTGTCCATGAAGCCAGATAACACACACCAATTAGTTAAACTGCAGGAATGTCTTAAAGACATAAAGACCTGGATGGCCGCTAACTTTCTGCTTCTTAATTCAGATAAAACTGAGGTTATTGTACTCGGCCCTGAAAATCTTAGAAATATGGTATCTAACCAGATTCATACTCTGGATGGCATTACCTTGGCCTCCAGTAACGCTGTGAGGAACCTTGGAGTCATTTTTGACCAGGACATGTCCTTCAACGCACATATTAAACAAATATGTAAGACTGCTTTCTTCCATTTGCGCAACATCTCTAAAATTAGAAATATCCTGTCTCAGAGTGACGCTGAAAAACTAGTTCATGCATTTATTACTTCCAGGCTGGACTACTGTAATTCATTATTATCAGGATGTCCAAAAAACTCACTGAAAAGCCTTCAGCTAATCCAAAATGCTGCAGCAAGAGTACTGACAGGGACTAGAAGGAGAGAGCATATTTCTCCTGTTTTGGCTTCCCTTCATTGGCTTCCTGTTAAGTCCAGAATTGAATTCAAAATCCTGCTCCTCACATACAAGGTCTTAAATAATCAGGCCCCATCTTATCTTAATGACCTTGTAGTACCATATCACCCTATTAGAGCACTTCGCTCTCGCTCTGCAGGCCTACTTGTTGTTCCTAGAGTATTTAAAAGTAGAATGGGAGGCAGAGCCTTCAGTTTTCAGGCCCCTCTTCTGTGGAACCAGCTTCCAGTTTGGATTCGGGAGACAGAAACTATCTCTACTTTTAAGATTAGGCTTAAAACTTTCCTTTTTGCTAAAGCATATAGTTAGGGCTGGACCAGGTGACCCTGAATCCTCCCTTAGTTATGCTGCAATAGACGTAGGCTGCCGGGGGATTCCCATGATGCATTGAGTTTTTCCTTTCCAGTCACCTTTCTCACTCACTATGTATTAATAGACCTCTCTGCATTGAATCATATCTGTTATTAACCTCTGTCTCTCTTCCACAGCATGTCTTTTATCCTGTCTTCCTTCTCTCACCCCAACCGGTCGCAGCAGATGGCCGCCCCTCCCTGAGCCTGGTTCTGCCGGAGGTTTCTTCCTGTTAAAAGGGAGTTTTTCCTTCCCACTGTCGCCAAAGTGCTTGCTCATAGGGGGTCATATGATTGTTGGGTTTTTCTCTGTATCTATGAAGCGCCTTGAGGCGACTTTTGTTGTGATTTGGCGCTATATAAATAAAATTGAATTGAATTGAACTGAATAAATCGCCTTTTAGCCGTGCTTTCAGAAGCCTCTTTGAGGCTTGATTTTACAGTAGCAGAGAGGTGCATTTAAGCATGACTATGACTGAGAAGCATAAAATACACTGTGGAGCTGCAGATCCTTTTAGTTTATAAGACTCATTAGAGTCTCACTCTTATTGCTGTATGTGTGAACAATGTTGACTAAGTTATTTCATAAAATTTCCATAGTGACTATTCATCGTGAAAATGGCAACTGTGTATGTGTGTGAAATGGGACACGAACAGAGAAAAACAAGCTGCCTGATGAGTGCAAGTGTTTCATTTCATGTAAAGTTCCTACCGCAATTGAAGTCGTCATGCTGTATATGGAACAGCTTCAAGAGTCAAAAAGCATTAAGCCCATTCATTTAGGAACTGGGTTGAGCCAATTTGGGAATGCTGCAAACACTGCAGAAATGCTACAGGCCTGGAACTTGTAGGTTTCCACAGCTGGTTTCATAATGACACAAACACATTGGTTTAAGCCAATTAATGCCAGCATGCACAAATAAATCCATGATTCATGGAGTGGTGCATGTTACAGTAAAGTTCTCAGTGATTATTGTATTTTCTGTTCAAATATAACTGTTTGTTTTCCACTGTGTGTGTTTGCACTTATGTGATGGTTAAACAAAGACTTAAAATATGGGATCCCGTGGAACAGAAAAAGGCCGCGTGAGTGCATGTGTGTGCCTGTCCAGTGTGATTTTTAGAAGCCTTGGCCACCCTCCTCTTCCGCTAGGCTGCTTCAGGGAATATCCCTTCATCTGCTTTTGCATTGCTCTCGAGGGATACCTCCAAACACCAATCACACATCACATGGACACACACTAACAACAGAATTCTCGTGCATGTGTCCTTGTCTCTACATGGAAGCTCACCGAGCCTTTCTCGTTGTTTGTGGGCGTCACTGCCTATGGCTTTAATAGTATTTGCACAAAAGAGAATACACCATTGCTAAGTGAGAATCTTCAATGCTGTTTTTTTAATGTTATTATTGCTTTGCAATTATTATGAATCCTGTGAAAAACACATTTACATTTCTCAAGCATGCAGGGCAGTTTGTCCAGCTGTGAGCTGCTGGTTCCAGTCTTTCTGGCTTATTCTTAGAAAACATTTTTCTACCCCACCAAGCATTATAGGTTGTTGTGTTCAGTTTGTCCTGACACGTTAACTGTTGGTGTCCCCAGCTTACCTTAAAGGCAAAGAATACATGTGATGAAACAGAATTATACAGATTGAGCAAACTTGGGTGATCTAATGAACTGAAAACAGCACCGTACTAGAGTTTTGTTGGGTTTTTTTTATTCCACATCTCTACATCCCTAAGGAAAGGACTCCAAAAGCTTTGGACCACCACAACGTTTTACTGTTCCTTGATTCATTAAAAAAAGCAATCACCTGTACCTGTAAGTGTGTATATTTATGCAGTTATTTTATAAGTGAATTAGATATTCCAAAACCTTGTTTTCAGAGAAGTACAGCAAATGATTCTCCATGAACATTCAATATTGTCTCTAAACATGTCACTGGTAATACTTCCCAACTTGGTGACTGTATTTTCATGTGGAGTTGCAGTTTGCTGTATAAAACTGTACTTTATGCATATTTAGGTTGCAATGTGACCTTCTTATACTTAGTTTTTTCCCCATGCTGCTGTGTTACAAACAGCCACCAGAGGAGGCAGGAGACATGCACAAGACCTGGAACCAGAGACTCTCTTAATCACATGTTGTCTTTAAGTAACAAACAAAACCGCAAATATGCCCAATCATTGTCAGATGAACATCAACTAAAAAAGATGAAAAGCAATCGCCAGTCCTAATGACAACCTTCCAAACTAAAGGATCGGCAATTATGAATTCTCCGCCACTAAAATGCAACACCCCTCCAGCAATTACTACAAACATGACGTTTCACAAGTGATTCTGAGTCTCTCCTGACAATCTGCTCTTCATTAAGCTGATTGCTTGCTTGTGTAAACTACTTCTTTGGTTGCCACTTCCCCTTAGACTGTCTGCCTGGCCTCACAGCCTTGTTCTGATTAAAGAGGAACCTCATAAAAACACCGCTGCCTATAAACGATTTCCTCATTACATCAAAGTCACACGGAAGTTGTAAGCTGCTTTTACAATTGCAACAACGCACAGGACCCACACACCATCACAGTCACTCTATAAAACCTGGCACTAAGGTGGACGGGTCTGGTAAAAAGTGGCTAATTCAAGCCTAACTCAACAGTGATCGGTCACATTAAGTTTATTAAGGCACCAAGTAGGATAAGAGCCGTAACATATAAGAGAGCTACTCAGCTAGATAAGTCATAAATGAGTGATCAAGCTAATATAATTTTGACATTCAACATCTCTTCCATAACGACACAGAAAGTTTACCATTGATTGTTTCAACAAAAATATTGCAGCTACTTTCTGGTGAGCTTCAGAAATATAAAATCAATATGACATAAAGGAAAATGAAAGGCAACAACTACAGATCCTTAACTTGCAACTCCCAAAACTTGTGTTTTTATGCTACTGTTGTGAAACTTAAAAGCCTCATTATCGGTCATCAGTGCACCGTCATGGTCAAAACAACACATAATTCTTGAAAATCCATCTGAGCTTTATAACGGGAAAGAAAAGTTTGACAAATGCGGTAAGAGACAGCTCAGTCATAACGGGAACTCTCTGTGAAGTTGGATAATTTATGGGTGTCATTTATGGTTTGTCAAACATTGCCTTGAACTGACCACTGTCTGATGGGAAACACAGACATGGGATTAAACCACACAAACACACACACACAGAAAGCAGCTGTAGCTGAAAAGTGCTGAAGAAGAAGAAGAACAAAACAGCTATTTGGTTTAACTTACATACCGCTTGATTTTTTGAGATATGTTGAGTGAACGCTGCACATATTTAAATTTTGCTACTTTTTTAAAGACATAAAATTGAATCTCATTTAAAGGAAACAGTCTGTGAGCCTTTAATAGTTTGGTTCATATGAATGAAAAAAAATATATATAAACTGCATAGCACACTGCAGGCCCTTTCAAAGGGAGAAGAACAATATAAATACATACTCGGTTAGAAATTTTGTACCATGTTCTCATAATCATAAATACACAATTCATACATTTCCAGCATTGCATTTTAAAGAGAATAAATATGTCTATGCTCTGTAAATGTCTCGTAAAGAAATTAGGGTGTAATGAAAATACTTTTATTGCTACAAGAGAAAACATGAACAAAACTGTAATTACAATAGCATACAGTTAGAGGGATAAATCTTACTGCTAAAAAGACAAATAACCTGAATTTGAATTTCAAAAAGATTGGAAAAAATTCTTTTAAAAAGACAAAAAGTTGCCTGAGTTGCTGAAAGACCCACTCATCCATGCAAAGTGTCTTGAGTTTAAGGCCCCAGGTGCTTTATCTGTTAAGTAGTAAGACTTAATTGGAAAGTCTGCGCTATGATTCCCAGTGCAAGTCCTCGCCCTGCTCAATTATTGCAGAAGTAAACAACTGAAGGTTATAAAGAGCTGGACAGTAACACCCCTCCTCATAAAGACAAGTCGTGTAAACAGGCAGTCCAAAAGGGGCAAGAGAGGAAGTTTCTCTTATCCTCACTGTTGGGAAAATAGATCTTTAAACAGATTCTGAAGTGCTCAGAAAGTTATTACAAACACTTCTTGTGCGGTTGAAACTGTACATTATACATAGAGATTTTTGAGCACATTTCCTCCATGTCCATTTTTTTGGAATCCTTTAGTCGCTGATATTTCCATTTTTATAAGTGGTACATGCTGTAGCCCAGAGGAGCAGCGTACACTCCTAAAGGGGAAATGGGCAGGATGGGTCTGTGGTGGTGATATGCAGAGGAGTATGACTGTCCATATAGTGACATGGCACCCAGTGACAGTGGTAACCTAAAGCCAGGGTGTAAAGCTCCAGCGGCAACGGCTGCCACTGCAGCCGTCTTGGCATCAGCAGCCATCTTGAGTTTCTCCAGCTCGGCCTCCTGGAGCCTCTTGGCTTTGGCTCGGCGATTCTGGAACCAGATCTTCACCTGAGTCTCTGTGAGAGTTAAGGAGGAGGAGAACTCGGCTCGCTCGGCGATGGACAGGTATTGCTTCTGCCTGAATTTCCTCTCCAGAGCGAGGAGCTGGGATGTGGTGAAGGGTGTGCGGGGCTTCCTGTTGGTCTTGTGTTTCCTCAGCTGGCAGGCAGGACTGAGGTGACCTGGGAGAAGAAACAATTAGGATTTAAGAAGGGTCATTAAATCATTTGATTATCTCAAAATTTGATTTGAATGTAAAAACTGAGTAGTTGGCTACAGCCTACCAACCCCAGCCAGATAAATAATACTATTTACACTCTAGCCTTACTTTTCAGTAAGCAACCAATTAACAGAATGCATCTTTGCAGCACAGCTTACAGAGAATTAGTTTCCAGTATTTAGGAAAAAAACTGAAAACATCTGCAGGATACTGAATAATGAAATAGCTATAAATAAGAGTTTCATGGCGTTTAATATGAGAGGAGAAACTTACGAGGTTGTGTGGAAAAGGCGCTGGTAGTAACCCACGGTGCGCAGTCCTCTGACTCTGATGTTTCAGACTTCACTGGCGACGAGGGGGCAGCAGTTAAGCTTTTTTGGCTTCCCCCGGGAGGGGTGCACGTCTCCCGGCTCACATACAAGGACTTTAACCCCGTCGGGGACAAAGCCACCGAACTTTCCTTCGGTGTAAAGCAGGCGGACTCTCCGCTCCGGCTGTGCGTCTTTCTCCCGGACATGAGCGCCTCCACGCTGAAGGGGTGATGCCGACGCACCACGGGAGATGCCTTCTCTTCCCCCGACTCCTCTGTCAAGTCCGCACGGCTGCTGTCCTCCTCGGAAGAACTGCATCCCAAGTCATTAAAACTCTCCTTGGAGGCCATCTCTCTCCTCCGGGTCTCCTCCGTAAAACAGGTGAACTCCACGGAGACGAAGCAGTAAGTTTACCCAGGTGTAACTCACTCCTACGAGCGCACTGTTCAGCTGTCAAGTTGCAGTGTGAGAGCGAGTATGTAGACTCGGTACGTTGACACGGCTCAACTTGGACCAATCACAGCAGCCCAAAATGTTTATGGGCTACCACGTGCTGCTTTCAGGGACAACATAGAAAACTCATATTACTTGGTTATATTTGCGCAAATAACGATTATGATTATTAGAAGGAGGTGGTAGTTAGTCATCTGAAAGGGGCAAATTCCCAAATGAATTTAAAACACGTTTTTCTTCATTTTTTCAGGTTTTATTTAATTTCGAAGAATCAAAAGCTTGAATTTTCTCTTATCTGTTGTTTGCTAACCGCCGTTTATTTGTTAAAGTGAATTTTTCCACATTGCCTGCAAAAACAATAGCTCTGCAGCATTATCACATGTTAAGCTTCAGTAATGGATTAGCTCTAACTCTAACCTCATGAGAGTGCATGTGTAAACACGGGCCCTATGCAGATAATTATGGAGAGTTATACCCGGAGATGAAACACTGATCCCTTTCTTCTTCATGTCTCTCGCTCTCTGCTTTGTTTGATGTTCCTTATATTGGGAATTTCCGCTGTATCCGACATTTCTGTTGTGCGGTATGTAAGTCCGGCATTTATAGAAACGTGTCACATTGAGATTTCTGAGGATGTTACTTAACTGCATGGCCGATTTACTGATGCTAAAACCTCAGCAAAGTCCAGCTTGGGTGTGAGGCGCGACTGGACACAAATTAGATTAGACTTTCACGTGTTTCTCTCCGTGTCTGTGACCGACACATTCGTCTTCTTGGCCTAAGATTTCATCCCATTCATTCTGCAAATTAGACATGAAGTAACTCATTGTCAAAGTCTGTGAAGAAACTCAGTGGGATTTTTCTATTGAGAATTTGATGTTTTACCAGTCCACGAGTCCCAGTGGAGAACTTTACACTTGTTCCAGACATTTATCTGAAAACTCTGTCTGACTGTCCTGATGGTGGTTAGCTTAAAGGATGGCCCACTTATCTTATGATCATTTTTCCCACAGCCGTGCCTGCATCAGTTATTTATTATTTCTCAACTACTTGCACATATTTAACACTCAACAGTCCTACCAATAAATGATATGTGCAATCACTATTTTGTATCACATTGATTCAGCATACTCGCTATATCTAGGCTTTGGAAGCAGTACCATAAAGGCCAGTGGAGAGCTGTGGGAATGTTACATTTTACATTATTTTTTTATCATACTCGCTCTTGCATCTTTAAATGCTCTTGCCCAAAAAGCTCTGTCTGCCCAGACCGGTCAGATAGTTCAGTAACAGAAAAAAGGAGTTATAACAGATAGCATAGATTTTTTGAGCTGTTTTGTTTCAGGGTTTGGACTCACAAACCGTGTGCAGCGTCATCATTACTGCTTTCAAGTTTACTTGAACTGTGACCACATCTTCCTCCACTGGGGCAAGAGCTGAAAGTGCCATTTGTCTATCTGTCAGCAAGATTTTACAAAACCTACCAAACCCAATTTCATGAAACTTCACACACACACTGCGCCCGTGGGAAGGCGATCAAACCCAAGTGTAACGTTAAGCCATTGCTGGAGACATTATCATCAAAAAAGGTAGTTCACTGAGTGTTCAGGTCTTTAGGAGCTAGTAGCGGTAAATAAAAACACTTGTGTTCAGTCTTGCAGGCAACAACAGAACATTTATTGTTTTTTGCTCATGGATGAGGCACGAAAAGCAACTCTGCGGAGTAAATACAAATGGAAAACTGTAGGGCAGCTGCTCATTCTTAGAGGGGTCTCAAACTAGCTTCTGATGGGTGTTATACCAGTGTGTTGCCGACACATTCATGGAAGAAAAGCCTAGACTACAAACCAGGGTGTTTTAAGCAGTTCCGTGTGGGAGAGAATAATTGCGTTTGGCATACCCTTTGGGCTTTGTAACTTTCAAGATTGCTGGGGAGTTACAGCAAAAAAAAAAGAACAAAAAAAGAAAAAGAAAAACCAACTGTATAATACATTAAAATAGAGTGGGGAAACCACCAGAAAGCTTATAGGCACTTTTCAGTACACAAAGTGCTTTAAAAGAAAAAGGCACTTCTTTTTCAAACATCCCTGGGGAGGGATTAATAAACAGCAAATAAAATAATTTATTTCAGCACTTTTACGCGTAGCTAGCAGGCTTGACTAGCTTGTATGCCAGCCTTGTGGAACAGGACTCTGTTCCCAGGAGGTTGCCGCTGCTGTCTTATTAAAGTGGGGTTATTTCACAGACAATCAGAGGTTTGTGAAGGCGCCAGTGAGCGGCCAGATGAAAGGGCCGACTCCTCAGGGGAGAAACTGTTGCCTTTTTTGCAGCTCTGCTCAGGATCCACCTTCTTCCTCCTCCACCTCTTTCTCTCTCTCTCTCTTTCTCTCTCTTTGCCCTGCAGGAACCTTGTCATTCAGTCATATAACTCATTCTTGGCTCACTGTCGTTGGCATGTTACCTCCTTTTGTATCTCAAATCTTCCCTCTAACTCTCTTTAATGCTTCATAATGTGTCATTGCATCTATTTCTTTCTTTCTTTCTTCTCACATTCTGCCCATTGTGCATTTCTTCGCTTCCTTCTTGCTATATTTGGTCTCACTTTCAGTATAAAAACCTCAGATGTAAAGACCGCACCTCCATGCAACACATGAGAAATTGCTGAAAGAGGCAGTATTCTAGCTGCATGAGTTGGGCACACCACATAGTTAAATCCTTGTTGGTTTGTGTATCAATCTATCTTTCAACCTGGCTTAAAGAAGTAATTGATTTGTAATAAAGGAACCACTGGCACTAATCAAATCAGTTATTTAATTACAAGTACTGGGAAAATATGACCCATGTGACAGCTGTACAAGCTGCATCCTGTCACACTCCACCCAGACAAAGTAATATCAGCTGTTAAGTGATAATCTTTTATATGTGCTTTGCATTTGCAAATTTATGGGCTATATACGTGTTTGTGTGTGTGTGTGTGTGTGTGTGTGTGTGTGTGTGTGTGTGTGTGTGTGTGTGTGTGTGTGTGTGTTACATGTATTTATGGTTTAGACGTGCAAATTGTTGTGTTACCACAGATCTAAAGCAGATTTCACAAGAAAAGTAGAAGGAGGAATAAAGGAAGGAAGGAAGGAAGGAAGGAAGAAGAGGAGGGGTAAAAATAAGAGGGGTGCTCTTCTGGGTGTAGCAAAATTACCCACACGTCCCACTTCCTTTTTTCCATAATATCATTTAAGCTTGATAATAGCGAAAGCAATTTGTCTGAGCATGTTTGTACGTGTGTGTGTGTGTTTACTGTGTGGAGTTCTGTACTGTATGCGTGTGTGTGTATCTGTCAGAGAAGCTTGAGAGGCCTGTGGTTGTGCGAGTCGGGCACACCTCAGAGCATTGTAATTACAGCAGAAGCTTTGAAGTGGTGGAATGTTTGGTTGGGATAATCAGCAGGCTGGACTGCACTCACACACTATTTACATTCCCAATAAATCACTCATTCACGTTATAACGCTAGCAAATTTTATTATCTGTGCTGATACAGAGTTGGTAAATTAACGTGTTAGAGGGTAAAATGGGATCACTGTTTTTATAGTACTGTTTATGCAAAAAGGGCCCAGTTAGGATCCAAGCACTGCATGATATGCTATTCACAATGTTTCTTTAATTTCATCTTACCTCTTTAGCATCCTCTTTTTAAGCCAGTTTTCTTCCTATTGGCTGCTTTTTGCACACAGAAACTTGAACAGCAGATGGGCGGGGCCAAGATGCCCACGTTAAGGTTGCCCACTGTCATGACATCATCCACCTTTAAAAACTGGTCTCTAACCAAGGGTATAAAGCAGTTTGAAGCTTTTGGCTCATAGGGATTATTTGTACATATTTTTTACATTTAGTAATTAAACACAATAAATTGTCAGATTTTATGAACCAGAAATTTTCTGTAATATTTCATAATTATGTGCCTAACTGAGGAAAACTAAAAGCAGAAAGTTATCCATTTATTTATGCTGCTATGCAACATTAAAATTTTATATATGAATCTCCAAGTAGTAATCATATTGACTATCTGCTGCATTTCTTGGGGTTATCACTCATTAAACTCAATATGGATTCTCTAAAGCTAAATTGTGTTCCACAGTTATGCAACATGTCAGTCTTTAAAGTTTAATTAAAGCTCTGTTTTGTTTGAAAAGATTTAATGCTATCCAGCCATCCATTTTCTTAACTGCTTATCCACTTCAGGGTTGTGGTGAGGTGCTGGAACCTTTCCCAGCTGCCATAGGGTGACAGGCAGGGTACAGCCTAAATGGGTCACCAGTCTATCACGGTGCTAACAGAGCGACAGACAAGATTGGTCAGTTTAGAATCACCAATTACCCAACCCACAGGCACAGCGCTAACATGGAAACTCCAGCAGATTCAAACAAGTTCTTGGTGTGAGGTGACCGTGCTAGCAACTGAACCTCAATGCCACCTATTTACAGCGTAAAACTCTAATAAAATAAAATAATATATTATCAAATAATTTAAGTGATGTTTAAAGTTGACGACAATCCCTCGACTTCACAAATTCAGACATATGCATAGGCGTGCATACACAAAAACAGACACAGTCCTGTACACACAGGTAAGTGACATTCTTCTCAGTAACGCGAGTAACTTGTCAAACCAGTGGGACATGTAATAAACTGACTCATGCACGCTTGAGCTAATCGCATAGTTTTTATTGTCTTGTTATCTTAGTACTGTCACTCATCTCATCTCTGTATCACTCATCCACTCCTCCTCTCTTTGCTCTCTCTCTCTCTGACTTGCCGTGCCCTCGGAGCCGCCGCCTGTAATGTGCCTAAATGACTACCTTCAATGCTACAATGGCGCCAGAGCCAATTAGCTGTTAACACGGGAGACAGATCTATTCAGAAGCCAGAAAATGAGGCCTCCTGTAACGTGAAAGATTGATGCCCACTTTGCTAATGACAAGAGAAGGAGGTAATCCGTTGCTTGGCTTGATCCTGGGCTATGTTACAGGATAGTCAGCTGATGACTGCGAGCATGCAGGAGAGGGCTCAAGAAAGTGGCAGGTCTATAGGTCATTGTAGGAGTTGAATAAAATATTGAAACAACACAAAAATTGCCTCATAACAAAAGGAATGTGTCGGTGCAATGCAGTTAGCAAGTGTCCTTTGAAGGTGATAATTGCTTGGGAAACAGCCAAATGCAATTATATTTTTGGAACTCTTCTTTGCGCTTTGATGAACACTACCTGTGCACTAATGTGAGTTCATAGTTTCACCCTAACCCATCATTATCAGGCCTTATTTTCATTTTATGACTATTTTGTTGGCTGCATTCAAGCCTGACCTTGTCCTAACCTTTCTTTGTACCCAACTGAAAATGTGCAAAAAGGCTGGCATTCTTTTCACCATGCATGTAAGCTCATTTAATACACTTTTGTTGTGCATTTCTTAAGCCACTGAGCTCACTGTTGTATTTTCAGTTAGAATAACTAGCATAAACATAAATACAGAGACGAGTAGCTTCATATTAATCGAGTAAAATGTAACTTTTTATTCAGGCTTTGGAAACTCAGGAGCAGAAATAAGGGGCATCATCAGACTTTTATTGTATGACTCAGTGTGCATCACGGGCCTCGTGACTTTATTTTCCGTGTCAAACTCTTAACCTCCGTAGAGAGGGAAAGAAACTAGCCAGGGGCCATTTGTTCCCCGTACAACTGTGTAGATCCCCAGTGACACCTTATATCTTAATCACTTCTGACAGGTAGAATTTATGATGAGGCCATCGTGTAAATCACGAGGAGGCTTGTTATTATGGAAAGGCACTGAAATGGTATAATTGTTTTTAAGTGGCGCTCAAAGGGCAAGTGTGCCTGTATTGCTCTGTGTGTGTTGCATGTGATCGTGTGAACATGCACAGTATTCTGGGAAGTTTTCCAGAGATTGGGGAAATCCACCTTCCACACAACAAACAACTTGAACCACAAAAACAAATCCCCTTAAAAGAATTTTTTGTCTCATTACAACAAATAACATTTCATGGTAGAAAAGCCACAATTTTCCCAGCTGTTACGATTGAGTTACACGCACTCTTTCGGATTATATGAGAATGAAATGTGCTTACACACAAGGCAAACTTAGTGGTACAAACTTAATTTATCTGTGCAGCAAAAAAAAGTAAAAGGGGAGAGTGTTTTGGTTATTGTGACTGGAGAAAATACCCAAAATGCGATCTGACTTATACTTCTGCACCAAAAGACGTGGGAAATATTTAGGAGTTAGGGTCATGTGCATTGACCCTAAAACTTGCAAAGCATGTCACAAGCCGAGTATTTAATTGCCATTTAACGTCTTTGGTTTCACTTAAATAGACTACAGTTGTGGTAAAAAAGAAAGCACGCCTTCTTTTTATTCTAAAGTTTTACGTACATAATAAAAATCATCTGGTCGTTAGCAGGTCTTAAAATTAGTCAAATACAGCCTCAAATAAACTACAAAACATAACATATTACAGCATGTCATTATTTATTTAGCAAAATTTAAACCAAAATCCTTCAGTAACAATTAACTATAAGCACTATAGCAGCCAAGTGCCGCTAATCAAATGCACTTGATTAAGTGGTCATCAGCACCTCTGAGCACCTCTATAAAACAGAAGTTCTGCAGTTTGCTGCTCGGGAGCACACGGGGTTATTAGATTATTTTTTATTTGGAAGTCCATCACAGTGAGAAAGATTATTCACAAGTGGAAAACATTCAAGTCTTCCCAGGAATGGATGTCCCAGCAAATTCACCCTGACATCAGACCGTACAATACAATACAACGAAGACATTAAGAGCTTTATCTCAGAATCTACAGGCCTCGGTTAGCATGTTAAGTGTTAAAGTTCACGGCAAAATCTCTTAACCTTGCAGTCATGCATTCAACTCTCAGACATATATAAGGCCAGCTATCAGATAAGTAAAGCATGGGCCAATTTGGGTCTTGTAACATGATAATAATCCAAAGCAGAGGAGCAAATCTATAACAGAATCAATGAAAAAAGTAAACAATCAAGGTGTAGCAATAGCCCAAAGTAAAGGCCTCATGCTGACTGAAATGCTGTAAGATCTGGGTATAACCCCTGAACCTCAATGAGCTAAAGCAATGTTGCAGAGAAGAGTGAGAGATGTGAGAGACTAGCAAAGTCAATGATCACTTCAAGTTATTGCTGCTTAAGGTTGTTAAGAAGCTACTGAATCATGGGGTGTGCTGATGTTTTACACTGCTTCTGCATTTTTGCATTCATTTTTGTTAAATAAATAATGAAAGGCTACAATATGACATGTGGAGTTGATCAGCTGAGACTGCATTTACCTTATTTTAAGACTTACTAAGGACTGGATAATGATTTTTTATTATGTTCTCATATGCAAAGCTGTATAATTGAAAGAGGGTGGACCTTCTTTTTACCACGACTGTATATTATTTTATAAAACTATTTCAAGATTAAGAGTGTAACATTAGAAGTCCCCACATCTTCAAAACCAGTTATGCATTCAAATTTCTGTGTGTGTCTTTGTTTAACAACCTTGGGGTAAAATGAATATGTGCCGCTTTGTCATTGGTCTCTACTGAAAGCTTCTTTTATAGAGTCATAAAGAACAAAGCACTTAACCGGATAAACAAATGACCCTCTATACTAAAACAAGGAAAAGGGGAACATCAAAGATAGTTGTAACCCTTTTAAAGGTCAGGAGTTTGGAATTGACTGGCTGGCCTACTGACTCATAGGTTAGTTGGCCACTGTGTTAGATGGAACATTGGCTGGTTAAATAAATGACTAAAGAACCTCTGGGCTGACTGACTAATTCAGCAGCTGTTTAACTGAACCATGAGATTAGCTGGCTGACAGACTCAGTGTTCCGCAAGCTAAGTGTGTGGGGAAAGCTAACAAGAGGTGCAAACATACATGGATGCACAGTTGCAAAAGATAGACTTTATTTATGAAATACTTCCTGTGTGTGTGTGTGTGTGTGTGCGCGCGCGCGCGCGCCAAGTAGACTCTAGACTCAGACTCACCGCTGTTTAACGAGCTAAAGACGCCAGTCACAGTAGGACCAAGGACAGACCAGGGCTATAACCGAGAGTGTGGCGCTTACAGACCATCGACTAAACTGATCTTTGCTCTGACCCAAAAGTGAGAAGTGCACTGGAGCCATTTGTGGTGACCCTTTCTTCACCTACAGGATCAAAGGTTATAAACCTCTGCCTGTGCCCTTTGAAATGGAGCAACAGGAGCTTGTTGTTAGACTGATTAGCAGAATGGCAGTTACCATAATACTATCTTTTACATCCATGGTGCAGGAAAAGGAGAGAAAAGCAGAGTGAGATGCTGAGAGGAAACACACAAGTGGTTTACAGAAGGCTTTACAAATGACCATTTCATTTTCACGAGGGAAGGAAAGCTATCCAAACCTATCTATGAAGTAATTGCCACCTCTTGTTAAAGCATGAGTTAACCACTTTTTTTGGAGGGATGTGGGGCTGTGATAGACCTGGTGAACCTAGAAATCCCTTAACTAGAACCTGTCTGACAAAGTAGGCTAAAAGATCTCAAAAAAGCAACACATCACACCACAACCTAAAGAACAGAAGAAGTCAAGAACGGATGAAAATAACAGTTATTGACATGTATCAGTATGGAAAGGGTTACAAAGGCATTTACATTTTCTGCTGCTTCTCAGGATGTGGGTCACAAGGACAGCAGTCTAAGCAGAGATGCTCAGGCCTCCACTGTCAGCACCTCTAGCTTCTCTGGCAGCACACCAAAGTATTTTCACAGAGAACGATTATGGCTCAGAGAGACATAATATCTGGGTGTTCTGGATTTGCCCTGAGATCTAATCTACTGGACATGCAGGAAACACCTTACCTGTGAGCCACCTCACCAGAAGGCATCTTGATCACCTCAACTGACTCTTTCAATTTGGAGAAATAGTGGCGATACTCAGACCTCTTCTGGATGACTCAGCTCCTCACCCTATCTCTAAAATAGAGTCCAGACCCAAACCCTTCTTTCTACCCCTTGTATTGAAAGTGTTATTCTTTCAGTCACTATCAACAATTCAGAGCAGGTACCCCACCCTTTTCTGGTTATGAACCCTCTGATTTCTATTTGCTAATTCTCACTCTTGCAGCTTTCACATGGAGCTCCAAACCACTCCAGAGCAAGTTTAATCAAGTCAGCAGAATCACATCATCCCCCAAAAACAGAGATGAGAACTTAAGAGGACCACAACGCTCTTTGAGAACCCTCAAGGTGAACCTAGAAATCCTGTCCATAAAACTGATGAACAGAATCAAACAAGAACTCTGTGGCTGTATAGGGACCAAATACCCCTCAACAATGAGCCTGATATCCCTTACCCTCTTCAGGCCTTTTCCATGTTGACACAACAAAATGTCTATGCCTTTACCAAACTTAGTAGCGCCAGCTGCTGGTCCATGGACAATTCTTGACTTTGAGAGTAAATAGGAATTATCAACTCCACATGACAAGAGTGAAAGGGAAGAACAATACAGAGACTCACTGATAAAATGGAGAGAGTTATGGGACTATAGCTAAAGAGGAAAGGGGGCATTTCAAGCAGTAAATGTGCTGATTTTAGTCAGTTTTTGTTGCTAAAGTGTAATTTCAGCTCGTAAACATTCATTATGAATACACATTGTGTTTTGATTAATGTTAGTCAAGAAATACGTGTTGCCAAGCTAACATTTAGGTGTTTTTGTTGCACTTCATTTTATTTCAGTGTGATCGAAGAGCAATTACTCATGATTCACTTGACTACTTGAGTACCACTTAAATCCTATTTGCTTGTAATTTCCTTGTGGCTGTGTTTCAGCACAATGACTGCATCTGCCAGCTTGACCCAGAGTCTGGAGAAGTGAGTGACATTGTTTGCCTTTGGAGTAATGGCTCTCATTATAGTGAATTACTACTCTACCCAAACACAACTGATTTCCTAAAAACTACCCTGCAGTGCTCTGTCTCCATTTTGCTTTTGGGTCCTGGTGCCTTGTTACAATCAATTAAGCTGATTACAAGCACTATCTTCACCACTTCAAAGGAGGCCCATTAAAGTGGGTGAGACTAACTGTCTCTTTATTCCACAGCCCTGTTGTTTGTCTCTGAGTAAGAAGCCTTGTATTGTTTTTTAACATGTGTGGGGCTGAAATTTGTTGACAATTTAACCAAAAGATAACATGGTGGAAATAAAAACTATTTTTTCATGGTAAGATTAAAGGATAAATGGCGAGTAATGAGCTGGAGACAGTCGTGGACTGGGTCCTCTTTAAAGTTTAAGGTTGACTCGTCGTCAGGTCAGACGACAGGTCGCACACAATAAATGGAGTGACACAGAGAGAAGGAGCGAGACACTAAGTCTAGACAGCGTATTTAGGGACCCTCCCTCTTTGCTTTGTTCTGCATCATGTCTACAGGTAATTACCTCAGCAAACTACTGGGAACCCTTTCAAATCTGAGACAAGTGATGGGTGAAATGGTTGAAAAGTAAAAGAATTCATTTCTTAAGCATCCATACTTACATGATGATAAATGAACAGTGAAAGCAGAAGGACAAGTTGGCAGTTAGCTGGCTAAGGAAAAGAAGGTTGTGAGAAACATTTATTTCTCCAAATGCATATTAAGTGGAAGTGCAACTGTTTGCAACAGATTTGGCAATATAGCATGCCAACTGAATCTACCAGGTCAGGCCATTTGGGAATTTTTTTGATTTTTGTTTTTGCCATTTTGAGGAAAGTTTCTGTCACCATGTGAGTTTCCATTTCTGACACTAGACGATAAAACTAAATTGTTAATCTAGCCTCCAAAGCAGTGATAAAATGTATGTATGTTTTTGTGGCTTTCAATAAGAATAATAGCAGTATAGATGGCTTCTAATAATTATTTGAATGCTTCCCATTTCTGATGTGATAATTACTGCGCTAGTATTGCGACAATATTTTAATGTTTGCAAAACCTCCAGCTTACCAGCACTGCTGAGTTGCTAGCGTTGTGACCGGATGATCAGTGTATATTACTTTTGTCAGTCTGTCCTGATGTGTCAGGTGTAACTTTGGAGACTGATGTATCCTTAGCATTCTGCTCAGATGTATTTGTTTACATTTATATCCATCACTCTATATTTTTATTAAGACAGTGGCAAACTAAATAAAGTTTGTCAAAAACACATCACACACTTGCAAGAAGTGCGGTTTCAGATATGACTAGTGGTTTCCGTGGTGTGGGTGCGTGAACATAGCAAGAACAGAAACCATGCAAAAGGAAAACAAGACATCATTAACTTGAGGGACGTCCAGTAACTGGGCTGGTCTTGCTTGTAGCTTCCTGGATCCTTGACCCACGTGCACCAAATCAATCGACTGCTTCCGTTTAGTTTTCAGGTACAGTTAACAAGACAGAGCACTTATCCACCCATCGCCAATGGTTAGATGGAGGCTATCATAAACGTGAGTGTAGTAAAAATTTCCTGCATTCACTGATTCATGCATGTGAAACCAATGGCCTATGCAAGTTGCCTGTTATTACTGGATTATCAGTGTCTCCGCAGCGCGTGAATGCACATCTGGAAGCAACCTTCAATAAAATGTTAGGCGCCAGATGAAGCTTTAATCGTATGGCATGCACCGCCTCCTCCTATAAACATGGACTGAGAATAATGAGATGTGCTTTAAATGCTACTTAATTTTAGACAAGCTATGAAACTATGACTATGAGTTGGATTTCTTGTACAGGTCGATCAATATTTTTATGTAGCACTTATTTATTTTGTTTTGCATATATCAGCACTTTTAGAAAAGGGTATGAAAATTATGAGCATTCACACCTGGAAAAAGCTGTCTTCACCCTACTTTTTAAAGGCTGTCTAATTATATGTGTGCCATACACGAACCTATGTTATGGTCCTATTTGTTTAAATAATATACAAGCAAAAACATTAGCTGAACACAGAGTGATGCTTCTCTATAAAGACTATTGCTTTTCCAATTATAGAGGGTTTGCACATAAACTGACATTTTCCTTTGGCAGCTATGAGGTCCTCTCTTGGGCATTAAAAATATATTGGCGCCAGGAAGACTTGAAACTTCACATAACCCACCAAAGAATCCTGTATCTGTAATGCAGACCGCTTCGAACTATACTCAACACAAAAGGCATTCATTAGCAGTAAACTTGAGGCATTTGTGAAAGGAGAAAACTTGGTTGAAGATCTAACCCATTACTTATAACAGGATTGTTCCATTCATAATACGTTCTCTCTTTTGTGAGACTGCATACAAATCAATACTCACTGATGATGCACAGATATTTACTTCAGCGGGCGCCAAGTGTCGTGTCTGTACTTCAACCCTCTTTGTTAACTTTGCAAAGATCCCGTCATTTGCCTGCAGGCGCATATTGATCACATCGCTTATCGCGCTAAATATCATGCCCATAAATCAGCAAAGTTAATTAAAATCACTGCAGTGGCTCAGATAAAGAAAAGTCAAACATTTCTATCTTTAATTTATCACTTGATAAACATCTTAACGTTTGGCTAAATACTCACTTGGGATTGTGGCTTTTGAAGTTTGACGGCTTATGTTGCAGAGACATTAGTAGCAGCAGTACAGTATGTCATAGCCTCCAGAAGGGTGCAGGTTGAAGAGGCTGACCAGACATTGTTATCTTAATCCCAAAGCTCAGAGCAAAAAGTGAAGTAAGATAAGGTATTATTGCGCCTCTAACAGCAACCGAAGTTTGTTTGCGCAGGGTATTTAATCCGTGTGTTTGCGTAGGGTGTATTTATGATCTTTGTGAGGCTAATTTTGGTTTAAAACCATTGATACAAGACATTTCTGGGTTATGAGTTCATTTAGATTTGGCCTCATGACTCCAGAATGAAATTGGAGGGTTAAGACTTGGTTTAAGTTTTTGTGTCAGGACACACTGTTGTGATGGTGACGGTGATGGTGAGGGGTGTAAGGCATCTTTTTGTCAATAATCCCTAATATGTATGCCCATATGCGTAACTGTGGCATGCTGCACTGCCTTAACAGCAAACATTTCCAGGATTAAAAAAAACAAAAAAAACACACCCACCTCTCTCCTACGACCCGGGTCATCATTCCTCTTTGCACGCATTCTCACAGCAATAATATTCCTTTGTCAGCCCACATTTAGGAGATTAACCTCAAAATTGCCCGAGGGTACCCCAGCTCCCTCCACCCTCAGCCACTTCCCCCACCTTTCTCAACGTTTCCCTCCCAGCTGCTCTCTCTCTCACCATGCAAATACTTGCGCAACAAGTGGCGCCGCTGTAGAGCCCCCTGGGTATTAGAGGGTTGAGTGGTGTCCCAGAGAGCCATAATTACACCAACGCTCAGGTGATTTAAGGGTCCGGGAACATGCTGACCCATGCATGGCACTGAATCCTGCATTGCACTGACACCTATCCATATTCTGCCTCTCTTCATCTCCTCTTTTTTTATTCTTATTACATGACTCAATCACTTATGACCCGTGTCACATTCTTGGCTGCAGTCAGTTATTTTGACAAATTATTTGCAACTCAGGATTAAAATTAACAACAATCAATTCATCTGTTTGGCTTCCTTAGAAAGGAGCTTAATGGACATTATTAGGAAAGAAGTAATAATCATAGATAAGTGCCAGTCGGGAAAACATAAACTTGACAGCCTGTAATAAAAGAAAAGGTTGATAATTGGGTTAGGTTGACTCTCCGCCCCCTGCAGACAATGTGGTGACAATAGGGAATGTTTCTCTTTTAACAAGATCTTGGCTAATACCGCTTAATGGGAAGGGGAGGTCCCTCATACCTCTTAGCTCGTACTCTCCAACTCTTCAACCTCGCTCTCTTCCGACTCTCCAGTCCTTTCCCTCTTTTGGTTTATAAATGACTCTGACTAAGTGATCACAGCAAAGCATTAGAAATTCACTGCACAAGAAGAGGAGTCTTTTAAGTTGGATCAAATCTTCGTGTAGGGAAAGAGGTGTGTTCTTGTGCAGTTAAAACAGACAAATTAAGTATGTGCTCATTTTAGAGGCGATAATTAAATCTTTGCCTAACAGACTCAAGTTTAAAATGTGTAATTTTAGGTTCTGATGTTATTGAATGGGAGGTAAATGCTAGTGAAAGAGGCAAAACAGGAGCCAAAGCTTAAAGAACTGTTTTAAGAAGGCAAAAATCCACAAAAGAAGAAAAACATTGAAAGTTTCTCATATTTGCAAAGAATGTATCATGTAGGTAACTCGTTTTAAAACATTTGAAGAAAAACATGTGAATCTGTACTGCAAATCAGTGCATAGCTTGTGGTGTTATCATTCATAATCATGTGCAAAAAGACAAGCGGGTGTGCTTAAGTGTTTCCTGTGAAACACACCCGATGACTCAGAAACTTGTAGAACCACTTTTAGTGGCGATACCTTACTAATCATTTTCTGCATGGCTTCATCAGCCTCTCACATCATGTGGAAGAATTCTGTCCCATTTTTCTGCAACGTTGTTTCAGTTGATTGAGGATTATGGGCATTCATTTATTCACAGCGTTTGACTTTGACTGGGCCATTGCAGCACCTCGATTCTTTTCTTTTTCGGCCATTCTGTTGTAGATTTGCTGCTGTGCTTGAAATCATTGCCCTGTTGCATGAACAAATTTCAGTAAGCTTGAGGTTGGTCAGACAGGTAGCATACCACTACAAATACTTTGGTATACAGAGCAATTTAGTTAACCCAATGACTGCAAGATTCTTGGTCCTGGTTCCCATCCATCATTTATTTAGGGTAATGTGAAAAAATGTCATAGGACTCTATACACTCCTGTAAAACAAAAAAAACACCCATCATTTAGTAGCTTGTATAACCACCATTAGCAGCTAGAACATGAAGTAGTCATATTCTCTATGACTTTATAGTCTCTCACATCATTATGGAGGAATTTTAGCCCACGCGTCTTTATATTACTTCAGTTCATTGAGATTTATGGGCATTAGTTTACTCGCAGCTCTTTTGAGGTCCCTTCACAGCATTTGACTTTGACTGGCACATTACAACACCTTGATTTTATTTCTTTTTCAGCAGTTTGCTGCTATGCTTGAGATCAATGTCCTGTTACATGACCCACTCTCAGCCAGGCTTTAGCTGTTGGGTAGATGTCCTCACATTTGACTCCATAATACTTGTGCATACAGAGCAGATCATGGTTGACACAATGACTGTGAGGTCCACTTCATTTGCAGCACCGGGCTGCTACTTACCTCCTCAATTCTTATGGAAGTGATAAGACTGTACCAGTGTACAGTCTTTATCACATGACTGTATGCTAAATCATATACACAACACGTGCTGCTAAACAGATGATGTCTTTTTCAGGAAAAACTTTGCATACTCTAGCAGATTCACTGAAAACATTTGACTCGTTATGAAACAGAAAAAAAAACCTGATTTCCTCACGACACACAGCCACCGAGATGGATGACAGAAGATGCATCTTTGAAATGTGTTGCAGAGAAAGCGTGAAATTACTGTGGTCTGATTTTTAGTCGATTATGGGTTTTAAATAGTTTGAAAATCATTTTGTTCATATTTGAATTTTGACTGTTTTGGATGCACAAAGAGCGATTAAAAATAGTTTCCCTTCACTGAAGGTTTTCTCAGCATTAACAAATGAGGTATTTGCTAATGCTGAGTTCCCTTTCTTCCTGTTAAGATTTTGTTTCTGACAGCTCTGGTTAAGGAAATGGTGCCTTTTCAGTTGTAATCCCTGCAATTAAGGCTGTAGGTGCGGCTCCATTACCTCAGCAGGATTAGTAATGACCCAGGAGAGAATATAATTGCTCCTTAATTTGAAGTTTTGAAGTGCATGAAATACCTGAGGCTCAGTCTGCCGTCTCAGCAGCAGTTAGTTCATGGATTAGCTGCCTTTTTATTTCGCTCTCTCTCTTTTTTTTTTGTTTTGTTTTGTTCCAACGCAGGATGCTTGCAGAGCTTGCCTTTCATAAAGTTGTTTGCACTTGATGCTTGTTCTCTGCACAGGGAGTGTAATGAGAGATGTCCTAACCTGAACACCTCTCCATGAAGGTAATAATTTTTAAGAAAACAAAGAAAAGATAATGATGATGCTGTGTTTAAATGACAGCCAGGTACACGAAGATTGCTGTGCCTCTGTGTCTTTATTTTTCTGTTTTAAGCCAACAAATAGTCTTTTTATTTTTATGGCTATTTAGTTAAATGCCTGTTCTTTCTTTCACAGTATGTTTTTGTAATTTTGTATGATAATATGCTTGAAGTATGCATCACAGCAGTTTAGGAATAAATTGACAGGGCTAGTGATTATATATAATTTCTTTGATTTGAATAAGAGAATCATATGAGATCGGAAAATAAAAAAATCTGATTATATTATGCTGCTTTTAATAAAAGTCCTTCAGCCCATAGCCGTGTAAGAAAAGCATGACAAACGTGAACATTATTATATCCTCGTATAGAAATTACGCTATTGCCACGCAGGCCAGCAGGTGATACAGAACACCTTTCATTAGTCAGGCCAGACATCTGTTAAAAGCCGACTAATACCATACAATTACTTTGACTTTGACCAGCCATAATGGTCTTTTAAGTTGTGTCTTTTGTCCTTAGTGAGATGTTTCCAAAGTGTCCATTAGCAACAACACAACAGCAGATACCTCACAGCCCAACACCAACTAATCATTATTTAACTACAGGGATCAAATGTGATGTTGCCAGAGGCATTTAGTCATCAATAATGGAGGTAAAACATTTCAACCTGCTTACATAAGTAAGTTATTCATATTGGACACAGTGGTAATGTTACCATCACACCGACCCTGAATGATTCGCTGGTTTATAGAATTCAGTGTTGCTAAGTTCAGGGTTTAAAACCTGTTTGTGATATTTTCTTTTTTCATAGTTTTTTTTTTTTTTATTGTATTTACATTCTTCAACAATAATAATAGATATTTGACAATCAACAAAGCACAACAGAATTTAAAATGATAGCAGATGACTGTCTGCTAGACAGATGTGTTACACTGTAGAGAGTTATTAACTGTCACGTTACAGAGAAAAATTCAGAGGTTTTACATATAAAGAGATAATCAAAATCCATCTGGTCTTTAGCAGGTCTGAAAATTATTCAAATACAACCTCAAAGGAACAATAACACGAATTATTAAACTCAACTATTATTTAATAAAATGATGTTAAAATACAGAAACAATGGGTGCAAAAAAAAACTATGGTACACATCATTATCTAAAAGGTTGCTGAACCCTTTTCAGCAACTTGAAGTAATTGTTTTCTGTATGATTTTATCAGTGTCTCACATTGCTGTGGAGGAATTTTGGCCCACTCTTCCTTAAACTGTTGCTTCAGTTCACTGACATTTGCAGGCATTACTTTATTCACAGCTCTTTTAAGGTGCCCCCACAATTAGTGACTGGGCCATTGCAACACCATGGTTCTTTTCTTCTTCAGCTGTTCTGTTTCATATTTGTTGCTGTGCTTTGTAATCATCGTCCTGTTGCATGACCCGGTTTAGACAAATCTTTAGCTGGTACACAGATGGCCTCACATTTGACTCTAGAATATTTTGGTACTCAGAGGAGTTCACGGTTGGCTCAATCAACACCTGGCTGCAAAACAAACCCAGAACCACCAACGAGTCGTGTTTGACTGATATTCTGTGCTTTCACTTAACATGGTGTTCTGCATTGTGGCTAAAAATCTCCACTTTGGGCTCATCTGTGTGAAAGACTTTGCTCCAGACTGCACAGTACCCAGTGTAGAGGGGTTTTTTTTTTGTTTGTTTGTTTGATGTTTTGGTTTGAATTTTTTTATCAATAAATCTCAAGTCAGCAACATCTGTGTCATATGTTCTTTTGTTAATACATAAGAAGCAGCCTGCATTCCAAACAAACAACCAAATCGTTTCCCCAGGATTCATTATGTGACCTGCGCTGTTAGTGTGAGAATGAAGCAGTCATGTTGTGATTGAAGGAAAGGTAGAAAAAGAGGCTGACAAGCAACAGGATGTCAATTACACGGCAGGAGTGAAAACCACACTTCATGTTGGCTTAAAGCTGTCAACTGTCAATAAAGAGGCATACAAGACAGCCGTATATAGCCTGTGTGTGTGTGTGTGTGTGTGTGTGTGTGTGTGTGTGTGTGTGTGTGTGTGTGTAGACTTGTGTAATAGGAAACATTTATTTGATGATGCTCACGGTTGCTGCATGAACAAAGTGTCACATATGCACACGTCAGTTCCTTTGACAGTAAATTAATAGAATAACCAGTTGTGTTCACATTCACAAGTTACAATTATCACTGTAGTTACTTTCTGCTTTGGTGTTACGCTGTCTTTGTCATAGAAAAAAACCGCCAGAGGAGGTTAACCACTCTGGGTGTGTCTGGATTTGATTTGGATTAAACTGTAAAAACATTAGTTTGCACTTGCAGTGCTTTCCATGTCTCCTGTCAGAAGGCTAGAAACCCTTTGAGGCTCGGCACACAGAATAAACCCAAATTCTGATGTGTTCTTACTTATAGTAATCATTTTGCACCCAAACTCTATCATTTTGAATTTTTGAAGTTCATTTAAGTTTTCATTTACCACCATGGTCATTTAGCAAAGTAACTTCCTGCATGCATTTCCTCACCCACATAAGGATTTTTTACATTTTTATTTTATTTTATCTTTTTGCATCTTTGTGAATAAGTGTATTCCCTGACACCCAGTCAAGGAATACAAGTTTTTCTCTAGTGACTGAAGGTTGCCAGGGGTCATTGACTGAACTCTGTCCATGCAAGCGTCAGGCTTTCGTAATCGATTACACAGAAAGCCAACAGCCGCTTGCCAAGAGGTCGAAGAAAACACATTGTTCACTGACCTGCCTGTTGTCTGACCTGTGTGACTGAGGCCTGAGTCACAAAGGCCAAAGAGTTCAAGGTAAGACTTTTGTCTGCTGACTCTTCTATGTAAACTCTGCTTCCAATATGAGACCAATATGCAACAGACTAAAATACACATGCAAAGACCAGAAGTGTGGTCACGAAAATATGCAAACAACCAGAAGCGCTTCGATAGTGTAAACCAGCACCAAGGCAGCTCACTCTCTGGTCATTATTTACTTTTAAGGGAATCATATTGTGTTTTTCATTTTGTTTTCTTCTTAATTGTATTTTAAGAAGTTTGCAGTGCAGTAAAATAGATAAGGCTAGCATGACAGATGCTTACTCTGATTGCACAAGCATGCAGGAGTGGGTAATGGATAATAGGTATTGATTTGTAAATAGTTGAACATGACTTGTTATGTAATACACGTCTAACTAACTAGGCAGCTCATTGTCTTTCTCTTGACAACACTTTTTTCAAGGATATAATGCATTCTTATGAACATTTGACCTTATCTGACCTTGAAAAGAGGTCAAAAGTCCAAAGTCATGTGATATTTAGAATCCCCATATATCCTTCCCTACATGCATATATGTTGCCAATAGAAACAATTGCAGTGAGAAACATAGTTTTAAATAGATCTATATAGCATTATTATCACTTTGGCTATCAGATCAATATTTTGACCTTGACAGAGAGGTCAGAGGTCAGATGTGAGATTATATTGGAAATCTTTATACAGTACTTTCTTTATGTTGACAACACACAGCACACATGCAAGAGTCATATTTTGTAAGTTATAAGGCTTTTTGTTCATTTTTTTTTTTACCATAAATCATTCAGTTGGCCTTGAAGACCCTGGATTTGTTAACACGACACCACTTTACACTTTCATTCAAAACCTGTTGAGCTATAATGTTTACAGACAACATGGCATGCAGGCAAATACTATCAAAAATATAACCCCCTTGGTGGAGGTAATAAACCTTATGTCACACATATGGATGCAAAATTATTATCTTCTTAATGTTCCTGTTATTATTAAATGAATAATAACTAATGTTGGTAAGTATTGAATGTATTGATTTGTTGTAGTATCAACATGTTGTATTGAACATTTAATTCAATTTGGGCTTTATAATTGAAAAGAAACAGGAAAAAATGAACCTCAAAATTAAACAATTACAATGTGTATTAGAGGACTGACTTACTCTACTACTTTAGTGTGTATTTACCTTTTTCTGACACATAATTTACAGTAATAACATGTCCCTTGTACTGAAAGAAGTTCAAGTTTTTTTCCTATTTTACACCAGCTGATGACACATTAAAAAGCTGGTGATGAATGGGATTATGGTGGCTGCTACTTCTCTTCTCAATCAGACAACATGTTCCACTCATCTGCTGCTTATGTAACCAGCAAAAATGTGCTTTGATTAATGATCTAGCCTCCTGGTCTCCACATGCTCTAATTAACTACCCTGAGAAAGCAACCTCCAACTTGACACCCAAAACCGGCACAAAAGGAGGAATGAAGTAGCCTAATGAGCAATTATCAGTACATTAAATCAAACCTAAGACTTCTATGGATCACTTGTCCAGATCATGACGAGTTATATTATCCCCACATGTTTCGCTGTTTCGCGGTAACTTTATATTCTTTGTGACCTTTAGCTGAAATCTCTTGAAACTGGACCTCAGAACATGTGGAGCAAGCAAGACACACACTTTAAAAACATAATTTAGGGGCAATAAGTCAAGCGTGCTGGGAAGCTGCTATTGAGCGCGTATGTATGTGTGCATGTGTGTGTGTCATCTCTGGTGTGTTTCCACTAAATTAAGAACTTATTAGGACTTAAAAACCCTATCCTATTTCATGTGGGGAACCTCTAATACCCTTCAAAGCCTGCAGTTTGTTTTTTGTTTTGTTTTTTTATGTTGCAACACTTTATATTTCATGTCAGTGTCACAGTCGGAGCATTTAGAAGAGGTCATATGTCAAAGTTGGCAGTAGCTGGTTATGTTGTGTCATTAAGTCCCGAACAAACAGAAAATATCTTACTGCTAATGAGCAAAGCATCTTTTAGGAGAGGATGCAATGACAATGTTTATCTGTTTTCTGTGGCTGTTTCCAAATGTAATATTATTTAACAGGTTTTGAGGAATTAGAACCAGCAAACACAAAGTAATTAGGTGTATAATAAAGTTAAAATGTTGAACTTATGACACTAAGTCCTTTAGGCAGCCCTAATCCTTACTAATGCTCAGTGAATGATTAATTGATCAGGTGATAGCACTTGCAAAATCATGTTCATGCAAGCTAGTGTCTGTAAAGCTCCCAATTAGCACATCATCACGAGAGTAAGTCCCAGTGCTTATTGCAAGGAGTGATTCACGCTGTAGCATAGGTTTTTCAGCACGTCAAACAATGTCCCCGGCCGTAAAGGCCCCCACATCATCCCTGCAGCAAATACGTCTTCACATAAACAAGCGAAGTAGGGAACTGTAGTGTCGTTACAGGGTGGTGTGAAGCCACAAATCTGCCTCACTTGAAAAAAAACCCTCATGACTTCAAGTGTATTACAATAAAGAAGACCACAGTCGTGATTAAAAAGCTTTTTAGCAGTCCTAGTCACTGCCACATCTACAAGCGTTTACACGCACACTGTAATTTGGAATCAGGCTCTACGACGTAGTTAGAAAGTCGTTTGACTACAAAGATAGCAGTCAAATAAATATACATCTTAGTAATTGCTGACTGACCTATTAAGGAGATAATGAACCATGAAAGTAATGCTTGTGTTGTAAAAATAGAAAGACGGTAAATGAGTCTACAGATGAAAGCCGCGCTGATGAAAACAGATAATTTATGAATCATCATGTTTTGCTCCCTTGCCACATCATGATTAATTCAAAGGCCTCTTTTATGATGAGCAAAACTCTGTGAAAATGTCCCTCCATCTAGTCCTATCTGTCATCGTGTTGCACTCTGAGCTGAATGCATCACGAGAAGATATTAGATTTCCTACAGAGATGACACAGAGATGGACTAAGAATCAAAACGACATAAACTGAGTGCCACTGGAGACAGTCCTCGTGTTTCGCTTCATAGCTGCTGCCAACAGCAGGCCAGTTTGGCCTCATTGTGTTATTTAGTTGCTGTGGCACAACAAGGACATTCTACCCGTCTCTATTATGAAGGATTCACCGATAAATGTCGTGGCTCAGTTTCGAATGGAAGAACCTGTTTTGTGATTTTTGTATGCTTATCACTTAACCATGCTCACTGCTTACCCCCATTAAAACTGTCTCTCGAAATATATACTGTTGTATGTGGATGCGTGCTTGTGTGTGTAATTGTGTGTGCGCGGTGTGGCTACAGGAATGGAAACCCAGTGTTTTCTGCATATTTTCAACTGTTTCCTGATGTTGTTTGTTTTGTCTGTTCAGACACAAACAGTTTAGTCTCTCCCTTCAAATTATGCAAAAATCAGTTTATTATTGTGGCTTGACATTTTTAAGTTGTTTTTTTTATATGGGGGAATATAAATGGAAAAGGGAGTGGCAAGGAAATAAATGTAATGTGTACCATTTTGAAGCTTTTGTATTGACAATTGAAGTTAAATAAAATAATAATTAAGAAATTGAGAAGCATCTGAGAAGCATCTATTGCTGCAAGACTTTTTTTTTCTGTTGTTGTTTTCATGTGACCGCAAGGAGCTCTAATAATATCTGTGACCAGTGGCTTGAATGAGACTCCTTTATGGCAGTCCTCGGGCCATTTGTGAGCTATTAATGAGACTTTTAGGATGCTTTTCATGAATTATTTATGACTTTATGTTCAAGTAATCACCGCATGACATATCCAGGAATACAAATGGAAGAACAGCTAGACACTAGCTCCATTGTTAGGCTGTAGATGTATTCCTTTTTGTGTGTTAAAGTTTAGATTCTTACAGCAGCTCTGATAGAAGCTGGATTTTTAGTAATATTTAGTAACAGCTGGTTTAGTTCTTTGCAGTTTTCAGGCTCATAGTGCTATAAAACTTGAGTCTGTTTAAAGTGAAGGTGTGTCACATCCTGTGTTTTCAGCCTGCCATGCCTGGTGGTTTACTGCTTATTGTAAAATTCAGTATCACACAAATCAAACTCAAAGCAGTTTGCAGTCCGGCATTGCTGTTTATTTTTATAACAGGTTAGACTCACTGGAATTTCAGCTGTAAATTATCTTGGGCTAGTGCGCCCCCTTGTGATGAGCATCGATGGTCACAGGGGCATGCTTGCTGCAAGATTATGATTTCAAGTTCATTAGGTAACCTTACTAGTAAGGGGTTGAACATCCTATTGCATGCTTTATTTTTTGCGGCACAGATTCAACAAGGTGCTGGAAACGTTCCTCAGAGATTTTGGTCTGTACTGATATCGCAGCATCACACAGTTGCTGCAGATTTGTTGGCTTCACGTCCATGATGTGAATGTCCCGTTCCGCCACATCCTAAAGATACTCTACTGGATTGCTTGGATTGTGATCTTGTGACTGTGGAGGACATTTGAGCACAGTGAACTCATTGTCATGTTCAAGAAACCAGTTTGACTTGGTTTGCAACGTTGCAGGTTCTCGTGCTAGAAGCAGCCACACAATGATGTATACACTGTGGTCATGAAGAGATGGACATCATCAGCAATAATTTTCACCTAGGCTGTGGTGTTTAAATGGTGCTCAGTTGCTACTAAGGCCCCAAAAATGTGTCAAACACCACCACCAGCCTGAACTGCTCATACAAGGTTGGATGGATCCGTGCTTTCATGTTATTTACACCAAATCCTGAGCATTACCATCTGAAAATCACAGCTGAATTTAAGAATCATCAGATCAGAGAACAATTTTCCAAACTACTTTTGTCCAATTTGGGTGAGATATGTGAATGGAGTGGCACTGGGTGTGGTATTCAGCTGCTGTAGCCTGCTTCAAAGTTTGATGTGTTTCTGAATTCTGAAGACTTCTGCACATCTTTGGTAGTCGTTCTTTAAGTCACTGTTGCCTTCCTGTCAGCTCGAAGCAGCCTGGCCATTCTTCTTGACCTCTGACATTAGCACGGCAATTCACCCAAAGAACTGCTGCTCACTGAATATTTTCTCTTTTTCTGACCATTCTCTGTAAACCCCAGAGACAGCTGTGTGGGAAAATCCCAGCAGATCAGTTTCTGAAATACTCAGACCAGCACATCTGGCACCAACAACCATGCCACATTCAAAGTCAGTTAAATCAACCTTTCTTCTTATTTTAACATTCTTTTTCATTCTGATGCTCAGTTTAAACTTCTCATCTAAATCATCATAATGATCTTAATCACATCTACATGACTAAATGGATTAGATCTCATGCACTCTTTAGAGTAAAGTAAACTGCTTGTTTCCATCCGTGAAGTGTAAATGTTTACATCAGCAGCTGATAATAGATCGACAGATAATAGATAATAAAAAATGATTCAGTACTCTTCCCATATCAAATTGTAATTATGATAAGAGAAAAAGCTGAATTTCTTTGGAGTATGTTTTACAACATTCTAGTTACTAATAAAATAATTTAAGTAATATTAGATAAAGGGCTTTTTCTTGCTTAGTGTGTTACTGCAGACAGTTATCATCAGGCATAGGGCATTGTAATGTCACTGTACTGTAATGCACTTCTTTGGCAGTCAAACAAAATGTCGTTAATCTTCCAGAAATGAAATAATTGGACACAGTCATAAACGTTTCCTGGAAATAATGTAACTACTTCTAGGAAAACTGTAATTTTCCAAGAAAATTACAAGGAACTGACTGCATAGCTTTTATTCTGTAGTCAGATGATAAGTATTGAACTATGAAAGTGTTCATAGTTGAACATATATTGAAAATGAATTGGGAATCAGTTTCCAGGAAATGATTTTAGAAAATAATTACTGTGGGGTTGTGCTCTTCAGTTAAGTGTCTGTATGAAGACACTAAAACACTGTTTTCTTGTTTCCTCTGACAAACTTGGTTCTTGTCCGATGAGGTCTGATGGGTGGTAGGGTCAGAAATTCAGTGTAAACATCTTAAAAGCATGGCTCTATCCTGCCTTGGCTCAACAATTCCAGCTGCTGGAGATGTAATTGTGTGGGTGAGCATTTCTTGGTACACTTTGGGCCCCTTTGCACCAAATCCCACAACCTACCCAAGTATTATTGCTAAGAACAACCAACTCTTTATGACCACAGTGTACACATCTTCCGATGCAAAAGGAGGTCACATAAACACAATGCTACTACTGTTGTTATCACTAATTCACAGCCAAATGCGATTAAACTTTGATTTGCAGAGTCTCTGCTTCCTGCTGTCAAATTATAAAGAAATGAGTAAATCAAACATATAATATAATAGTGATTTGTTTTGGAGGTTTTTTGTTCTGGTTTTTTTTTTTAAAGATATTTTAAGATTGGACAGAGTTTTTCTAAAACATGACCATATATTTTGTCTAGCATGTTCCTTTTGCACCTTTTGTGTAATTTTCCTTATAGACAAATATACAAAACAAACCTGTGAATCAAACTTTTAGCCAAAAATCTGTATGCTGCTCAAAAAAAATCAAACACATTTTATTCAGAGTATCAAGTGCAGTAAACTTCTAAACTATTAATCTGGTCGGTTAAGGAGCAGAAGAGTTTGTTAATCAGTTTTAGCTGCTTTGGTGTTAAAGAAATTAACAGCAGGCTACTGATTTTTTTTTTTCCTCGTCATCTTTTCTGACTGTCCAGAAGCTCAGTGATGCCCTAGTCCAGTGTTTAAAGGTGGGTTTATGGGTAATATAACGGTATTGAGCAAAAAGGAAGCACCCGTGCAAATGTCCACAAACAATACTTTTCATCTATTTACACAGTGTCTGAAAACGTAATTATGCTCCTTGCCGCCAAATGGAGCACAGCATGTCAGTGAAAGAAGAATAAATGCGCAATCTGGTAAGATGTGAGGTGTGTTTCTTTTCCCAAAGTTCCCACACAGGGATGCATATCAATAGCCAGCAGGTGTCACTGCGCTTCCTCTGAAGATACTGAGAGGAAGAGGTTTTTACTACCTTAATAAACAGTCGAAGATAAAACTGTAAATGTGAGACTGGTGTGTCATACGTTATCTTTTCTCCTTCCCCCCCCCCCCCCCCCCGATTTTTCTTTTTAAAACAACTAGACGTTAGTATTAACGGTAACTTCAGAGTTTTTAGTTTTATCATGTTTTTCTTCTCATTGTCTAGAATAGAGGACAGAACGATGTAAATATCTCATTCAGTATGAGAACAGTTTATTTATATCGTACATTTTTTATCATTGGGGGAATAAGAATGAGCAGGCAGGACAGAGTTAGACTTCAGTTCAGCGTTTCTTTTATTTACTGTGAAAACGGTCATAATTCAGTTTACTTGGATGTGATTCATGCTCGAATTGAAGTATGGCTGATTCAGTCTATGATGCAATTCAGAAGGAGTAAATTAAAAAGGCTTCTGTAGGTTCTAAAAAAGAAGACTCTTAAAAAGAAGTGATATTTTAGCAAAGATGTTATTAAAGATGTCATTGAAACCACGAATTGTCAACATGGAGATGTTGTGGTGTGATTGTTGAGCTCTTATCAAGCTTATCTAGTGTATTGCAGAGGTTGTCAACCACTGCACTAGAGTCTGGGCCAATACAGCCCAGTGGTTATTCAAACCCTGACCACGTACTTCAGAGTTTACGCCTTCTCCTCTAGCTGCAGAATCTGTGTGTGTGTGTGTGTGTGTGTGTGTGTGTGTGTGTGTGTATTCCTTCAGTAATAATTACTGCAGATATAGGTCACACACACACACACACACACACACACACACACACACACACACACACACACACACACACACACACACACTTACTTGCACACAAATGCACATGAAAGCATGCAGCTGTGCATACACCAACCAAAGTGAGTAGAAAATGATTAATCATGGAGTACCATTCACTTTCCCCTGATGGGCTAGTCTCAAAACACACACACACACACACACACACTTTCCCCTCATATTGTAAAGTTGATTAGAGTGCTGATTACGAAGAGTGAAGCAGAAAATATAAATAGTCAATTGAGCGCAAAATGACAGAAAGCGTTGGTGGATCTGACGCGTCAGAGCAAAGATATTATCGATTTCATTCTCTCTTCCTCCATGGCACAGCTGATTCACTCTCAATAAACTGTAATAGAGCAGGGACAGTAAACAAGTGATCTATTGAGCAGAACCTCAGTGCATATAGAGTTAAAATCTTTGCAGTTTTTCTCAAATGCAATTTAATTTGATACAAGTGCTGCAGTCCCAACTGTGAGTGCACATTGTACAAACATTACAACTGCATTTTTTTGTAAACCCAGATATGCTGCAGATAGTTAAAGGATGAAGTGCTGGATTTTCACTTAAATTTGATTCTGTTTATTGCTAACATTTAAAAATGCTAGCGAGATTCAAAGATTACTGAAATAATTGCTCACCATTCAGCAGGACTTCATAGCATCTCTGTACATTGTCCAGGAGCAATGTGCTCCAGGTTTCTCTTAGCGTGCATTCGGCTTAGAAGGGAAATGATTGCGTACAGCAAAGTATGCATGTCCAGCAGCCTAATTTTCCAAGCATGGGCATGCGCCAGATTGCTTGTGCTTGTTTATCGGGCCTGAAGTTGCAGAACGCCATTTTGCATGTCAGAACTGCCAACTTCAGTTTAGAGGTGAGAATTCATTATGTGCAGTGGAGATGTTTTCCAACTAATTTGATAACTTGCAGCTAATTGGCACCTTGATCAAGTGTCCAGAAGCATCGTATTTTCTCACCCTTTAGATCAAATCAGCACGAGCATCTATCAGCACTGCAGGGCCTCGGGGAACCTTATCTGTTTATAATGCGCACAAAGTAGACCAAGGGTGATACTGATAAGATTAAAGGTGTTATCATCAAGACAGGACACTTATTTAATAGTCTGAGTGTATGTGAGTCCACTATTAAAATTGCCATGTTGTGTTTCTCGTCAGATGTTTTTTTTTCTGGACGGCAGTCAGTGTTGTGTGTATGTGGGTCAGTTTTACTCTGGCCTTGTGATGAGTATGGAAGTACAATTTTCCTGTAATTTTCCTACACATGTATCAGTCAGGAATAGTGCACAATCTGAGCAAAAAGCATGCCGCACAGCTGTGATCACAGCTAATGACAAGGTGCAGATACCTCGGGTTGGAGGGGTGGAATGTAAAAAAAGAAAAAGGATCATTACTTATATGGGAGGTGTAATGAAAATGGCACAATGAAACCTGAATATTCTTTGTGCTTAGAAAGAAGAGAGAAAAGGAACCGTGAAGCTTTTTCATCTGAGAAATATTAGAAAATGTTACTATCAGCAGCATATCACAAGAAAAATATTGCACCAGTGCGGGGGTGAAGAAATCATGAGATTTGGAGAAGTTTGCCAGTGTCTATGTGTAGTATAGTATAAGAGGTTCAAAGCATGCAAAGCATTCAAATACAGAACATATGAGACAAAGGCTCACTCTTGTTGTTTAATCAAGTCTGATACACATACCAGGCTGGGGACTACAAAATTTTAAAGTTTTGTAGTCCCCATAAAACACAAGTTGTTCAGTATCACACATTTAACAACTTAGTTATAGTGACGTGGCACACAATCTTGGAACCCGTGGGCTTCAAGGATTTTTTTTTTCAATGTAGTGGCATGAGAGGAGAACAAAAACACCAGATTGCACAGGAATCCCTTGGTGTGTCAGCTGGTGGCTCTTGGCTCTCGCTGGAACGACTCAGCTTCAAACTATTCTCTTAGGAAACCCTCTCTCACCTGCATACATGCTGCTTTTTTAAACCATTAAAACATTTATTGTCGTCTGAGTCTGCATGAGTTTTCAGTGAAAGAACAATCTGGTAAACATTAGAGTCAGTAGGTTCAATAGCCGTGTAGCTAGCCAAGGAGATACAGTTAGATCTATGTGGAGGACTGTGTATAAAAATCCTTAAAGAGCTAATGCAATGCTTTTGTTAAAATACATAAATAAAAAGCTGTTCACTCTCAGCTCTCGGTTTACCGGTCGATCTACGTCCCTACCCTCACCTATGGCCATGAGCTGTGGGTAGTGACCGAAAGAACGAGATCGCGGATACAAGCGGCAGAAATGAGCTTCCTCCGAAGGGTGGCTGACCTCTCCCTTAGAGATAGGGTGAGAAGTTCGGCCATCCGGGAGGGGCTCAGAGTAGAGCCGCTGCTGCTCCACATCGAAAGGAGCCAGCTGAGGTGGTTCGGGCATCTGACAAGGATGCCCCCTGGGCGCCTCCTGGGTGAGGTGTTCCAGGCATGTCCCACCGGGAGGAGGCCCCGGGGCAGACCCAGGACACGCTGGAGAGATTATATCTCTCGGCTTGCCTGGGAACGCCTTGGTGTTCCCCCGGATAAGCTGGAGGAGGTGGCTGGGGAGAGGGAGGTCTGGGCCTCTTTGCTTAGGCTGCTGCCCCCGCGACCCGGCCTCGGATAAAGCGGATGAAGATGGATGGGTGGAAAAAGCTGTTCACATCTTTGAAGACTGTTCTGATTGTGTTTAGAGGCAAAACTATGAAAAAAATGCCATCTCATGGAACTGACTGAATCAGCTAGTTCACATTTCTTAGTGAGACGAATGGAAAACAGCTTTTATACACCTCTAATACAGGTTGAGTACTTATTATACCATTAGATCTCACCTGTTGGCTTTAATCAGCAATATATCGACTACATGACTATCTGATACGTTTTGTTTTCATCCATTTTGATGACAGCCCAGCTGAGCACCAATAACATGTCAGTAAAGTGCTGCACAGAGTGCTTGAGAACAAGTTGTATTTGAAAGCTGAAAAGAGTGAATTCAGTGTTTCATCTGTATCATTTTCCAGGTCTTTACATTCAAGAGTGAGCAGATGAAGAAAGTAAAAACAACTCCAGCATCCAGGAAGCTTTTATGTCCTGGGTGATTTACACATTTCTGTAGAAGATTCATAAGTCTCATCAGCTTTCTTTTTTTTTTTTTTTAAACCCCAGTCAAGTAAACTGTGATGTAGGTAGCTTTAGAGGACTGGAAATATTGGTTGATGGGAACAGAACAAACCTTCACTGTCCTGGCTGATCACAAGAACTCTAGTCTATATCCTGCCAGCCAAGACACTAAACTCCAGTCAAGCATGTAGGTCTTTGTTCTTCAGTAGGTTTAGTTTCACTACCTATTAGGGATGGAATAGTTCATGTCAACAATCTGTCCAGGTCTGTTAGTTTGTCTTGGTTCGGGACGTGTTTGTTGTTCAGTGGATGCCATGCACAAAATAGCCCTGCAGCAGTAACCCAAATAAAGTGGTAGAGGGGTCAAGTGTTTGGCACAGCAGCCAAGTTGTGAAAAGGGCAAAGCAAAAGTATCTTTCCATTAAGAAATAACTACCAAAGGCCTGAACATTTTTCTTCTGCTAATTGGTTGCATTCATCACTTTATTTTGCCTTTGTCTATGATGTGGTCATAAAAATAGCAAAGTTTAATTTAAGGGTCAAAGTTTTAAGAGCCATCTACCATCTCTTATTTATTTAGACAATTTTTGTAAGAACCACAGCAACTCAGATAAACATAACATATAAATTTCAGCTGGTTCAGTCTGTGTGTTGTGTGAACATGCACAAAAGATCTTAAAGATAGCAGTAACATTGTTTTTAATTCTTTAGTTGAGACAGAACAGAGACTAACTATTTACAGTAGCAGGATGCTAAGGAAAACAGCTTTTTGTCAGATAAATGAAAAGCATTTTGAAACCAGCAATGTCTCCACTTTTTTCCTGGAAAAATGTCGCCTAGCTTAATCTAAGGCTGTCACAATCATGTTCCTAATGCCACCTCGCCTCATTTTTTCAGTTCGTGCATGACCTCGTAACATGTCTGTGAGAACTACTGGCATTATAAACACTATAGATGGTCCTGATGCATGATATTTCTGGAGTGTAGACAAAATACGAGAACTAAGGTATACCAAACCAAACCCCCCTCCAAAATAACGAAATACAAAATATTTATTACTCGGGGTCTCAACAGTTCTCTCAGAGGCTACAATGCTCTGATGACCATTCTTCCTCCAACCTGTGTGGTTGGAGAACTTTTATGGAAGATTGAATCCTCAGTCTGCCAGGCTCAGCAAAAAGAACCAGACCCCCTGTGATATGCTTGCCCAACCCCCTCAAACTAGAAAATCTACACTTTTCCCTGGTGTGCTGACTTAGCCTATGAGTGCAACAGACAAATTGTGGCTTTCATTTGCAGTGAATATCTAATTTATGATGGCATATAAATTAGGAAACAGCTAAACTGTCATAACATCATAGCTGATGGCTGTCCAAAGCATTTTGACAAATTTTCCCTTTTTTTCTTCAGTGTATCTTTTGCAACCACACACCATGCACCTGCATCCAACCAGAGTCCACTCAGATATGACGGATCAGATCACTTGGACTGCAAACAGAAACAAGAAAGCTCCATATTGCAAAAGTCTTATCCCTTGCCTACAGAGTCTACAAATTCATATATGCACAGTGTGTTTATAGTGACTGACAACCAAGTGGTCTAAGTAGTAATTTGAAGCACCTGTATGGTTGAGCCTCTTTTAAGGCCCGTATCCAATGTGAGAAAAGGTAGATGGAATTACTTTTTAGTCTCTGTCAGAGTGAAATTATCCTAGTTTAGCTTAATTACTGGATGTGTCTGGGATTAGTAGCAACTCAGATCAAAGGAGCTTCCTCCACTTCCTCTCTTCATACACTCAAGAGCTTTCTGAATCCATTAATCTGCACATCCTCTCCGTTTGTAGCCTCCATTCACATGCTCAATCCCTGCCTTCCAGACGTACTGCCACAAATCCAAGAGATGTTCTGCCCAACATCCTTAGCTCTCCCTCTCTCAGCCTTCAGGCGGCACTTTAATGGCTCTGCTGAGCAAAGAAAGAGAAGCACGAAGACAGAGCATTATGAAAAAAAACTTAGAAACAAGAGATTCTTTCAACAGAGGTAAGAAATAGAGGATAAGATATATATATATATATATATATATATATACATATACACACAGATGCACACTTTTTTTTCCTCTTGTCATTTATATTTAGCGCATTTTGGTAGCTGTTTTTTAATTGCGTTACAGCTTGTTTGCTGTTGTATAACTGTAGTGCTTGAGGTACCCAAGCATTCATTTCAGAAAACACAAACCCATTTGTGCCTCCCTGATGTTATATTTGTTATCTAATATGTGGCTTGGAGCAAACTAAGCACAGCGATTCTTTTAAAGGGCGATGTTCTCAATGTAGCAATCAAGACCTTTTCTTGTTTCATTTTGTTTAATTTTATAGGTTGAAAACAACAGAAACACTTAATGAGGCTGCTCTCTGAAAACACACTGACACATAGAACCAACAGGTCAAATGTATAGAAAGTAAAGATGATATTAAAAATGTGCTGGTAATTAAAATGTTAAAAATAAGTGTTGATTCACAGTGTGAACAGCACCGGGGGTCATTCAATTGACTGTTTTAATCATAAGATTGTAAATGATGTCTGTTTCACTCATGTCCAAGTTGGAGAGAAAAGCTGTTTTTTTTTTTTTTATTCTTCTTTCCTGTTGGTAACAACCGCTTTTAATCATATATGTGAAATCATTGAAGTTGAATTGAATCATTGAATCACTGAAACAGGGGAAAAGAAAAAGAAGAACACGTAGTCAAAGTCAGGTCATGCTGTATGCTCCTCAAGCCTAGACCAAAACCAAAAGACTTTCAGTAATCATCAAAAGATACATGAAAGAAGGTACAATTCTCTGAAATTTAATTAGCTATGAAAATTAGCAAAGATAAATGGACTCTGAACTTTTTTTGTTTGTTTGTTTTTGTTTTCAGGTCCAATTGGGGGGGGGGGGGGGGGGGTGTCAACTAGGATACAACTACTTTCTAACTCCTCTCAACCATGTTGATTTTTTTTCACTCATTTCTGAAATCGCTCCATCGCTGCTGTCCTATAAAACAAAACACGATGCTAGTTATAAAGTGTGGCATGCCTCCCTCCCCTCACCCCAGCCTATCAAGGTTCAGCCTGGTTCTGCTGGAGGTTTCTTCTTGTTAGAAGGGAGTTTTTCTTTCCCATGGTTGTTGAGTCTTTACCTTACAATCTAGAGCCCCTTTAGGTGGCTGTTTCTGTTGAAAGTCACTATATAAATAAACTTTAATTGAATTGGATTATCATCTGTGCCACATACCGCTGTCTTCCTCTTTTTCTTCTTTTTTTCTTTTCATTTCCAGGAAGTCAGATCTCTCCTACTGTCCCTGAAAACGTTGCACATTGGCGCTGCTGTTGTTTAAAGGCTGTTTGGGGCTCCTGACTACTCGGCCCAAGCAGTTTTCTATAAGGCCTGGTGGCAAGTGGCCCATCTGCCCTTGATTACAGAGCTAGCAGAACAGTCTCAATGATAACTTCACTGGACCTGAAATAATTTAGATTGTGCAGATCTGGAAATGGGTAGTGTGATAGATGTTTTTCAGCTTCACAAATGAGTGAGCAACAATTTGCTTGTTAATTCTAGCACTCGAGTATTTAATGTGCTGAAATTTGAAAGAAAAATTGTAACAAAAAAGCAATAATGAGGCCGAGATAACTCTTTGGGGTCAGGATTTTGTGCTTTTATTGTTGTATTTAGCAACCACAGCAGTAATTGCTGTGTTTCTTCTTTGGAAGGTTTCTCACCGCATTGTTTTGTTTTACATTTTTTATTCATTTTTCCTCTGCACTCTTCTTCTCTCTCCCTTCTTCCTCTCACCCTCTATCTTTTGGGATGAAAGGAAGGCTATCAGCTGCTCTCTTCTTTTCCAAAGCCAGTCAGTTGCAGACCCAAGCAGCGAGAGGGATTATCCCTCTATTTCTATTAGTCACACACTTATAAGCCATGTATCACTCCAAAAGCTTTGTGTCAGCAACTTCACATCAAGAGTAGAGAGACTTCTCATTATTGGCGGATTGAGAGGTTTTAGCCTACACAGAGAGCACAATATTCTAAAAGTCGTGTCGCGTTTGAAGCAAAATGCATTTCACAGATTACTACATGATGTTTCAACTTTCATTGCTGCTGCGACTCTTTAATTGGTCCATTAGTTGAACTTAGGGAGCTGCTGTGCTGGAAATGTTAGTTAATTACATACATTTGTTGAGAAATGTTGGAAATATCTTTATATAATACATTCTCATGGTCAATGTTTTGGTGTATGCACGTAATAGTAGGGTAGAACCGATGAAAGTCCTTTATTCACAGGAGGCTTTTATCTATTGCTATCGTGTTTCCACTGCTGGTTACAAGATCGTGCTGCAACTCCACAAGGGCCTTCATGGTTCTTTCATTTTTTCACCATTTAGTAGAAGAGATATGTTGACAGTCAAGGATGAAGCTGAGAGCAGTTTAGTTTCTTTTAGTGCTCTGCCCTTGACTGATGACCGTAACACTCAGAGTGCAAGACTCTTTTCTTTATCCATTCAAATTTCAGTTCCTCTCTCATCACTTCATCATGCAGTTTGACTGATCCTGATTTTATCTTTTTGTTTTGGACAACTAACTGTTACCTGTACTTGACTGGTATTAAAAAGAGTGACAAATACGAATGTTTTTGGCCTGTGAATTATTTTAACAGCCTCACCAGTGGGGAAAAAAAAACAAACATTTTTTAGTATTCCTGTCTAAACATATTTTTCTCTAAGAATTACTCAGTGTTCCAACTTCGGCTCACCAAGCCTCCTTAACTTGAGCTATGCGCTGTCACATGAGCCAAGGTGTGAAACAAGATGTGGGTCATTACTGTCACAGAGGCCAAGGTGTGACCCATGCCTGGTTTCACATCTTGGCTCATATGATGACTCACATTATTAATAACAGGGGTAAAATACCTGGGCCTCTCCATCATACTACAACCTGAGAAAGCTTGTGTGCGTTCAGCAGTAGGCATTATTTCTGCTTTTGCCTCAATTGCAAAGCACAGAAATTGTGTTAAAAAATTTTTTAATGCACATTCAGCGTCGGAGTTCATGGGAAATGTTGATAGATCGTTTGCTTGTGTGTTCAAACATAAAAAGCAGCTCTAAAACCTCAAAGGTTCAAAGATAGTTTAATATGATTTAGTATACAGAAAGTCAGCATAGCTTACCATGAAAAATCCTCTGGACAATGCTGCAAGGAGGAATAAACATTTTATGCTTCTTTTTTTCCCCCTAAACGTATTAAAACCTAAACATAATCTTTGCCATTTTCTTTTGACGACATGCCTGTCTTAATCGCTTTAACAAGTAATGTTACTGTTTCACAGTTTCAGCTCCATCTTTGATCTCTACTTAATGCACAAAATCCACAATCTTAGCTCTCTACCCACACTCACTGTGAGGGCAAGAGAGAGGCTCCCTGTGAGGTGCTATCTCTGCTGCAGTGCCACATGGCATGAACTGTGTAGTAAATCTGTGGTTCCATACTTAAGATCTACAGTACCACATGTTTCTTGATCTCTTACCACAGAAAATGCATCACCTCTGAAAACCTGCTCAAAGGCAACAGATCATATAAATACTGTTTAGCCATCAGCCACTGTAGAGAGAGCTTATTTATGACTGGAAGTTTGTAAACAAAGGCTGAGAAATACCAGTTTTGGTTAGAGTGATATCCCCGTGTGCTGCTGTAATTCACCACATGGCAGTATTATTGTTCTTTCAAAAGCCTGATGAAAGCTGCAATATTCAAAGATAGATTATATGAACAGTAAACAGGCAATAAATGTAGTTTATTTTTTCTCCTGTGAAGAAGATGAAAAGTTGAAAGGTCCAGATGACATACCGCTGGAGGTATGAGAAGTCTAGGAGAAAGTGCCCTGGACTTTTTAACCACATTGTTTAACACAATCTTGGAGAGTAAGGGGGTCCCTGGGGACTGGAGAAGAAGTGAACTGGTGCTGATGAAATATGTGATGACGAAAGGTTTAGATCTTTAACAACTACAGTCAGATGAAGTTAATGAGCCATGCCATGAAGACATGGGAAAGGTTGCTGAAGCTAGATGAAGGAGAGAATTTAACAGTAGTATTGTGACTTCATGCAGTGAAAAAAACACTACAGATGCAATGTTTGCTTTGAGAATGTTGATATAGAGCATAGAGAGGTTTAGTATAGAGGAGTTGTATGGAGAACATCATAAAGAGTTGCATTTTGTGGCTACAGAGAAAGCATATGATAGGGTGCCAAGAGAAAAGCTGATACTGCATGAGGACATAAGGGATGACAGAAGTATGTGATGTCATGGTCCTGGGTCATTTGACCCAGTATTTGGAGTTCTTGTGTTTTGATGCCATTTTGTATTATGGTTTATGTTTAAGTTCATTTTGTTAGTTGCGAGTTTATTCTGTATTTTGAATTGTCTCGGTTTCCCTGTTTAGTTCTTGTCTATTAGGTTCCTCTTGTGTCTTTGCCCCTCTGTGTCCCTCCCGGTGTGTTCGGTGTTTGTGTGTCCTTGTGTTTTATTTCCCTTTCCTGTTCCCATGTTCCTCTCCTTGTGTTTCATTAGACATTCACCCTGTCTTTCATGTTTATCATGTTCCCCAGCCTGTAATGTTTCTCTTGTCCCCTCTCTCTCTCGTGCTCCCTCATGTTCCCTTGCTCCCTCTTTTGTCTGCCTTTCCTGTGTCAAGCTCGTGTCCGTCTTGTGTTCCATCGTTTTCTGTTTTATTGTGACAGTCTTGAATTCCATCGGTGTGTTTAGTTCTGCTTCTTCTGTCTCACTGTGTCTAATTTGTCTCAGCTGTGTTCCCCGTGTGTTTCCTGTTTCTTCTTTCCTGGTGTATTTAAACCCTCTGTTTCCCTCTGTCCAGTGTCACAGTCTACCTAATGGCTGTGTGTTTCTCCATGTGCCTCTCTGTATGTTTAGTTTCCTGTAATTCCGCAGTTTGGGTTTGTATTATTTTTCCTTTCAACAATAAAAGCTGTGTTTTTAGTTAAAGTCCCAACTATGAGTCTGCATTTGGATCCTATCCCACCTGCTTTACACACCTGTTTCATGACACGTGAGGGTCTTCCAGAACATGTACAAGGGCATTGCATGTATAAGACAGTGGCGAGGTGTGTGGTAGTAGTGATCAGGGATCAGCTGTGAGACCTTTCGTGTTTACAGTGCTGATGGACAGACTGACAGATGTGGTCATGCAGGAGCCTCTGTTGACTATGTTTGGAGGCGGCATTGTGACCTGAAGTGAGAGTAGGGAGCAGGTACAAGAGAGGAGAGGTGGAGGTATGTTCTGGAGAGAGGAGGAATGAAGATCAGCTGAAGTGAGACAAAATAGACGTGTGTGAATGAGAGGGAGACAAGTAACAGTGATGATCAATTTAGAGTAAACTTGTTTTGTTTTGGATAAATAAATATTGAAATATATCTTGAATTAGTTAAATGTCAGAATAAAGAGAGACAGAGCTTCTATTTTTATCACTTTCATCAAATTTAGGAGTACATATGCACTAAGTTTATTGTTAATTAATAAGAAAACTCCAGACGATTCCATTCTGAGCTGAAGAAGCTTCTGATTGGTTAGTAGAGTCCATGTGAGTAAATTGGTGGCACACCTGTGGATGCATATAAGGCAAAACACAGAGCCTGTTTCTTTGAAATGGGAAAATCAAGAGATATCAACCAAAACACCAGGAAAAGAATTGTGGAGCTCCATAAGTGTGGCTCAATTTTGAATACAATTTGGTGCCATTTACAATTAAGAAATACAGATAGTTTCTCTCTTTACTCTTAAAGTTAACAAATATGTTTTTTATATTTATCAATCTAAAAAAATAAACATTTAGTCTGATTTGATGTTACAATTAAAAAAGTGTTTGTGTTTTGATCTGAAGAGTGTGTAAATATCTGGTTTCCACTGTATATTTGATGATGTTGGTGTTTGGTTTGATTGTCAGCACAAAGAAGAAGAGAGAGGGAACAAGAGCAGGTGAGACACACATGTTAGTCAAATGGTTGTTTACCAAAAGTATCACCGTATCATAGGTACTCATGTATCTCGTACCTAGTGTTTCTTTTTAGGTTTGTTATTTTTCAAATTCTACATTTATTAAGTTATGCAGGCTTGTTTGCACAACAAGGCTAAATAATTATATAAACTTGTCTCAATCTAAATAGTGTACTTTGGTAGAATTAAAAAAAATAAGTGTAGTGCAGGTCTATGATGATTTTTAGTGCAACTATCATCTAGTTCTGATTCTGGTTCTGTTTTGGTTAAGTCCTAAGTAGTCCTGATTTTGAACTGTTGTAGTCCTGTTTTAATTCCGGATCAGTTCTGGGTCTGGTTGAATTGGGATTTAGTCTGCGTGTCTGATACAACAGGTGTCCTGCATATGTGATATATATTTTTCCCTATATGAAGTCATTCTTTTTTGAACGAAAAAACAACAAAACAGAGCCTATTAATCTTTTAGTCATTTCAACCAGATGCAATTCGATGAGTTGAGATGAGATGAGACTTTATTGATCCCACAACGGGGAAAATTTTGCGTTACCTCAGCTCAGGTACAGATATCAGAAGGAAAATACAAAAAATACAAAGAAAATACAAAGAAATAAAAAATAAGTAAGATAATACACAGTATGATTGAAGCGCCTTGAGGCGACTTTTGTTGTGATTTGGCACTATATAAATAAAATTGAATTGAATTGAAGTGTTTGATGCTTACTTTTATGCTTACTTTTCTCTTTAAAGTTATCATCATGCTACATTTTAGTGTGAGATCTAAATTCAGCCTGACCACAATCTACATTCCTCTTCGAAAATATAGAAAACATAACACTTGAAATTCTCTTTGTGTCTGAATCTGAGAGCATGCTCATTATCTCACAGACTGTGGATCAGACTGAATCTGCCCTGTTGTGATAAGCAGGATGGTAGGTGTCAAACTGTGTGTGGAACTAGATACCTGGTGTGGTTTTGCTTATTTGACTGTTCACTGCATGTGCATTTGTGTGCAGGCAGTGATAGACTGGATGACACACGTGAAAAAGAACTAGCAATTTCATCTGAAACACTCAAGGAACCCCTTCACCTTCAGTGCAGCTTTAAGATATATTTAAATAGAGCCTCTTGCATGTGAATATGGTGGGTTATTGTGTATCTGGCTCAATATCAAAGCAGGACTGCTAAATTCTCTGGAAGTCAGAGATCTGAAGATAATCAGTGAATGTATTTTGCCAAACAGCACGGAAGCTGCAATTATTTTAAATTTGGCTCAGATGGAATGAATGGTTATTTCCAGTGACAACACTTCTCTTAATGTTAATTTCCTCGTTTAATCTGCGGCATGTTTCTGTTTCCTCGTCTCAGTATGTGGTTTTATAGTCTGTATGAATATGACTGTTTTCCAGTCATTACAAAACAATCCAAATTCTGGTTTTAAGTGTTTTGTGACTCCTTTGTGGTTTTTTAAAATGATTATCCAGCAGCAGTGAGTTCTCAGTATTTAGAAGTATTGTTTGGGGTTTAGATACTGTATTAGTTAGAAATTAGACTGTAGGGGGCCATGGTACACCTGGTGAATTAAAAACTAGTTCTCATTTCCCACCACAGCGTATACTGTGAAGGATTCTGATCCCTGAACCTTTACAGGGTGGCAGAGTCACAGGACTCAGTGTGGACACCCTGAAGGAGTCTACAGAGGGGCATATAATTCATTTAAAGCCTGCCATACTTTTTGATGAAGTCACACACCTATAGAAAGTAATGCTTCAAGTGTTGATTTCTGCCAGCTGTCCAACCGAACAAAGCTTCCCACCACAGTCGGTGCCTCTGTTCTTCCTCAAGTAACTTGTTCAAAACTTTCAAAACTTTCTTATTTAATGCCAAGCAGACGACCTCCGGTTTGTTCCCAGGAGGAGACGTACCGTAAATCCTTTTGGGGTTGTGTCAAGATTAAGGGAGCAAGAAAAGGGGAACAAAGAAGCTTTTAAGTATCAATATATGGCCAATGATTGTTATTGGTTTAAACATATCCTATAATCATTAACAGTGCACAGCAGATTTCAGATCTGAGGTGTTTGAAACAGCAGTGTTTAAGTTACTTTCTTAATATTTTCCTCTCTATGGGATCCATTCAGTGTTCAATAAATGTGAAGATTAACATCCTGTGAGTCTTTGCCTCTATATCTATTTCTGTGTACATGCATTTGCTGTATTATCCTCAGTAGGTCTTTGAACTTTCTTGATTGTTGCTGTTATCAGTATTTTGGGTCTTTGCAAGGACAATGATCCCATATTCCAGGAGTCATTAAAGTTTCATCCTCTTATCTAATCCAGCCTTGCTGATCAGGATAAAAAGCAAGTGAAGGGTCATTTCAGTCCGCGTCAGCTGATCATAATCAAAGACCGGGACTAACATCAACCGTAGATCTGAATGTTTAGCTGTTTACAAAGATAGAAAACATGGCAGGACTAGGGAATTCATTTTCAGATTTCTTTTGAATTCATTCATGTTTGTTTGTCGTTTGGCCGGCTGCCTCTACAGCACAGAGGTGACGATAAGCTTTGCTGTTGCGAACATCTGGCTCCGGCAGAGTGGTAATTACTTTTAGAGAAGAGAAAAGGAAACAGACAGACTTAAGAGACATGAAGAGGGAGAAAAAAAGTGAGGGAAGCACTGAGTGAAGGAAAGTAGGTGGGCGTCCTCAAAGGTGTTTATTATGTGGCAGGAATGTAACAGGCAATTTAAGCTGTTGTCCATGTTTTGGAGCAGCCTTTGTTGGACAGCCAGTAATTATTACACCCACACTTTTTAAATACAAAATAGCATCAGAGACACTCGGTGATATCCAGCAAAATGCTACAAATACCACTGTATGTTGTTCTGAAACCTCATGAGCGAAGGCCAGGCTCCCTCTCACTTAGTCAAAATTTCACTGGTGATTAACATATTTGGATATGTGGATATGTGGATATGTTAAACTCTTCAGAAACTAGTTTTAGAGGTTCCTTTATCCATTGGTAAGATGGAAATTTTAGTGAGTTGCCAGGTTTTTAGCAAGTCTACTGAAGGGATAAAATAACGTTCCCAAAAAATATATTCCCTGATTTGATGTTTTTATGGGTTGGTGGTGGAGAGTGCTGCCTAACATTTCTCTGATGATCAGCTAATGAAAACCACAGGATGTGATTCACATCCTTTGTACACTCATCAAGCCACTCAATAACCCGACATGCCCTTTAGAAAAAAAGGGGCATACCCATCCCAGAAAAGACTTCTGTCATAACAGTGAAAATGTTTCATTATAGAATCACTTAGAACTATTTTTTATGATTAGGAGACTCCCATCACATCTAAGAGGGACCCAAATTCTACCAGAAAAATGCCCCAAACACCATGAAAGAGACATAAGATCTCGTTGATCGCTTCACCTTCAAGATTTTAAGGTAAATTCTTTCACTTTAATTTGCCACGCATTTGTAGTTGTAGCCTTTAAAGATAATGTTTTGTACATCCGACCATTCATTGAAAATGCTGGCCTGGACACGGTAAACTGGTTGCTTGAATGTTTGTTTAGTTTTGCCATCTGGCCCTTTGCTGAGGACCTATTTTTTTAATGGGAAATTCTAACAGGGACAAAGACCCCTGACCATATAACCCTGGGATCACTGGGATACACAAACTTCTCCACCATGCTAAGGCAATTCACTGAGGTGATAAGGTTTTGTAAATGTGTATATTCAGAGCATTTAATGGAACTTTAATACAACATTTTGTCCTTTTTATATCCTCGGAGGATACCTTGAGCAACCTCCAGTGAATAATAATTTTATGGATTTGCAGTTTGGAGTAAGGAAGCTTCACAGATTTTTCTTAATTATAAGGAGCTCAAATGAGCTAAACCCTGATGTGCTGCAATCCCACACTCAGCCTGATGCAGAGAAGTCATAAATTTAATGGACCATTAGTGAAGCAGAAGGCAAATCAAGGTTAAGTAATTTCAGTAGCGAAGATATTAGAACAGGTATACTACTATACACTCACCAGCCACTTCATTAGGTACAGATGTTCATCTATTCCTATATGGAAATATCTAATCAGCCAATCAGATGGCACCAACACCTTGCATTTAGGTATGTAGACAACCTCTTGAAGTTCAAACCAAGCATCAGAATGGGAAAGAAAGGTGATTTAAGTGCCTTTGACTGTAGCATAGTTTTTGATGTAAGACAGTCTGGTCTGAGTGTTTCAGGTATATATCCTTTGATAAACACAGTGTACCCTTCATCTCATGACACCATGTCACAAAGCTCAGATCATCTCAAATTGGTTTCCTAAGCATGACAGAGTCTCAGTGTGTATTCAAACGGCCTTCACAGGAACCAAATTATTGTCTAGTAAAGCGCCTACAGGATGTGATGTAACGGGCGATTAGATAATCGACAAATCAGCAGCAACTGTGTGATGCTTTCATGTCAATATGGACCAAAATCTCCGAGTAATGTTTTCAGCACCTTGTTGAATCTGTGCTATGGAGAACTATGGAGAAAAAGCAAAAGGTGGTCCAACACAGTTCTGGAAAGGTGTATGAAAAGTATGTAAGCACAGTTCCCACTTTATTCGATAAACCTAACACTAATGTAGGTTTATCGAATAAAGCACTAATGTAGGCTGATTGAAATAACCTACCAAAACATTATTACCTGCATAATGATTATTAATATTCATTTTTACAACAATACCTGGCCTCATAAAAAAATCTGTGTAAGTTAATTGATATGACCCTATAAATGTGTGTGTGTGACAGCATGATTTATAATGACAACACAATGAGTAATAACCTTCAGAATAGAAATAAGACCTCTCTAAACCAAATTCCAGCTAAACAAAGCAATTATTTATTGAACCTGTTCGGGTTGGAAACTCTGGGAAAGACACGGTGATCACAACAAACATTTAAGAACGATTAAGACGGCGTCTGCTTACAGCGTTTCCACATTCGATCATATTTGCTTGAGCAGCTAGCAGCTGAGTGTATATGTCTGTGACAACCTATGTTCATTATAAGAGAGGGGGTACAAGTACAGTCTTTGGCCTGGAGGCACTCTTCAAGTGAAACATGGTACATAATTTGTGCAGGCTGTTGCAGAGTCAGGAGCAGTACACGGTTCAGGAATTATAATTGGCTACAAATATCCAAGTTCATAATATGCACCTACGCTAGACAACCTAGAAAAATCACTAAAGAAAAACAAAAGCTTTCTGGGATGCTAGTATGCGGCTTTAAAAACCGACACAAGCAAAATCATTTTTTAAAAATGTACATCGTCCTATTTCTTGAATGCTTTAGTTCCTCATTGGACAAATTTGTATGCAGCTGTTGCATTAAATTTGCATTAAAAGCTTAAAACAGTCCATAGAATAAATATACGAACTACCAACAGGGACACCAGAGTGACTCACATGGTGGTGATTAATTCAGAGCGATTTGTCTGAGAGGTTTATTAACATGCTGACAGAAAACACATCTCAGTTAACTAAATACATTTTAAGCACAATGCTCTCAGTCTCAATCACAGTGGATTCATTTCTTTCGGTCCTTTTTCCACTCTGGAACTGGCAGCTTCATTACATAGTTTAATTAGGAGTTATTATCTGTTCTCATAAAACGGTAGAGAAATGGCGATTGTTTTAAGTAATGTCAACTGGTGGCATTTGTTGCTTCTTTAGCTCTGTCCTTTGAGAACATTGAAATGTCACAGCACCTTACCAAATTCACGCCTGTCTGTTTCACAGAGAACAGAGATTTCACATGAAACTCAGACAAAAGAGCGAAATAATGCAAATTGCGGCGTACCACAGAGGACGTGACGGCCAGAACCCATAATTATGAGTTCCTGTTATCAGACCTTTTTTCACTTCGGTGTCTGCGTGAGAGAGGGAGATCTTATTATCAAAGCCAGCGTAGAGACCAGAAGGTTCTTCACTTCACCCTAATTATGCCATTTACAACTGCAGCTTTAGATAATTATGCTGATTTTATCTATTGAAACAGAACCGCCGGTTTCTTCAAATTAATGGCTTTGGATGTCTTCATGAGAGTCAAAGTAAGTCACAGAACAGCAAGCTTTTCTCAACTTTAGTATCTCCAGAAACAACTCGGTTTTTACTTTGTTCTTGTAACATCAAATTGTATAAAAAATAAGAGACGCAGAGAGATACTGAAGTGGTGCCTGCCTTGCCCTGGCTTCAGATAAATCTGTGATCAATGCGTCACTGGTAAATTGCTGTCAGGCTCAATTTTGGCAAGTTCTTTGACGGTGGTTATTGAATAGATGATGAGCTCTGTCTCCCATAAGAATGACTGCACGATAGCGTCTATTTAAAGAGCTCTGAACTGTATTACAGGCATGAAAGCAGACTCCAGTGGTCTCCGTGGGACTGGGCTTTAATAGGAAGAGATGGGCAGGTTTTATGTGACAGATTTTATTTCGTTTTTTTAATCAGCTAACTGCCTCTGCTTTCACTGCTTGTAACACACAGAGAATTTAAATTACTACATGTCAAATATATCAAGAGCCTCTCAGCTGGGTTGTCTCTTTATATCTCTGTTGGTCCCCAGTTTGCCCAAGCTAACATTTGCCTAATAAGACTATGTTCAGTATAAATATGTTTCCACCCTCTGTGCTCATGCTGACTGGCAGGAGGGTCATTTGGTTGGCATGGGCCTTAAAAGACTAAGCCCTCATTATACATCTGCACCTAGAACACTGAGGTTAACCTGACAAGTATAGAAACTCGAAGTACAGGGGCAGAGGATCCCATGCAAAAAAAAGAAAAAAGAAAAACCCCTATGTGCAGGCTAAAATTGAAACTAATAATTTCTGTTAATTTCAAATAATAACTATAAATACACAAATATCCTTGACACAGCAGGGTAAATACAGGAGTTGGGTTGGTTTTCATTTTAAATTAAATTTTTCCAAGTGAAATCTGAGTTTTGTGGTTGTTGTGTGGAGTGGACTACCATGCAATATTCTCTTTAAGTCAGCAGCCACTTCATTAGGAACAGTATCAACCAAGCTCTCTAAGGAATGTTTCCAGCACCTTCATGGCACAGGTGCTATGAAGATTAAGAGCAGTTGTGAAGGCAAAAGGGGTCCAACCCAGTGCTAGCGTGGTGTATGTAATATGGATGGTGAGTGTATGTGGATTCCCAAAGTGTGGACTGCTGCCCACTCGTGGGCTTTGAGGGTACTGCAGGGGGGGCCTTAAAAAAACAGCAGTTTCCATTAAATACTGACATTTCTAAAAGAAACTGGGTTTAAATTGTGTTTAAACACTGTTATTCTAAATTTTCTGACATGTTTTTAATCCTAAACTCACTACTACAAATGACAAGAAACAACCACCAAGCCATAACGCTACGGGGAATCAGCCTCAAAAAGCCAAATATCAAAATGATTCAATAAAAGCTCAAAGAAAGAAATACTTTATCTCATGCTGATTTTATTGAAGGTTTGATTGGGAAGATTTTCAGAGTTAAAAATGGGCCAGGGCAGCACAATTGTGGCTGATGTAAATCAGCAGGAAGACGCGTATTTATTTAAACGAAGCCCTGGCGTTCAGCGAGTAACCTCCGTCTGCCATTAGCTGTGATACAGGCGGCAGAAACCGTAAGACCTTGATCAAGCTGAAGGTTGCTCTAAAGCAAAATTGGATTATACCTGAAATTAAATTTCTGAAGGGCAACAGCGGATTTTGACAATGATACATTTTATAACTCGCAGGATGAGACAAAATCAAAGTGTGTCTGCATTACAAAGTTTGTGTGTATTACACCACTGACTACACAATTTTCTCCTTGCAGAAAGCGAGGAGCAGAGTTATATGAAGCAGGAAAGTCACAGAGGTTTTGTGGTGCTTTTGTAGATGAGTCAGACACTATACAAACACCGGAGAAGAGCTGCAGACTAGTGAAGATGCTGAAGGGCTCTCCATAATGCATTTATCTCTCTCCTGGCTCTTCCAACATTCATATTACCTGCACCTCTAGTGCTTCTCCTAATCAAACTCAAAACTCCCCTGTACATCGCACTCGCCAAATAGACTCCATTTACTCGCTTTCTGTGTGCTGGTATATGTATTTTTCAGCTTATGTTTGTAAAAGTCTCTGCATATGGTTTTCAGCACACTTTCTTTGATACAGAAGATTGCTTTCATATGATAATCCACAAGGCATTATTTATTACTATTGTTCCAGGTGTTTTGATGTATGGAGCAAGGCATGCAGAGCTGACGGTGACAGTGGAGATGAATCGTGAAGCAGGAGAGGTTCAAAAACTACAGTGGAAGATAATCTTCATATGAAGCGAATATACTGAAATGGGAAAATACATGATCTCCTATAGGCTGTTCTGCATATCTGCACTTTGAATTTAGTGCAGTCAAACAGTTTAAAGATCATAGTTGATTAATTTCCTCTACTAAAACAAGCATTAATATCAACCTGGAGTTTGAGGTAATTAGACGTCTTGCTTGTTTCCCCCCATTTCTGAATGAGAGAATGGAGAACAAGCCTGAGGAAATTGTTATCAAACCCCAAAAACACTTTGATAGAAGCAGTTCTCACTGCTATCCATACACCAGAATTCAAAACACAATTCTTTCCAATATTTCACTCCAACATTGAGTTTGGTTGTTTCAGGAAGATTGGGCTTATCAGCAGTGCAATTACCATTTCTACAAAGAGCCTGTGGCTGTCTTTAAACATAAGGATGACGTGAGAGAGAATTCTTCTTACAGCACATTTCTTTCTCAGGATGAGCGGTAAACAGATTAGGGGGATTTGAAAAAGCTCCCTGCTCCTCGGCGCACATACATAGATTTGACATAATAAACATACTCTAGCATATTGTCTGAAAATGGGCCACCATGTGTCCTTCATTTTTGAGGCGATTAACTGTAAATTCCTGGAAGGCATTCTGTGATGTTGCTTAACAGCAGTCTGTATTGGATGGTGATAAGTAGGAATGAAACAGGACAACATCTGTACAGTACCTACAGTGACATCAGTGGCAGTGGATTTCCCAAGCAAGGTGCAAGTTGAACTTCGTGCCTATGGGCGCTTTAGTGCGTAAGTAGGAGCGTTCTGTCTTTTCTTCTTTTTGCTTCATAAGGGGTAAAGATGTGTTTCAGAGGTCTTAGTCTCGTCCTACCGACAGATTTTTTTCAGTGCAAGAAAGCAAAGAACTGATACAGGAATCTTCACTTCATCACACAGACAGAAAAAAGCTATTATGTCAATAATTTCAGTTTCGGGGTCACCAACCACATCTTGACTGATCAGAACTTTTTTTTTCCTTTTGTAGTTCTCTGTTTTGCCACATCGGTCCGTATGTATAGCTTTCATTCCCACAGACCAGGTGTAAAACCAGCAAAGAGTAAAACACATTCAAGTCTTACAGCAAGAAGGTCATGGGTTCAGATACTTGTACCTGCACAAGTTCTCTCTGGGTTTCTTCCACAGTCCAAAGACATGCAGGTTGTCTCTGTTAGCTGTGCAACACTGGTGATCTGTCCCATGTATAACCCCTGATCCTGTATTTTATAACCCTAGTAAATGGATCAATGGAAATTCCAGAAAATAGAGTAAAACTTGAAACACATCAGTATTTTAGAGAGCAACAACAAGAAGCACTCCGAGAGTACAAACCAAGGCAGCTTTTACTTTTCCAGTGTTTTCTAAGTTTCTAGTGCAGTAAAAACCTGATAAGGGTAGCATGATAGATGTTTGCTTTGATTACACAAACATTATGTAGGAGCATAAATGATACTGACTATGAATAGCGGGACATGACTTATTACATAATTCATTTCTAACTAACTAGGTAACTCATTCTCTTTCACTTGACAATACTTTATTCAAAGATAAAACACATTTTAGAGTCAACTTGGAAAAAAGGGCAGATGTGAAATATAAAAGTGAGGTCAGAGGGCAAATGTGACCAGATATTTGGATGCAAACTACAATGTGATATTAAGAACTTCCATATACCAGAATCATTTATCAAGACAAACAAAGAAAGTGGAATTTCAAGCATAGTTTTAAAAATAAAAGACATTTTGTGAAAATTTTATCTTATTTGACTTTGAAGAAGAGGTCAGATGTCCGAATTAGAACCCTCATAGCTCATTTCCTGTATGCATATATGTTGTCAATACAAACAATAGCAGTACAAAACATAGTTTTCAATAGCTCTATACAGCATTATTATCACTTTGACCTTCACTAAGTCTATTGACCTTGAAGGACAGGTCAGAGATCAAATGTAAGATGATATAGGGTCTTTTTTTTTATTTTAGGGGACTTTTGGGGGGGGTTCATGTTTACTCCCAGAATGATGACACACATGCCTGCAAACACTACCAAAAACACAATGTCCTTGATGGAGGTTATGTTTATCAAAAACAACATGATTTTCCACAATCCAGATAATACAACAAAATTGAATGTTTACCATCTAATCTTCCATCCTTTCAAGCACAATTTAAAATTCACTGCTGAGAGTCTTATAAAAACTAGAAAAAACATCAAGTAGTTACTCAGATGGCTGTACTACAAAGCAGGATTCATTTTATCCAGGTAACTTCAGGGTTAATCCTGTGTTTTCTGTACTATAAAGGCAGTTCAGTTCTTGCTTGATTAAGTTGCTGCAAACCTAATGTGCTTCAGAGGTTAGGTTACTGAGTAGACATCAAGAGGTACAAAATGACCAGTCAATTATCTGAAAAATAGCATCTCAGTTCCTGGGAAATCATCAGTCCTATACGCAGACACAAACTGATCCCTATGAGTGCCCCCTACTTCAATCAGAGTCTTTATCAGATGATGATTGTAAATGCAACACTGTTGCAAATAAAACAAAAGATTAATGCTGCAGAAAATCTTTAATCTTGGGATTTATCACAAAGTGGTAAAATAAATGTTTTAATTCCAGTTATTTAATCATTGAGTGCACTCTCTATGCTGCTGTTGTTACTAAGATGACAGCTGCACATTAGAGCGCTGACACTTTAAACTGGATCCATTTAGACATTAAACATTTGCTCTCACAGCACAATAAAGGAGATGTGGAGATTATTTTAGTGTCAAATCAGATTAAAGTGAAAATAATACGTAGGTATTCATGTCGTGTGTTCTGGTAGCTGCACTTATAGCAGTGTGAAAGTGACTTAGCAACATATTAAAGTACAATAATATTTATACATTTCTATAACAATGTGGTGCTTCATTCGGTGGTTTTAGTCAATTCTTTGTCCAGCAGAGAATCTGCAATGCAAGAAACAGTGAAAACGTGGCACTTTAGGACTTAAAACTCTGAATATCACTCCCGACCTCGTTATGTGTTTAGTATAAGTTACCATGGTGATTTCTCCAGGTAAAATGAAAGCCACTTTGACTTTGATCAGTAAGTCATTAATCTGGCTTCGTAACGCTTCCTTTTCATCACCTTCAGTCATAAAAACAAAAGCAAGAAAATTCTCTTCACCTTCTCTTTGATAGAGTGAAATCAAGTGTATTCACTTTATATGTTAGCACGAAAACGGATACAAATCTCAGTTTTAAGATCTGCATCATGGGAAAAAACAGCCCCTTGACATCCATGTTAATTCTTACACATGATTTCTTGCAAATAATATCCCCTTTATTCTATAGATTTTTCTGTTAACACCAGACACTATATGTGCCGTGTGCGATCAAAATTTCCATATAATAAGGTTTAAAGGATTAATGCATTAAACGGCTCAAAGCAACTGTGACACACTGTCAAGTGAGTATAATTGTTTGTCTTAATATAACGTTAATTGTTGATCAATTGATACATGCTTGGGTGGAATAAATGAATCTGTTCCAGCAAAGGAAAATGTCAACAGAATAAATAACACAAATAAATGAATGGAAGGACAGTGATTTCTCCAGTATCACTCACGTCAGCACAAGAATGTTTGCACTGCAGTTTCTCCTTGGATGCACCCATCCAATTCAGAGTCTGCAGACTGTGTCAGCCTCAGGAGGTCAGGCAGACACCAGAGTCCTCAGTGTGTGTGTGTGTGTGTGTGTGTGTGTGTGTGTGTGTGTGTGTGTGTGTGTGTGAGAGAGAGAGAGAGACTCAGGGTGTACCCTGAGTACTCGAGTTCATAGCACATGCTGACCTTAAGAAGACACACAGCTGCAAATTCGGTGTAAATGATTTTCTTAAGACACTCACACAGAATTGAGTGAGGAACCACCTCACAATGCATTCATGCCGTTTTAATAGTGAAGCCAAGTGAAACCAATTAAGATGTACTTTGTCGAGTGGCCTCAGCTGCTGGCTGGTGTGTCAGGAGAAATGGGCGAGCATATCCTGTAGTTTCTTGACATTTTCAGAGGAATGAGAAGAGATTTCCTCTTGTGCCAGAAGAACTGATAGGAAGTATTAGTTTTTAAAAATGTCTTGACCTCTGCGAGATTGTCCGTGCTCGTTTCGGTGACATTTCACGTAACATGAAAAGTATTTGCGAAGGAAGAAATACGGTGAACTTCTGCATCAGAGTCTGACTGCACCAGTCACATCGGATTTTTACGGTAAGAGAGAGAAAACATGTCTGGACCGCTGTTTGGTATGCAGGACCATTTTATCTTCTATGTTTTTGTTTTATTCCCAGAATAAGAGCAAAGATAAGCACACATTGGAACTTATTAATGTGAAGAAAGGGCAACAATACCACAAAACAGTCACATACAGCTGTCCTCCAAGACTCTCCAGCAGAGGACTGAGTGAATTTAAGTTTTTATTTGGATGCATCCAGACAGTCAGTCACGTCAGCCTCAGGACCGTTGGACTGATGAGAGCACTTCATCCCTCTGTTGGGTTTTTTCCTCTTTTGTGTATGTGTGTTAACAGGAGACAGAGGCAGTCTGTCAAAGAAGGTCCTGCATGTGCCTGGCGTGTAAATCAGGACATGTCTGTATCCACTGCATGCTGCTTTCACTGTCAGAAAAATGTCCTTATTCGATGGACCGAGCTGTCATGCAGCTCACATCAAAGAATGCATCTCTCATGACCTCCTATCACGCGAGAGTCATAAATCTTGCTGCATCAACATACAGATCCCAGTGCGCCATTCCAGATCATATAATGTAAGCTGCTAAAAATACATGACGGGCAACTACAGTATACACAAATATGAATGTAAACTAATTACAAAAGTCATCCTATCAATGACTAATCATTTACCCTGCTGAATTACAGCTTTTCCAGACGTTTTCAGTGTAACGTAGACCTTTTCAGCTAAATTTAGGTAATTTGGGCTTACTTAACAAGTGAGGCAATTGGATCAGAAAAGAACAGCTCCTCAAGGCAGATGTGATTAAATGCCACAAATTACTTGATATGTTAAGAAGCTCTCAAAAAAAAAAACAGTAGTAGAAATGTCTGCTAATTTCAAAGTGCAGTTCAGCTGTTTGTTCTCAGAGCTGCAGTTTTGAATATGAATGAACATGAATTATTTTCAGAAGGAATTAAATGCCGTAAATGTTTTTCATCACATAATTTGATGAGTCGAGTGTGGTGAAAAGTAATGCCAGAGATAAGTTCTGAATGATCTGTGTAATATATAAATAGTTTCCTTTTGCTAGGTGTGAACACGGTGATAGCCGGCGTGCCTGAGATGTTGATATTTTCTGTCAGAGCACATTTCGTCAAAGCCTGCTGGGCATTAATTAACTCCCTCCATCATTTTTCTTACTTGATGAAAACATCTTTTTCTGAATGTTTGTCAGTAGCAAGAGCTATGTTACCTTATTAGTGGATAACTATGGCTTGAAACTGAAATATCAGCTGTTTATACAATTGTTAATATACTGTACATTTTCTATTATATTCATAATAGTACTTAGCAAATTCTCTAATTTGCTCCATTGGTTAAAATTCTGTGCATGTCGTGTAAAAAAAAAAAAAAAATTCTTTTCTGTGCATATGTGACCTTCCCTTTGGTAAGTATTTAACTTCATTTATCCGTTTTCTTCTCCTTAAGGCTCTTTCACATAGTACGTGGCATGTGCTGCGCTGATCGCTAACTACAGTAAATGACCCAAAATTTATGTTGCGCTCTCATAACGATATAAAGACCTGGATGACCTTGGTAACACTGTGAGGAACTTGGAGTCATTTTTGACCAGGTTATGTCCTTCCATGCACTTATTAAACAAATATGTAGGATGGCTTACTTCCATTTGTGCAATATCTCTAAAATTAGAAATATCCTGTCTCAGAGTGATGCTGAAAAACTAGTTCATGCATTTATTACTTCCAGGCTGGACTACTGCAATTCATTATTGTCAGGATGTCCTAAAAACTCCCTAAAAAGCCTTCAGTTAATCCAAAATGCTGCAGCAAGACAGGGACTAGAAAGAGAGAGAAGATTTCTCCTGTATTGGCTTCCTGTTAAATCCAGAATCAAATTCAAAATCCTGCTCCTCACATACAAGGTCTTAAATAATCTTCATGATCTTGTAGTACCATATCACCCTCACACTGCAGGCTTACTTGTTGTTCCCAGAGTATTTAAAAGTAGAATGGGAGGCAAAGCCTTCAGTTTTCAGGCCCCTCTTCCATGAAACCAGCTTCCAGTATGGATTTGGGAGACAGACACTATCTCTACTTTTAAGATTAGGCTTAAAACCTCACCCTACCGGTTGCGGCAGATGGCCACCCTATGGGCTCAAAATGTGGTCATAAATATTTTGTACTTGTAAAAAAGATTTGTGTGTGTAAAAAAGATTTGTGTGTGCGTAAAAAAGATTTGTATGTGTAAAAAGAATTTGTGTGTGCGTAAAAAAGATTTGTATGTGTAAAAAAGATTTGTGTGTGCGTAAAAAAGATTTGTGTGTGGACTTAGAAAAAAAAACCCTGCAAGTTACAAGTACGAATTTTGACCCTATTTTTCTTCCTTTCATCTGATTGGTCAATGTCATGTCAATCACAAATGTAACAATCCAATCAGAGAACAGATGGGTTTGGCTGTTGGAGGGGCGCTTTTTTTGAACTGCAGGTCTTTGAAGGGAATAAATGCCCTTTTACATGCCAACCCAGCGTTTTCCTTCATCACCACGAAGGAAAACAGTCTGTGGTCGTCCGAGTTTGGTGATTTTTGTGTCACAGGTCTACGTGTTTAATATAGGGACTTCCACAGCCTTTTCAACAGCGCTGCGGACCACGGGGTGGGGCGGGCAGTGTTTTGGAAATGACAGTCTTCATTACAAAGCTTTCTTCGTTATGAATTAGCATACATGTTTTTATTGAACATTTGAAGAACCAGCAAAAAAAAACAGAAACTCTTGTAGAGGACATAAAGTCAGAGATAGAAAAGACAAGGAGCAGGTGCATCTAGTACAGGTAGAGCTGCTGCAAAAACCCACAGAGCCCAGCAGCCAGCGCAACAAATTCTGGATCCTTTGCTTTTAGTTAGCAGTTAGCATTAGCAGCACATCCTGCGTCTGATGTGAAAGGACTTTTATGCTGCGCACTGTGACTCACAGCAATGGTCCTGGGTCAGCCCTGACTTTGTGTTAAACTAATCCTAAAGTAATAATGGTATTTCTAACCACTGATATACCACAACTTTTTCCTTTCAACAGCTACTGAAAGTTAGGGGACCTAGCTGCTATCGGATACTTATATAGAGATCCTCCAGCTTCAAACTGTATCACCCTTCAAAGACCTGCAGTTCAAAAAAGCGCCCCTCCGACAGCCAAACCCATCTGTTCTCTGATTGGATTGTTACATTTGTGATTGACATGACATTGACCAATCAGATGAAAGGAAGAAAAATAGGGTCAAAATTCGTACTTGTAACTTGCAGGGGTTTTTTTTCTAAGTCCACACACAAATCTTTTTTACGCACACACAAATCTTTTTTACACATACAAATCTTTTTTACGCACACACAAATCTTTTTTACACATACAAATCTTTTTTACGCACACACAAATCTTTTTTACACATACAAATCTTTTTTACGCACACACAAATTCTTTTTACACATACAAATCTTTTTTACGCACACACAAATCTTTTTTACACATACAAATCTTTTTTACGCACACACAAATTCTTTTTACACATACAAATCTTTTTTACGCACACACAAATCTTTTTTACACATACAAATCTTTTTTACAAGTACAAAATATTTATGACCACATTTTGAGCCCATAGAAATGTGGAGGCACAGGTCAGAGTGGGTGGGGCAAAAAAGTGGAAGGTTATGAGTGACAATGTTTTTCTTTCATTTGCAGTGCTTACTCATTTATTAGACCATCTGTCACAAAAACGAGAAAACACAAATCTGTCAAAAACTCGTTTGAAACTAAATGAAATTGTAACTTATTGAACAAACTGAATTCACGTTGCCCACATTTTAGCTGGCATGCATTGAGAAATTAACCAACCATGACATTAAAATACTGAAACTAATTTTTAAGCTCATGAATGATTGTAAATAACTAAAATGTGGCATCTTAATCAAAACATAATAATGTGCTTTAGTATTTTGTCAGCTTTTTTGTGAAACAGTAAATTTGAAAATATCATGGTAACCACAATAATTCTATCTTCTAAGACCTGAACCCTTCCACAGCATGCATTTTTAGTTTCTTTTTGATATTTGTGCTGATTGGGACCCGATGAATGTAAAAACAAAGAATTACCAGATTTTTTTTTACCTTATTTTTCTTAAAAAGAAAAATAAGAGTCACATTTGAGGATATTCGTTTAAAATTGTGATAGAACAGTAGCAGTATAATGTCCTTGTAAGTGGATATCAGGCCCTTGTACAGCAAAATTTAGCGTTTTGGTCTAAATAACCCAAAATGTGATGTCCACATATGTGGACGCCAGGTCCTAGGAGGTTAAAAAATAATTTTAAATGCACATAGTTTTTTTTTTTTTATTTAATTATGTATAACTATGCTGTACTTGTGTTCAAAGAAAAACAGGGACCAAAGGAGATGTCCTACTATCTTCAGCAAATGCCTTTTTGTCTTTTGTCCACTAATGCAACAATGGTGTTGAGCTAGAGTTTCTCAGCCTGCAGAGACTCTGGAGGTAAAGTCACGGCAGCCTTGTAGTAAGAAAGTGCTTTGAGTGCTCAAATAGACTAGAAAAGCACAAGTACCAGTCCACTTACCATCGTTGCCTCCAGTCCACATGTGGAAGTGTCCTTGGGCTTGATGATGAACCTCAAGATTGATGGATTTTATTTCTCATCTCATTCACAGGATGAAATATTAACAAAAGCAAAACCAAGTGTATCTTTTCTTTTCTTTGTGGATTGCAGACACATTGCATGACACCATAGACAGATGTCATAAGACAGAAGACTACCTTGCTTGTATATAATTATCTCATGATTTGTGAAAAAGTTGAAAAAACGTTGTTTTCATCAGATAAATTATTGACGTGTTAGGCTTGCAAAATAATAAATATGTGATCTTGAGATAAAAAGCAGCAGCTCCAGCACGTTACAGTTAAAGTATATGAATCATCCTAAATCCTGGCAACAAGAATATTCACAACTTTTTTTAAAATTACATCCAATAACATAAGTGTGAATTTGTATTTTGACCTGGCATTTTATTAGTTTTTACAGTTTTTGCCTTTTCCCTCCTTAGAAGAGGTAAAACACGGCAAAGTTTTTGGTTATTTTCTGTACATAAAACGATTTTTTATTTTTTGATATGCATCCAACTGATGAAAGTAAGTCCAACAACATGGCTTGAAATATTCACTTAATACTATACTTTATTATAAAAATACTGACTGTAGCTGGTGTAAGGAATACCCCAACAACGTATTCGAATTCATGCGCACACTATTTCAGTCCAACCACAGCTATCCTCAGTGATAAATTTTAAAGTTTCCCCTCTTTTTTCTTTTGTAAAACTCGAGCACCTTTTCACTCTGTAACCACCTCCCGTCTCAGAGATAAAGTCTTCTATGACTCACCCTGCCCTCATTTTGCCCTCTTTTGATCCATGTGTTGTTTTTTTTCTCCTTTAATTTAGTCTGGCTTATTCCTTGCACTGAATTTATTTATCTTCAAGGGTGGAAGAAATGATAAGTGAAAAATGCACTAAATCACTAAAACAACAACGAATGTCAAATGAAGTGGGAAAATTGTGCTGTTTGTGTAGGAGAGCTTTTATGGCGATGTGAATAAATGCATTTGAACCAAGTAGAAGATGCTTTTTTCACATGGGAGAAAAGCATATTGTAACACGTGGCTGACTATGTAAAAACAAACATTGACAAAAAAAACCCAACATTATAAAAACAATTAATTATAAGTCAGCTATGTTCAAAAACTGTTTATCACACATGACATGAGGATGAATTTTGTCCAGATGAAGATCATCTGTGTTTATAAGTGCTGTTAGGTGGCCAGCTGTCACTTGGCTAGAGACAGGCTACACCTGGACTGTTTTACCACAAAGGTTAGTTGTCTTTTATGTGTTAAGTTAGATTTACTTCCTGTTTGTTCCCCTCTGTGTAAATGTGAGCCCCGCCCTGATTGTCTTCACCTGTGTGAGATAGGAAGTAAAACGATACAGATACATCGTTGCTATAAGTAAGAAGAATTTTCAGGTATCTTTAATTGATTTTAATATTTATTTTCTGACAACTTTCTACTTTTGCTGCGTACATTTTAACACAACACATAACTACAGTACTCCCTACTTCATACATTTTCAAAACAGGTTTGTTACTTTAGATTTAACACGTGTGAGGGGAGGTGTTATTTTGTATCACTGTGTGCCTTCCCGACATCAAACCCATTTAAATAAAAGCAGCAATAATGTAAAAAAAAAAGCAATCGCATTGGTGCATCTAAAAGATGTAGAGATGAAAAAGCTGCCAAAAAACCCAAACATATAATTTATGTATATTGCACAATGGTGTTCAAAGTGCAGATGTCAAGATGTTGTGGTCGCAGCACGTCAGTATCTAGGTAGCGCTACTGAAGCGGAATAAGCATAAAGACAGCATAGATTTTTTAAGTGGGAGGTCATTTCAAATGCAACATTTCAAACAGTTAAATATCAGCAAACCCACAAACAGCTTCTGTGCAGTTTCTCAAGCATCTGTATGTATCTGTAAGTGACAAATGACTGTACTTTTCCCACATCTGCCTGTGATAATTGCTTTCATTTGTATCTTGTTCCTCTCCTGTAGCCTGCCCCTAATCAGTCCCCTTTGTGTATATATAGTCTATTCTGTCTTTAAGATATATTCTCACTGTTTGTGCTAATTTTGGAGTACTGTTTTTTGGACTGTTGTCTGCTTACTGTGTGCTCATTTTTACTTCCCCACTGTGGGTCTTTCACACTATATCACGAGAAATTACTTCACCTCTGTCCCTCTTCCTCCCTGATTGGGCTTCATTACCAGGTGAAGTGATAATGCGAGGAGACTTGTATGCTGATGAATAAAGACCCAATTATAAGATAATTAGAGGAAGAAGAGGACAATGGATGGGTGTGGAAAGTCATGAGTATTATCTCAGACCACTGCTGATCTGACTTTTAATGAGGGCCGAGCACAGAGTAGAGATTTAAATAACATGAAAAAGTGTTTGAGGCTAGTGTCAACTTTCCCAATTTGATGAAAAAATTTAAATTTAATATTTTATATTATTCTTGGTTATATTAAATGTTACATGAGCCAAAATAAATCCAACAGAAAATGATGTTGATGTAATGAAGGTGTTATCTGATTAATTGATTAGATAAGACCTATTGCTGTTGCATTAAGGACTCTGTTCTAAGCATTAATCTGATTCAATGGGCAGACGCTGCTACCCTTCGAGCTTCTTAAATTTCTCCTTTCAGTGATCAGAGAGCTGCGAACGACAGTTAAACTCAATCCTGCCAATGCTGGCAGCTTCAGATCATAAAGGAAACCAAATCACGAAGACATGAAATTAACACATTTTCAGGCAGCAAGTGCACATGTAACAGATCCAGGCTGGTATTTATCATCATCTCTCACTAATCCCTGCTCTCAAAGAGTACAATTTGCTGTCTGCAGCACACAGTGTGTTGGCATCCATTCCTAAATATGACTGACATCTGACCAGGGATTATCCCATTGCCCCAGTTTCACTGGGACAGGCAAACAGAGAGTGCCTTGTCGTAAATATGCTGCACAGACAAAGATCGGAGTGTGTGTGTGTGTGTGCATGTGTGTGTTTGACCATCTGAATGCCTGAATCAATTCAAATCTGTGCATGTTTTTTTTAAATGTGCTCAAGCATGAACGTCCACACATATTCACGTTAGTCTGTGCGCATATGTTTTTATGCTTAGGAGTCATAAGCCGCTGTCTGCTTTGGCTCAGTGGGTGTCCACAATTTTAAAATACTGGCAGGGTAAACAAAGCAGACGTTGATAAATTTATTTGTAAGCTTATGACCTAATGAGGTCCTGAAATAATGTAAATAATGAAAACTCAAGGTCAGGACACAATTGAGTCATATTTTCTGTTTTGTGGAGAAAGCCTGATTATTATGCTTCCTCTGTAGCCGCTCCCTGAGAGAGGGAGCGAGAGACGCATCCCTTAACCCAGACATTTTTTTCTAAATAATTGAACTGTGCTCGGTATTTTGAATATTATATGTACTAAGCTCAGCAGGAGCACCCCAGCAGCAGTGAAGGCTTGTGGACTTAACTGACATCTCCTAAATGGGTGAGGGGAAACTAGGCCAGAACAAAGTGCTCTCATATAGAGAAACACAAACTTAGATGCTCTGATATTTGAATTTTAATATGTTGATTTAGCTAATTAGACTGCAAAGTACATATACAGATATATAATAGTCACACACACACGAGACGCAGGGGACTGCTCGCCCGGTGAGTCTCATAATGCTTTCAAATGAGACACAAATTTATGTTCCTTTGAGATTTCCGGTGCTTTAAAATAAAATATTATCCACTCGCACTAGTACGGTATTATGTGTGCAGCATTCATGAGGATGAGCCTTACATTTTTAATGCAAATGTGGACGGTTAAATATTTTATGATCTTCTTAAGCACTGTATATTTTTCGAATTAATTGTGGCCGGCTGTTCAAGCTGCTCGCCAACACATCCGGCGGTTCAGAGGAACCACCTGCAGCTGATTTTCGATTTCATTTTTCAGAAGGTCACACAGCCAGACAAAACAACACATGCACCACAGATTTCAGATTAAAAAGACGATAGGTTGGGGCACGTACCTTAAATGCCCTTAGCAGCTGAGTTTGTGCTCCGCCTCGTTCTTTCCTGCATTTGCTGTCTATCTCTGCTGCAACATCTGAATAAAAGCAAAACAGGAAAAGAGAGCACCCTTCGTACAATATGCTGTGTTGTACAGACACAGCATGAAGTGTTTTTATGAATGAACGTGACTAAATGCTCAAAATAACATAAATTATATTCTTCATGGTGATCTTTTGTCATCATGACATATCTTTTTTTGCATTTAGATGTTAAAACTAGAGACTTTAATTCACAGTTTATATTCTAACAGTTAAAAATAGTCTTTTAAAAGTTATGTGACTCATTTTCAGAGGGTCGAGATAACTCTGCTTTTGTTCTTTAGTATCCTGTGGTTGCTAAACATGTAGAACTCTTCTGAACAGGAAAATGTTTTGGAGTTTTTTGTTGTGCTTTTTAGAAATCACCAGTGGGCGTAACCTATAATGCAAACAGTGTCGGTGTATTTCATGGCTTTTGTGTTCAGTTTGAAGATACCAGTTGATTCAGATGGAAGACTATATTTTTACCTGGTTTGATGCAGTGGCTTGATATTGATTTCACCTGGTGAGCATGTTTGTGTCATCACAGCTAAATGTGGTTCCTAAGATACTGTACCAAGAACTTTGACCGCTGTTTATGAGTTTGTCTCTCATAGGATTGCAGCAGGATGCAGTCAGTCTGCTGTGATCTAAACCAAGAGTGCTGCATACTCATGTACAGTCGCATCTCTCTATATATTCTATTTTCATTATATAACTATTACAGTGAAATATTTCAGGACTTTTTGTTTTGTTTTGTTCTTATTTTCGTAACTTGTGCTCATCTTCTTTTTCTTCTTTTGGCTGCTTACTTTTAGGGTTCACCACAGAGTGCATCCTACCCTCCCTGTCCTCCTTCACTTCATCCATGAACCTCCCTTGTGGTCTTCCTCTTTTCCTCCTGCCTGGCAGCTCCATCTTCAGCATCCTTTGTCCAGTACTTCCACTATTTGACCTTTCACATGTCTAACTGCTCAACCTGAGCTGTCCCTCATGTAAACCTTCCCTTTCATCCCTCATACTTGACTGCAGTCAGTCCACCCTTCCTGTGCTCTCTTCTTCATCTCTCTTGTGCACTGGATGCTTGACCCCAGGTATTTAAACTCATCCATCTTCACTACCTCTGCTCTTTGCATCTTCACATTTCAACCAGCTTCCCTCACATTCGCACACGTGTATTCTGTGTTGTTTCTACTGATTTCCATTCCTCTTCTCTCCAGTGCAGACCTCCACGTTCTCTGCAACCTGCACCTTTCTTCCACTACTGATCACAGTGTTGTCTGTGAACATCATAGTACACAGAGACTCCTGCTTGACCTCATCTGTCAGTCTGTCCATCTCCATCGCAAACAAGATGTAATCCCACCTGAGTCAGAGCAACAGATGGGTTATCTGTTGCTCCGACTCTACATACTTTTTGGCCAAAGAAGTATTAGCCCCGTAGCTCATTGCTCATTGAAATTAGAAATCCAGTATCTCAAATTATTTAAATGTTTTACTTTTAGTTTGAGCAAATTACTATTTACATAGTGTAAATACCAGCTGAGTATCTTTTAGTCTAGTTCAGTTCATGGAACCACAATCACAAGGAAGGCTGCTGATTTTACAGATAATCGACACCCTACAAAAACAGGATAATCCACAAAATCCCATTGCTGAAAAGGCTGATTGTTCACAGAGTGCAGTAATGGAAAGTTGAATGAAAGGACAGAGTCTAATAGAAAAAATATGCACAAGAAACAAGGATGAGAGCCACCTTTTGAGAGGATTCTCAAGAAAAGTCCATCCAAAAACTTGGCATCAGTGGATCAAGAGCCACCACACACACATGCCCCCTTCAACTGTTGCATTCTTAATATAAAGCCACTCCTGAACCGGCGGTTGGAAGTCGTCCTTTTAGATGAAAGTAAAATTTGCATTTCCTTTCGAAATCAAGGTCCTCGAGTCTGAAGGACGAGTGAAGAGGCAGAGACTCGAAGCTGTCTGACCTTTGATCACCACGGCAGACTGAAATGAAGTCTTTCTTTTTCTTTATGGATTCATTTCACTCGCCGGCATGTTACATTCTGAGGGCGATTCTCCATTTCATCTATTCTTTTAGGACCCGGTGTCATATTTTTTTAAAGCGTATAAGGATTTATAAACTGTGAATTATGCAAACCTACGGCAGTAAAGTAAAAGAATAAAATTTCAAATTTATTGGCTTGACTGAAAGACAACCCAGGGAGAGGTTGTTAAAATACTATCACAGCAAATACTTAACTCTAAGTCAATGAAAATAATGAATGTCTCTTGGGGATACAGAGACACAAAAAAAGTATCTAACGTACTTTCTGTAAAAACGCATCCTGTGTCACGATCTGAGGAGGCAGACCGTGCGGTGGTGTGTGTGGTGGACCCAGGTGCGAACACACGAGAGTAGACTGGAGTAAACTTAACTGGAAGCGAGCCTTTATTGTGGCTGGTGACAAGGAGTGCAGACAAGGCAGAAACGCAGTGACAAACTAAACTATGACTAAACTGGGAAAGTAAAACTAGGAAAAACTATGAAGACACAGGAAACCATAACTATGAATACTAAGACTGGCTGTGACAACATGGAGGGTGGGAACACAGACGACGCGACACAGACTACATGAAACACAGAGACTAAATACACATGAGGGATGATCAGGGGAAGTGGCCACACATGGGAGCACAGCTGACACACATGAACCTAACGACAGGAGAGGTGAAACTAAATACACTGACATTGAATACAGACTTTCAGAGTAAAACAGGAAACATGGATATTAGACATGACATGAACTACACATAACCACGCAGACATGACGCATGAACCAGGGAGACTTAGTACAGGGGGAGACAACAAGACTAAACAGCAACCTAGAAATTAACTAGGTGAACTAAGCTAAGGCACAAATAAATACAAAAGATACATAAAACTCAAACACTGGGTCACTCGACCCAGGACCATGACATCCTGCTTCTCCCTAAAGATGCAGTAAGTGACAGATCAACCTTAAAGGCTGAATAGAAAGCTGTCAACATCTGCCAGAGTGCAGCTTTGATGAAACTGCGCGTTGCTACTCCCCCACCATTTACCTGACTTTTCTCCTCCTCTTGCAATTCCCCGCGGTTCTGTTCCCCCTCCTCTACTATTTTTCTCATTCCCTTCCTTCTGTTTTCCTCCTCCACTTCTAAGGGACAACTGCTGAGAGGCAGCCTTTCTGTGACAGCAGGGGAGGCGGCTGATGGGAGAGATGGAGGTGTGGGGAAAATTACACAGATGGCCAGATGTGTGTGTGACTTTTTGATCGTCGGTAGCTTTGAACAACATTTAAAAACAACAATGAACGTTTTTGTTAGAGATTTTTAAAATGAGACAGTTTGGAATAAATTCTGCAAGTACAACTTACATGTGTTAATAATAATTTCAAAAATATGTGTGTGTCTTTGTTCTGCCTGTTCCAGAGGCTGTAATGTGTAATGTGAAAAGGCAAGCAGCAGCTATTCGAATATATAGCGAGTCTGGGCAGTGCTTTAAAAACAGTTATTCAGCACAGGCACTGAGGTTTCTTAGTTTTGCTAGAGGGGATAGACTTGCGGCTTGATTTCTAGAAGTCCGGCAGACACCTGAGACTCCCATTTGTTTGTTGATGCTCTTTAAATATGTTTTTTCTTAAACCCCTGGCAAAGACAGCAGTGGCAGTAGGGCTTAAGAGCAAATTTGAGCTCAGTTATCTGGTTAGCTGCTTCATACATAGCCTGCCATTCTGTTTAGTTTTGTCCAACAAAGGGGAATACATCAGTGAGCGCACTAGACCTCTTCAACAAATCAGTGTTCTGCAACAAGCCCGGCATAAACAAGTATGCTGCATGTTTCCTCACAGAGTTGGATAACACAGGCTAGCTCAAACTGACTCTCAGAGTCTGCATTACATCAGAGTAGCATGTGCATTTTTTGCTTGGTTATGTCGAGATCATTCTGTACTTAAAAGCAATAGAAAAGCCTTAAAGGAATCACATACACTGTGCAGGTGAGGACCTTTCATGAGACTGGAGATCAACGGTAAGCAAAGCTATGCTAAATACCTGAATAGCCAGGTTTTTCCATCAATTTTCTTTTCTTCCATTCTGGCACGAGCACATACCAAGCATAGTGATGCTAGGATTCACCAGGCTCAGGGATCATTTTCACAGATGGACAGGGTTCACATCTTTAGTTTATAGAGAAGCTGTGATGTGATGTGGTGGAGAAGCCTGTAGATGTCTTGGCAGAAAAGTAATGCAACTCTGGATAGAAATAAATAAAAAATTGCTCATCGAAATGGTGCCATGCAGAATGTATGCCATCATCAAAGCAAAAAAGTGATCCAACAAAATATGTCGGTTTGATTTCTTTTTTATGGCTGGGAAATGCATGTAACTACATCCTGTGATTTTTCAACCCAATATTATCAGCCAGAAGCTCTGCATACTTCCAGCTGTTTTAAATGTGAGAAAAAGAGTCTATTTTTTTACTATAATGTATCCAATGACAGTAGTTGAGCGGATCTGTAGTGGATACAGATCTACTGTATTCAGTGAAGTTCAGTGTCTCTCTTCTCTGTGCTGAAGGACAACAAGATGATCATATTTGAGTCTGCGGTGCAGATGTCAGTTTTATTTTCCATGCATTGCAGTTTGTAAGTTACTCATTTATGACCTTCTGTCTCTTTTTTAACCCCCTCCTTCTATAAGAAGGTTGTGGATTTTAAACCTCTGTATGTTGGGCGTGTTTCATTTGGATCCTGTTTCTTATGAACGATCAGAGTGAAGCTTGATTTTTATCAGCATCAGTTATAACAGACAATTTCTTTTTCTACATTTCTCTCTTTGCAAAAAATATGACCTGTCTCCATTGATCATTTCTTTGTAACACCAACATCCTGTACCACGGGAAGATGAATTATAGATATTTGCTGTTACAATAGAAAAGCAAGAGATATTATTAAGAACCGTTTATTCCCATATCTCGATGCCAGCTGCTCATTTTAAAATAATCAGGACCACAAGGCTTGAAATTAATGATCTAGGAAAGTTCGATAGGCAGCAAACGTATCTGAGCTCATGTCAGCAAGGTTTACAGTTCTTCAAATGTTCTTGTAACAGTGACAAAAGATCATCATCATCACGCCCTTAGGCTTTCTGTATTTTCTCTTTGTGTTTACCCTTGTCAGTTCTTCTTTTCCGACTTGCTTAGTCATTCAGAGGCGTACCTTGGTCTAGTCCCTGACCCTTGTTGATCTGTGAAGGAAACAGATTGCCACTTACTGTCTCTTGGACACGTTAGGTCATCAGCTGCTCCTCTTCACTTAACCCCTCAATTTATAACATGTCAGGGTTGTGTAAGCACGGCATAAAAGAACATCTGTCCATGCGTAGGTAGTCTGAGTCAGTACTGCTGTGTTGCTGATTTCCCTCCCTTTTATCGGTTTCTTTTCGTTTCCTGGTTGTTCGTTCTTCATCCTATTGTTCTGTTTGTTTTGTTCTGTTTTGTGTTGGATTATTTCATGATTCTGTTACCTCCCTCTGTCTTTCTGTGTGAGCGACAGTGATACCTGCAAACCATTTAATTAAGTTCCATTTGTTTTCATCTAGAAACGGGTGGCTGTTCTTTTATTTATTGACTTTGAAAAAGATGCAAAACACAAAACGCTGCGTGTTGGACTGTGAGGAGTCGTGTTAATCTGTTATTTTGACTGGCAGCACGCACATGCACACTGGGCAATTCTTTACATACACAGATATGTTTTCAGTTTAACAGGAGGATTAAGAAAGGTTGAGTTATCAGTTTCTTTAGATCAACAAGCAGTGTTGTGTTTGGCAGTATGTCTGTGTACTCTTTGCATTATAAGTTATGTAGTGTGAACACAGGACAAATGGGAAAATGTCCAATTTTAATCTTGGTCTTCAAAAATCAAGAGGAAACACTTTGCATTATTAATGATGGTATAAAATGGTTGACTCATGATTTAGTCACGCTAGAATAAAAGTAACCTCCCTGTAACTAAGGAAAATCTGTGGTTGCTAGGTGACTGCATTGAATATTTTGGGATTCAGCGACTGACTGCAAGCAGCTCTGCCATTCAACTGGTCACCCACAGGTTAAGCGTGCAACACCCTTAACCTCTGGGCGACCACTATCGATTTCACAGGTCAGCTGGTGACAGGAAACCTGTCGCCACAAAACAACTAACACTGACAGCAATCACTCTCAGAATGATTTGCAAATAATCGCTGTCTAATTTAAAACCAGACTGCCCCCAAGAGCGCCACTCCTCTGACACATCTCTTTGCAATAGAGTACTGATTGCCAGTTGGTTGTATTCTGCTTATAGTCCCTGTTGATCTGCTTCCCCCTGCATAAGCTGCCTTTATAGGTTAAAAGTATCAGTATAGGAAAATTTTGGACCTGTATTTACTTGGTATCCCACAGAACTATCAACAACAGTAATTAATTCCTGTTATGCTAATGCAGTTTTCTCAAACTTTTACTCACATGCCTTCCTTGCAAAGAAAGTTCATATCCCCGCACCCCACAACTCTGTATTTACTATTAACAAAAATGAGAAATTAATTTAAGTGACAGTCGGCACTTGTTTATTTCCTCTACATAAATTACATTTATTCCACTTCCCTTCACAAACTCACCCTTTTTCTCCCTGGGCATCAACATGGTCCAATGGCAAGTTTCTCCTCTTACATAATGAACCATGGCCCCTGCATGATTTGCATCATCAAATGAACCCAGTGCTATTTGAAGTATTGAAACTTCATGGATATTTTAAACACCAAATTTATTATTTCTTTGTTTATTCTGCTTTAAATCCTACATAGCTGTCTTTTCGTCTTATAGTGCTTTCTTTGCTCTCAAAAAGCTGTTGAATTCAGGACCATTTTCACTCTGCACAAGTGATAAACAGCTGACAGATTCATTAGAATACAGATTTCCAATTAGGACAGTCAGCTATTCATGTCACTGAAATGCCTTATCTGCCATTTACAAGACTATAGAGACATGTAATATATCCAGTAGTTATTATTCATACAGGTATTTTTTTCCTAGCAATTTTATTTTACTGTCAATCACAGGTGCTCATTATTATAGCAGACAAATTTGCCCCACAGCTCTGGAAACTTTAACAACTTGGTTTGAATCCGAGTATGTACATCTCAATAACATAACATGGTGCAAAAAAGCCGTCGCACTCTTTCACGTTGCTCTGCCTCGGGCCCACATTATACGCCGTGTGAGCGCTAAAGAGACGCGGCGGTGAGCGGGACTGACAGACACACTCGGCACAGGTCACAGCTTGTTTTATTTTGAATTCGAACCAAGAGAAGAGGGACAAGGATGCACACGGATAAATTACACCAGGTATTGCTACATATCAACTAACAACATCACAACATCTCATTAAAGCGCTCTTGACAACAGATCCAACATTACCAAATTGAAAAAAAAAAATAATAATAAGAGTGCAGGAGGAGAACTCGGCTGCAGCTGAAGCCCATCCATAAACAGAACAATACACAGTGGCAAATAAAGAGTTTTGGCAAGAGACAGTTGTATGCACAATATCTTGTTTCCCATCTGCAACATTGTGTTTAATGAAGCTACAAGACTGGCAACTGAAGCAATATGTAGTTCACATAAAGGAATTGTAAGACTAATTTTAAAAAAAAAAAAGGAGAAGAAGAAAAACTCCCTAAAGCTACTACAATGCATACACACAAAACTAGCCTGAACGCACATCTTTATGTACAGCTTAGCTCACTGCGGGATCTCAGGATTTAAAATGTATGGCACATCACATTTAAAATGTTCTTCTTCTTGTGTATGAGCGATTAAACAGCAATGAAGGGGGGGAAAGTCGTTCGGTCAAGCCAGAACTGACGCGGGCCTTGGCCTCAGACAGACCAGCTGAAGCTTTGACACATTTTGGGTGATATGCCTGTGTAGTTTTTGACAGGTATGCCTGAGGTTGCCTAGTCTGCACAAAAAAAGCTAGAAAGAAGAGGGGCTGAGAATGACTATACAGTAACTACAGTATACACACTGGGGAAAATATGACTTCAAACTTCAGAGACTCGCACAAAGAAGCGTGAATCTCAGCGTCAACTCGTGCCTTCGTACAAAGAGTTACCTGGTAATCACATACAAAACATCCATAGATTACAGTAAAAAATAAATAATCATGATAGTCAATGAATAATCATTTTGAGGAAGGGAGTAAACAAGATAACAAGAGAGCAGACTGCAGGTGGATGTGGGTGTACGTCAGCAGATGATGATAACCTCAACAGAGTAAGAGATCGGATGCCCCTCGATAAGAATGAGCACATAAAAGAGCAGACAAGTTAATCTGAATACAAATGTGCTTGTGGGGTTTAATGTCTGCATGCACGATTTCACTCTATATATGTACTCTTGTGTGAATCTGTCTCTTTTGTCTACAAGTCTAAATATTCACTGACATGTTGTTGGCCTGTGTCTGCATGTACGTCTTCATGTCTGCATGTGTGTCTTTACATCCTTTAACCATTCAGCTAACTCAGTGGCCCTCACCGCCACTCGGGGGTTTGGCGTCGCGCCCTCCTGACCCTCCAGGCAGCCAGGGGGAGACAGAGTGCGAGGTGGTCTGCTTGGCCATGCTGTAGTGGCTGATCACTGTATAGAAACGGCCCCTGGAGTTGGCATCCTGGGCAGCGTAGTAGGCCTCAAGAGAGGCTGGGATACACCGCTTGTGCTGTAGGGGGAACAACAGTGAGGTTGGTGTGATTTAGCAGGAGAGTAACATGCTAATTAAAAACTCTGCGGAATCATTTACAGAGTTAAAGCAATGAAACCTGAAGGAAAACATTAAAATCCCAACTTCAATTACAATCCAGGCAAAATGTGTTTATACCACATTTATTAAGTTTTTACACTGATTGTATACTTAGCATTGGCCACATCAGAAATATTCAAAGATAACACTACATCAAGGAAAAGCAGGTACGGTGCTGCTACTGTACTATAATCACTTGTGCTCCAGTTCTGACAGGGACTAGAAACAGAGATCTAGCATATTAGCGTTAAATCCTTCTGCTCACCAAAGGTTTTAAATAACCAGGTCCAGTAAAGACCTCATAGTCTCATTTTATCCTAATAGCACATTCTAAACGAGCTGACAGCTCTGCCTCCCAATCTAAAAGTGGACCCGACTCCCAGTTTGGGTCTGGGAGACAGCTCTGCTTTTAAGACAAGACTTAAAGCTTTCCTCTTCACTCTTAAAGCTTATAGCTAGTTGTTTAACTCTGGTTCTCTCTCAGAGTGTGTATCTTTTGTCCCAGGAGCTTGGAAAGAAAAGCATCTGGACTTCTTTAAGTTACTTGAAGCCGTTTCACCTCTCATCTGAGAAGCTTCTTCAGTTCTAAGGGCAATTGGTGGAGAGTCCCAGATTTTAAGCCCTATGGGAGTGTCCCCAAGAGGGTCATGGACCCCCTATTGATCCTCTACCTAATCACACTAGCCAAGGTGTGAAAATGGGTATGGGACAGAGAAGACAGGTGGTTTGAAAGAGGAGTGAAAGAAGCCATCTATGTCCACTGTGAACGACCCTCCTTGAACAGAGGCGGTGGTTTACAACACCAGCTGTCTGCCATCTAAAATCCAGTTTTCAGATCCCTTTCCAGACGCCTTAACGTCCACTCACACAGTGGGCCAATTGACCTCAGGAAATCACATGATAGGGTGGGGCTCAATGGGTTCAGCCGAAAAACTTGGCTGATTGTGACCTACACCCGTTTTCACACCTTGGCTTGACCCTCTTGGGGACACTCCCATAGGGTTTAAAATCTGGGACTCTTCACCAGTTGCTCTTAGAACTGAAGAAGCTTCTTGGATGAGATGTGAAATGTCTTCAAGCAACTTAAAGAAATCCAGACACTTTTCTTTCCAAGCCCCTTAGACAATATACACAACTTTCTCCCCACAAATTTTAAGTATATTCTTCTCTATTTGTACTAAGTGTGTGCAGAAGAGACAGAAAAAAAGATTAATAATATTGCCACAACATAAATCTTCTGGTGGCATTTGACATAATACAATCAGGGTCTTATGAAAGGATGAGAAACCCACTGTAATATATAATAAGAACAAGGTAATTATCTCATGTTTTCTAATACTTTTTGTAAGAACACTGAACACACACAATAATATTGTCTCTTATTAGGTAAGTCACAGTGAAATTATGTGTACTCTGTCACATTAATGATTTTTTAGTTACCACATCACCTCATCGAAATACCTTATTTATTAAGCAGTTACCTTTTTACATTTTCTATGTAAATAACTGTATGTTTGCTCTTTTATCTGATGGTGTAGCCGACCAGTTACAGCTTTCATTATACATTGTAAAATGTCAATAAAACGCTTCTATTTCTGATTCTAATATTAGTTGTAATAAGGAGGTAAAGTCAGAAGACACAAGAAGACGCCTAAAGCTCTGCATAAGATTTATACTTCAGTGTGCTCCAGTGTGTACCCATTTAAAGCCTCACATAGTTGTGCTGTGTGTGGCACACTGTGTGAGCAGACGTGTCTTTCTATTGACACCTTTCCACCTTGTGAATGTGGATGTGACACTGCTAATAATACCTCAGCAGACTGCAGTCAGAGCCCCTGCAGAGGTTGTGGGCCTCAAACTAGATTTATTCCACCTTAAAGACTACATCTGTCTAGAGACACAGACTTGCAAGGTGACCTCTTACAAGGTAGAGTAAAACTTATAAGTAGAGGGCAGTAGAAATCAGCAGAGAAGAGGCTGTCTGTATCCATACACTGTCAAACCTAAAACAGACTGTTGCATAAGGACATCAGTGTGAAACATTTTCTTTTACGACCTCAGCCGTAATGATGAGGAGTCAGTCATAATGTGGTAATTACCATAAAATATTCAGCATGTCTGATTTTTCTAATTTTCATCTAATTGTCAACCAAGCTATTAACATATGATAGAGGACTAAATTAAGTGTCTTTTTGGCTTCTGTGTCAAAGAATAAAAGCAGAAAATTACACCGGTCATAACAAAATCATTGACGCCATTGATGGATTATTGCCTGTCAGATAAGCCTCATCAGCCTCTTCGGTTAACATGAACTCAGAAATGAATAAAAGTAGGGCAGAAGTTTTTTTTCTTCACCCAGGGGAGACTGCGCTCACCTCTATTTCCTGATTTAGATAGGTGGGATGTTAGAGAAGAGCGGACAGGATTCTGCAGTTTATATGGCAGAGCAAATATTGGCCAACACGAATGGCCAATGACAGAGAAATTTATTGTGAAATTTTAGACTTGGATGCTCCAGTTTCTCCCGCTCTCAGGGGAGGAACTTCAACAGAAAAACAAAAAAAGGAATGGAAAGAAAATCTCATTATGGTGACATGTCGTAGCTGGACCTTAAAATATTCTTCACAGCTCATGCCTTCTTCAGGATGTAGCACGAATGAGCTGAAGGGGATGTATGTACAGGAGAGGCACGAGCACGCGAGCATATAATCAAACAACAGCTGCTCCACCTCCAAAACAATTTGATTAGACATTGGAGCCTATTGATTTTGCACACGCTGAGATATCTTTCAGTTACACAGATGCTCAAAAACAACAGCAACGACCAAACAAAGAGGAAAAAATGATAAATGAGAACCACACATGTGACACCGCAGAGTATTGAACATTTTGGTGTTAAAGAACAGCACTTGATATTGATTTAAACAACAGTAACACACAAAGACGACATAAACCACACAATCATCACAAAAATAACTAAAATCTCTTCCTTAAAGACCTGGATCCATAGCTTACCATTGCTAGATCCAAAATGTTTTACAGTGCATTAACATCTTCACACATTTTTATGTTCTCACTCCTCAAACAAGCACATCAACTTTCTCCACTTGGCTATCTTTGCACATTAAAAAAAAAAAGCTTTCACACATCAATAAACCAGAAAATCTTTGCTGAGGGCTCACAGTTTCTTTTAACGGGGGCTTAAAATCAATATACCTCGCGGATAGTTGAGTGTTTAAGAAGATTTTGTGCTGATGAGAGATTTGGAAAAGCAGGTTCAAGAAATAACATCCAGATTTTGTACCTATGAGCATAAACCGAGGCTGCAATAGCTAGGATGTGTTTAGAAAGCAATGTGCAACTAAAAACACTCACATGTCTCATTTTGATTAAGCAAATCATTTAATTGAACCCTATCTGATAACCCTGGGTGGTCTGAGGTTAAATATATCATTACTCCCTTGCCTGAGGAAACCATCTACTGTGAGGCTTCTCACCAGGTCCTGTAAAGGTCCCGTGTGACACTAATTCTGTCGTCTTTACACTGACTCCCTGTGAAGTTTGGGGCTCAGTGTGAGACTTTGGTAATCACTTTCAGAGCGCTTCATGGTCAGACGCTTCCCCTAGTGAACTTCTCCATCCACGCGTAACTAATAAGCCTCTGAGGTCAGCTAATCAGTGCATTTGGTGGTACCTCGATCTAGGTCAAGGACAAACTAAGACGGCGCATTTTAGTTTGTGGCTCCCAAGTTGTGGAACTCGCTTTAATTTGACTTCAGCTCTGTGGACACTCATGTGGACCCACCCATGCAGGATTGCTTCTATCTACTTTTATCCATTCATAGCATTTTAATTGTTGTTTATATTGCCACACACTTTGCAACATTTATTCTTGAAAAGTGCTACATAAACAAACGTTACTTACTTAAATCTTTCCCAATCCACCCATGATTACACTCAGTAATGCACCATCCATAGGAGACAAGCTTTTAAGCAGTACACACCAGGATCCAAACAAAGAACGTGGCTAAACAAAAAGGCTTTGGAAACCTCATGAGAATTTCACTTAGAGCAAGACATCTGCTACTGAAGAAAACACAGCAAAGCTTCATCATTTGTGTGTTACCTACTATTTACATCTGGATGCGTCTTTGTGGACTAAAAGAAAATTAAGCGACTGTTTGTGAGGTGATGGGAGACACTTTGGACCCAAATCTTAAGAAGGACATAGATTATATGTTAGGCCTGTTCTTACTGTTAAGTGGCTCCCATGCTGTTCTTTAATACTGAAAGGTTTGATTTTCTGTATGCTTAAGACTTGAAGACCATGCTCTGAACACTGCAAGTATTTTTTTTTCTTGGTGCATGCATAATTAATAAATAGGAGTGAATGTCTAAACAATGGAAGAGTTTTGGAGGTATGCTGATGTGCCTTACTAATTAACTCAACACAGAGGTGGGAAGTACCGAAGTACAAATACTTCTATATTTTACTTAGGTAGAGTTTTCAGGTACCTCTGACTGAGCACGTGCTGCATATTTTGATCAGTTTATTCTTATGACAATGCACTGCAGCAAAAAGATGTCAATATAATACAAATTTAATCGAATTATGGTTAAAATCTCGCTCTTTATTGATTAATTGATTAAACATCAGATAATTTTGTACATCCCACTTGACATCCTGTGAGCATGACTTCCAGTTCAAAGCCTAAATTCAAGGGGTTTAACAAACATATTGCATTAATTATTTAGAAATTAGTTCAGAAACTCAAAAGTATTTAGATAATATGATACAGGGATTGTTTTGGGTTTTTTTTTTTTTATACAAGGACTCATTTACCTATAGTAGGCTAAAACCTGATATTAGGTTATCCAAAATATTACAATATTCACAGAGGAATGAATGGGCAGTTTGAAGAAGTGCACCTCGATAGGCATGATAAACCAAATGACATTATATTATGTGGGGCTTTTACTTGACTCTGTCTCTCCTTTTGAGACCAACCAGATTAATTCAGACAAGTGCTATAGAAGTAGTGAAAAACCACAGTGCTATTGAGATTATTCATCTCTTCTTGACATGATCCTATTTAGGATGTGACAGATGTGTTTCCACTTGATATATTACCTGGAAATCTCCAAGACAGGAAAAGATCTACTGTAGCATACTGATAACCCTCAAATATGTTGTTTTGGAGAAAAGGAAGAAGGTAGTCCAAGTATTCACAAAAGGCATGAAGGTGCAAGAATTAAGATAGACATATTAATAAAAAATCATGCTAAGAAATGGCTCAATAATAATAAGTTATTGTGTGCTGCAGGCTTGCTCAGCACTGAAGAGGCTAATCTACAACCCACATTCCAGCACAAACCAGCTACTGTGTTAAACACCTCTCCTAATAAATGTGCTGTTGAGCAATAAAATGAAACACTGGCCGTTTATGGGTATTACCTTATAAATGAATCCATCTGGGCAGGCGTGGTCGTAGGTGAAGGCTTTATAAACCACCAGGAACACAATGCAGGCAAGGAAGGCCAAGGCCAGGATGATCAGAATTGTCACCTGCAGGGAGGACAAACACTGGTCAGAGCAATAATGGACGATTGTAGTTTTCGTGAGGCAGGCTTAGGGTTAGACAGCGAGAAAGATTGAGCGTGTGCACCAGTGTGTGTCTACATGTGTATGTGTAGTCGTGACAAATGGTAAGATGTTGTTGACTGAGGTCAAAAGCTCCTCAAGGCAAGGTGTTCCTGTTGAAATATGTGATGAATGACTCAAGTGGTGACACTATTAAAAGGTACCTTGTTTCCACGGTGACAATACTGCAAAGATAAGACATTAAGTGAGCGAGGTAAATCACTGTTCTGTTTACCTTTGTTCAGGTATATATGTGTGTTTCTCTGATACGGTAAATGCATATTTTGCACCAACACCTTTGTCACTAAAAGGTCTCTCTTTTTTTTTTCTTTCAAAAACTCAGTTTGAATCAAAGCTCTTTTCTGTTCAAGCATCCCAGTAAGCTGTGACAGGTGTGACAGCGAGCCTCCACATACCATCCCTGGCCTGTCGTGCTACATATCCATCTAGATCGCTTTGGTGTGAATTACCCACCTTCGAAGACCTTGCTGTAGAAATGTCTGCCCTCTCTTGGTTATAATGAAACTGACACTTGGTTTATAAACCCACAATCCATGTTGAGAGCCATTTCATGTTGGAACTATTTCTAACAAACTACACCCACCAGTTGTATCAGTGCATAGCAAAAAGTGAATATCTACCCACGGCGAGAGGCTGTGTTCATGACAGGATGTAAATATTAGTGACCCCACACTGCAGAACTACAGTATAATGTTAGTGAGCTGGATGCTTGTTTTACTTGGCAGCCAACCCACAACAGGGTAATTTAGATGGGTAAACAGTGTTACAGATAAAAGGAAAAGCAGGTAAAATTGATTTGGGGATAATGATCCCTTCAAGTTTTGTCATCATCTGAATTCATTGTCTTTGTCCTGTCTTCCTCCATTTACCCCCAGTTGGGGGTAGAAGATTTAGATTTGTTCTGTTTGTGCATGATGTATTGTATATTTTGTTTTAGACTGCTGTATGTGAAGCAAATTAGCCCACAATGATATGGCATTAAATTGGTCCTGAAAGATACGTATCTATGAATTCTTATTTCATAGATCCAACAAGGTGCTGGAAACATTCCTCACAGGCTTGACGGCATCACGCAGTTGCTGTACAACCCTTATACAAATTGTGCATTTCACCAAAAAGGTGGCCTGTTGGATTGAGATCTGGTGACTGTGAAAAACATTTGATTACAGTGAACTATTGCTATGTTCAAGAAACTATTCTAAGTTAGTTTAAGACATCAGAAGATGGGTACACTGTGGTCATAAAGGACTGTACATGGTCAGTAACAACACTCGGGCTGTGGCATTTCACCCTCTATCACCCAGGACTTACACTTAGTATAAGTAATTTTGGCTGTAAAACTATTTTAAAAATCTAATCTTTTAGGAACCATTTGAATGTTTTCCTCAGCCCAGAATAGTTGAGGAGTTACGGTAATGTGAAGTGCACATGGTGAAATCTAGGCAGAGCTGATTTTTCTGTCTGTGTTCAGACGCCAGAACCCAGTAAATGCTTTATGCTACTGTGATACATCAAAAATCCCTGTAAAGCTCGTCTTTTCTTCTTTCTGAAGCCAATTTAATTTAATCTGTAGCACAAACAGTAAAAGAGTGACAGTTAAAGAGCACCTGTAAAAAGAGCCAGGGTTAAACAATGCTTAGCTGGTACTAAAGGGCCCAAAGTGTGCCAAGAAAACCTTCTCCATGCCATTACATCACCACTAACAGCGTGAATTGCTTAACAGGGCAGGATGGATCCATGTTTTCATGCTCTTTACACCAGATTTTCCATTTTTCTAAAGTAGAACAGCATTGTTTTTTCTGTTTGCTTGTTTTGTTTTTATCCATGTCGCAGTCACTCTGTTGTTAAAAATGCTATCGACTGGTTTTTGGACGTCTTGTCTGTGAGTCATCCACGTGAATCAATCAGAACCCTTCCTGCCACCAAACCTGCGCTAATTGTCAGCGCACTGACTTAGTGAATTAGCCCAGTTAGTGAATTAGCCCACCATTTAATTTCTGAAATTTTCCAGCTGCTCACTGCCAAAAGCAGAAGAAAGAAAAGTGCCCTTCATTTTTCACTGTAAATAACAGGGTGTGCAAAAGAGAATTATAAATTGCATATTCTTGATCTCAATGAAATATAATTTAAAAGAAAAAAAAATGAAACAAAGCATAATGTTTGGGTCAGTTTCAATAACAAGGGCCAATGAAATGTTATCAGCCTGGACAAGCACTTGTATGGAATCAAAAACATTATGCAGTGTGAAAAATGCCCAAATATCAGCCCAAAGCAGAGCTAATCGAAAATGATGGAAGTAACGCATTTATTTCTGCATGCTGATGCAAATGTGTAGTTTGATGTGTGAAATATTCATTTCCCTGGCAGGCTAGACAATGTTGTAGTAAAGTAGATTAACATATAAAAGGATTTGTTTCCTCCTACTTTCTACTTGACACCCTGATTGGGTGCTTCTGAGTGAGCATTTAATTAGAATTATGCAAATGGAGTACAAAGGATAGCTGTAGGTAAGTGTGAGCTGAATGAACATAGCTGTATCTCCTAAAAAAAAGAAAAAAGTTAATATTAAAAGTCAGAGTTATCCCAGGGAGTCAGCTGAAATATGGAATGTTCCATAATAGATGAACGTATCAAATTTTCTCTTTTCATTTCTAGACCAATGTTAAAGCCCGATTTACTGCTCTGTATACAATCTGTCACAGCGAGATGTCAGAGCAATTACGCGCGGTTGTAATCATCAGTCTCCATCAGCATTATGCGGGTGGACAGTGACACTCAAGCTAAGTGACTGTTTACTTGGTGTCAACCGGGGGACACGACTCTCAGCCTCGGTTGCTGCTGACACTTTTTGTAAATCACATCTCCCGCACTGCTAAACATTAAAAGAACGCGCTGAAAGTCATGGCTAACTCGTCTTTAGGGAGCAGCGGCAGACGTGGAGTGACTGACGAAGGACCCACCCCCTTTTTTTTGAAGTCCTGAATAGCGATGCACATGAAACGGGCTTATTAAGAAGAAGGATTACTGTAAAGCTCCTCATATCATGAAGAAAGCAATGTGAGTTGCTCATGCATGTGGGCTTTAAAACTTAAAAACTCTGAAGCATGAAAAGAAGGCTGGAGTCTGAAGAGATCTGCACTTCTGTGTGCTGCTAAAAATGGAGGGAATTTAAAGAGTCTTCATGCACGCGCTGGAACCGTTTGTCTGAAATAGTCATTTAGCGGATTATTTACTAAATGACATTTTTAAAATTAGGTTGTGACATATTACATACATAAAACAGATTAGCGGGATTAACCCTTGCACCGAGTGTGTAGCGTTGATGTTTATGTTCAGTCTCTCTCTGATGTTAATTGTTGTTGGAGGGACGACTCAAGCAGGAATTTAGCCCACCCTCGGTGACAGAAATGATCGCCCTAAAATCCCTGTTGATGCAGCTGCTGTGGCCATGTGGTGTGCAAATCCATTAAAAATCTATCCTGACCTTTCTCCATTATTCATAATCTGGCTGAACTCTGCAGTAAACCTTAGAAGGTTCAGCTGAGGGAAGACGACTCCCTCCATGCATGTAATGGCTTCAAACTTCTATTTACTGTCTTACTGTAATATTTCGCTGCTATAGGACGACACTACTGTACTCATGTATCTGATCTGAGCGCATTTATGGAACAGAACAAGCTACACCAGAACATAACAGAGCAGAGAAATGCTATAATTATTCTAGCAAGGCACCCACATCAGCGTCATCCCATTTTCTTCTCAGTATACTCAATGTGACTGTTTTGTCACTAGCACTTCAGTATGTGTCATACTACACTACTATCACCACCAACACAACCACCATCCCATTTTCTGTGCAACACAGATAACAGACAAACGCTTGTTTGTCTTGGATGCAGGTAGAGGCGCAGCATGTTGTTGCGCTTTGAATAAAGAACAGCGTGTCTTTAACAAGGATTGGCTTCATGAGCAGAGGCTGGATGGCTACAGGTAACCGTGCCTGCTGGGGCTTTAATCACTTCACCTAATCCACCGTGGGGGTGGGGCCGAGGGAAAAAGACCTCAAACTGTCTGCATTTAAAACCACACAAACCAAAAAATAATAATTAAAAATAGATTTGACAAGCATCACAGGCTTCCTGTGGATCCACACTGTTTGCTCACATGAAAGACTAATAAGAACTCATGAGTAAAGTAAGTACAACAAGGTTGAGAAAAGCAAACTTTCAGCAAATTTATATGTAGAATTTATATTAATTTTATTCCGAGTTAAAATGTGCGTTCTCTACACTCATCAAACACTTTATCAGGCACCTCATGAGTACCAGTAGCAACACTCCACAGAGATATTGGTCTTTAATGACATGACAGTATCGCACAGTTGCTGTAGACTTACCTGACGGACTTTCATAATTGAAATCTCCACCACAAAGTTGCTCTATTAGACTGAGATCTGGTGACTGTGGAGGCCATTTGAGTACATTGAACTCATGTCATGCTCATCACCCAGTTTGAGATGACTTTTTTTCATGTTTATTAGCATTTGCTACTTATATGTTTAAATAAAGATTTAATTTGTTTATTCAAAATCAAGGATAAAGTCAGAAACTATGGAACTTCTCAGCGAAGGCTATTGACATCATCTTCTTGGTTAATCTGCTCACATTTTAAAAATACTGACGGCCTGTGATAGTTATTTTAAAATCCTATAGGTAAATTTCAGAAAATTCGACCTCTGACTTTGACAAAGTCACTGAGATTTAAACTTATCGCCTCGTTCTCGGGTTACTGTGTTCACAAACTTGGGTGCCTGCCCACCTGTCATCCCAGTTGGGTGACGACAATACCTCATCAGCCTTTATGGCAGAGGGGTAAAAACGTTATTACCTGCCGGTAACTGATGCCCTCAGGGGTCGGTGCGTTGGTGGTTCTTGGTATCCGGGGATGGGCGCTCAGGTATGTACCAGCTCACTCCCGGTGACTACTTGGCCTGGTGCCTGTTGCTCGGTCAGGCTTCTTCCAGGGCAAAGGGGGCCCTCGGGCCTCCGGCCTCTGGGCCTGCGGCTCGGTTCACTCTGGCACAGCTGGCTGCTGGCAGAGCCGACGGGCACGCCACTGCAGCCCCCTCTGGCTTCTGCTCTGTGGCTACTGGGTGACCCCTTATCTGGGGCTCTCCTCAGCTCTTCCCAGGAGGGTGGCACGGATGCCCCTCCGGTGGTCCTCCTTGGGCTCTCGCACTCTGGGGCCTCTGGATGTCTGGAGCCTGGATCTCCTCCATGCCTGCTTCATGCCCTGGGGGACAGGGCTATGGCTCTCTACGTCCTCTAGCAGACCGTTACATGGGGAAACCTTTTGAATACAAGCGCTGATCCACACAGGTGTGCACACGGGTGTTCACTGTTCATAGACATAAACTACACCTTTATTGGCTGCTATTTCCAAGCACATTGTGCGCTGTCGGTCCTGCTTGCTACACAACAACATTCAATATTTAGTATTTACTGCTGTTTACACTTAGCTAGATTAACGTGATGGTGTTGTGTTTAGTATGTTGCTCTGTTTTTTTTTTTGTGCTTGTTTTCTCTTCTTTTTCTCTGAACAGGTGATCCAGGAGATTTTTTTTTCTCTTATTTCTCCTTTTAAGTGCCCTTTCTCACTGTCCCTCTTCCCTTCTGTTTTTCTTTTCCTTCATCTTTCTTTCTCTCTTTCCTATCCCTCAGTCATGTCTGTCCCGTCTGTAACAACTGAAAATAAAATAAAATAAATAATAACAACAAAGGTTGATCAAATGGACCAATACGGCAAGGTCGTGATGATCCATTTGGCAAAGTAAATCCATTGGGTATCCTTGTTGGTCTTCAGACAACAATTCTGACGGCTAAAGAACCAAATGGAGCAGGCAAAAAGAAAAAAGAAAAAAAAAGAATAAACTAGAATGTAGTTTAAGACCATCCACTCGAGATAGTTTCCTCAATCTGTTGACCTGTTTGCCATTTTTGCTCAAAATGGCCTGCAGGTTGTTTTTCTTTCAATCAGGCTTAAATATATTTATATTTATATATCTATAATCTTGTACTTCCCTATCTGCCTTTTATTCTTCTCTACAACAGGCAGCTGTCGACAGTTGTGAATTTCAGAGAAAGACAAAAAACAAAGCAGATTATAAAAGATCCATTAGGATTGTTCCTCTGCTCCCCTGCTTTCTCATCACTGACTGCAGATTACACATCTACAGTTTACCTATTGTTTACCACATCTTTCATAACATACACACACACACACACACACACACACACACACACACACACACACACACACACACACACACACACACACACACACACACACACCACCTGCTTATTTTCTCAAACTCCCTTTGGATTGTAGAAAATAATTGATTGCGAGTGAGATATTTTCCACAAAATACATTTTTCTTTTATTATTTATGGCTGCACGGTGCATCACAAGTTCAAAGGCAGTGAGTTTTCTAAATAGATGTGCTTCTTCACAGTGTGTTTTCCCACCATTTGACATATGATTTCTCTCCTTTTTTGTTTTTTTTTTTCCCGACGCCGTGCTAGGTTAGAATGCAACACACCACCCACACTCTCTGCTGTAAGTTGACAGGCCATATGGGGGGAGCAGACACCGCCTTACATTCGAGGAACAGAGGAGAATATGTAAGTGCGCGTCTGAGCAGGAGAGAAAAGAAAGGTGGGTGTGTGACAGGAGAGAGATACGGTGCTGATAAAACAGATAACTAAGTGACAGAGGGAGCAAAGCGAGAAATAAAGAAAGAGATGACAAAGGCAATAAAGCAGCAGGCAAAAGGCAGACAGCGAATGACAGAGATCCAGGGGCAGATGGAGAATCTTGTTCCCTGTTTTGGTAGCAGGTGGCAGGGACAGACAGACACACAGAGAGGCAGGCGGGAGGGCAGCAAACGCAATGGGATATCAGTTGTTGCATCGATCAATACAGTGCTGAAGAAAGCATGAATAACTGCTTTTCATTCATCTTCCTATTACCCCTCTGACATCTTCTCAAGAGCAGCACAAAGGAAGCTCAATCTCTTAAATTTTCATCTATTATTTTCCATTCAGCAGTGAGCTGAATGAATCTGCGCTCGCACGGGCATGTGGCGCTACAAGCATTAAAAACAGCCACGTTATCGAATGAGGACTGTTCGAATGCTAAAAAGTTTCACCTTAGCTGTAGTATCTCAAACGCCCCAAGGGAAATTTTGTTGATTAATGAAATTAATTATGTTGTTGACAGGCTGAGTTAGTGCAGAGTGAAAGCCTCCCCTACAAAAATAAATGATTTTTTTTTAAAAAAGCTTAAAGGTCACTGGTCAGCGGCAAATGCCAGTATGTCAATCAGACTCAACATCCAAAAATAAAGGATGTGGGGAAGGACCCTTTAAAAGTCTGACTATAAACTTGAGCAGTGCTTGAGCAGCCCGTGGGTTAAATTCTGAAACTACGTCACTAGAAAGAAATCAGACAAGGCAAAAAAAGAGCAATTAGACGACTTAAATGTCAAATATAAATATCCATGGAAGTTTCCAGATCAAAATCCTCTTTGAAACTCGGCTTGCTCTTCCTATTTGATGTGGTGTTCTTGTCACACATGCGGCACAACTAATAGGATTTAAGTACAGGTAGTCTTTGTCCAAATCCTTCTGGACTTGAAGTTTTATCACCTCGGTGACTAAAAGTTTATTACAAAGCTAAAATCACAATGCAAATCTTTACAGAATTTTCAGATTAAATCCAGAATCATCTGAGCTTTAGTAACATTTTGTTTATGAGTAAGGTCAGAACAAGTGCGACTGGAACTGGACTACTAACACTGGCTCGTGGCAACAAAGTGGAAAAGAAAAACGGTATTCTTGCAATGAGGGCTGAATTTTTGTTGTTTATTCATCATGCTCCATTGATAAGTAAGAACGTTAAGAATGTAAAAATACACAATTTAGCAAAGCTAATCTTTTATTTTTATATTTTTTCATATATAATTAATATTTTTTTCATATATTAACATTTCAGCCGTCTTTGGAAACATACGATCCAATCCAGCCTAAAGATATAAGAGCAGAGATGGACATGTGCCTAATCCAGAATAAAACCCTCACCTATATGTCACATGCACAATGCTTTAAGCCATGGATCAGCTAGCTACATATAATTTTAAATTAAATATTCTCTTATCCTCTTAAGGAAGTTCAGTAAGGCAGAAACTAATGAAATGTGTGAACGGATACCTTTTAAAGCATTTGGTTGGAAGCTATCACTGATAACTGAAAGGTCACAGGTTGGATCCTCATGCAAAATACACCACTCAAACATACTCTTTCACTATATGCGATATAAATGTGGACATGGCCATTAGATAAATGATGACAGAAAATTACCGGAATACTTTGTCACTTCAAGGACGGTAGGTGATGTGGTTAAAATCGTTGAAAAAGAAAAAATAGGAGCGGACGTCTAGGCTTCAGGCCATTTTATTAAACTTTAAGGTAAATACTGTTTTTAATCATATATAAAGTAATACTATCAGCACCACAGACACAATCTGTGTTAGCCCTGCGATAGACCGGCGATGTATCCAGGCTGTACCCTGGCTCTTGCTCTATGGAAGGTGGGACAGGCTCCGGTATCCCCCGCCCCCCAAGTGAGCCTGATAAGGATAAGTGGAACAGGATGGATGGATAAATCCTCACTTTCTTTCTTCCACTCTACTTTTAAGGTTTTGTTAAAACTCTTTTTCCAACTACAGTCGAGCCATGTTGTGCAGTATTTAGGAAGAACAGCTCTTCTTTCATGGATTTTCTTCTACTTGGATTTTGGCAATTGTGCCTTCTAATCCTGCACGTTGTTTTTCTCTCCAAAGAAACTCAGGTGAAAAATTCACTTTGTTTTTAGCATATACAACAAAGGCAAGCCTCAAAGCCAGCTCTGTTTGGGGAGCCTGCTACCTCAGAGCAGAGTATCTGAGACAGGGCAGCGGGATGTCAAGGAGACCATGTAGGCGGATTTGGGCTCTCGAGAACTGGTTATCCGGTTGAGACAAGCGCAGCTTCAGTAGCGTGGCAGCAGAGCCCAAACACTCCACTGTCGAGGTGCATCATGTCTCGGACGAAAACACAAACTATTAAAATGCCAACCTGAGAAAACGCACGATTTTGCCCTGAATTGAGGTCAGCTGAGGCCTGCACAGAGGAGCAAGTCCCCCTACCCAGAGCACCCAGATTCCTTGAGGGAGGTCAACAAGTTACACTTGTTCGCTCTTTCTCAAAAACAATGACTAGAACATCTGCGGTGTGATTATTCATGCAGAAAACCTGCTGTTTTTCTCTGCATGTGAGGTGAATTTATTACAAATTTTAAATAGAGGTCACTTTATTTATTCTGTATATTCATGACAGTAGTCTTTGATCACCAAACTCAAGTTTTACAGAAATATATGGCAAAAACTGCGCTGATTAAAACCTGCATTCTGTCTGGTATGAACAAATATAATCTCCTTCTCTCTGACTGTGCATATCCGGGGGTGAATGAGCTGCAAACATCTTGCACTTGCAATGTCCTCTGCGGCCTCCTGCATTAAAGCACAGCAAGAGTTGCTGAATTTTCTTTTTAACTGAACCAGGTTGGCGGTTGCACCGGATTGCAGGAACACAATGAAGAAGGCTTTGCATCCCTCGGATTATGTGCTGAAAGGAAAGTACACAAGCCAAGCACAGAGCAGTCTTTTAAAATCCTAACCCCCCCCCCCTCCTCGCCCATGAAAAGAACATCACATGTGTAACAACTGCTTTATGCAGATTGTAGTCATCACAGTTTGAAAATTTCACCTTTTAATCATGTTAAACCACAGGACACACTTGCATATCAGTCATTTCCACTCATAATAATCAAAGATTTCTGATGTAATCTCAAAGGATCCAACAGCTCTCATGCTGTGTTGGAAGACTTATGTTCTGCTCACTAAAAGATAACGTAGCAGTGTCCACAGCCCATTTTTATGGAGACAAGCACAGCGTCTTTACACACTGGTGTTTAAATGGGACATTTAGGATTATAGCAAGCTAACTTTAGTCTCAGGACTAATCTGTTATTCTTTTTGGATGTGTGTCTATAGACAATGTCATTGTTAATTTTTCACCTCCTCGTCTGTTTGCTGTAAGATGTGTCATTAGAGAGCATCAAACTTTTCTCACTCAGAATCCACAAGCTCAGCAGCGAGTGTGACAGTGCATGTTCAGCGGGAGATGAGTGCTAATTATGATAATGCATCCCAATTAGGCGAGGTCTCTATGGAGACAAAACTTCAAAGGTTTTGCCTGTATGCACTGCGTATTAGTTAGAGATGTTACACGGAGGAGAAGGTTCTTAGAGTATAGAGTCCAAATCAAAAAGCAGGTGGGTTAGAATAAAAAGAAAAGACAGAAATAAAAATGGACAGAAAGGGTGAAAGAGGCCAAAAAAACAAACAAACCCACAACGTCAAAAACAACTGAATAAAAGTCCAGAAACCTGTTTTCCCTAAAATGTGAGTCTACAGTCCACCGGAAAGAGAGCCACTAATCAGTAATGATAACAAATCTGAATGCATCCTCAATAATATGAACACACAAAAACACTTAAATGCTAATCATGAATCCGTAGTAAATCCCTGAGGAGACTGAAATTCTCGATTAGGTTTGCTAATCAGCTCCTACTCTGCTAGATGAAGCTGCTGCAGGAGAGGAGATATTATTAATGATGGGACCTGCCTGCTAACACAAAGCGCACCTCTAAACAGCTGTTTACCTCGCAAGACAAGGTCCATTACTCTAATGTATCCCCAGCTCTCAGTCTCCTGGGTACGTTTTATGTTCCTGCATTTGTTCAGCATGCGCACAGATGTGTGTGCATGAACGCGTTTGTGTGTACGTGTAACACAGTATGTTAAATGTTAGTAAAATGTATCCACGTGTCCTGGGATTTTTCATCTTTGGAAAATGTTCACCCAAAAAAAATTAAATTTTGACTTAGTTTGGGATTTCATACAGTAAGCTCAAACAGTTTTAATTGTAGTAATTTATTTGAGATCTTTGGGTGTGATTTACATGCTTTACCTACGCACTGACGGGACCCCAACAGAAGCAGAAAACATTGAGGGCGACTCGTTCAGCCATGACACAAAGTTGTAGAGTCGTTCACGTCTGGTACGAAAATTAAACACGCTTAAATTACTCAAAAGCCACGTTAACAGCCTGGTAGTGGTTAGTAGCTATGGCTATAAATCAAATGGTAACGTGGTGCTAGGCATGAAAGATAATCAGCATTATGATTAATTCTATTTATTAACAGTCACATCAAGGTGAAAAAACCCCGACAATCACAAAACCCCCTATGAGCAAGCAAATATTGCCTCTTCATTTTTTTTTTTGCAATTTTTGCCCCTCTTAGTACCGAAAATGGAGTTGAGTATATATTTATTTGTATTGTTGAGTACAACAATATAAAATGTGGACGTAGCTTCTGAGAAAGGAAAAATGAAGCCAGTGCAGAAGTGGCTTAAACATTAATCGAGCCTTTCTGTTTTGTCCTCTGTAAACATTTTCCTGCTGGATTTATGGTTTCACACCCACATTTTGGGCAACACTGAATCAAAATTACATCTACCCGATTTCAAAATCGAGGATTATCTGTGGTATGAAACTGCATGCTGATTAGCTAACTAGCTGTCAATCACAAGTCATTAGCCCATTCGTGTTTTTGTATGTAAATTTCCATCTTCTATTAGAGATTACTTTCCTAAAGTACTTGCTTACTTTCTCTTTCAATGCTTTGCATCACAGTGAAACTCTCTCCCATAGTGTTTTGTTTCCATCTCTATGTTCTCTATTTTCTTTTCTCCTTCCCCTCATCCCACACACCGGTCACAGCAGATGGCTTCCCATCGATGAGCCTGGTTTCTTCCTTTTAAAAGGGAGTTTTTCCTTCCCACATCACAAAATGCTTGCTCATAGACAACAGTTTGACTTAAAGGGTTTTCTCCAGAATACTTTAGGTCTTTACCTGGCGATATATAGTGTGCCTTAAGGTGACTGCTGTTACAATTTAGTGCCGCATAAATAAACCTAAATTGAATTCTCTACATCTCTTGTAAAAAGTCACTGTCCTAATGTTTCAGTAGCAGTATAGAAATCTATGAGCTGTAGTAGCAGTAGTATTTTTATTATATATCTCCCATACTATAATAATTTTGTTATTACACAGAGCTCTGCTTATCTTATCTTAAGAAATATTTTACCAGAGAATAATAGCAAATAATTACTTCCTCACTTGTAGTTTACAGTCCTGTGTGTCCTACAGTGATGATGCAATCCGGTCGTTAAGTCTGACGTCACTAGCCGTGTCTGGGCCTAAACTCCGCTGCAGGTCCATATATCAAACGATCACTATGGCATTACTGAGAGTTGAAAAACTGTCTAAAGTCTTTCATCTTTAATAAAATGATCAGCGTTCTGCTCTACCAGGTGTAACAATTGAGTTTAACATCCAGGCATCCATGAAAACGGAATTTATGACATTTAACGGAGTTAGAAGTTAGCAGGAAGTTAGCTCGCTAGCTTCTATCTAAATACAATATAGCATGTCCTGACTGCGGGGTTTTGGAAACAAATTAAAACGTACAGCTCTGTTATCACTTCCAACATAAATGAAGACAGAAAACTAAACAGCAGTGATGCTTGTAGTGTTACTGAATTTTGGCTAGCTGGTATTTAATGATGTGCTACGTGACCGCTAGCGACACAGCTACGTTAGCATAATATAAACAAGCTAACTTTTTTTCCACTCGATAAAAGTTAACGTGAGTGTTCTGGGTGGTCAGGAACAAATGTAATCGCATGGCAGGATGCTGTAAAAGGACCAAACTTCAGCCAGGAGAACAACTGAGATAATCCATCCACAATACGAGGTTAGTCATTCATCTACTGCTGCATGGGCTGGGCTGTAGATACATCCTAAGGTTTTAAAAACTGAGCTTAAATAAATGATTAGCGGTAATAAAAGCTGAGGGAGGTCAACAGTGATCACTGACTGTTTTAGGAGCTTTTTGAGATTAAACAGAAGAAAATACAAAACATTAAACATGTTAACAACACAAAAGCCATATTAAACGCAGACTACTTTAGGCCCAGAAGTAGGATTCGTCACGTCATCACTTAACAACCGGATAAGAGTGATACCACTGGTGTCTGTAGTCTGAAAACACCACGAGGAAGACATAAGGAAGTGAGAGGTGGATCGATTTGGAGGACAGATGTTACAGTGAGAGGAAGCAACAGAGAAGTATAAAGTGAAGGGTCAGACTAGTCATCCGCAGTCTGTCTGTCTCCTAATTGCTCCCATGGCTCAGCTTGTCAGAACACCAGCAGCCAGGAGGACAACTCAGGCTGAGGACAGGGAGCACACTGGCCACTCACTTTTTTCCTCCACTTGATTTTTTTTTTTTGCCTCCCCAACATGGAAACATCAAAGCCTGGCTTTTTCTCCAATTGAATCTTTTTTAAGTTTTTAACGCTGCACAATTTGCAGAAATTGGCAGCCCGTGAACTCGATCAGCTGCCACTGAGAAGTTAAGAGGCAGCAGAAATGCGATCGCTGGAGGAGTCTTACAGGCCTTGTATTCCTGATTGTAAAGATTACATTAAAATCTGGCATTTCTTGTGAAAGACAAGAACTCAAACAAATTCCTGCAACTAATTTAAAAGATTTTCTGATCTGATATCATTATGGTAAATGTGAGGTTAAATTTAAGCACCAAAATAACATGGTCTCGGTAAGAGAAAGCCAGGGTTGTGAGCAAATCCTTTAGGAACAACTGTGTATCCTCATCAAATTACTCTTTTGGGGAAAAATCTGATACATTAAAAATTTATTTGATACTCACCTTTAATTGCTTTTGCATAGTCCCGAGGCATTAGTGGCTGTCTGCACTGGCAGTTAAAAATCTGACTTACTAATCTTAAATTTTACACTCAGAATCAGATTTAGATTCATGGTTTTAAAAGAATGCCATCTTTTTTGCCATACAAAGAAATCCTTTTAAGCCACTCGATCAGCACCAAACACTGAGGACTTTTCCTGGGGCAATGGAATCATTTTCAGCCAAATTTTGTTATAATACTCTGACACATTTTCCCATTTGTCAAAACAAAAGAGATAGATGATAATTGCATTCGCAGGCAATCTCTAACCAACCAATTAAGCCTAAAGAAACTTAATTTTACATCTAAAACGGAATCAGATTTCATAGCAATGAACTCGTGGATTTCCTTTTTGTACCGCGGTGGACTTAAAAAACAAAACCAACTGATACAGAACATTTAAACAAGTCAGGCTGAAACCGCAATATGAATGCCAAGAGATTTATTAGTGTCAGACTGCATGCACTTGGCCATCGATCAGCCTCTTTTTCGTCTTGGCATCCCCTTACAACTGAGTTATTATGTCCAACAACAGAGTATGAATGCAGCTGCCTCTGCAGCCTTGAATAAAAACAAGACAGGATGGTCAAGGTTGGATGGATTCAGGATTCACTTTTGCTTTCTGTAGTCTCAAATTGGATTGATTCTTCGCCTTGACCTTTAAGATAAAAAAGGGCACGCACTTTGAATTTTTCCTTGTATACTGATTAAATAAGAGAGATGATTTATGTATATATATACTTATATCTGCTGAAATTGATAGGGAGACAGCATTTGAAGTATACCTTCCCTTGAGGTACTGATTGATATGGGAACTGAAACTAGAAGTAGAGCACAAGGGAAGCCATCTGGACCTCTAAATCATCCTAAATACCACTCACAGGGCAGCGATGTCTGTCCATTACGTGGCTTTCGTTGCTGCTGCCTTTCAGACGTGGAGTTGTCTGTCTGTCCAGCCTGTTTGTCAGTCTTTCATATGGTAGCTGGCACAGGGGACCTACAGTATTTGCAGTGACAACTAACTCATACTCAAGTCGACTTTGAGGCCTTTGAGACAGCAGACTGACCTGATCAGTGGCATATGAAGACTTACGTACACCCCCATGGAGCTGTGCAAAGGTTAGACATAAAGAGGTATCCAAACTATTTTACACTAATAACTGACTTTTCAGCTCACATTAACCTAATACAACCATCACGCATTCATTTCAGGTCCAAAGTGAATACAACAGCATGATCCAATTCATAATTTAACAATGACAGAGTGTAAGTACTTCAGGTGTGTGTGTCTACTAAAGATCTAGGTATCACATCTGGCTTATTTTATCAGAAGCCAGTTTTGAAATAATAATGTGTCTGTGATAATCTGCCAGTGGGAACTGGCACAGTTAGAAGTGTGAGTGTGGTTGTGTTAGAACTGGTGAAAATTACTTCCCAGCATAGTTTGCTGAGAGTGTGAGCACACTGGTGCCAGTGGTTGGTTAGCTATGAAACGATGGAAAGGGGAGAAAAAAGAGGAAGTTGGTGTATCAAGGCAAATGGAGGACAAGAGCACAAACTCCTAGTCTGCTTCTATATATATATATATGTAAAAAAAAATGAAAATAAATTCTGAGGGTTTTTTGGAGCCTAAATGTGGAGCCAGTAGCGGAGTCCCGACTTAGCAAGGATGACTGGACTCATCTGTATCATATAAACTTAGCCCAGAAACTAAGGAAATATATGTTTGGTTTTAAAACAATGCTCCTTTGTAATAAATACTTTTGGAAAGCCTGTTTATTTCCCCTTAAGTGATGCCACAGTTGTAAGTAAAATGTGTGTGAGCAACAGAGTATTTGAATTGCACCCATGAAAAACTTGCTAAATCTTCTCTGCCAATGCCAAACAGCTTATTACCTACTAATAAATAAACAAAATAAATAGTTTAATTAATACAGAAGACCATTATGGAAATGTTAAAAATGAACTTTGGATAATGTGTGGTATAGTTTTGCTAAAATAAAGAAAAACGGAGCAGCAAACAACAACAAAATAAGAAACAAATTATTAAAAATAAATTATTATAATAATAGAAAAAAATAGTTGGCTCTGCACAGCCAGCAACCCGCCCGGTTCTCCATGTGTCCATAATTTGCTCCGTTGCAGCTCAATATTCCATGTGTGGTCAGTCCGCTAGCCACTAGGTTTATGATAACAGGTGGCTAAGGCGGCTAACAGGTAAGTGCTAATAATTAAGTCGCTAATGCTAACGTGTACGCTGGCCAAGGTAAGATTTCTAACAGTTTAAGACGTCAGTGACCTTCTTTAAATTCCTCCTAAAGTGTCCTTCAGTGTCATGTTAACTACTTCAGGTGTCAGCGAGGGGAGGAACTGTGTACCTGACAATTACTTAATTCTTCATCATAGATCTTTACTGACCTCCTTGGACTTTCCCGTTGTTCTAATCCATCAATCATGACCACTAACCAGACGTTAATAGGCCTTGTGAAGTTAAAAGACATTGCAAAACCTTCAGCACTACTTACTCGCTTAAAATATTTAAGAGTGTTTGTATATGTTTGACTCCGTGTGGATTGGAGACAATCGAAAATAAATTCAAATTTGTGCACTTGACTCGTGTTTTTTAAATTCATTTAAAGGTGTACGCTGCACAATCATGAAATCATGAAAAAAATCATTAAAAGCCCCAAATGACAAAGAAATTCATGCCCATGTCAAGTGGATGTGAACTTCTGGCCTCAGCTGTATTGCAGATATTTTTGATGATTCTATACAATATTATATGTGCTTTGGAAAATTTCTCCCTAATCAACAAAAAAGCATCTGGCCTGCCTCCCTCCCTCTTGTTTTTTTTTTTTTTTTTGCTTAAGCAGTACTAAAGGTCCAGCGTTCAAGGTTTGGCGTTCAAATGTGCGCGTATGCATGAGTGTGGGTGTTTAATCAAAAGAGGGCTGCAAATACTCCCCACAATCAGTGCACTATTAGTCATCCGTACAAAACAAGGAAGAGCAATACGTGGAACAGGAGGCCATGTAAGGCGTCAAACCACAGCAGTAATTACTTCCAACCTGACAAACAGTGAAGGCCTTCTGTGGAGGCGGCAGAATGCAGCAAAGCTTTTATCTGAAGGCGAAATGGAGGTAATAACGGGATAATTGTTCTGGACGATAGCTGCCTCTCCCACTGCTACCTGCTAAATTCTGCTGGCACCGAGCATGTTCGGCTTGGCAGTCGTGGCACCACCATGTTACCCGTGTCTATGCATGTGTATGTTTGCGCACGAGCGAGTTTGTGTTGGCATTTATCTGGGTGTGTGAGTGTGTCAGCACTTGATGTATGTGAGTGGGTTTGAAGTGTGTGTAAAGAGGAAAAAAGCTGGCCAACTACACCATGTTTTCTGAATAACAAGCGAGCCAGAAACCAAGCTGGACAACACAACTCTCCCCTTCATCAATCTATACACCTGTATCTCTCAATCCCTGCCCTGCTGTGCTAGACTAATCTTTCCCCCCTCTTCCAATCCACAGTGCCAGAGATGATCTCCGTACTATCATTTTATGAGACAGTCTTGTGGCTGAGAATGATAGATCTTTTGGAGCAAGGGCTGTAAGGTGAATTCAAATCCAAAACGCTGTAAATACATTTTTAAATTCGCAAACCACCCTCTTGACCACAGGTGTTTGTTTCTGTGTACAAATCTCTGTTCATGTGGTCATGTTACTGTGTCATGTGCTATAAAAGAAGCCCTGTCTAAGGCTGTATGATCCCGTCAATCATCACTTTTACTTAAAACTGTGCATCAGATGAGATATTTCACTACACTTTTAAATCCACTGTACTCCTATCTTAGGTGATGTCACACAGGTATAGTACTGCACAGATATTCGTCATAGTATTGTAAAGCATAGCAAGAACAACAGCCCATAGTAATAGTGTCTGATCAGCTGTTATGTACCTACTAATCTCCATAGACAGTATATTACCATAAAATGTACAACTCCTAATTAGTATACTGGGAGCTAATGTGCAAATGATTTAAAAATGCATTTAAGAAGAGTAATATATAGAAATAACTCACACAAAAGATGATCTTAAAACATTAGGCTTTAATACACTACCATTCCTCATGCATATAAAATTCAGTGTCTGTTTTGAACTGAGACAAAATCACTTCCTGAGAAAATTTCCATTATTGGCTTCTAATTTGAACAAATATGCTAAACAGACTGGTTGGATGTCATAATTTTCCACAGTTATTCTGGGAGTAAGTGGGCAAACTGGAAGCCAGACCAAAGATCCACAACAACCAAAGTAAAACACTATTAACTAAGGATTTTAACTTTCTTTCTTTAAAGTGATTGCACAGTAGCCTTTAAGATGGCATCAATTAGTACTTGATGATTGATGTTGCTTAAATGATTAAAAAAAGACACAAAATATATTGCAATATACCATAACACAATACAGGAGCTGGCTTCCTTACTATAGGGAGAAATATGTATACTGGGCCACCTATACATTACACCGACAGAAGCTGGCTAGATGCTTGATATTTTATATACCTAAAACACTTAAAATTAAAGGTGTGGCCCAATACTTTACTTGTACTTTGTCTGTTTTATTTTTTGGAATATACTTGGATATACTAAAATATGATGAGCTCTTTCTCTGCCTGCAGTATCAACTTTAATCTTCCTTCTCTACCTATCAGGGGCATGCAGTTAAATTCAGAAACTTATTGTCCGTCTTCATTATAGCTAATGAGGTGGGAAAGGTGCCCTCCTCGGTTCATTCATGGAACAAAACAACTACGGGGAATACACTGCAGCTCATCTCTACTGTGAGTAATCAGGAAGACAGGAAAAATGAGGGAGGGAGGAGGGTAAAAGACAGACGGTGAGGGACAGAACAAGAGTAGGAAGGAGGGAAGAAGGCGAGGAAACAGGAATCAATGTCACATGAACCCGTTCTAAAGTGATGGATGTTTAAGAAAAAGGAGGATTGAAAGAATGACACAGACAAGGAGAAAGAATAATGGGAGAATAAAGTAATTACTAAATGTATCTGCTGTAATGCTCATGACACAAAAAATAATGAAATTTATTTTATGCTTTTTTTTTTCTTTTTAGGTAACAAAAGAATCAACTATTCTTTCGACTCACTTTTTCAGATCAACTATCCTTCATTCAATGTCCAGGCAAGTAACACTTTCAAATTTCTAAAATAAATAAAAGCTTTTTTAAATCTACCCAGAAAACAACATCAGTGCTGCGAGCAGAAAGAGGCAAGGAGAGGAAATAAAGAAGCAGGATGGTGAGTGGTAAGCAGAAACAAGGCGGGGGGGGGGGGGGGAACAGATTAGAGAGCATTTTACACTCTGAGCTCTTCATCCATCAACAAAATCTGCAGAGCTTTGAAGAGGGAAGAGATGTGCAAGCTTTTCATATAGAAATGTTTGCTCTGCACTGCACAGCGTGCAGCACTCTGTTCTGCATATATGCATGTGTGCCCGGCTGCAGAATCGGCTCTGTCAGTCAAACAAAGCGAGTCGGTTCAGTTGAGCACTCAAAACTACCCGACATACCATAAAAATCCCACGGACTGAAACGCATATCTAGCTAACAAAAGCTGACGTAGTGTGGTAAGCCGGGGATGACTGTAGAGTCTGCCGCAGCATTCTGGCCAGCTCAGAGGAGCAACAATCTCACTGTGTACATTTTTGAGTTTCCTCTATATGACAAGGGGCCACACATTGGAACGTGTGCAAAAGACCTATCCAGTGTGATATTAAAACCACACTTTTCCTTGTACTTGATAAAAGATATAAGGTCAAGGAAAGCTGTGAATGAGAATTCCAAGGAATTCCAAATGAAAATAAAACAGGACTGTTCAGGGAATTTCACTAGGCTGCTTAATTATGTAACTATAGATGTTATTTTTGTAGGTCTGCCATGGTTAAACTATGATTTTGGAATATGGAAAAAGTCCAGTATGGTGGTTAACACTGTTGCCTCACAGCAAGAAGGTTCTGGATTTGACTCCAACATCTGGCTGGGCCTCTCTGTGTGGAGTTTGCATGTTGCCCCTGTGTCTGTATGGCTTTCTCGCCCAGTACTCCGGCTTCCTCCAACAGGCCAAAAACACAAATTTAGTAGGGAATTAGGCCGATTGCTAAATCTAAATTGCCATAATCGTCTGTTTCTCTGTGTTAGTCCTGTGATAGACTGGTGAACCGCCCAGGATCTCACCCTATGGCAGCTGGGATAGGCTCAGGCCCCCACTCGCAACCGTGAATTGGATAAGTGTAGGAAAATCAATGAACAACCATGCTAAAAACGTTTTTTGTTACCAGTGGTGCAATAAAAACACTCCTTAACCTTTTTATACAACATTCAATTGTAATGTATTTCGAGCCCTAAAAACTTCCCTCCTCAAAGAGTTGTTAAGGAAGGTAATTACTTGTAATTGAAAGATACTTAGATGGGTCTGTTTGGTCGTCTCACATTTAAAATGTTTCTCAATGAAATTCCTAAAATGTGCTGTATGCTATATGTAGATAGAGAGCATTTTAACAAAAATGGCATCCTGTGTAGACTATATTGACACACAAAATTTATTCAAACCACCTCCTAAACATGCTTAGCCAATAAGCACTTAAAACCTGACTCACAAAAGGCATCAAGCCCTTTAATTGGCTTCTTGGGAACTAGTAAGGGAACCCAGACGCAGCTGCACTCAGTCGATATCATGAACAAAACTTATGTCTGGTGTTCTACCAAGGCACCGAGCTCACCCCATGTGCTATGGGATAATCTAAAAACACATTTTTCTGCTCAAACTTCACAGCTTCAGTACAGTCCGAACATACAGCACATCTCATGTTTTCCAGGATCCAATTCTCTTCTCTCCTGCTTCGAAGGACATCTCAGACCAGTATTACACCTCATTTACACACCCTCACCTACACCTAAACATGCACACACCTCTGCTCGTGCACTTTTTCCTCCTCTCTTGCTCCCTGTCAGGGTTGCCATGGAGGGAGGTTTTCTTTGCTGCCATGACAACATGAGATCTCTCTGGTTTCCCCTAACGACAGCGAAACAGAGCAGACAGCGCCCGTGGATGATTTTGGAGCGCTGTGATTCACACTCGTGCTGCTCAAGTCACCTGTTCTACACTGTTCTACACTGTGGCAAAGAAGGGTGGTGTTGGAAGATGCACACAGCTCCCTTGCTTAGATTAAAATGCCAATAAAACCGAAGATGAAGAATTATCAATTATTTGTACTTGAATATTCAAGTAAAGGTCCTCGCTTTGCCAGAAAATGTGTCCTATTAGATTTTAATCCACACTGTGTAGGCACTGTAGACTGCTATGCTGTAGCTAGTTATATTGACATTGAATATAATATCTATACCTGTAAAGCATTACTGGTTAAATCGTACCTCTGTACCTGTCAGCTCGGGTAGCTTCCACCTTCAAAGGGCTGCTTTTTAGTGGAATAATTTGCATGTGGTTGTTTTTCTTTCAACAAGGCCATTGTTGTTTTTGTTGAGGATTTCATATGTCATGTCATTACTGTATGAAATAGTGTGTTTTCTGCCTTCTGACTGTGCACTGGTATATATAGATTAAAGGGGAAAAAATACAAACAGCCAGGCAGTTTGTCTAGTGGTTACCAACTTCAATAAATCGTCTGGATTATTAGATTATTGATAAATGTAAATGAAGACAAATCTTCTTCTCTGGGATGGAAAGTAAGTCTGTTTTCGTTATAAATGCTGACACTTATAGAAACGTGACATAAAGCCCCGACCAGAAGCACTGGATTTAAGACTTGGCTAGGATATAACATCAGCATAGTGAGAAAATACAGTCCCCCACCTCCTCTCAGCTTTACTGTCATCTTTTCAAAGATCTACCTATTACTGTAGACTTTGGCCTTCCAAGTCTAAGCTTATGTACTTAAAGAAATTTGGGTTTGGTCGATTACTTCTTTCTTGTAACAATGCTTCTTGACAATAAATCTTATACTACTGGAAAACCTGTTTATTCCCCCTTGAATGGTGCCACATGTGTAAGGAAAATGAATTTGTGGGTTGAGCAGCAGAGTTGAGTTGTGTGACCAGCTTGGTCACACAATGCTGTGGGATGGCATCCCATTCTTCAACCATCTTAAAACAAGAGTCAGTAGTAGGGCTGGGCCATATCATACCGTTCACGGTAACACCGGTATAATGTTAGGCAATGATAAGAAAGTGAAATATCGCGATAGAATATGGGTAAAACGCGCATGTGCAATGCCTTTGTTTTCATACGCACATGGCGGAAAAAGCATGGCGGCAATGGAGAACAAGAAGGGCGAAAGTGGATCGTTGAATGAAACGGATGAACTAAAATTGGTTTGAAAAAATGCTGCAACTTCAGTGGTTTGGAACTGGTTTGGTTTTCGTCCGTCAGATACACAACAAAGCACAATTTTTGGTAGAGCATGCTAGCGGGCCGTCGTTATTACCGTGTTTTTCGGAAAATAAGGCACACTTAAAATCAATCCTTTGATTTGATGAAAAATCGACAGGGCCCCTTATAATCCGGTGCGCCTTATGTATGAATTCTTGTTGTGCTTACTGATGTTGAACGGATTTTATGTGATACACGGTTTAAAAAATCTGTCAAAAATGTTTTAGTACAACTTTGGTAAGCTACGAAGCCGCACCGCTTAATGGATTGTCGGAGCATTACAGCTACCGTAGTCAGGAGCCTCATGGAGTAATACGTACTGTGCTTCAACATAATATTACTGTATTGTGTGTGTATAACCTCTTTTTAAGTTTTGTGGATATTATACATGGTTATGCTGAGGATATGTCGGCCAATTTCCACTGGAAATGCCTTTTGGTTAAACTGTCAGCAAGGAATTTGCACTGTTAAATTTTTATATAGCTTTAATGCACATAAAAAACAGCTGTTTGTTTAAGTGAAAATACATTGATGGGGTTTTTTTTGCACTTATAAAGTTGTGGCGTTGTAAAATATTTTGTCCAGTGTCAATTATATTGTCAATTTTCAAATATATATCGTGATAAATATTTTTGGCCATATTGCCCTGCTCTAGTCAGTAGCAGAATAAGCTGTCTGGCATCGGCAGAGAAGACTTTCATGGGCACAACCCACACACTCTACTCTGCTGCTCAACCCACAAATACATTTTCCTGATAAATGTGGCACCATTTAAGCGGAATAAAGAGACTTTCCAGCAGTATAAGATACAAAAAATAATCAACCAAACACAAATGTCCTTACTTTTTGTGCTAAGTTTATAATTATTCCACAATTAGAGTGTCTGTAAACATCCCTTAGTTTGGTTTGGTGGTGCAATGCCCTGCAGGAAGAGACACTTTTCCAAAAATAATCCAGAAGTGCCTACTCTGCAAAGACAATAAATGACATACGAATACTTTAAAGCAGCGGTCCCCAACCTTTTTTGCGCCACGGACCAGTTTAATGTCCTACAATATCTTCACAGACCGGCCATTAAGGTGTCACGGATAAATACAACTAAGTAAAATGATACGACCAAGACAAAAACTGTGGTATTTTGCAAATGTAATAATAAACGCAAATTCACCAAATACCAGTATTGGCAAAGATTAATGACAGAACAGGGATTGCATCCTGTTACTACTGTAAACTTCCCCAGGACAGCTAACCTGACTAACTTTATTGTCCTGGAACATCTGTGTGTTTTTGTAGTGGTTGCTAGGCAGAGTTACAGCTATGCAAGCAAGAAATAAATGACTATCCTGAGTGTTGTGGATAGCACGGATGCAGCTGTGGCTAAATCAATTTCATGTTAATGTACTGTATGAAGCCTGTATAGCTTGTTGCACGATACACACAATTTCTTTTTAAACTCTGGCTTATAGAACCTAACTTGTTATTTCAGTCACCGGGGAAGACTGTGAGTTTGCATGCCAGTGAGTGAGAAAGATTGTTATAGAAAGAGCAGGAGTCTCATGTCTGCATGAGCTGATCATAACCCAGATTCATTCGTTTGTCTACTTCCTGAGTATTTACACTACAACTGCAGCTGCATTTCTAAATGTAACGAGCAGTTCAAACTGGTCACATGGATTTCATTTGGGTAGGCCAAAGGGGAACATGTTAGATGAATCAATATTCTTCATGCAATTATAGCTGCGATGATAAAGAACCCACCGGACACCCATTATTAGAATTGTTATTTCTGCATCACAGACCCCGAAGATAATTAAGCACACTGTGAGTTTCTATTATGTAAATTCTTACCTTAAGTCTCTCAGACACTCCATCAGTAAAACTGATGGTGAACTCCTCCACTTTGGGCACCTTCAGCCGCTTCTTCTCTGTCTGGTACTCCGTGCGAGTTTTCACCACCACCTGGAAGAAGAAGAAGAGTCGAAATTAAAGCAGTTAAATACTCAAAGATGCTGAAGGCAGTGAAGGATTGATGGGTATTACCATGGAAGGGAAAGGTTAATTTACGTTTAGCGTGTTGCCACAAAGGTCTTACAAACTGCATTAAATGGCAGGAGGTTTCACCTGACAAAATCAGTTCATTCAGGTCAAGTGCAAAAAAAAGGTGACGGAGGAAACATGTTGGCTTAATAAAAACTGGGCCAAAGTGCAGAATCATCCTTGGTTAACAATCTGTATCAAAACATATCCATATTCAGTAGACTGTAATGTACATTATGAAATATTTTGTTCAGAAAAAATGTGCAATAGCCAGTAGGAAACATTCTTCATTTACTAATATTCTGTTTGTTTCCCACTGCCTTCAAAATTAAAACCAATTGAAACCAGAAGGTCAGTAACATTGTAGCTGAATTCAAAGGTTAATGTAACGTGCAGAAAGAAAGTTGTGTTTTCTTACTAGTGGTTGGTTTTGTTGCACAAACTAATGAGAATTAAAGAAGTCAAGGAGACTTGAAAAGTCGAGGATCAATGCTATTAAATTAATGTCACTTCACTAAAATACAATCAACGCTGTAGGAGGAGTGGTGATGCCTTGACATAGCAAAAGTTCATCAGTCCTTTGGCCGCATGAGCAAACAGCTGACAGATGGCATGAATATCATTGATCATCTAATTACAATGCAGTGTTGTACCTGTCTGTGGTCCTGAAATTCATCTGCATATTAACAGGACACGTAGCACCCCCTTCAATATTGCTGCAGACTGAAGCCTGATTCAGACTTCTGTGGGGAATCTTTGTAGAGTCTACAATGTAACCTCTGTAAGTGGTCGACGTTGTTTATGCTTGCGCAGATTCATTACATGTTCATTACCATGTGGTCATGTCCTGATGCTTCATACGTGGTGCCAGCCAACAGACAAAAATAAAATGCTGGGTCCTTACTGTTTGTCGTGGTCAGTTTTCTTTTTCTTTTAGGGGTAAAGATATTTGTCCCTCGTTTTTTTTTCCACGTTTTTGTTCAGTCCCTCACATCCATTCTGATAGTTTCAGCAATCTCCCTCCAGGAATCTACAGACATTTGTGAGTCCTTATATTGATGCTGTGGTTTTTATTCCTTATACTGGGCTGATGATTGTTATTCTCTCACTGATAAATTCAAAAACTGTGGCGAAAAAGTAGTCAGAAATGCACATGAGGAATCAACTGTGCTGAACAGGCCAATCACAGTAGTTGGGGGCTGCGTTGATGCATCATGCAGTTATTTCTCAGGAGGTGTGAGCAGGTTATGTTTTACGTTACGGCATAGATTTCCCACTGAAGCATAAATGGGATGTAAGCACTCCCCTCATGGCAACGTCACTCTCCAGCAGCAGCAGCCTCCCCCAGAAGGAAAACTCACACCCAAAGTAAAGGAATCCAGGACCATTTATTGTCCAATATCCAGTGCCCATGTCTTAGCAGATCTGAGCTGTTTAAAGGCATGAGGAAGACCTACTCAATATTAGACAGGTAGTTTTAATGTTGTGGCTGGTCAGTGTAAAACACAAAATTCAGAAGTTCTTCCGAGATATTTTGACAGAGACATTTTCTTGGTCATAAAGTAACAAATCTTATGGTAATAACATTATAATATTGTGCTTAGCGCTTCCTCTACAAACAAATCCTATTCCTGTATAAAGATATGACAAAGAAGTCACCCCCCACCCCAAGTTATGTTTCCTCTGTAAAAGGCATAATTGTCATAGGAAGTTTGGACAAAGGCACATCTTTCTAACCAGCAGCAGGTTTAAGGGTTAGAAAATTCGATTCAGTTCAATTTTATTTATTCAGCACCAACACAACAGTCACCTCAATGTGCTTTATATTGTAAGCTAGATCCTACAATAATACATACAGAGAAAAACCCAACAATGATATGACTCCCTATGAATAAGCACTTTGGTGACAGTGGGAAGGAAAAACTCCCTTTTAACAGGAAGAAACCTCCAGCAGAACCAAGCTCAGGGAGGGGCGGGGCCATCTGCTGTGACCAGTTGGGGTCAAGAGTGCCGGCTGATATTAGACAGTGTATGAGATTACAGCACATCAGTCAACTTTTCAATAATTATATTCTAAGGCAACAATGTTAGCTCTCTTATTTTGGCGCTGAATTAAACCTTGGATTTGGAAAGCTCATATCAGACACCTGTTACCACTTACTAAGCTGTCTTGCTACTTTCTGCTGGCAGCTAGAGCAAAACAAAAGAAACAAAAAATTGTCCCAGTAGTGTCAATTTTGCACTCCTCGAGCAAACAGGTTTGGAGCTGTAGTCCAAACAGAGTCTTCAAAGCTCTGGTTTGCTTTCAGACTTCCAGTTGTGTTGTAGGTCCACGTTCAAAACACGTGGGAGGAGAAAGCAGATGGGATTTCCTTAGTAACATAGGAATTACAGCTCAGCTTCTCTTGATGAAGATATCAACCCACGCACACTCAAACATAAAAAACACAGTTTGCATTGCAAGTCACACTTCTGCAGTAGTGTCTGGCTGCACGCACATGTATAAGCAGTTCTTAAGATTGTCTGGAGGCTATATTTGCACAGTCCCCTCTTGCTAGTTTTGATTCCTCTGTGGTGCTTTTTGTGGCCCTGGTGTAAATGAACAACAAAAGAGGTGCTTTTTACCAGGTTGCATGCACTTCACCACTGCAATTACTAAAAAGACAAAGTGTCCCTACTGTTTTTGTGCGTTTCCTGTATACTAATGCACAGAAGACAGGGCAGGGAATAGAGTACAAATGACAGAGCAGAGGAGAGCTGGATGGAGAGGAAAAAAAAGAACAAGAACAATGTCTCAGTGTCCTTGAGGCTAATTGTGCTGCCTCTGAGCGGCTCTCCGTCACTTTGAGACAAAGCCAGAAACTGCTGCGCACACAAACTGGCTCCACTATCTGAATAACAAAGCTGTCAGTTGGCTGTAGAAACCTCTTATCTAACAGTTGAAGGCCGCAGTAGGTGTACTGAATACTGCGCATTTGATTGGACCCCTGAGGCGCTGGTGCCCCAAGGCTTTCCGCGCAGTAACACCAGACGTCAGGCTTGCCATAGTTGTAACTAATGTCTCAATTTTGGCTCAACTTTCCCATTCTCCAACTCATTTCACAATAACATGCTCGCAGCCTCTAGGCTCAAACACACCAGCGCTTTATTTTGCTTCATTACTCTTTCCCCTTCTCTAAATCTCACGCCTTTATTTCATATTACCTAATGAAGTGGCCATCAGTCAACATTGCCTCATTTACACAGCTGTTAGCTGTCAGCCAGCTGTAGATATCCCCTGAACAAAGTGGCACCATCTCTGATCAGACAGGTCTAAATACTCTCTGGGAAACCTTAGATTTATGAACAGAAAACTCTTATTACTAACACTGGATGTAAATGTGTATAAATAATGCAGATGTGATATGAAGACTGAAAAAAATAGCAATTGCAGCTTGCATTATTATCATTGTGCATGAGCAGCCTTTTATTTCTTTATGTTAGTAGTATGATTGTGCACTTTTTTTGCAAAGCCTGCAGTGAAGTGTTTGTGATAGCAGTGAAAGTCAGGTAGGTGGCCAAAATTAAATATCTCAGCAAATATCAGATTTTCATGAAAGGCTGCTAAAGCTATTTTAGTTACCCAGCACATAAACCAATGTGGCTTTGGTGAAGCCTTGACTTTTCCTTTTTTTTTCCATTTGAAGAAATAAATATGGCAGCTATTAAGTGGAACACCACAAAATGCTGTAGGGATGCTTATCAGAAGATCTTTTGACAATCAAAGAACCATTCAGAGGTGGACTGTCCTGCTGCATAACCCAAGTGAACTTTAGCATCAGGGCACGAACTGATGATCAGACATTGTCCTTCAGGAGTTTCTGGTAGAGAGTGGAATTAATGGTTTCATCACTTGCAACAAGTCTTCCAGGTCCTGAAATCTTTTTTGGTCAGCAGTGGTTTTTGCCTTGGATCTCTTCCATTTATGCCATTTTTGCCCAGTCTCTTTCTTATATTAAACTAAGAACGCTGACCTTAACTGAAGCAAGTGAGGCCTTTTACATGACTTGATAGGCTGTTTTGGGAAGGTGTTCACTGTTCCAAGTTTTCTCCTTTTGTGGATAAAGGCTTTCACTATAGAGTCCCCTGAAACCCTTTCCAGAATAATAGAAGTCATTACTTTGTTTCTTTAAATCATAGTACGATCTGTTGCTCTTTTAGCCTATTTAAGGGATTTCTTGATTCAACAGGTCTGGCAATAATCAGAGTTGGACATGGCTCATAACATTGAACTCAGCTATGCAATTAATTCATGATTTGACAAGAGAGGGCAATTACTTTTTCCACATGTGGCCAGGATTTTTTGTATTCACTCAGATTAACCTCTATTATTATTATTATTCTTTTATTATCTTAAACATTTAAGTGTGACTTAGAAATCAGGAAGGGGTCAAATATTTGGTACAGGTAGCTGGTACATGAAAAAACGTATTCAGTGGGAGATTACACAACCCATTTAGTCCCTTGTAGTTGTACTATTGTACTATTATTACTGTTCATGGTGGTACTTCTCTGTCTCAGCAGTGGTGCAGCACATCCTGCAGTTTTGGTAACATATTCCTGTAAGTGTGAAAACACAATTTTAATTTCCAGAATACCAGCGTTGCACGTTAACACCGTTTTATCCAAATTTTGAGTCTTATTTATCAGTTTATATAAAAAAATATTTATTTTAGCTATTAATATTTCATTCCTTCTACTGCATCTGTGAATAAAATTTCAAATTAAACCACCCGTATTAAAAATACATCACCATGAGTTTTCTGTAGCTGCTTTAATATATCACTGGCAAGCGCTTCTATATCTGGAAGAGGCGGGTTAATGATTCCCCCACCTACATGGGTACAGCCTCTCCAGCAATTTCCTTTGAGAGTCTATTTACAGATATCAAATTAGTCATGTATATTTTATGTAAACATCCTGTTTCACTGTGACCTTTTAATACTTCTGTGTCTGACTCAAGAGTCACTTTTAGATCTGTAATATATCTCTGTGCAGTAAGCTGATGATTGCCTCACAATGTGACGATGGACACTTTGGTTGCCAACAGAATTTATAGACATGTGGGGTTTTTTGAAAACACACGTTTCTATATTTGAGTGAAGGAGCAAGTGATTTAATAAGGCACGAAGAAGTATATGAAGTGCATTTCAGAAAAGATGGCTTAAGCTCATCAATCTCAGCCTGCCAATCTCTCTTTGTGTCTCTCCATCGTTCCATCTCCAGTCACAGTATTATTATTTTTTTCTTTTTTCAGGTTTTGATATCCCCTGTGGAAAAGCTGTCAGAACATTTCTTCTTTGCCCATCTTCCCAGTATGTGAGACCTGTTATCGCAGTGAATGCTGTTTCGTTTTTCATCCCTAAGAACTGAGCTGTGGGAGAGAGTTGGTCTTTGGTGAAGTTTAGCGTGGAAAGCAGCTGTAGATAAATTTTTGACACCTTTGATTCTTCGGGATTCCTTGTGATAAAAATAATTAATGAAAACCATTAAAAATAGAGAAGCACATTTGTACAACATGAGTTATAACAGGATGAACTGATGTTAAAATCAAGACGATTAATATTTAATTTAAATGACAGCAGACATTCACGTTGGCACATTTTTTTATCTTAACTAGTTAAAATAAGGTAAATCTGTTATAACATTACTTTTGTTTTTTACCTGCTGGATCAGCCTATATTATCTTTAAATCTATTTACTTTTATTTTTTAAATAACAACACATAAAAACAGGGATCTCTGCAAATCAAATCTGAGTACTTCATACTACAATGCACTTCATTACTTAAACTTGTCCAAGTCCTGGCTAATGCAAAAATTTATTCAGCGAATCAAATGGCAGGAATTCAAGTATATAAGAATTCCAGACATGGTCAAGACAACCTGCTGAAATTTTAACTGAATTAAGGGAATTAATAGGGAACAAAGGTGATTTAAGTGACTGTAAACATAGCATGGTTGTTGGTACTTAACAGGCTTGGCTGAGTTTTTTCAGAAATTTGTGATTGTTAGGGATTTTCCTACACGACCATCTCGAAGGTTTATGGAGAACGATCCATAAAAAGAGAAAAAGTGAGCAGTAGTTCTCTGGGTGAAAAAGCCTTATTGATGTGCAAGGTCAACAGAGAATAGCCAGACTACTTCAAGTTAATAAAAAGGCAACAGAAACTCAAATAACCGCTTGTTACATCCATGTAGGGATGTCATCAGAACTTAAGAGTAAAATTCTTTAAATGTGACTGCACTTGTTTTTATTTGGTACTGGAGGTACAGAGGCAGCAGAACATCCAGATCTGTTCAGAGAATTGAAGGTGAGTGAGTTTCAGTTTAAATTAAAAGTATCCAAAGTGTTATCTTTTTTTTGTTATCCTGAAATGCACGCTGCTATTTAGATTGACAGCTAACATTATGAAATCAGCTTTGTTCGATGCGATATTAAATGCTTATAATAACGTGATGTAACTCTAACATTAGTAGGTTACATGGCAAATATTCTAATATTTCAGTCAGTGTCTTGTCAACAAAATGTAATGTTAAGATTTTAAATAAATGACCCGCCATCATGTTAGTGTTTTTAAAAGAACTTCAAGAAGTTCATCTTTAAGTATGTGGGATTAGGGCTGTGCGATATGACCAAAATCTCATATCCCGATATAAGAATTCTATCGTCCTGATAATGATATAAATCACAAAAATGTAACATTTTCTGTAAATTCTGTGAATCTCGGGCAGCTCGTCTTGCGTGAAGTGTTTCCAGCTGCGCGTCATGTAGCTGGAGTCGAGTGTTTTAACCGATGTATGAAACTATACATTTTTAGACATAAGTTGTAACAGCCGCCGTTTTCTTTGTGAGTATTTATTACACGGCGTGCTGCGGGGAAAAGCCTGTTCTAACGTTTCAGTCTAAGGTTTATTTTTTAGCACCTGGCGACTCTTTTTTACTTCTCATCCGTAAATAATCTGCTCTTTCACGTGACTCAGTTTATTTTGAAAAGTCTCAACAGGATCTTGAGCTTTATTGTGAAAGGTTTATGTAGAAAATAAACAAGCGGACACGCGATGCTGTTACCGTCGTTGTTGCTAACGACAACGCATAAAAACAGGCGCTTGTCCGTCAGTAGTGTTGTTATATTAAATATAAGAGAAAGAGGGAACTTTAAGAAATTAATATAGCCACTACAGTGAATATCAAAACGATGAAAAAAATATTGCCATAAACAGTTTATTTTGCGACACCACGAAACAAACGATAGCATAAAATGAAACGATAGACGTTTTTATATCGTCATCCGATATATATCGTTATATCGAACAGCCCTAATGTGGGATACAAATTTTGTTTTGATATCGAATTGGCTGTCCATTAATTCGACTAGTACTGGTACTAACTACTCAATTTCTGGTATTGTGAACCTACAACCAAGATATGCAGAAGAACGTCTATTAACGCACGACACACTGAACCCTGAAGCGGAAGGGCAAGATCACACCAGGTGCTGTTCCTGTCAGCTTAAAACAGAAAACTGAGGCTACAATTCACACAGCCTCATCAAAGTTAAAAAACAGAAGAATGTAAAAATGTTGCCTGGTTTAAAGAGTCACAATTTCTGCTGTGACGATGGTAGGGTCATCTGAATTGGTGGTAACGAGCATGGATCATGCTTTTTATAAACATGGTGTAATGGCATGGGGGATATGTTCTTGGCATACTTACTACCAACTGAGCATGGTTTTAACACCACAGCCTACCTGAGCATTATTGCGGACCATGTCCACCCTTTTATCACCACAGCTGTTTAGTTCATATGTTCATATGAAAATAAAAATCTTAATCATGGCGACCTATGAAAGAAAAGCTTTGCACCATTACCATGACCCAACAATTACTGGGGCTCAATCCTGAAAGTCTCTGTTAGCCTGTCAGAGTGAGTACTGCTGGTCCTCTTATCAGGAAAGTAAGAGCAGCTATTTGCATTCCCCAGCATCTGAGGTAGAAATCAATCTGTGGTTACACAGACAGAATATAAACCAGCAGGGCTTTAAATCCGGAGGTGCAACAGTCCAACCAACCAGCAGCACTGCAGTACTGTTGGATTACACAGTGGAAAGAAAGCATGAGCCCTGAATGGCTGCTACAGTATAAAATAAACACAAAACTGTTGAAGGCTGAACATGCATACATGTATTTCATTCATTTAAATACTGAAGATAAACTGACACTGTCTATTATTTTGCATGAATTAAATGATCCTTAGGTCTCCTTAAGGTATTCATCAACTAACTAGTGTTCAGTCAAAGCGGTACCAGCTGTTCACTCTATAGTGAAACTCACTGTTATCCTTTTTTATGCATGTTTCCCAACATGTTATGACAGATGATTGACAAAACGATTAATTTCTTCATTTGGGAAATACTCTGTATGGAATCTAAATTTAATCATAAACAAAAAAAGATGTCTAAATGATCCCCCGCTAAAGCTCGCTATTCAAACTGTTAAACAAAAAACAGACTGTGTAGGCTTTGCGTGATCTGGCCTACAGCCTCTGTGCACATCCAGCCAGATAAACGTATAAAAAATGTATTTATAATCTGTGGCGATTTGGCAAATTAACATGAGCGATGGTTCATCTGGTTACGAGGCCCAAAGCCGTCACAACGCATAAGAAATCATCCGCTGATCCATTACTGATTTGACTGCCTGATGGAGGGTTCTCAATACCAGGAATTCCTCTTTCATTTATGAGGATAAGAACAAAGAATCGTAAAAAGAAAGAACGAGACTTGAAAGCGTCTCTGAAGTAACTGAGGGAAGTGAGAACAATAAAAGAATGAGGATGTGTGTTAAACAGGACGAGAGTGATTGTAAGTCTCTTACTGCCCTTGAAGCAAGTCTTGGTAGCTTAGCTTTGTTCTTAGAGGAATGATAAACACAAACGATCTGCGTGTCTCTCTCAGAGTCAGTCCACCTCTTGCCACCCTCCTCTGGTTGTTGTTGTTGATTTTCTTTCAAACTACCAGAAATCCAATCAAGATATTGGTGGCCCAGCAGAGGCCGTGATGCATCTCTGCCCAAATGAAATCAAATCTAATGCTTTTCTAATGCCTCAGCAGCATTTTCCTTCCATGCGTTGGTGTGCCTGTAAGTGTATGAACTTTACTGTCACAAAGTTACCCCGCCCCTGCAAAAATCTGCAAATATCCCCGAGTAACCCTGTAGCCGGCAAGGTCACATACTCATCAGACAGGGATCAGGGGGAAAACAGCTGGACTCGTATTTGTAAAGCCGCTCACAACTGCACCGCTGATGTGGGGTACTAGTCGGGTCACATGACCTACTAAAACCTCGCTTTGGCTTTAAAGGACAAAGAGAACAAAACTGGTCTCAGATCAGATTTTGAGAGAATGATAAAAGCTGATTACCAGTGAACTCTTTCTGGATAGGGCAAGTGGCAAAAACAGCAACCCAGTATTCAGTGAGATTATGAAGCCTGTCGCCGCAACGAGTCTACAGTTTCTGATTTAGACAAAGGAATGTTTTCCTACAGATACAATCAACGTCAAATAACAAAATGATTACCAGTATAGGTTCCTTACTCAAAAAAGGTAATGTATTACACTTCCTGTCATTTTTTTAAACTTTACATTACTTAATGACTCCCTGAATAATGTAATTCTTTACACTACTTGTTGCATTACTGTGGATTAAGGCCTTTAAATCTTTGTGAATAGTTTATTATTAATGAAGTCATTCACATCAACTGCATAAATCCGCAGCAAAAATTTACAGCATTTGTAGCTCAATTTTTCAGATCAAAATAAACAGATCTGACCAATCAGACCACTGCATTTGGGAACACGTGTATTCATACCTCATGACACCAGTATTGAATATTCATCCATCTATCCATCTATTTTCTTCTGCTTATTCGCATGGGCAGCAGCCTAAGCAGAGAAGCCCAGACCTCCCTCTCCCTAGCCACAACCTCCAGCAACACCAAGACCAAGGCACTCCCAGGCCAGCCAAGAGATATAATCTCTCCAGCGTGTCCTGGGTCTGCCTCAGTACCTCCTCTGACTGGGACATGCCCGGAACACCTTGTCAGATGCTCAAACCACCTCAACTGGCTCCTTTTGATGTGGAGCAGTAGCGGCTCTAATCTGAGTGCTGGATGGCCGAACTCCACACCCTGTCTCTAAGGGCGAGGCCAGCCACCCTTTGGAGAAAGCTCATTTCTACCACTTGTATCTACGACCTCGTTCTTTCAGTCACTACCCAAAGCTCGTTACCATAGGTGAAGGTAAGAACGCAGAACGACCGTTAAATCGAGATCTCCTGCTCCCCTTGCTCGTGAACAAGACTCTGAGTTACGTTAGGGTCCACTTGGAGCAGTAACTCGTACCTGACATAGAGTCGGCACTCCACCCTTTTCCGGCTGAAGACCATGGCCTCAGACTTGGAGACATGGAAATAGTAAAATAACACAATTTTGCCACAGACTCATAGCTGGACGTAGCTCCGGGTCAATCAGCTCTCTGAAATTTTTTTTCTGCCTCCTGATATGTGGTCTCAGCTCTGCCAAGAGTTCAAACTGCCCCACTGACATCCTGAAATATACATGAAAGCAACCGTGTTTCGGCTTCAACTCTTGGAGAAAACCATGAAATTCTCAATGCTGCTGCCTTCTCGTAAGAATTAAATGAACCCAGAATCTCGGTTTCTTCCTTTTCTTGTTCAGAAACATCAGAACCAGCTTAATATGGCTTGTTTTTGATGTTCTTTTATTCACAATGTGTTTTTTGAGGTCGAATTTCCTTCTGTAGCACAATGTGTTGTACACTTTACACAACGAGTTTGGATCTGAAACATTCAGAATTTTATGTTGCTTTTTTGCAGCACACTTGGTGTGTTAACAATATAAACTGTAGATTACAGCATGACATGTTGGTACAAATCCCTATCCTAATGAGGACATACACATGGTCTGTCTTTGATTGTTTAACTTTTAAACCAAAGTCAACGACACAACATTGAAAATCAGCCTAAAGGGACTTTTAAGTGATTGCTACAGTGACTCTGTCCAAAAAAAGGTAGAAATGGATGCTACATGGCTACAAGTCAGACTGCTCATCACTGTTGTTGTTTATGATCAGGCTCTGGCTGCTGGACTAGACTCCGCATACCCTCAGCTTTAATGTCATTTTGAGTTCTTTGCTAGCTTTGTGTTAGCATGCCGTGCAAATGCTTGTAAAGAGCCAATGCTGTGTTAGCAGTACAGTGCCGCTGTTTCTGTTCTGGGTGCAGCTTACATTTTACCACCGTGCTCTGGTATTTTTGTACAATGAAAATGAAGGTAATTCTCAGACCTATACTCCTCAAAAGTCAAACACTGCTCCACCATTTTCTTCCTCCCTGCTAAACTGAAAACAGCCGATTATAGTGCAGGAAGAAAAGGGCGCATTTTATGTATTTGTGTGCAAATAGTAAAATAACGTAATGTTATTTAATCAACGTGTGGTACTGAATAAAATAGCAATGTGATTACTTTGTAATCTATTACACCCAACACTGGTGATAACAATGAGAAACAAGCTGTCTGGTCCTCTGTGCTTTCCAGAGCTGAATAGCATAGATTCAGCTTAATGTTATCAGTCTGACCCACAGTTTGACTGCTTTGGGTCTCATGTGCAAGATTGGTGGCTTTATGCAAATCAGGAACTCCAAAGAAAAGGGACTCCAAATGAATTATAAAGTTGTTGCATAAGAGCTTAAAATATAAACAGATGAATTTTCTAGAGATTTCATAAAATCTGATGTCTAATTAAATATTTCATTATTTCTTGGCCTCTCTTGCATTCATGCATCCCTTATCAAGAGGAAAATTCTCACACTTACAGCTCCAAACAAATGCTAAGATTAAGCAGCAAATCGACCTTTCCAACTCCCACACTGTCCTGACTGTTAACAAATGGATCCACTTTCGTTTGCATAGTGATAGATTAAAAGCAACACACACACACAAAAAAAACTTGCCACGGTTTTGTTTGCTTAGTGTCCGAATGCACAAATGAGCACAAAATAAATGAGCACACGGAGGGGCTGAACTAACAATTTCCCAGTCCTGGGAGCAAGCTGGCAAAATCTGCATCAGCTGTCAGCAGATTTATCCAAAAGCAGCAAGCAAATGCAATCTTTGTGGATGCATCTCCTGAGGCATGTAAAAAGTCAAAAACAAAGCCAAACAGAAAAAAAATTACATTAAAAAAAAAAACAAAAAACTGCAAGCCATCCTGTTTGACCTCTTTTCCTCTTAAATGTCAACAGCAATAAGTCACTGGATGGGGACTTATACTCAACTCAGGTTATTCTCTCTGTCAGTCTCCCTTTTCAGGTAATCAATATAAGACATATTTGTGTAGTCACACAGTACAGTAATACAGCAATGAGTGAGTGTGTGTGTGTGTGTGTGTGTGTGTGTGTGTGTGTGTGTGTGTGTGTGTGTGTGTGTGTGTGTGTGTGTGCAAAGGCAGCTTCATCTACAGTACGTAGCAGTGTTGGTGAATCTGCTGGGACTGATTTAATCAGAGTAAAATGACTGACAGCTCTACTAAGAACGTCGTTTCACAAACTGGTGACAGAGACGACCTGTCACTCACGCACACGTGCACGCACGCGCCGCCTTTGTTGTAAGTATGCGCTGCTAGAATTCCCGCAAGCACAACCGTGAATGAAATTGCAAGTGTGTGCGCATGTGTGTGTGTTAGCACAGTGAATGGCAGGTCTCCTGAGTTAACAGGTAAATGAAATGGAAAACGACTGTGCTTCCCTCAGCAGAATCCGCGCTGTGGGGTTCAGGCTGTGCTATCTGTTTCTCTGCGCAGCAGGCCAAACGGGAGCTCGTTTCATCCGGTGGAGTTTTGTGTGTGTACGCTCAAAAATTTAAACCCTTTGTTAACCCATTTTTCAAAAAACGGGGTGAACATGATATGAAGAACACAAGCACAGCTAAACTTCAAATTTAAACGCACAGCATAAGCCTCTTAAATTTGCCACATACAGTATAAACGTCCGGAGAAATGACATCTCCCTTAATGGGAATATTCCAGCTATGGAAGCCAGACACTTATTAACATCGTCAGCTGTTATGCAGCAACATTTTCACTCATTTGTCGTCGTATTTCTGGCCATTTCTGGCTGTGTAGCTCCAATATTGACTCTCTCTGAGCTCAGATGTTCTCCAGAGGGAAATATCCAGCTCCTAAATGCTCCACTCTACCACCAGCTAGTTGCTTCGTGTCTGTCATTCAGTGATGTGAATAAAATACATTTGGTTGTTAGAGGCTTTTCACTAAAAACAGCTAAACAGCAACTAAATAGGGGGGATTAATCATGCCATAAAGCTCCTTACAGCTACACATGAAGCTGATAGCTCTCTGTTGGTTTACCAACTCCAATAAAATACAAAAATATGGAGTTACAGTCCAGAATTATGGATTTATTTCACAAAATGTATCTAATTTGATTTGTTTTTACTTCTACAATTCATTGGTCACTTGGTGAGAGGAGAAATATGGATTAATATAGCTGAAAAATGTTCATCCTCACATCCAAACAGCGAAACAAACAATCCACAATAAAGCTTTCATGTGTGCAAAAAGTGACAATGAGCTCGCCTTGCTGCCTAATTCCATTAATTCTTATAATGCGCAATCAGTGCTGCTCTCTCTTCCAACCCGGCACATACACCAATCGGCGCTGCACTGCCACCATGGTAACTGGATTAACGAGCGGCGGCGCAGTTACTATGGGATGTCAAGATGACAAATGACAGTCTGTCTGGCACCAAATCTGTCTCCTAATCTCAGCTGGAAGACAAAGGACATGGCTGGGAGACAAATGAGATGAATGAATGTGTGAATAAATGGAGAAGGAAAACATAATACACACACACACGGATGGCAAATAAAAGTAAAAATCGACATAATATAAATCAACGTGATTTTGAGACATTTAGTGACCCATTGTGAACTACAAATATGAGGTCCTGCAATCCTGGGATAACAGGAGACCACCTCCATCAGGAGTGAAATACTTCCTCACCAGATAAAGGTGAACACTCACATCAACTTTGTATTGATCTGCAGTGATCCTCCCCTCAAGAGGGTGGGGGGACAAGTGGTTTCAAACAATAACAGCAAAATGCCTCCCACAGCTTAACAGAGCCATCATTTCACCTTTTTTTTTCCTTTGCTGTGTTTGTCTGTGTGTGGGAGGATGGCACAGGTCAAAAGCACTGAGGCAATGGCAGCGAAGGCAGATTTGGGAAGAAGATGCACAGAAGCTGGTGGGCAGTCTCTCACCTTGTCAGGTGCTTGGCTCTGGAGGCTGCCAACATCCAGTGGAGTGATGAGGGGCACATTCTGAAAGCCGTCCTCCACGCTCACAGGTTTGGCGCCTTTGTCCTGCAGATTACTCCCCAGTTTCACCATCTTCAGCCTTTAGTATTCCTTTATTTCCCCGAAGCCTGCTTCTGAAAAGAGGAAGTTTTGCACCTTTACAGCCTCTCAGGTCAATGAAAGCTGGCAAACGCAGGTTGACTGATGGGGACGATTTTTAATGAAACGGTGAATAAAAATGTTGAATTAAGCGGAGTGTAGCTGTGAGGCAGCTTACGCACAAAAAAGTGCTCAAATAATGCCTGAATGATTGATTAGTGAATGATTAGAGTAAAAACAGGAAATCGGAGGGAGGGGAATTTTTTTCGTTTGCATTGAAACATGTATCTGAGTGAAAACTACCGAAAAACAAGGAGGGGGGGGAAAGGAAATATGCATTCTGTCTTCAGCACCTTCTCTCCATCACAACAAAACCATCAGAAAATGAACGAATAACGCGTAAAAAATAGGCTGATACTTACAGCTGCTCGTCCTTGTCCGCCCGGTTCCTCCGTGCTGCGGCACTGTTTGTGTGGACAGAGGCGGAGGGAGCGCAGATGAGGAGCAGGTGAGGCTGGAGGATGCTCTGCGGCGTCGCTGCTGCTGATGCTGCGGGAAAGCTGCGCTGCACCGCCGGAGACAAACTGGATGTCTGGCGGCAGGTTTCCTACCAGCAGGCAGCCCAACCCCCTTAATCCAAACAGCCTCTTCCTCTCCGAGCTGCTAACGCCAAGCCGCTGGAGTTGCCACTAGGGGGATGTTTGGTTTTTTTTTCCTCCTTTAAGAGTCTCGTTTGTTTTGCCAAAGTGGAAACTGGACTGTCGTTGCCTTTCAAGTTACCTGGTAAAGTCCGATTTTTCACCAACATATTTTAGAGCATTTTGGTCACTTTTGTTTGTTAAATGAATTAAAGCGGGTCAGGATCTAGCGTTGTGAACACACAGATCTAACCCGAAGAATAAAAGTGGACTGCTTGGAGCGAATTGATTTTGCTCTCCATCCTGAATATGACATCCCGATCACTTAGAAGTTGCTTAAAATTCTCATTTCCCCAGTTTTAAAACTGACATTTTCCATAAGGAAGCAACATTACCCGCATCACGTGAAGGCAGCATGAAACATGCGGGACTCAAACTGGTTTCTTTGGTCCTACAGCTCCACCTGGCGGTTTAACAAGTGACACGCAGCCAGTGTAACAGTGCAGCTGATATTTCAAAGGAGGGCGTGTCCGTAATAATTTACCATTATCAGGTGGAGGCTGCACAAGGTAGAAACACTACTACTGCTAAAACTACTAAAACTAACACTACATCAAATACAGTTGCTTATCATATGAATAATACTAATACTGCTGGAGACAACTGGCAAGCTACAAATACTGCAAGTAATACTACTAATTTCATTGTACATATACAGTAACAATAAAGCGCCATTCTATCCTGTTACTACTAAAACTAGCATTACTGTAAATTATCACTGCTTCTACTAATCCTACCAATGAAAATACCAATACTACTAGCATTACTGCTAGAGACAATTGGCAGGGTACAAATACTGCAAAAGGTATTACTATTACTTAATCTGACTTATTACTACTATTGCTTACTAATACTATTACTACTAAAACTAGCATTATTCAAATAATCACTGCTTCTACTAATGAGTGAAAATAATAATGTGACTACTAATGCTGCTGGAGACAATTTGAAAGGTACAAATGCTGCAAATAATACAACTAATAATAACGGTATTCATTATTATTTAATCATTAATATTATTAATAATAATCATATTTCACAAGTTTGTGGGGATGTGTAACCTGTATGCAGCGTTAACGGGACATTTGGAGCCCAAGAGTCGGTATGTAGGCAGCCATATTTCACAGAGGTGGTGACGTTTTCATGCTTTTTCACCTTCTCCGTGGTTTAACCACCTCCTCTACCCTCCTAGCCAGGAAGCACATTTCCATAGATGCACAACAGGGGAAACTTAATCTTTTATGCACTTTTCTGCTTCATTGCTGTGCTTGCAGATCTTTCTGAGGTTATCAAGTCAGCTGACATAAACACCTAACTCCTCCGTGGATCAAATATAATATTTTTTATAGCACATCAGATGATTAAAGATGAGCTTCCATTTATTTCCCCGCCGTCAAACGTATTGGAAGTATTTAGAAGTTTAGCTGAGCATGACCACCCTTCATCCTTTTGTGACGGGTGATTACCTGATTATTCAGCAGCTGAACAGAGATATAATCTGATGCCTGTTTCTGTATACTTACTGTAATGTTCCTACTGCGTCCTCTCAGGTTTCGGAAGTAGCTCCTTTATGGTTCTCAGGGAACCGACTAAAATGAGATAATTGACTGTAAGCGAGACACAATACACCTAAAGTGATTTTGCAGACATTTTTTTTTCAACCATTGCATCATCTCCTTTTGTGAGAACCTCAAAGATGGAGCTGTTTGCAGTGGAGAAATATCATCCTTCAGCTGCCCTGTGGTATGAGGTAATACAAATTATTTCTTCATACAATTTCCTGACACAATCTAACAAGCTCCGTTTGTTTGTCCATGGGAATCAGATGATGACTTATTGATTTTCAGCCTATAAGCCGAGCACCAGGATAGTTTAATACTGCAGTCATCTTGTTATATTCATATTACTGGGTGTGGACGAGATATGTTTTATGTTATTCTAAACTTGTCTTCCTAATAACAACATGTTCTTCCCTCCCCTCACCTGAAAAGGTAGGCTGTATCACACTAACAACTACAGCTAGGTCCATATATATTTGGACATTGACACAAGTTTTGTTTTTTTACCTGCTTATCCAAACACTTTCCATTTATAGTTATATAATGGACAGAATGTGTAGTCTCTCAGCTTTCATTTGAGGGTATCCACATTCAAATTGGATAAAGGGGACCAAAAGTAATTGGACAATTAACTCAAAGTCATTATCAGTTATGCAGACAAAAGGCCTGGGGTTGATTTGAGGTGTGGTGCTTGCATTTAGAAGATTTTGCTGTGAAAAGACAACATGTGGTCAAAGGAGTTTTCCATGAAGGTGAACAAAGCTATCCTTAAGCTATGAAAACAGAAAAAAAAACATCTGCTACAATAACAGGAGTGGCAAAATCTACTGTTTGGTACATCCAAGGAAAGAAAGCACTGGTGAACTCAGCAACGCAAAAAAATGGACGTCCATGGAAGACAACAATTGTGGATGATCGCAGTATCATTTCCACAGTGAAGGGAAACCACCTCACAACATCAACCAAGTGAACAATGCTCTCCAGGAGGTAGGCGTATCAATATCCAAGTCTACCATAAAGAGAAGACTGCATGAAAGTAAATACAGAGAGTTCACTGCAAAGTGCAAACCACTCATAAGCCTCAAGAATAAAAAGGCTAGATTGGACTTTGCTCAAAAAATAAATAAATAAATAAATAAATAAAAACTTCTAAAAAAGAAACAAACCACAGCACAGTTCTGGAAAAAAATTATTTCGACAGATGAAACCAAAATCAACCTCTACCAGAATGATGGCAAGAAAAAAGTATGGAGAAGCTGTGGAACAGCTCATGATCCAAATAATACCACATCATCTGTGAAGCACGGCAGGGGCAGTGCGATGGCTTGGGTGTGCATGGCTGCCAGCGGCACTGGGACACTACTGTTTGTTGATGATGTGACACAGGACAGAAGCCAAATGAGACAGAGACATACACTCTTTTCAGATCCAGCTAATGCAGTCAAATTGATTGGGCAGCGTTTCATAATACAGATGGACAATGACCCAACACATACAGCAAAGCAACCCAGGAGTTTATTAATGCAACGAAATTGAATATTCTTGACTGGCCAAGTCAGTCACCTGACCGTAATCCAGTTGGGTATGCATTTCATTTATTGAAGACTAAACTTTGGACAGCAACGCCCACAAACAAACAGCAACTGAAAGCCGCTGCAGTAAAGGCCTAGCAGAGCGTTAAAAAGGAGGAAACTGAGCATCTGGTGATATCCATGTTCAAGACTTCAGGCTGTCATTGCCAGCAAAGGGCTTTCAACAAAGTATTAGAGATGAAAATTTTATTTTTAGTTATTTAATTTGTCCAATTACGCCAAGCCCCTGAAATGAAGGGATTGTGTTAAAAATGTCTTCGTTCCTCACATTTTTATGCAATCTTTTTGTTCAACTCGCTGAATTAAAGCTGAAAGTCTGCATTTCAACTGCATCTGAGTCATTTCATTTAAAATTAATTGTGGTAATGTACAGAACCAAAAATAGAAAAAGTTGTCTCTGTGCAAATATTTATGGCCTAACTGTATCAAACATCTCTACAAAATGTACATTTCTTTGACTAAAAATCACACTTTACATGGAAAGAAGGCTTCTGTTACAAATCAGAGTAAGATGCAGCCAGCTGGTGGTGTTACCGAGCAGAAAACAAAAGAACCAGTCGTGCCTGGGTTATTAGATAGGTATTAATGAAAGATAAAACTTTATTAATCCCTCGGGTGGGTTCCTCTGGGAAATTCGGTTCCAAATAAGCAAACTCACAAAACTGAACTCACAAAGAAAAAGTGTAGACAGGCTCGTTTTATACTCAAACATGAACTAAAAGGTTGAAAAGTGGAGAAATGTTGACAGGTCATACCAGACACAGAGAGGTGTGAACAATATTCCTGATTTCTTTTTTTGTTTTAGATAATCAAACAAATGTTGAATATTAGACAAAGATCATGGAAGAAAAATGATGATTTCATTCATTAAGGGAACAAAATTATACAAACCTTCCTGCATCATCCTACAAACTAAAGAAACATAAGAGTAGATGACGAACAAAGTCATTGACATCTATAAGTCTATAAGGGGTTACAAAGCCATTTCTAAGGCTTTTGATCACAAGCAATCCACAGTGAAAAAGCCATTACCACAAATGGACAAAACCTGGATCTGTGGTGAACCTTCCCAGGAGTGGCCGACCTACCAAAATTACTCCAGGAGAGCACTAGTGGCTCATCCAGGAGATCACTAAGGAGCCAGTACAACATCTAAAGCACTGCAGCCCTCACTTTCCTCAGTTAAGGTCAGAGTTCATGATTCAACAATAAGAAAGAGACTGGGCAAAAATGGCCTCCATGGGAGAGTTTGAAATAAATCACTGCTGACCAAAAAGAGCACAAAGGCTCATCTCGTATAAATAAATATATATAAAAAAACAAAAACAACATCTTCATGATCCTCAAGACTCTGGAGAATGAATTCCTTGGACTGATGGGACAAAAGTATAACTTTTACACCAGTTACATCTGGTGTGAAAACCATTTATGCCGGAAAACCCTCCAATGTGGCTGAATTAAAAAAATTAAAAAAAAAAAAACACTGCAAAAAAGAGTGGACCAAAATTCCTCCACAGTGATGTGAAAGACTAATTACCAGTTACTGAAAGCCATGATTGCAGTTCATGTTGCCACGGCACAACCATCTATTACTTTATCACACGGAGCCAGGTAGGTTTAGACAACTTTGTTCCCTTAACAAATAAAATCCTGCATGTTGAATTTCTCCGGTTATCTTTGTTTGATATAAAAAATTTTAAAAAAGAAGAAAAACAATATTCTCTCATTCAGCTCATTCTTCTTCTCAGTTGTTGAATGCGTGAAAAACTGAAGGAAAGTCAAAGTTTTCTTGTCATCGAGAAAAATCCCATAAAACAACAAATACGACCTTGAGCCATCAGATGACTGTCGTGTGCAGTTTTCTCTAGGAGTGGGAATTCTTGTGAATTGTAGAAGATCAGGCGAACAGTGGATGCCTTTAGCCAGACAAGGCATCGACACTCCTCTTTAATTATTCAACTTTCAGCCAGATTTGAACACTGATTAAGGAGCTGAAGGTTTAAAGCTGTGACAACACAACAGTCATAAATAATCACATCACACACAGGCTTTCATCACAGTTAAGATTTATTTCATTCAACATTTCACATTACAAATATTTAAAAATTATGCATACTGTTATAAATAGTTGGCTGCAAACAATTAAATAACATTAGATTTTTCTTTTTCGTTTCACTAGCACTTCTACAGACCAACTCCTAGAAATATGGACATATCCGTATTACATAACTTAATTAGAAAGGAAAATACAAAAATAGGAACTTATAAAGTGAAATGACAATAAAAATTAAGGTGATATCTTAAGTAAAAAAATGCTATTAATAAATACAACAACCTTCCCATACACAGTTAAAAACTATTGAAATCTTGCCATTAAGTAACATCATTAACAGACAAATATTTAAATATTTATTTTCCTTCAGAAAATGTGAACCATATATTGTGGAGCACAATATAGCAATTAGTAAAAACTAGACACTTTAACATATTAAAAGCTTCACCTCAAAAATATAACAAAAATCTGATCAAAATTATAAAAATCAATTATACATTCCAATTAAAAATATACCAATAAACAGCTAAATACATTGTTGACCTAATAATTACAATGCAATCAATCACAGTAGCTTAAAATAAACAAAATAAGCAAATGAGCACAAAACCTTTAATGTTTTAAAAATAACTTCAATTATTTATATTAGTACAAATAGTTTGATTTCTTTTCTTTTTTACAAACACCAGCATGAAAAGGATTACAATAACAGTAGAAAATGACTGTGAAAAACATATTAACATCTTCTTTAATTAAATGTCTGCAATTAAAAATGGCATTAAAGAATTACATTGCAAAGAGTCTTTATCTGGAAAAAGGTTCAAAAGAAGTATTGCACATAACAACTTGAAGTTAACTTGCAACATTTACCACATTCAAGTCTTTAAGCTCCCCTTTCCTCCAGATAGGTCTATGTAAGATCACCTCGACAGACAGCGGGGACAGGTTCTCAAGTCTTTTTAAACAGTGTTCTCTATATAAAGGATGCTCAAAGTCCTGCACTGCCAAATCAATTCAAAGGTAGGTTTCTTTTATCTCTCTGTCACGTGCATCCTGCAGAGGTCTGCGAATGGGGAAGCGAGGAAATCGACACGTGAGGCGGGAACATGGGAAGAGGGGTGAGGTGAGAGCGGGTTCGGGGTGTCCTTAACTGAATAGTTGAGAAACATTTGGTGCACACCACAACAGTTAATTGTAATAGCTAATTCATTGTACTTGTCATTTTCTTTTTCTTTTTTTTTTTCGTCATGCATGCTAAGGATTACAATAGGTGCTAGTTGGCAAGTTCAAGAATATATATATATACTTTTTTTTTCAAATATTAAAATATCTAAACACCAAACATCCATTCTTGTGATACGAGATTCAGCGTTAAGCGTGAACCAAATTTTGCATTCTCCTTATATAATAAGTTATGCTCCATCTATGGAGAGGAAACCAAGACAGAAGTTACCATTTCCAACTAGTATAGCCATTTTTAGACACATTAACATCAATCCCAAATTATATTTCTTTCTTTCTTTTTCTCGCCATGCTCTTATTGACCAGATCGACTGGAAAACATCTAGTGTAAGAAAAGCTAAGACCAAGAGAGCGATACTCTTTGGTCTCTCCTCTGCACATCTGAAGTCGCATCAACACAAGTGCGCACTTAGTTGTAAAGATTCCTCAGCACTGAAATGTATAAAAAGCATAATTGAAAATAATATATATTGAAATCACTCAACTTTTTTTGTTTTTCCTAAAATGAACATTTCCATATATGCAGATCTTTCAGTAACAAAAGTACAAAAGCTACCTTTCACAATGTGAAAAATTGAGGTATTGCAAAAAGGAGTTTCCCCATTTGTGAAAAATGTGCCTAAAATGACTGTTGGAAAAAGAAACAAAAAATATTTAGAAAAGTAGTGCATAATAAATGTTTATATGTGCATGACAAAATAATTTAGCTAGAAAACACTGTACCAAAAATCAGCAGGCCATGTATAAAATAATCTTTTTTTTTTCATCTCATTTAACAGCAAATTCTTCACAAAGTGTTTTAACTTCTAAAATGCTCACCCACCACACCCACAAAACTAATGTCCAGGGTGCAAAACTGGTGCCGACAACACCGCGCCGATATGAGGATTCTCACTAGTGTGTGTGTAATAATCAAGTTTCTGTACTAACTCCCTGACATTTAAATGCTCGGCTAATAAGGTTACCACTGAGTGACTCAAACAAAGGTAAGGATTAGTTTTACTTTCGCCGTGGGAAGGTGTACTTTTTGTGTTACTTTTCCCAAACGCACAGATCCATTTCAGATAAAAAATAACTAGCGCCTAACTGACAGCACACGCCTCCATTTTGAGCTACGGAGGGAGTGTGAGGCCTTGTTTGTATGTCTCGCAAGCCCTGTTTTGTCCCCCCCCCCCCATACTGATGTTCTGATGGTTTTCACGGCACTATCGTTCATATGCATAATGCATTCTGTAAAGACGATGTTCAAGGCCAATCTTTGGTTCGCTGGAGTCTATCAGGGCTTGACAGTTAAGCAAAACTGGGTAGAAATCACAGATTTAGGAAAACAAAAAATATATATATATGCAAAACGTCCTTGAAGAAAATGAAAAAGAAAAACCAAAACTTCCACACAAGTAATAAGCTACAGTATGACCCACTACTGCACAGCCATCTTTGGTTCCCAAAAGCCGCTGGCTACAGTCGACTGGACCTGCAATCTCGTTATGGAGAGCAAACTGCATGTGGGTCACAAGTGTGCAGTAGTAGAGCACACTTCAGAGACTATCTTCATTTATGCTTCAAAAACACTGGATGCTGAGTTGGATTAGCTTGGCAGGGACCCGGCTTCAAGGGCAGATCCCTACATGTGATGACGATTCCAAAGTCAGATAAACTTTTAATTGCTTCTTTCATTAAATGTAACTAACTCTTGGATGCAAAGTAAAACTTTTTTTTTTCCATTAAAGACTTGGGAGAATTGCACAAATGCATTAAAACAAAACTAACACAGACAGGTATTTCCTGTTTGGTGGTAGCCCCATTAAAAACTGCAATACCGTCCTTCAGTGACACGTTGCCTTAACCTCGGTCCTGAAGGACGTGGATTCAAGCCTCGAGCAGGTTGTGATCCACGAATGAGGCCTTCTGTTTGTTAGCTGTAAGCTTAGCAGCAGAGGCCGCAGGCCGACACGAGGAGGGGATCTGGGGCTGAATTTCTCTCTTCACCACTAAGCCTGTCTCTCCTGTAGCCTCCCTTTATCATACATTCCAATAATACACTGTATACTTTACGATGCTCTGTCACTAGCACAACCCTGGGTTTGATTACAAAAATAAGGAGGTGATGAAGCAAGTTGAGTAGAAAACTGTGCCAGTTACATCACTCTCTGCCTGTTGTATCACTTCCCTCTGATTATAATTCTGAGGAAAGGAGAACACCAGAGAGCGATGATGTTTTCTTTCTTGGTTTCTTTTTTCTCTCTCTCTCTCTCTGTATTCGGCACATTAGCAGCGGAGTTTGAGGTATTAGTTTTTGCATGTCAAAATGGAGATCGAAACCCTAATCAGTGTTGCTAAAATTTTGTTTAGATTTTCAAGTAACATCAAAATGTTTGTATGGTCCTGGAAATCATAACGAGAGGTTCGAACGTTTTTGATCTGGGAGGGGAAAACGAATCCATTCCGTTCTGCAGTGGGCTCTTTCTGCTCGTCAGAGTTAATTAAGATTCAGCTTTGGTAACTACTAAGGGTCTTACGTACTGTGTATCTTCAGTACTTAAACTGGAAATAAGTGCACTCTTCTTTAGCAACACCCTTTTTAATTCACATTTGCTCTGGAGCCTCAGCTATCAATAGCAAACTTAAAGTGCCCCTATTATGCCTTTTGGGTTCTTCCATATCCTTTAGTGTGGTGTGTGTGTGTGTGTGTGTGTGTGTATATATATATATATATATATATATATATATATATATATATATATATATATATATATATATATCAAAGTGACAAAGGCCATGCTAGATGTTGCTATTCTCTCCCAAAAAAATACTGCTGTACTGTTTGAAACTGTCAAAGGCTTTTGTTTTGGGACTTATCTATGTCACTAGGGGGGGCCCTTAAAGAGACAGGAGGCAAAACGGAGAGTTTCACACAGAGGGTTAAAGACAGGCACTGCAGCAGTGAACAGTATGACCCAAATCTTGTTTTTGGACTTCACAAAATCTATTTGAGTGAACACCCGCCTCCCTCACATGAAACAGTGAGACTTTAAACATATGCAAATATGCAAAATAGGGGCACTTCAATCCTACCTCTCAGAAATAAATAGCCAATCATATTCTGTTCAAACAGCATTTGCTCTGGAGACTCAATACAAAATAAAATGTAAGAGCTCTGCTACAAAACAAGTCAGCTGAATGTCAAATGACAAGTATTTGTTTCGGGGCCTCTTGTATCAAAATTTAAATTAAATACACTGTTTAGAAAAATATCCCAATTAAAATAGCAGAGTACCATATCACACCTCAAACTTTTCTATATATGTTTTTTTTTTTTAGAACTAATAAAAATATTTTAAAAATCAAACATAAATAAAATCATATTACACATCTTTTTTTTTGCTTCCTTGACATATCTGGATATAAATCCAATCTTTCTTTTCCGTCTTTAAATATTAATTTAACAAAAAAAAAAATTGCAAAAAATGTCGGGTGAAAGTGGAGCAAAAAGGAACCAGCAACAGAAAAGTGCATTTATTTGTACAATGATTTTGCGACTCCTGCACTACCTGCCCTCCTGCTCCTCTGTTGCCTCTCCCTCTCTAATTTCCGCTCAGTTCCAGCGGAAGGAGATGTGACGGGGTCGGTCGCCTCCCTCTTTCACCAGGGGTTTGTGAAACTCGCGGCCGGCGCGCGAATGGATGGCCGCCCAGCAGTACTCGCAGTAATATTGTAGGCAGGTGACGTTGGCGCAGAAGAACGGCGCAAACTTCCCACCGCAGCGAGTTCCCTGGCACTCATCGCACAGCTGGTCATCCAGCACATATGGCTTCACTTCCACCTGCAAAAGAGGTAGAAATAAATAAATAAATCCATACATACTATGAGCAGGGTGCAACGTGAGCCACAACAGGTGCTGCTTTTATTATTTAGAGTTGGAATCATTACAGTAAGCAGGAAAGAAAATATTGTTTTTAATACCGTGAATTAATCCAATCAATAATTCACTGCATTTACACCTCTATGTAACAGCCTTCATTGTTATTTGAGGGGTCTGCTATTCCACACACATGAGTGATGCACAGGGGAGAGTGTGTCTATAACCCAGCTTACTGTTACTTTGTAATTCCATCTTTCTGATACGAGTCTCACCGTTTACTTTTCCCTTTCCTACTGTTGCATCACGTTGTTTTAAGTTAATGTTAATAAAAAAATCACGGGTGCCCTACTGCTGTAATTCTTTTCAGCAATTGGTCATTAAAAATATTTCCACAAAGGAAAAAAAAGGTCTCTTTTTTGCACTTGTTCAGCATTTCTTAACCACATTTGTTTTTATGACGAGCAATCTCAAGTGTCACAGAATCAGCCTGGGCTCAAAATTGAACTTTCATTCACTGCAGACGCCACAGATCTCAATTTTGGCCACAATGCACAGTTTAATTTCATTACAGCTGATTAACAATCTGCTACGATTGGGCTGTTTGCCTTTTCTACCATTTTTATTGGAAAAACATTATCTTGATTTAGCTGACAAATAATATGACTTGCTGAGTGGAATAGCCGAAGCTTCACTTTTGGAAGACTGTAGTATCTTCTCAATCCGTTATTTACCAGTGATTAGCAGATGTGTGTGTGTGTGTGAGTGGCTCCATACTGTGGTGGCCTGACAGACAAAAAAAGAAATCCAGAGTTCGAGACTGGGAGTAGACACAAATCCCTGTGGGCTTGTCTCAGGAAGGGCATCGCGATCCCTTGTGAATAAGGAAGCAGGTGTTTGTATGAGCTTTCCTCCTAACCAAGCTAGCCAGGATTTGCTGTTAACTTAGCACCCCACACAGTGTGCTTTCTTTATTCAGTCTATGCTTCAACATACACAAATTAAACTAAAGATGCACTGATTGACCATCTAGTGACAGGAACTGGACCATTTTTACTGTTTGTGGCCCTGACTAGCAACGAGCAGGCCCAGTCCATGCATGTGCAACATGCACACAGTGGCACATGCAAATAGTTGCAGGTTTACTCAGTGTCACATGCAAACATGTCGTTAGCATGAAAGCTCTTCACTGTGAGTAAATACACAAATTTAGCCAAAGTAACCCATGAGAATGGGAATGACCACACAAACATTTTTAACAACAAAATTAATCAGAGGCTTAAATCATCCGCACCCAGATGAAAGAAGCTAACAAAGCCAAAGTGGTAAATGCTAAAGCTATCCAAGCTAACAGCCTCAGTATGAGCAAAGGATGTAAGCAGTTATGAGGAAAATTGTGAAGTGAGATGGAAAGAAAAAAAAGAAAATTGTTGATGTCCTGTTGTCTGGTGAATTTATAAACATGTTGGAAAATGATCTGAGCACTTGACATTTGTTTTGTTGCATAAATGTGTTGCACTTGTTTTTGTTTATAAAAAGCAGAATGAATAAAAAGCTGAATAATCTCCTATTCCTGATCAGTATTCAAAAGAATGTTTAAAGTTGTTAATATCGCACTGCTGACTTCACCGTTATTAAAATTCCAAAAAATTTCTGCATTTTAAACTTCCTGTTTATGACCTTTTGGAACACCTCTTACTTCTTTATCTTTCCTGCTCACTGATGAATGACTGTAGTATTGGGAGGTGAACGTTACCAAGGCAGTCATTACACAAAATTTGCACAACATCACAATTATACAAATCTTAAAAGAGCATACCATTACTCCAGTATCTTATCTTATAATGTTACCTATACTTTACATATATCTGCTGAGTCTCAAGTTATCTTAACTCACCTATTGTCAATAGAATTTGTGTCATATACAGGCCATTAGCATGCCTGTAGAGATTACTGTAATTCTTCTGCTGCTGACAGCGCTGGCTAGGTTACTGACAGTATTCTTATGAATTAAGGCTAATAAAAAAATGTAATAAATAATAGGCTGTGCACCATCTGTAGGGTTCCTGATACTGAAAGAGTGAGGCTCTGGAGTTCATAGCCTTTTTATAGAGAATAGTTTTCAGGTCACAGTAGGAATAGCACTGATAAATGAACTCAATGAAGGCCAAATTCCATTTAGATGCTTCACTTTCAGGGTTTTTGGTATTATGCATGCTGGTTCACTGACACATATGAATGTAAAAAAAAAAAAAAAAAAGCAGTTGTTAACAAATTTGTACTCTTACTACTGAAACTGGTCAAAATAGCTCTTTTAACTGCTGACCAAAAAAACAGTCCACTCAGTTACAAAGTCTGAATTTCAGGCAGTTCTACAAGTAAAAATCTCAATTATTGCTTCAACAGAAAAGTCGTCATTAGAGCAGTTTTACAGCTTGCGAAGACGTGAAAATCTTAAGCCCAGTTCAACCACACCAAGATATATTTCAGCTAAAAACATCCAATCATTTCTGGTGAACCTACATTATTCTGTTACACAAATCACTCTCTGCTCCAGTTACATCACAAACACAGCACGCCTATTATAACTACTCTGCCTGGATAAAGGTTAAAATGGATGTAAAATCTGAAGCTAAATTTAACAGCAGTCATTTATACTCTTCTGCTCATATGCTAGATGACTTCTGCATAAAATGCAGTATAGTATGACTATATTACTCCAGGAAAAACTGTTAAAACTTTGCATCACCTTTGCGCAACTGAAAGAAACACCACGAGTAAGAGCAGGAAGCAAGCTGAAGAAAGGAGGGGGCCGAGAGGGAAGACAGAAAAACACTGAGCTTTTTTTTTTTCCCCCCTCTTTCCACTCACCCGTTTATCGATTTCTCCATGCTGCAGCTGTACAAAGCGAGCACTGATAGCAGCAATGTAGCTCTGCTGATTAGAGAAGGCGACCCGCCCCGCTCCCTTGGGGTACTTCAGCTCAGGGTCTGTGTCGATGCCAGCGTAGCAAACTCCACCGTACAGGCGGTCCATTATCATGGCCAACTCCACTGCAAAGAGGGAGGGTGAGGAAGACGCACACAAGTAGATCAACAAAACATTCACAAAAACAAGTTTGATGCACAGACGGAGACGGCACACCAACACAAAGATTACAGGACACAGAAATCCAGCAATTACCTGTGTGGATACAGAGGTTTACATAAACTCATGCCAGTGTAACCAGAAAACACAAACACATGAGCTGATGAGAACTGTTCATCTGAGAGTTTAAACCATTAACGTGGACGGATTAAAGTCCTGCAGAGTTTCACGGGGTAAATATGAAAGCCTGAATTTACTGACCATCCTTATGACTGTTTTTCTGGGTTTTTTTAACAAGCATGCAGTTTGTGGAAACAAAATCGCTGCAAGTTTACATTTCAGCTTTACTTATTACGACATTAAAAAGTCTGAACGGTCCTTTTTAATATGTGGATTTTCTTAAAATGCAAATCTAAACCCAGTTATTACACACGGTCATAAAATATTTAATGCACTGCTGGGCCTAATGTCTTTGCTCCTTTCTAAAACACAGTTACACAAAGGTGGCATAAACTTGAACACACAGTACAAGTGACATTGTTATCAACGGAAAAAAATATACATATATTTTTTTAACACTGCGCAGTGTGTCATAGAGACTACTTCCTGAAATAACCAGTGTAGGTCGGTGTCTCTTTAGCTTCACCCTGTAGCGGGTCTAATTTTATAAGCACAAGCTGATCACGTTGTGTCTCACAGAAGGAAGCATTTTGCTTACAGCTGATATTTCAACAGTTGGGGGAAAAAAAGGAAGTAAGAGAAGACTACTACTTATTGTTCTCATTTGGTCGTTTATGCTATAAAAATATTTAGACTACTGAATCAAAGGGAAGGGAAATAAGAACCTTTAAAAGGCTTTTGACAAAAAACACTTGAGATACAAAGCATATGCACAGAATATTCCTCAGATGTTTCTATTACAAACACTCATTTGTTGTTAATTCAGCTGGCAGAAAAATACCAGCATAAAAATGAAGGATACCTGCACGGAGCGGGCGAGGAACTCCTCCCACAAAGATGGTTTTCCTTGGGTCAAGAGGTTGAGATCCATCCATCACAAAGTCGCTGTCATTCAGGTTCCATGGGCGGATCTGGACCTGTCACACACAAAACCAACAAGTGGGTTTTGGTTTTTTTTAGCTCTAGTCTACTAAGTTTTACTGAGCTCAGTGGGAACACCAATAGATTTAAGCAAATTGGTGTGTGTGTGTGTGTGTGTGTGTGTGTGTGTGTGTGTGTGTGTGTGTGTGTGTGTGTGTGTGTGTGTGTGTGTGTGTGTGTGTTCCCACTGACCGGCTTGTCTTTGATGGTGGGGCTGGACACGCAGAGGTACAGCTTGCCATCCTCCTCGATGCAGGCATCGATCAAAGCCTGCACTGAGCTCTCGTCCTGGAACAGCAGGAAGGCATAGCCTGCACAGAGCACAAGAGGGTTATTCTCGCTGCTGGGGCCGCGGAGTACTGACAGAGGATTGTGCTGGAATTTAGTTTGCTGATTACTGTAAAAGCATGTCTGATCACGACACTCTGCTTGCACAGCAGGAAGGCATAAGCTTTTACAAACATACAAACAATCTGAGCAGAGTTGACAAATGCTTCAGATAACAGCCTGAAGACAAAACCAGATTGCTCAGATGTATAGATATCGATTGTAGCAGATTATCACTCACTGCTTTACCCAGGAATACTGAAGTCAGTTGCCAAAAAAACAAACAAACAAAAAAAAAAAAACAAAAAAAAAAAAACAGCATAGTGTGAACAAGCTGTGAATTTAAGGAATTTAAGATACCTTTGGGAGGAAAATAGGATTTGCTCTCAGCTTTGTGAGGCCAGTCCACAAACAGGTGTCCAAAGCGTCTGAAACTGGCTGTTATCTCATCTGAAATGAAAAAATAATAATAACGCATCCTCATCGTCAGCCCATAGCTTTTTCAAAGAAAACACCAGGGGAGATTTAGAGCAGAGGCCCTGCTCAGATTTCACAGTAAATTACAGGGGGGTGTACTGCAAGAAGCCCTGTGTGCTTCAGGCATGATTGCTTTATTTATTTATTTTTAACCTTTTACATTTTCCCTCAAGTTCCCATGTTCTAAGTTTAATTACATAAAAGGCTAAAAGTAACCCAGGAATTCAATCCTTTTGATATTAATTATGTTACTACTGCACCTTCATCTATATCTGGGGGCAGTCCTCCAACAAAGACCTTGCGCGAGTAGCGTTCCACGCGCTCTCCGTTCTGGTGCGGAAAGCAGTGTGGGGAACCTAGGCCTGCGAGACCCTGGTCTCCACGTTCATCATCAGGGAAACCATCCTCTATGGGGAAGAGAGAAGAGTGGCCTGAGAAAGAAGAAGAAGGTGGAAAAGATTTATCTTTTGAAGAGAAAACTAGACATTTGTTTTGTTTTTTTAAAGAAAACAGTAAATCATGGTAATGGCACTACAATAAAGATGGCCGTAAATGAGCACTTTAATTTCATCCCTTTGTCTATCTGACCTCAATTCCTACTACTTTAATTTTCTTGATCTAACAACAGTAAACAAACCATTAACCTTTTTATCTTACTTACTAAAATATAACTATTTGATTCAAATTGGGAGAGAATCAGTTAAACATGCGCACGCAGAATGGAGATATTAGAGCCTGAAAGGACCACATCACAGTCTGACCGAATTAAATGTCCTTGATGTGTTGTTCTTTATTCCTAATTAGCTTCCATGAATCACACATGGAACTGTGCTGCCTGTGAACATAAAGGTTATCGCGCACACATTAGTCCTATCAGTGAGAAAGTATAAACACTTTGAGAGTGCACTGTGTGTGGTAAAGGTTAAGCGCTCCCTGCTCTATCCCTGCTCCTATACAACCTGCCCTGAGCTGCTTTATGAAGATTTATGAAGATTTATGCAAGGACGTTAGCCTTAACTGACAGTGTGTGTGCCTCGCCATGTGTCGGGCTCCTCTTGCAATGAGTGTAAATCAGGAATTACACTTTGCGCGTCTCCCTGCCTCATTAACTTGTAGCTAAGTGTGACACCGTCTTGTATTGTCTGAGTTAATCTTGCAATATGCAAGCAAAGATGGAGAAAAGCGAGCAGAGTGAAGCATAATGAGAGAAACAAAAACTTGAGGATAAAAAATGCACAAGATCACTTGACAACTTAACAAGGCTCGACACTAAAGACAATCATGCAGACAAACTCGTCACATCACTGCACGTATAAAAAAAAAGAAAAAAAAAGAAAACAAGTTTAAAAAAAGCACAGGGCCATTCCAAAACTAAATGCACGTGCCCGTTAATGTAACAACAAACAAGCAGACCACAGTCAATAAAATCATAACACTGCTTAACATTACAAGATTAGTTAAACACTGAGGCTTATAGGGTGGGAAAATATGCTGAAAACGAGACATGATGTATTTGTGATTGCATTTTACCTCGTCTCCTGCTATAATTCCTGGCTGCATGTGGAATAAGGACAAATCAAAGAAGAGGATGTTCATAAAAGTCCCATAATACACATAATACCAATAAAAGTGCCAGGTGGTGCACGACAATGGAGAGACGATCCACTTTCAGCCTGCGGGCCCTTGCTTTTATTAATCACCGATGAATCATAAACACCCTGTGGTTTTGTCAGCACACCGACTATCAAGCAGGTTTTTGTTTTGTGTTTTTTAATTGTGGAACTGTGCATTTTGAAAGGTTGCAGACAATTATTTTAAACTTGCTGTATTTTTTATAAAGGACACTTTATATAGACACGCTGTAAAGGTCACCTCGCTATTAATATAGCACTTTCAAAATAAAATGCTGACTCATTATGAGAAGGGGATAAAGGAGACAATCTAACGGCGCAGAGCTAAAAAAGGACATCTCAGTTCAACAGCAAAACATTTCTGTAATTCAATACAAGCCCTGGGATAACCTTTAACAAAGAAACTGAAGGATAACATGAAGTGTTACGCTACATGTAAGGATGCTCTGAATAGGAATATTGACAGAAATAGCAGAAAAATTGAAACTTGAAAGTGAAGCACATCAGGAACATCTATCAAAAATCAAATGAAGCCTTCAATTAAAAGAGGGGAAGAAAATGAAAGAGGAGGAAGGAGGAAAAAGAAAATAATAAAAGCATGAATAGAAACCAGTTTCGGAACAACTGCAGCTTTGTTTGAAGTTAAGTGCCAGATATAATTATATGTTCAATGCCAGCCAAACAGCCGTGTGAATTATCCAGTTCACCTAGCTTGACTGCAAAGTACCAAAATTAACCAAGTCTGCATAATTATGCAAACGGAAAGACGATGACGAAGACTTGATCCCAGGGCTGAACCTTAAACTGGATTTCAGGTCTAATTTAGCAAGACCTATAGCTAACAGCAAATGTGCTTTAAAACTGTAGGTCATATTTGACCTGCATGTGTGCTCCACACAGCATGAACCTGCAAACAGCATGGCAGAGTGAGTTGGTTACTTTGCTGGGAAATTACAGCCTTTTGCCTGCAGCTCTTTGTCTAATGGTTCACAGTGGCTGCTCCTGCTTGTTTCATTACTCCCTGCAATATTTCAAACCCATCTGTTATCCAAAATAAAATTAAAAAAAAAACATCACAGTGAATGATGGCATTAAGATACAAGTTCACTGATAAATGCACTGCACTTCCTGTGTGACTCTTTCATAATAAAAGTCAATTTACAACCTTTTTTTCTTCATTGAGCTGAAGAAAATGTTAGTTTGCACTAGAATGTTTTCCAGGAATGTAATGCTGCAAATAGATAAATATTGCCTTAGGCTCAATAAGTGTAAAAGATGTTTATTTATTAAAAAAATAAATAAAATTGAGACCTCTACTATAAGCATGACCCCAGTAATTTAGTGACTAAATCTGAAGTCTCCAAGATATCAAATGCATGACTGAAGGTCAAGCAGCACTACCCCTGACAACAGCAGTTTCAATCTAGCCTCATTAACAGATGCTGACATCATTGCGGGGGGGGAGGGGGGGGGGGGGGGGGGGGGGGGGACTATACTGGCCTTGAGCTAAAGTGACAAATGTTAAAATGTGCACACTGGAGAGAACCAGGCCTCAACCCATGTAAAAGAGCAACATGGAGAAGAGCGCATGAGCAACAATCCTGGCCTCCCTCAGTGGATTTTCCAACCCAGATGGACATCAACCGGGGGGGAGGCTACAAAGGCTAGCAATAGAGCCCAAGAGAGTCAAGAAAGCAGACTAAAAAAAAAAGGAAGCACACAGAGCTATAAGAAGTGCGTGAACAGGAGAAAAAGAAAAAATGGTCAAAGAAAATGAAAGAGTGAAAGAACAGGAGATAGGAATGCAATCTTTGTGTTCTTATGAGGTGGGGGTAGGGGGATGGAAGGGAGGGTTTGGCTAGTGTGCATCCTCTATCTGCTGCCTATCCGCTGGCACCATCTGTCTCGGGGCTTGATGACAGCTCCTGATCATGTGATCTTGCCATGTGACTCGGCAATCTTTTGAAGAAACTGCTGGCCTTTCATGTTTTACATCCTAGCCCCAAGCCCAGAAGCAAAAAGCTAAAAGGACAATAAAGGAAACTGTAGCGTGCAAGGGCAAAGTAGAAGCCACTAAATTCCACATATCATGTGGACATGAATGGTTTGGTTTTTTTCCTACCCGCTGAGGAAAGAAATAAAGTATAAAGCCAATTCTAATTTCGAGCTCCATATCTTATTTTTGAGAAGCGCCAGGATTAAGGAATGCATTTAAAAGCAAAACAAACATAAGATGAAAGAGCCTCCTTAAGAAGCATGAGAACAGCAAAGAGGTTCATCTTTAGTTTAACTACCTATCAAACTATTTCTGGTATTTAGCAAATTATTCAAACCAAAGGCAGTTTCCCTTTCATTGCTGCTTTCTATCCACTTATTAAAGAGTGGTGAAAAAACACACCATTTCACTCCCTCCACTTGTCCACATTTTTCAATCCATTCTTTACCTCTTGGCTTTGGGGACTAAGCAATCTCAACAGTAACAGGTAGAAAGGGAAGGGCCCCACATTAGTTTCAAGCTAGGAGAAAGGGCACAAAGATATATGCTTTAGGGCTGCCACGATTAGTCGACTAGTCACGATTACGTCGACTATCAAAATCGTCGACGACCAATTTAATAGTCGACGCGTCGTTTGAAGCTTTGTAATATCCCAAAAGACGCAGGAATAAGTAGTAGGATTTAAGAGTGTAATAACGGACTGAAACAGAAGATGGCAGCACTGCATGTACAAGGATGCCAACCGTTAAACCCTGAAGAAGAAGAAGCAGTGTCCCAGAATACATAGCGCGGCCCTGCGTAGTTTCCAACAATGGCGGCAGCTAGTTAGTTTTAATATTACTCTTATTATTCTTTCTGGGTCACAAAATAAACGTTTAACATATTTTCAGGCGAGAATGTAACTGTGTAAACCTGAAATATCTGCTCAGTTTATCAAGACACCACATATGTTCATTTCTGACGTTTTCGGAGACGTCTGTTACCCACCAGCTCGATACCTAGCCCGGGTTCAAGGCTCACTAGAGCCCGTGAGAACACCGGACTCCCGGCACATCATTTTCAAACCCACCGCCGTCTTTCGCTACCCAGGTTAAACATGATATATAAGTCACTAAGATAACTTAAAATGTTATTGTTTGGCTTTTTTCAGTATTTTATTTGTTCCTGAGTAAATCAGTTTGGCTGAGATTAAAGTTATAGTTTTTACACAGCTGAGTAAACGTCAAGCAGACAACTGACTATCAGAAGTGTGAGATGCTCGAGAATATACTCCGGTGTCCTGTTATACTTTAGATAGCAAGGAGCAGACGGCTGAGTTTATTAAACTTCACCGAAACAATCTGCAAATTTCATTAAAAATTAAACAATCATCTTGTCTTTATTTTTAGTTAGCGCATACCTAAAACACTTAAAGCTGTAAGCTAATGATAGTTATATAAGAACAGATGCTGCTGGTGCAATAAGCTGTAGGTTTTACGCTCAATGGACGCATGATCTGATTAGTCGACTAATCGCAAAAATAATCGGTGACTAGTCGACTATCAAAATAATCATTTGTGGCAGCCCTAATATGCTTGTTAGTTTAGTTTCAAGCAGGCATGTGGGGATGTGCTTGTATTTAACTTCAGGTAAGACGAACAGAAAGATCTGTATCTCCACCTGCTATATTTAGCCTACCTCCCTCCTTTAAGATGTGCACTCTTCTCCAAGAATCTGATGGCATCTAAACACCGTACCTTTGTGTCTGCATAAGTATCGTGGCTACTTTCTCTAAAAGTCACAATGGCACTCTTACCAACAAGTTTTTAACTGAAACCAGTCACACTAATGGTTACACACTCAAGATTACAACTGCACAAGTGTCTTGTGCCTAACTAACTCAGTTTCCAATCATAAAATATGTATTCCTGCTTCTCTCAGTCTATCAGGGAGATCGCCTACTTTCTGATCCTGCATGCAAGGGGCAGGAGCAGCTGCTGCAGTGAACAGTACACAGACAGAAACACCGCTCTTAGCAACAACAGCGGCAAATGACTAAACCTTCAAGTGCGGTTACGCTTCGCTAGAGTCGATACAATACAGGCATGCCATCACTCTCTCCCTCCATCATGGCACTGGCTGGGAAGCTATGAGGGACGTTAATGGAAAAGCATCCCATGTCTGAATGAGAGATTACTGCCATTTCCTCAGGCTGATGAAGCCAGCCTTGTTACGTCTCTAAAAAAACATCTGAAACATCTGACTCTTCTTCATGTCGATCTACTGTCCACTTGTCCATTTTAACTTATTGGGCGTTTTTAAGCAATAAAGGCACTTTTTAAAAAAAATAAATAAAATGAATGCCAGCTTGCAATAAATAAATTTATCAGAGATATCAGCATTTTATGATTTAATTTTTTTAATTAGTTTGTTATTGCCCAATTTATCATTTTAGCAGACTCTTGAGTGTTTAGGTTACCATACGTACCATTGAGGGGAAGAGGGTTGTCCCCTCCTGGGTGGGGAAAACCAAGACGACCTACATAGGGAAACACAACAAAAAAAATCTTTTGTTATTCTCATATAAACCTTCCTATAAAGCTATTATTATATTTTCACTGACCAGCTGAAAGAAAAATCTGTATTTTATTAAGAATATGAAAGATATAGTAATAAAATGGCTGTCACTAATGTGATGTCTACTCTCCACACCAGCTACAGCCAGCTAAAAACAATGTGAGGCAAGACAGCACCACTAACACTCAATCAGTACTTTGTATTTGGAAAAGGGCTGTTACCATAATAATCCTCTTGACAATTACAGCAGTGCACTGATTAAATTGCCGAGGGGCACTATTTGATCTATTCTGCGCATAATATAGGGACAGTTGGTGACTTTACTTTGTTATAAGTTCTTTTAAAGTGTTAATCCAGAGGAGGCTTTAGCTGGGACAGCTATGTTCACAACCTTTGTTACCGCTGCATGTTTCTCCTACATCTATGGGACATCAACTATCTCTTTCCCTCTTATCACCTCGTTATTCTCCAAGCCTCATGCTATAGATTTTAGCCATTTGCCAAGACCCTCTTGCATATGCACACACCCGCGCCTACACAAACATGTTATGATTCCAAACAAGCTTCCAAGTTATGCAAGGCCCACTTGCTGCAGAGGGATAATGACATGAAAGAGCTCAAATAGTACAACCATTGTTGAGTGGGTAATGAGTGGCCTGTGATTGGTGCATTCCAACGCCTTGGTCACATGGAAATCTGTTGGCTCCTCCCCCCATAGTTTGCCTAGAACTATGGGGGGAACTGAAAAAAACAGAACCCCATAGAACAGAAAAAACAGAATCCCGACTCACAGAGCAGAGAAACCAGGACAGACCACCTGCAGCTTTGAAACACGCCGCTCGATGATAATATTCGACTGTGTAGCGCATGCATCATCATTATCTGAATAAAAATGCAATAAAATGTGTTCAGTTTAATCAAAATAAGCTCAAAGGTGGCAACCAAACCAAACTAAAATCCTCTGGCCTACAATTCAGACCTTAGTGATGTGATGACACTAAGGTAAAAGTCCATCTGAGCACCACCTGCTATTCTGAATTTTAAAGGGCTATAATGGTCTCCGAGGATCACACGAGTAGGCACCATATCCCTGTGTGTCTGCAGGACTGTGTGTGCCCGCTCTGTGAACCTGATTTGCATGCTTCTGGCTACATGTGCGTACAGTACTGTAACAGTTAAAGCACATGCATGCAGAGCACACAAAAGACGGGGGGGCGTGTGTGTGTGTGTGTGTGTGTGTGTGTGTGTGTGTGTGTGTGTGTGTGTGTGTGTGTGTGTGTGTGTGTGTGCGCGCGCGTGTGTGTGCGCATGCATGGGGCGGGTGAACAGAGGGATCCTTTCTGTCAGTCAGGACAATGCTGGAAGGGATTCAAAGCTCCTTGTACTGTAGACATTTTGTCTCGCCCGCTCCCTTGCTTCATTGCTCTCACTTTGTTCAATATGTTAAGCCGGAATGAGAAATTGCTGCCCTGCTTATGTGCATCTAAATGTGCTTGTGTATGAATTCTGCCACAGTTTGTTATGTAGATGCATGTATGCATGTGACGGAGAGAAAGAGCAAACACAGGCCCGGAGAAGAGTCGCTGTAATTATAATATAATATTTGTTATGCATCAAATTATTGTCTAAAATTATTTACTTTTTTGTCATCTTTCTTCAGACAAGCTTTGCAGACAACAGAAAAATGTAAACATACCTGACCACACAGAAAAAGATTCTGAGAATGCCATTGAGCTAATATTAGCATCAAAGAAGCAGAGAACATCTACTTTACATGTATTATAGGATGTATACATATCATATTCTATCATATTTATAGGAAGTTGGGCTTAAAAATCACTTCTGCAAACCAGACTATGCAGTATTTTGAAATTGTGATGAAGTTATGTAAAGCAGAAGCTTTGTGGTTTTAAGAAGAGAATTTTGACTTCTCTTCCTGTGCTTTCTTGGATCCATCAGTGAAGCTAAAGCACCAAAACATGTTTAATGAGACAGACTTCTAGTTTTCTTCTGCTAATACTGAAGAAACATTTACTAAGATTTGACAGCACAACATTATACTGCCACTGAGCCTGATAGGTCCAAGGTTTAAAGAAGTGATCTTACTGTAGCATCACATACTTAAAAATGTCTTTAAAACTTTTCTTTTGTATTTATTCTGCTAGTAAACTGATGTGTATAGTAAGCGTTTTTATGGAACATAAAGCTATGCATATATTACGCACGACATCGCTCCCATTTAGAGATTTTTTATACCACATTTTCATCTCATAAGAAGACTCCTATCAATTTCTGGTCCTTGACTTAAAACTTGTACAACCTAACAAAAACAACGTAATCATTATTTAAGTCCTCTGCCCTATTAAACTACTATCAAATATAACATACAACTTTAACTGTATAGTTAGTTACCTTTTACACTCAGCCTAAGCCTTGAGAAATAAAATGTGCTTCCTTTCAAACAATGATCATTACTAAGAACTTCAGCTCTATCCTCTTAGCCAACACTCACTATTGGCCACTGACTAACTTTTCTGTAGTCAGATTATTTCTGTGAGCGTCACCCTTTAAAGCAATGATCATTGGACTCCTGTAGAATTAATTTAATATCCAATTTCTGGGTTATGATAACCGGTCAGCAGCACTGTTTGCTATCAAATAAATGTTTCCTTTTAATGCTGTAAGAACAATACTGTATGTTAAAAAGTATCATTGTTCTTGGCAACGTCTACACCAACATGTTAAAAAATTAGCATGCAACTTCTTCAAACTTTTTGGACCAAAACTATTTCACAACACTATTTGTATGAAAAGCTTAGCAGCAGCGATCATTAGAAAACAACGACAGTGTCAGTTCAGTTCAGCGAGGGCTCTCCCATCTCTCATAATTCCCATTTAAATAAAGCCTAAGCCCTCATGAATCTCTCTGCATTTGCTTCTTAAAATTCATGAGAAAGAGGTTATACCTATTGCACCATGCTCAGCTATCCTTCAGTTAAGTTTGTACACTTTGTGTTTTTAAATCTGGGATGCCACGGAAGTAGCTTTGATTGAAGCAAGCAAGCAATTTATTTATATAGCACTTTCAGATCAGCCCCCAGCTGAACACAAAGTGCTGTACACTTGACATGCCAGAAATGATACATTGAACATGTTAAAAAATAAGAAATAAAAAAAATAATATAAAATAAATTAATAAAAAAAAAAAATAAGATTATTAAAATGACATTTAAAATAATAAAATTAGTACAAATAGCAAAAACAATAATAAAATAGTATAAAAATGATGATGAGAATTACATTTAAAACAACTGACACTATTTATCTTATGGTTCTTTTTGCATTGCCCCTCAGTTCATCACTGTTTCTATGAAACAAGCACACTTAAATGGACCCCTCTTCCTAAAGGCTCACTTTATGCTGATCGGCAGTCTTTGTGGAAAAAGTAGATGGTCATCTGTCAATATAAAAACCATCAGATTCAAAACAATAGTGGGTAAAAGTGCCTTTGAAAACTGCAACTTGTGGACACCACAAATATGTGCAGCAACGATGGCTACGGCAGGGCGTCTGTGTTTTGTAAATATTAAATACATTAACTCCTACTTTGTTATATAACAGTGGAAAAGTAGGTCAGTCAACTATTGCTATACAGGTCCATGGGAATCAACTTGCATATGAAAACGCTAACTGACGTGGAAAACATCTGCCATCAGGGAATACCATATGTAACACAGCAAGTAGAATATTAACAGCTGCACAGGAAAGGCACCTCTCTGACGCGAGAGAGAGCATTTCAAAAGGTTTAGTCTTTTATTTTGATAAATGACCAGATTCTCTATGTCATTTACATGTGTGATTTTGTCCCCTCCTGACCTGCTCTGTGCAGCCTGATATGGCTTCCAAGCAAAAACAGACTATTAGACACAGTTTCAAGCAATGCCGTGTGTAGAGCTGCTTGTGAAATGCACTGCCATCAGCTCTGGCATAAGCCAGAATGCAACATAGTCTCACCCAGCTGCATTTGTCGCACCCAGAATAATCGCATATATGGATATGACAGAAAATGTAAAGAAGAAGAATAGAAGCCACAAGGAGAATTTTGTTTTTGTTTGTCTTGGTTTGTGTTTTTTATGATGAGTGGGAAGAAGAAAGAAGGAAAAGGAAGACAGAGGTGTGAGCTGACTGCTACACACTGTGGCCTTTCATAATATCGCCGATGATAGCACAGAAAGAAGACAAAGCCTCTACATGGCTGACCTGTGGAGGAGGTGAAACCTCTCTGCTAAAAACTGAGGCGTTAACTGATAAATTATTGTGTGTGAGCTGTTGTTCCTTTTTTGTGCGGCCAAATAAGCTACAATCCATAACAAAGACAAGTGTTTAAAGCTAAAGCCTGCTTGCACATTAACATTTTTTTTCTCTTGTATTGCACACCTTATATGGGGAAAACTGCCAAATGCAAAATAACGAGTGTACTGCAAAGTGTTTGCATGTTATATTGTAAAACTCATTTTCAGCGAGGTCAGTTGACATGCACTGAATAACTATTGCACAGTGGTGTGCACACAGGTCCATACAACTACCTCCAGCGCATCACAGGTTTTCTAAAAATACAGACATGCTAAATGGGAAGCATACACTTTCAGCATATACACTCATTTCCTGTACTGAATCCATAGTAAAAAAAAATCCCTGCCTATAGAATAGGGAAAAATGTATGGTTGCTGGAAGTTGCAGGCTGATGCTGGGAGACATCTGTCGCACCAAAAACCTCCTAGCTGGTCACAAACAGATTGAAACATATTGCCGCAACCAACACATTTCAAAAGGCAAAACCTTTATGCTGGAGACTCACTTTTTGCTAGCGACTGGTGGTTGTCAGACCAACCAGTGTCTAGGCCTGTGTGACTACAGCCTTCTATGAAAAAACAGCTCTGCTGTTAACGCAATGTCAAATTAAAAACAGAAAACAGAAAAAAAAAAAATGCTGCTGGTCTGCTTAGTGTTTCATGATCTTGATTGACAACTGGCATCTTTACCTTTCAGGCTGTCCTGCTCAGCTCTCATGATGTCAATCAGGGAGCTCTCCAGAGTGTTCATGTTGAAGCTGTCAAATGACCTGGTGCGCTCCTAAACAGAGGAGAGAAAAAAGAAACACTGTCACATTTTTAGCCTGCTTCAAAGACATGCAGTTAACACAACTATAAAAAGAAATGTGGTAACCAATGGTGTTAATTGTTAAAGCGCAGCAATGAAGAAATTGCCTTATTAATGCGACAATGACTTGGTTAAGATCTAAGCTGGCCAAAGACTGTCTTGCCACAAGACAGACATGTTAGAAAATTTACACAATGGTGAAAACTTCCCGCAATACTTAAAGACTTTTGACCAAAAAGAGTTAAAAAAGGGGAACAGTCACATGCTTTCCTGTTTCTTCTCACCTCACTTGAGCTTGTTTCAAAGAAAAGACTTGACAGAAAGCTTTGTTTCTCTCAATGTGAGAGACTGTACAGGTACACATAGACTTAGTATTGGTTTAAATCGTTTTAAAAGTAAGAAATGAGAAATAAAAAAAAGTTATAGCATTTTTTTGGCTCACGTTGCGTTCAGCTTTATTGTGTGGGCCTAGAAGGACTCATCCCAAAGTAGCTTAAAAAATTATCTGTAGGTGTGTATCTACCAATGGGAAGAAGAATTAAATGTTGTTCTTTTCTTTTATTAAATCTAGCTTTTGCTCTCAGCAGTTGATTTCTCTCGTCTTATAAGATGCTGTTATGTGCTTAATTATTATGTGTTTAATTCAACCCTAATTTCTTTTCTTGCATGTTTTTGTGTGCTTTTCCTGCTGTGCAACTTGCAAAGTAAACACAACTAAGCAATAAACAGACTCGTTCGATGAGGCAACATAATGAAAGTCAAGAGAAAAACAAGCAGTCAAATGAAGCATGAGCCAAGCAAATTCCTGGGCAAAAGCTTCGTCACCTACAACAAGGGCATCCTTGGCATATCAGCCAGCCACACTGGATATAATTGTATGCACACACAAATACGTGTTAACACGCACACACCCATACGATGTGTATATACAAAATATTCTCACACGAAAAACATGTACCCATAAACAAACACACACACTCCAAGTGGCATGCTGATAAGGTTTCAGTACCGACTCCACCTCAGCTAGACAAAATATGCAGTCTATGTCAACAACTTCTAAAGAAAGTGATCAACTCTTTTGGTTTCCATTCCTCTGAAAGAACCAAAAGTTAAATATGAAATAATTATTATTCGCATCTCGCTTTTCAATGTCTCATTGCTTCCTTCCTCCTCCTTCACCATTTTCCAAGTCATTCTCTAACAAATACCAACTTCAAAAGTAGAAATGGCTTAAAAACCTTTTCTATTCCTCATGCATGTGTCAGAGATCTCATACTTGACAAAGGCAGCAATTGTTCTTGCTAGAAGTTGTTGTTCATAGGCTGTACCCTATGACTAAAAAGTTTAGTCATGTTTATTCTCTCAAAACTTGGTCACGACTGAATATGCATGCCCTACTTCCAGTTTGGTATCTAGTCCATCGACTACTTGATTATTTAAGGGGTTTTTTAAATGAGAAACAATCTCCAACTAATTTGTAGAGCGGCACTCAAAGAAAAACAACCGTTAGCATTTTGTGTAAATATGTAAAAACATAAAATAGATTACTACAATTTAACAAAAAAAATAAAAAATTTAAAAAAAGACAGGAGAAGGAATGGCTGCCTAACTACCAACTGTCATGCTTCTAAAATAACAATGCCAGAACACACCTAATGTGTTCAGGTTTAACGCTGTAAAAACATCCACTTAGAAGCAATTGAACCTGACTGGATGATTGACAGATCAGACTTCCAAACCATGTCAGCAACGCAATGTTAAAATAACAAAAGCATCAGTGTGAAACAATGTGGCCTGTTTCTTTTTAAACCTAATCGGCGGACAGTTCAGATGAAATGTGGAAAACTCTAAATCCAAATTTAAAAACTATAAGCAAAGTAAGCAGTAAACTCATACAGTTCAGATGTAGCAACAGTTCGAATGATGGTCAGAAAAAACGGAAGAGAAAAGTGTTAAATAACTGAAATAAAGCATGGCACAGAAACAAGTTCACCGTTTCAGACAAAACAGAGAAAACATCCTGACAACAACACTACACAGTCAGCTCTGCCCTGGGCCTGACTGATAATGGGCAGAGAATTACCCATCATGTCACTAAGGCTGCATTATCAGTCACTCTTTAAATTTACTATGTTGTTTCTTCAGCAGCATCTATGCAACGATCTCTGGCGTTAAACCAGCAACCAATTCGAAGCCTAACGGCAAACTGCAGGCAGTGTCAGAAAAGACTAAGAAATGTTCATTGTCCTTTGTGTTACCATGCTAAAAGGCTCAGAAGAAACACACCTATCTAAGTGAACTACACTTCAAGGGTTGACTAGGAGGGCAACACACTTTTTTTCTCTTTTTCTCATTAATCTACCGTCCGGTGTCTGGAGTTGTTCACCAAAATTCAATATCTACTATCTGATCGGCTTGAAGAGCGTGGTTGGGTATCTGGCACACTTGGCTGGTAAAACAGCCAAACTTCCCAGCTGTAGCCAAATTTCTTACCAGCATTTGAGCTGACTACAACAGAAACAACACTGTGGCAGAACACACCCAATGCACTAACTCTCTCTCCCTCAAAACAAATATCAACATGGGGATACAGGCCAGATTGTGTCCACCATTTTCTCATATCCGCTTCAGTATAATATATGCACTTGCGCTATTGCCTAAGGACAAATAAGTCAAACACTCCAAGGCAAGGGAAGCAGAAACAGAGTCCAGGTTTGGTTTCTGCCTTAAGTATACAAGGGTAATGAGTATATTCTGACATGACGACAAATGCATACAAATAGGAAGCGGACAATGCTGTACGCATTTTTGGATTCGCATGCTTTGTGGCATCAGTTTATTTACCATCATATGTGGGCGGTGTAGTATGACAGGGTAATTCTATTATACTGTTTCTGGATAATACAAATTCATTTTGTGGCTGAGATGGACTCAGTATGGTGGACTTGAGGCCTGGCTGGTTCTCTGCAGTTGCTAAGCATTAGCCTGGAGAGTAATTAATCATCAGATTTCTGCATCTCACTCGCTCTCAACAACTGGCCAGCTGTCCAGCAAAGAGCTTATCCCTGACAGATTGCAAGCATGCACAGATGCACGCACATTAGCCACAAGCAAGAAAAATGACGGTTTATATGGTAGTTCTTGTAATCTATGAACACGGCCTAATGCATACACTTAAATTTGCATGCAGCCCATTCACACTGCAAAATCATCTCTTGCAGAAACGTGTAACCCTGAAGCAGTCTATTTGAAGCTGATAATGTAAACAGTGACAGTGCAGGGTTTTTTTCCTTTTACTATGCATGATAGGTGTGAATTGTTGGTTGTATGCAGCAAGGCAACCTTACTCTACCAGGCCCGGTGCCATTTGCTGTTTGTTTGACACTGAATTAAAAACTATGCACCAAACTAATCATTTAAAATTTTAAATTGTCATGACTATTATCCAGAATAAGGATTATGGAACACACAAAAATGGGCTTATTATTTATTATTCCATTACAATTACCTCTCAGATAATTTGACTTTTTCAGCCAGTAATTCTTATCAATCTAAAATTAATAATCAATTCTTTTTTTTCCTTTTCTTTTCTTTCTTCTTTGTTTAAATTGGGACCTATGCATTGTCTAAGAAGCTTATTTGAAATGCTTGACAAAAGCGTACTGGGCCACACATGATTAGAAATTGGTTCATCTGTCATTCAATCTATGGTTCATTAAATTCTGATATGGGTTAGCTTTACAACCAGTGCATAAAGTGCTGCACACAGCACACACTAGTTGCTTAACACTGACTGAAAAAGTAGTCTAGGTAGATCTGGGCTTTGCCATTCTGGGCTCCCTGGTATATTTACACAGAGTCAATTCCAATCATTTTTAGACATCTATAAAAAACAATGTCTATTTTTGACAGGAGATATTTATTTGGACAGAAGAGCCTATCATCGGCTCCGTCTATAACAGAGACCACCGACAACACGCTGCCTTTAATATCATAAAAGCTCAAGTCAAGCATGTTTGGAAAAAACAAAAAAGCAAACAAAATCAGGGCTGGGCCTGGCTACCACTGTGTGACTGCTCCCTCTAAACAGAATTTAATCTTTAGCAGCACCAAACTGAGCAACCTCCAACAGATTTTCATGGCATGTAGAGTCATCAAAGAATGATTAAATCCAACATGCTGTGGGTGATTAACTCTCAACATTAATCATCAATGTCATCTGGCTGTTAAGATAAAATGGAAGCTGTGGCAGGGTAAAGGGATGCACAACATAAAGGCAAAAAAGAGTAAGGATACACTGGTGATGTGTAATTTGTCAGGGCTGTAGAATTTGGAGGTTATTTAATAGTTCGCTTATATTCAATTGTCGGAAGGTTGAGCTTTTAATTACATCCCTGAGATTTGTAAAAGATAGAAAGGCCAAAGAAGGAAGGTAGATACAGCTGTTAAAGAAAGGGGAGAGCAAAAGTGAATAGTGAGGTAATTCATTATAAAAAGAGGGAAAATGTAGTACAGGAAAGGGAAACAAGTTGCTCTTTTGACGCTTGTGATTATTTAGTTATCACAAAATAAATATAAAGTTGATAAAACTCATTCCATCCATGTTTTGACAGGCAACACAAAAGTCCAATGACAATGAGAATAGCAGAGTTTGAGCCACATCAGGTTAACGTGACCTGCAAAGCATAGGAAGAGCAGCAGGTAGTGGCACATGTCTGGGCTCCTGCAACCACGTACAGTAGAACGTCAGGAGTATGAGCGAGCTAAAGGACAAAATGACACCAGAAAATGTTAACAAAAACTCATGCATTACAGAGCACGACACCCAAGAGGACACAGTCCAAGGCTCAGAAGACTGGGACAGAACGGTTTGAATCAACAAAAAAGTATCGATGCCATTTTTAGTGACTTATTTTCCATTCTTAAATGTGGATCCATTTTATTTATTTGGAACTGACCAAAGAATTTAGACATTTCTTTGCGTTCTTCTGTCACAGAACTTTTTAACTGATTAGAGTTGTCACTTTGCATTTTAAAACAAAATAGGTATATATAACAGACCAGAAATAAATATTTAAATCAAAATCAACCTTACATCATCACAAGTAAAAAGTCAAAATTATATACTGATCGATAGACTGACATTAAAGAAAAGAATTGTGATAAAAAAAAAAAATTCCACACTGCTCAGCTCTGGTGATTGTACTAAACAGTAATATTAACTACTCCCAGCTGCCAAAAACAACCAAATACACAGTGTTGTCTGAACAGTGTGTGCGTTTGGGTTTTAAAACAAGTGACAAAGGGAGGCGTTCAAGCAGTATTTGAACTGCTTGGGGATTAGATTAAAACAACTCACTTACTGTATGCATTCAGCAAAGCTACCTATAATAAGACATCTGAACATAAACTTTCCTTTGTCAACTCTTTTTTGTTATATCAAATTTTGCTGAACACATATTTCAGTGACTAATTAGGGCTTATGCACACACGTATACACAAGTGCCCTTTCTTCCTGTTGTAGAGCGTCTGTCAAGGGCGTAAGAAGGGCACAATGAGGCTGTATGATCAGGAGAGTTATGTGCTTGCCGGTGCACCGCTCATTAGTTAAAAAAAAAAAAAAGAAAGTTTTTTCTAATTTAACACCACTGTCACAAGGACCAGTGGTAATGGTTTTAACCTTGGGCTTCAAATGACCGAGAGAATTTGTCTGAAATGGCATGACAGTTTTCATGCAGAACATCACAGGTAGGCAAGGAAGGGTACCTGAAAGGCCTGAGGCTTATCTTTAAAGAAAATTTGTCAGTGTCAGCGTGATTGTGTACAGGAACCATAAGGTGTTGTGTTTAACACAGGCAAATGGGCAGGTCTACAGTTCAATTACCTGATTAATACATCTGTGAAAAACCGCAGCAATAATTCTACCATTTCACCCCCAAAAAAGGGGTTGATCCATGCAAACCATTTGCCATTGCCACACCTGACATCCTAGTGATCCCACAAAAATATATCAGTTTAAGAATAAGCAGATCGCTCCAGGACACAAATGAGCTATGAACAAATAAAAATGAGCAGAAGAAAATTACTTATTGGAATAAATTCAGGCAATAATAAAATAACATTTAGCTTTGCTTACTTGCTAATCCAGAACTTATACTTCTGCTGTAAATTGAAAGTTTTATTTCAGGAATTCACAGTACAAATATGAACGGATGTTCACACATACCTTTCTTATCTCTTCTCAACTGGAGTTTACAAACAATGTTTTCTGTCTACCATTACCAGACATAATAAATAGCTGCATTTTACTCTCGGTTTTATCAGGCACAAAGCAACAGGCCTTGCTTTTTCAGCCACTTCCATGGCTTTGTTTGTCTAACTTTTATTTACTGACAATTAACTCTGGACAGGATAGAGTTTACCCAACTGCACTTCCTCTAGTTCACACAATATTTTCTGCATCATATTTTCATTAAAGATTCAGATGTTAGCGGTTTTCACGCATGTACTGCAACCCTTGGCCTTTGTAGAATATAACCAACAAAGGTTCATGTAAATACTGTATCCAAACACTCAAAAAACAGCCACAGAAGAACTACCCTGAATATGATCTTTAGGCTCCTGAGCGCCATCCATCCAGTTATACATCCATCCATTTTCTTAATCCGATTCACGATTGGGGTTGGGGTCTGAGGTCTGGAGACTCTCCCAACCGTCATGGTGTGAGAGGAGCGGTAGACCCTCGACAAGTCGCCAGTATATAGCAGCACTAACACAGAGACAGCCAATTAACCTAACATGGATGTCACTGGACTGTAGGAGGAAGATTTAGTATCTGGAGGCAAAAGGGAAACATGCAGACACAGGACCTTCTTGCTGAGAGGCGACAGCTCTAACCAATGTGCCGCCCACTCCAGAGCTACAGTATTTTCCAAACATGCATCCATTTTCTTAACCTCTTATCAAATTCAGGGTCACAGAAGAGCTAGAGCCCATGTAAGCTGACGCAGGGCATCCAACTACAAATATTTAAAGCACAGGCTTATCGGGTAAAAACAAATGGCCTAATAGTCTAATATTCGTAGCGCAAACCAGCTTACAACCCCGTGTACTGGTCATTTACAGGTCTGATTTTACATAAAAAGTAGCGTTGTTTTGGTTAAAGCGATATGTAAAACCACACTCTGCAAAGAAGATTTTCTGGACATACACAGAGACAGTTTTAATAATGTGCCTTCAGATAACAGCATCATTATTTCTAAGCTGCACAAACAGTCAGGAGCGCTGTAACCAACAGTTACCCAGGTGGCTTACTGAGGCAATATCCTGTGCTGGCTTCTCTGCCTCAGACCCTGCAGGTCTTGATCTGGTCACTGGCCAGATTTACCAGTCTGAAACCACTCAGTACACCTGACACCGCAGCAGGCTTCTGACCTTGAAATTCACGGGTGAAGAATTAGAGGACAAAGAAGGAAAGAATAACAGATAGAAGAAGAAGAAAATGAAGACTTCCCTGACATTTAAAAAGTACACATTTCTGGTCAAAGGTTATTTACTAAGTGAACTGTGTGCTAGCAGTTAGCAGCAGTGTGTCTGGATAGTTAACCACTGTAACATATCTGACTGGTTGCATACTATTGATTTATTGTGTTTATGTGCAGCGAGTTTATAGTGTAAAGGTCACAAAAGTACTGACTTACAGAAATCATTTATGTTACACGTTTACGACATTAAAAATGCACAAAGAAGCAGATGTTGTGATGAAATAGGAGTTATTTCGTCAAACACAGAAGGCCTGAATAATGCCCACCTGATCCTTCATGTGTTGTGTGTGCTAAAACTCCAACAGTTGAGGCTTACAGGAGAAGGGATGTGACACAGGTCTGTTTAGTTCACAGTTACACAAACTACAGTGTTTCATTTACCAAATCCGGGAGTGCCTTGTGTAAGACAACTTGTGTAATCAGTCATCTGAACAATGCCTGATCTCAACAAACATTGACAAGAACCATTTTAAAAACGGTTTTAAAGAAAGCAAAACAAAGCCATCTTTCCCATAACTTCCTCTAGAGTATTTCTGTAGCTACGGGAGTAAATGGATAGGAAACTGCTTAAGGCAACTGATCAGACGGATGTGGCAATTTTCATGTCACATGTATATGCAAGCATGGATAATGAAAGCCAAACAACACTTGGATAGATGTATTTAAGAGTGAAATATACAGAGAAGGCACTGGCAATTAAATGTGACGCTTGGTTGGCTGTGCAGTAATTTAACAATGGTTTCTACAGTAACCACTTCACCACAACATCATGACCTACAGTACATGCTCACACCAAAATGAAACATTTCAAGATTCGATTGTTTTGTGGTGGATCAAAACTGACAAAAAAAAGAAGAAAAACAACTGATGTGATTCAGAATTTGACAGACTTATAAGCAAATCCTCATTTATATGTAGTAAACTATCTCAGTTGGAACAAATCCTAATATCCACATGAAGTGCATATGAAGTGAATGTTCCAAAGCGGCTGCATTACACAATGCAACAAGCAGCACTGATACAGATCTGAGTGGAAGATGTAACTACAGGCAAAACAATACCGATCCACATCCACGCAAAGCGAGGCGAAAACAAATCTGCGTGAACTGATCATGTCCGACTTGCCATTACGCCACCATGCATATGCTTGAAAAGTACAGATTCACGAAGGAGATGTTCTTGAAGAAAAGAAGCAAAAGTGGAGATTGCGGCAGGTTTCAAAATGAGCTTGAGGACTATAAATATACACAGCAATTTCTTAACAGTCATTGTTATCCTTTTTTGGTTATTGAAACCTATATTTTAAATGTGTTGTTATTTTAAAAAAGGAGTTAAACTTACATAATCAGTCCCTCTCCCTCTCTCAGACATGCACACCGACAGGGAGGCCATTCTACGCCCATCCTCCATCTGCCCTTGCAGTATCAAGGGGGCAAGAGGACAATGCTACTTTAGTTGATCTGATTCAACCACAAGGAAGAACAACATACTGCAGCTCCAGGAAAGCTAGCTTAACTCTAACACCGGGATGTAACAGTCAGGCTTCTCGAAATTGTTGCAGAAACCCAAATCTGATCTACAGGCTGTTTGACACCAGTTGTAACGCTTTTATGTTAATCAGCATTTAAATCTACAAAGCATGTTGGGAACTTCTTTCTCATTATACTTTTTCTGGTCTTTTTTTTTTTTTATTAAGCCAACAGCTTTTTTTGTACCATCCAACCATGCTAATCTGTAATTTTGTGCTCATGAAGACATAACAGCTGCGTATGTGCACCTCTGCACAAAGCAGGGAGGAGGATGGAGACAAAGTGAGACACAGGAGAGCCTCCCTCCTTCCAGCATGAGCAGAAAGTGATGCTTCTATAAGATCATTATAGTATTCTATCACTGATGACCCCGTTCACATATCACAACAAATGATTTTGCATACAGTAACTAATTAACTTAAGAGGACGGATATTAGCTGAACAGGTAATACAGAACTAGGTCACAACATTTGCCCAGTTATTTAATCAATTTAAGCTTTTTAAATCTTTTTCACATGTAAAAACTGTTAATAGAAGCAATAGGATGAAGTTATAAATTAGCTAACTACCTTGTTACAATTTTAGTTATCTTTTTTTTAAACTACAATGCTAAATAAGTGAGCCACCATCCTTGTAATTATGCTGCCAGAAAACTAGCTAAAAGAGAGAGGATGTTCCTAATATTGTCCTCTTAAGGGAAGTCCACACAGCAAGTGTGGTGACAATCAGAGACCACAGAAGGTCACTGACATTTAGTGGCTTTAAGCAATGATGGGGTGGGAGCTAAAAAAGCTCATTTCAAACATTGGATGAACTGTACCAACACCCTGTACAAGACAAATGAGGATGTCTTTTAACTGAATCATGCAAAGCTAGTCTAGTGGAGTCCAAGAATAAAAATATGGAACTGTAAATGAGAATAACAGGCCCCCTTTAAATAGTCTCCTCATCAAAGCAAACTGGAACAGGTCAGACACGAACCTGGGCCGCACAACTACCTACAGCAATTAGCTGTTAACAACATTAATCCTAAATAGCTACTGAGAAGCATGTGCTCCCTCTCTAATGCATGTCAAGACATGTCCGCACAGCCTTCTGGCTGCTGAGCCTGTGGAGTGTTGAGTCATTAACTGCTAATGGACAAGAAGAAAGGTCACAACAAGGATCAGTATTAACAGTTTTAAGTTACTTTGCTTCTTTAGAGAATTTTGGATTCACTGGTAAAGAACGTGTCCAGGAAATCTGCAATCTATACGTTCAGTTAGGATGTTGACAGGCTGCTGAATCTAAAAAGACATGCAGCCACCAGGACTATTTAACACGATCTATTTTCATCCATGACGATGACTACGACTGACACCAACTTGCAGGGACTTTGTCACAACGTAAAAAAGTAAAGGATATGTAGGGTACTTAAAGAAACATTTCACTGGATAGGCCCAGATGGGTCTATAGCCACCTCCGTCTCTTTCCCCTCCTCCTTATAACGACCAGCACAATCAATCATGGGCTAGATCAATAGAATGAATTTATCTCCAGGCCCCTCTACCTCTTTCCATTACAGCTGGTTTCTACATGTGACAGTACAATTATTTAAGCAGTCTTCATTGTATGTGGACCCAGCTTTTAAAATGAATGAACAGGTTGGATTTTTTTTTTATTAAGGGGTGGCCACCCATGCCATGACATGACATACAGTAAGTGATTAATGTAACTCTAAATCTTATAAATCATCAGACTCTATTTTACACAGTGTAATAGGTCAAGAGCCTAATATATGCAAAGCATAAAGAACTGAGCAAGGTTCATGGATCTACAGTATCACCGTTTGTTGCTAATGGTTGTTTACGACTGGAACAAAAGCAATCTAACCATAATGTATTGTTATTCATCACTTAATGCAGATATAGTTTTTGACACTATTGTCTGTCGTTATACCCTCCATCGCCGTCTTCATTTTGTACCTCGCTCTCCCAGTCTCCCATTTTAAAATCTTATCATTTTTTTTTCTGTCCATGCTGTCTTCTCCCCCATTCCTATATGCCCCCCCCCCAATTCACGTGGCACACACCACTGCAGTGACAGAGCCACATTAGTCATCGCAAAGGACGCTCAGCTATAGAAGTACAGAGTCCAATAACAGGTTTAACACAGTAGCAAAAGCATCGTGTAAATCTGTGCCCTCCTGCTGTGTCTAAAAATAGAAGCTGTACCACATAATGCTATAATATTAATAGTTCACATAAATGACATCCTGCTGTTTAATAATTCAGGTGATGAGCAGCTACAACTGAAAAATATTCAGAACCAGACATATACGCTGGACATTCATGCTTAGTATACAACATAATTGGGAAGAAAAAGAGGACAATTCCATACAGTTAGTGAAAATTCCCACTCAACCATCTGAATAAACATCTTAGAGGCAAACTGACCTGAAAGGGGAAGATGTTATCGCTGCGGCCAACTCCATCATCCATCCAGGACTTGGGGTTAAAGCCTGCGGGACTGTTTCGAGGGTACTTCTGGGATGCCACATGGTTGTTAGGGAAGGTCTTCTTCAGTGGGGAGATAGAGTTAATGGGAGTCATCCCGCCATTCAGCCCGCGTCGATAATCTCTGCCTTGAGATCCTCCCCAGCCGCCACCACTACCATATCCTCCTCCGGGACTCCAGGAAGTGGAGGAGCCGGGGGAGGGAGAAGGACTCTGGTAGCTGGCTGGACCCCAGGGAGACGGGGGCTTGTTCAGGCTGTTGGACAAATGCGGCAACTGGCTGAAAGCTGCATTCCTGTGTGGGAAGGGCGGTGGTGGGTGGGGAGAAGCTGGAGAACGCCGATGCTGCTGGTGTTGGCTGTGGGGGTGCTGGAAATGGGGATGGGGTGGGGGAGCCGGGTGGTGCTGGGACAAGGCAGCAGCTGGTCCGATCTGGGGGGAGAAGTTCCCACCAAACCCTGGACTGACGTGGTGTGAGAAGTTCTGGAACAGCAGAGGCCCGTTACTGGCAGACGCCGGGTTGAAAAAGCTGACATCCTCGTTGATGATTGTTGATGGCGCAGGTGGGATGGCGGGTGACCAGTTGTTAAAGCCAGAAAGCGATGACGAGGTTGTACTGGACTGAACTGGGCCCGTACCCCCGAGACCAGATGTCTCCTGGTAATCAAAGCCTGTCAGAACAGGTGACTCAAGACGGAGCTGCTTCTCTTTTCCATTACTGCTGTCAGATGTGCCATTCTCTGTCTTGCCTTCCTCGGACCTGGCTTTTTCCAATTCTGAAATTATCCCACTTCCACCCTCTTGGTGACTCCCGGGAGACAACTGCTGCTTTTCTTGCGTTTCTTGCATTTCCTGTTGCTGCTGTGCTTTGGGTTTTTCTGGCCCCCCCAGGATTTCGTCTTGCACGCTGTTGTGGGTGGCGGAGGCAGGGAAGAGCCAGGGAGAGCCTCCCGTGGTGCCATTCCCTGCGGCTGTGGTGCTGTTTATGAAAGCGGCAGGGCTCTGCGACACATTTTGGTGATGATGAGGGGGCTGCAGATGCGGGTGGATTCGGACCGGGAATGCAGACTTGTTGCCAGTGTTGTTTTGAACTAGAACTCCAAACCCGTAATCCCCCATTTGTTTTCTCCCCCCACAGACAAGTGCTATCCCGTGATCGTTTGGTCCTATAGAGAGAAGAGCATACAAGCATGGCATGCACTGAGTTAGCAGTCACCCACTCACATTAACCAACAGATCAAGGGATTTAGAAAAAAAAACAACTAAGTGAGGGGACACAGAGGCATGGAAATCTCTTTATGTGTAGGTTCTAAATGAGATCCTACACACATATAACATTCACTGTACTGAGGCTTTAGAGCTCATCCTTAAAAAAAAAGCCAGCCAGTTAACATTACATCTTTAGCTAATTATAACCCCGTGACGTTGCCAGATTGTCTACAGCTGAGCTGCTGGCAGCCACCAGTAAAGCCAGAACCACTGCTGTGTCGAGCATATAGTCTCCATTTGGGGACGTTTTACTAACGAAAACCAACTGACAGGCAACTAATTATCACCCAAGAAACGCACATTAGCACAAAATATCAACGAAGGCTGAAAATATTGACAAAAAAACCAACAAAACCGTCAAAAATAAAACACTCGACCTTGTTTGACAGCTGTCAGCACCCTGGGAAGAGCCCACTATCAAAATTAAGTTTATATTAATACGGCTTTTTTATCAGTCGGGCAAATTATTGTTAATTAATCGGTTTCACGCGTCGACGGAGAAGCAGTTTAAATCGCTGTTAGCTGACCAGCTAACTTTTCCATCCGTTGCTAACATTAGCTTGCTAGCTAACGACCGTTAGCACGAATGCTAGCTAGCTGGACAGGTTGAAGGCAAGCGAATAAAACATCTCCTCACCTTCTGATCACCACCTTTCGACCTCGGCGTCGTCTGTGTCGAGATCCTTTCCCTCGGGCTGAGAGCGAGACGGTGTCCTTGAAACAATGAGTGCGGCAGGCAAAGGTTTTCAGAGGCGGTTTTAGTAGCTGACTCGTACAGTGCAGTCGGTCAGCTCTTTTTTTCTCTCTCCCTTCTCCTGACGTGTCCTGCCTGCTCAATGACACAGCTCTCTATCTGCTGCCTGTAATCTGGACCGTATCATCGAAGAGCTTTGTTAACGTGGCAGTGTGTGACTTATACTCGGTTCGTTCATAAAGCCTTATTCGATCGGTTTCATTGTTCGCTTTATTTTCTTTTCTTCTCACTAACTGTCTCTCCTTCAGAGCCAGCCGATCCTCTGTGTATGTGTGCTTGCTTGCTTCTTGGCTGCCCCTCTCTCCTGGAACCGACCGTGGCCGAATGACAGCGAAAGATCAGCCGAGACACACTTCCGCTTCTGGGACGGCCCCTCTTCGCTTACACCACGCCTTCACGGGGCCACACCTCGGTACGCGATTGGTTGGACCACCGGCAACCTCTCTAAAATTCTTCATCATTTAACAGCTATGCGCCAATAATATAACCACGCCGTGCTTTAAGGGCCTGCCCACTCAGGGCAGAAAAAAACCCTCCTCCCATCGCGATCCTGTCTTTTCACGATGCAGCCTATATCAGGTCGTGAGAAAAATGAGAAACCCAACCCCCCCACCAAAGCTTCAGTAAAAACGCATCCTTGGCTCGGGCTTTTTGATCCCTAGCTCATTTGTTGTGTGGAGATGAAACAAGGAGGTATGCTATAATTTTTTTGGTGGTCGTTTTGGTGTTCCTTTTCATGCCTAACTTAAATGCAAATCTCGTCCTCTTCACACTGGCCACTGCACTCTGCAGTATTTTTCAGCATTATCATTTTTGTCAGGTGGCTAGAGACTCCTCTTTTCAATGTTTCCCAATCAGTCAATCTTTATTCAGCACTCATTGTCCATAGAAAGAAATACACCCACAAAGAGACTACAGGAGTGCCTCCAATAAAGACTGATGTTTTGCCAAACCTGATATCCATTTAGCCCAGTGATCTCATTCTCAGGCGTGTTGAGCCTGAATATAAATTTAAACATGAGATTTCTTAATAAAGCTTTAAATATACTGATTCTAGCAGTTACAAGCATCTCACTTGCCATTTTAGTCTCTTTAGTAACAACCTCATGGCATCATTATAAGCTACATGTAGCTCGCTTCCCTGTATTTCATCCACAGGTGTTCTGTATACAAATGTGTACAGTATGCTCTAAATAAAGAAATATTCACTCATTCTGTACATGCAGTAAATTTGCATAAGAGGATGTTCGCTTGAGCATACATTAACAGTCATGCCTATAAATATTGTTGTCATCTGTCATTGGATCTGCAGAAAGATCTGCAGGATATCTGATCTCATTACTGACAGTAAGATTATTATCTGACAATGTAAACTTTGGAAATCCGAGATAGATTTCCTCCTTAATCTATATAGAATCTAGAAATCACATCGCTCTTACAGGCATTGCAAGTAATACGCAGAACATATGTGAAGTAGCTGCTGGAGAGAAGCACTACTAGGACTGAAGACCACAAGATCATCTGCATACATGATGTGGTTCACTAAATTTACAGGCTCTCATATTCTTTGACACATCATCGACATAAAGATTCAAAAGAATTGTGGATAAAATCTCTCCTTGTTAGACAAGGAGTTATGTTGCATACCAAAAGAAAAGCTGGTTAATATAATATCTCCTATCTGTGTTACATCTGTACTCACACTGTCTTATAATAGGTTTTATTATGAGAAAACAGCCTATTCAATCCAAAATCAAAAGCAGCTGTCATGTAATCATACAGTTAAATATGTAGTGACAACCAGGAAGCAGATTGCTTAGCAAAAAAGCTTCATGACTATCAAATTGTCCCATCTACATTACAGGAAAAACAAGAGCCAGAAAGAGAGCTTTAAGTTTTTTAAACCCATTTCACCTCTCATCCAAGAGGCTCTTTCAGTTCAAAAACCAAAAGTCCCAGGTATTTAAGCCCTAATGCTGCTTAGGAGGTGGTCGTTGACACACTATTAATCACGTACGTCATCACATGAGACAAGGTGTGAAAAAAGGCGTGGGTCATTACCACCAGAGGTTTCAGGTGAAACCACTGTGAGACCTTGCCCCACCCTATCATGTGACCTGTTGAGGTTACTTGATGTGAGTCAGGGTTGAGGCACCTGCCGTAAGCCACCACCTCCTTCGATGATGGTCCTCCACAGTGGACATAGGTGGCCTCTTTTACTCCTATTTCAAACCATCTGTCACTCCTCACTGCACTGCGCAGCGTACACTATGTTGCTTAGTTTCTGTTTGGGAGCTTTGTTTTACGGATGAACAGGTTTATGTCCGAGGGTGTGGCTGGGTCTGAAGTACAGTATGTACTTGTGTACACGTATATGTTCCTTTTGTTTCCCTTCTGCCATAGAGGGAACATTTTCTGTCAAGTATGGCAGGGTCCTGATCACCCCAAGTTTGTGTTCCGGAGGGTGGTGGGAGTTAAAAGTACAGATTTGTGTATGTGGGCTTCCAGTGAACTTCAATGTTAAGGCTTATATCCTTGTCAGTGTGCACAGCACAGTCCAGAAATGACAAACTATTATCCTTTGTACATTACACAAAATACACAAATCCATTATATTAGGCAGATTACAAGTGTCAGCTATGGTTCTATCTTGTGAACCAAACTTCATGTATGTAGTATATAAATGCTTTATTCATTAAATCCGTCCGTCCGTCCATCCATTTGTCCGTCCATCCATCCGTCTGTCCGTCCATCCATCCGTCCATCCATCCATCCATCCATCCATCCATTCATCCGTCCGTCCGTCCATCCATCCATCCGTCCATTCATCCGTCCATTCATCCGTCCATCCATCCGTCTATCCATTCATTCTCTTCGGTTTTGTCATGGTCCTGGGTCATTTTGACCCAGCGTTTTGTGTTTCCTTGAAGTTCATTTGTGTGCCTTGTGTTATTCTGATTTTGTATTAGTTTAGGGTTGAACCTGAAGTTTGGTGTATATTCAGCCCTACCTGTGTCTGTCCTCGGTGCTCTGTTCATGTCCCTGTGTTGTGTTGTAAATCAGTCTGTGTGTTCCGGCTTTACTTTGAAGGCTCGTGTTCTGGATTTCCTGTTCTATTCTGAAGGTCTGTGTCTGTTGTCATTGTGTTCAACTTGTGCCCTCCAGTCATCATGTGTATTCAGATCAGCTGTTCTTCCCTCCTGTGTGCGATTACCCGATTACCTTGTGTGTGTGTATATATAGTGGGTGTCGGTCTGTGTTCGTGGTCGGTTCGTCTGCGTTCTATGGTGTTCCGTTCCTGTCTCTGCGTCTCTCTGCCCCGCACCCCTTTTGTATGGTCTCAGGTTTGTCATTTAGTTCTCCCAGTGTAGGTTTCTTCAGTTGTTTTGTCATGCCTCACTGCCTGTTTTTGTCACTGCCACCTTGTAAATAAACGTCACTCGAAACATCAGTCACTGCCGCATTTTGAGTCCTCCTTTTCTCCAACACCACACGGCTCACCCCGCCAGCCGTGACAGGTTTATCCAATTCAGGGTCAAGACAGGGCAAGAAGCAGGGTGCCGATACCATTTTAGCTTCAAATTATTTTGTTTTGGTTGATTATTTTAATCATTTGGCACATTTTTCTGAGATGTTTCAATGAACAAGGAGCATACTAGGAAATATATTACTTTTACCTCTGACTCTGGTCATAGTCCATTGTAGTGATCAGAAGCTGGAATGAAGATGCTATACTTATAGTGTGTGAGAGAGACATAGTATGTTCTGCCCCAGGCCCTAACAGAGTTTGAAGCCTGTGGGATAAAGCACCCTTAAGAAATAGAGCTATAGGTGCTTGTGTTTTCACCTTTGCACAAAGCCAGGTTAGTGTTTATGCTAACAAAACGTTGAATAAGCCTGCTTGTGTCCTGATTTAATGGACAGAAATTAGAGAGGAGACAATCTTATAATCTCAAATTCAGTAAAAAAAGCGCTCAAGAAAAGATTTCTTCTTTTGATCTAAAAAAGCAATTTTCTCCGTGTACAGTATTAACTGACATCTAAGATTGATTTGATTCGTCATACCAATATGAATCTGTCCCAGTTTTTTCTAGGGTATCACATGTAGCCCATTTAAGAGATGTGGTTGTGTCTGCTTTACTCTGTCAGATGACCATCCAACCACCTTTTTTCCTTCATCACCCACCCACACCAATAACCTTCTACTCCTTTTATCTGTTTCCCTGTCCTTCTGTGTCCTTCTCTCTTGTATGGTCATTATCACAGACAGGTCATCAAACAGCTTTGACTCTGTCAGTCTCACTGACCCTCAACTGGCAGTATTACACGCAAGCTGCAAATGGCAATCTCATAAATCTGTCACTTCAAATCCAGCTGGGAGAGAGCGATAAATTAGGGGAACATGCAGTCTCCTGCATTATTTAATATATACAGGAAGGATGAACAGGCCATGGAGCAGGTATTAGCAGGGTTAAGGAGTGACCGGATTAAAGCAATCAGATTAAGAGAATAGATTGCAGATGCCTGATAATGTGGCCATTCACATTGTGCTCAGAGGTTGGCGTGAGCTGTGCAAATACCCGTAGATGTGTACAAATAAGACAATATTGCAATAAGAAATCCATCCACCTACCCTCTGCCACTTGATCTGGTTGTGGAGACAGTTAAGCCAAGATGCCCAGACTTCCCTCACCCAGCTACTTCCTGCAGCTCTTCTGGGGGAACTCCAAGGTGTTCCCCAGCCAGCCAAAACGCAGTATGTCCAGAGGCCTCTTCCCACTTGGACATGTCCAAGAAACCCTCACATATGAGGCATCCAGGGGGTGATCAGATGCCCGGACCACCTCAACTGTTTTGCAGCGGTTCTGCTTAACTGCAGCCAAACACTCGTATCACAAATTTCTATCATCATTTGCATTTCTTCTCCTCATTTTTTAAAATGTCTGTTCTGTTCCGCAAACAAAACTGTTCAAGGGAAATCTTCATGCACTGGAGGGTGAAAAACAGCAGGAAGAAGGAGTAATGTTTTTTTGTTTTGTTTTTTTTAAACCACAAATGAGATCCAGCTTTCTGCCACTCCTCATGCTCTACACTACAGTAGTATGAATAAAGAGTAGAGCATAAGGAATTCTTGCTTGGAAACAATGCCAAATATTATTTTTTGTTCATGTTCTGCTTCAGAAATATTTATATTGAATTTAAGTTGCACAATTAAATCCTCTTTTTATATTCTCCAAAATATAATTAAGCCCCATGACTGTCTAAACATAATAAAATAATCATTTTACCCCTACTGCTTTTGTTAATTAGAGTATCGTGTCCACAGTAGCTCCATCCTAACAGTTTTATCTTAAATTTCTATCATTATACATGCGACCTCCGTTTCCCTTTTTCATCATTCTTCAATCTCCACTCTGGTCTGCAAACAAAACTGCTCAAAAGAAATCTTCTTCATACACTGGGGGGAGAAAATCAGCAGGAGGAAGGACTAATATTTAAAAATCCTAAATGTGATGGCCCTTCTTGAGTGTAGGACACAGTATTCCTTTCACAGTGGGGCAGATGATTAGGCAGAGTGCTCAGTGCTGTAAATGGATTTCTAGGACAGAATAACCGGTCCCGCTGGCCTCACTCAGGAGACAACACCCTCTCCTCCTACTGTCCCTTTTCTCTGCCTTTTGCTGTCTGTCACAAAAATACATTGTTTTGTTCCAAATTCTTCATGCCCAGAACAACCCTAAAAAAAAGCACGAGGCAGAAGGGGAAGTAAATTACATATTTATGAAACTATTTATAAGACCTACTGCGAATCTACAGTTTCAGCCTGAAATTCGACTTTTTTCAAAGCTACCGAGATGTGTAATTTATCTACTGTATGAACTTGCTAATAGCCAGTTTTATCATGTATTCACTTTCTGGCAATGGTTTTCTGTGCGCTCTGCCATATTCAAGAGTGGATAGGTACTATGAATAAAACATTGAATCCATTAAAAAATTAATCACCTCTACCTAAGGCATAATTATGGTGCAATTCCTCCCAGAGTGTACGCGTGCATGTGTGTGTGTTTGTGAGTCAAGTGTGCATTTATAAGCGTGCACAGAGGTGCCTGAGAGCAAATGCATACAAGTTCACAATATTTGATGTTTAATTTCTTAAAATCTCATTTCAACAATTTCCTGCTGTTTTGATTTTTGGTAGAAAATTCTGCAGCCAAACCCAAAAGTGCATAGAAGACAATTCTGTATTCCCAAGTTTACACATGAACAATACAGAATTTTGACTTTGACACCGATTGTATTTGTGTAAATTATGTAGATGTTTACATGTGTAGTGTTGACCAGCGTAACAAAGCCTTATGGTGTGCTATTGTAGAGTTGTGTTTGGGTCCTATAAAATATTCATTTGGATCGGGCATGTGGCTGAGAAAGAAAACCGTGTGGGTAGTTTGGGGATGCAAAGGACCTTGGGGTATGGATGGGAAGCTTCTCATTGATCTATGGGTAATATTTATAATCACTAACAACCTCACTCTAAATATAAGCTGAAAACCCCCCAACTTGCTCCACTTTTTATATAACAGAAAAGCTCATCTCCTCAATGTTTTTCTTTTTTCTTTATTTTTTTGCCTGACAGCCTCAGACCCTTCATCCTTCCTTCATCCATCCAGTGTATTTTCCCCTGTTGTGCGCTCCCTGGGGACCCTATACTAATTAAGCCAAAGAGGTCTTTCTGGGTAGCGGGCTGAGATGACTGTTTGAAAAAGACACATGAACTGTGTGTGTGTGTGTGTGTGCATCCATGTGGGTGTGTGTGTGTCACAAAGGCCAGGCTGATTTCATGACTCCACTGGGCACAGAAGGGATAATAAATTACAACAGAGCAGCAGCTGGGGGCCTGTGATGTGAGGGTCAGTGTGCGTGTGCATCGTGTGCATATGTACGCTACACTGAGCAAATAAGTGGTTAAGTGTGTTGAAAGAAATTTCAAATTTCAAAATTTTCCAGAGCAAAAACTGACAAATCTGCAAGTTTTATGTGATAATTATGCAGCTTTCAATATTGGTAAATAAAAAACTAACACAGGCAATGAAAAAAATAGTTTTTAATTTGCTGCATAATTTCAGGAGTGAAAACAATTATTTTATTTGGAGAGGCACCAAAGTCAGAGAGCAAACAGGAACAATTAGCATAACTGTTGTAGAAAATTAGTAGCGGTGGATTATCCGTTATTGCCCTGGTGGTAATCAGATGTGAACAGCACACATCACTGTGAAAAAAGGGTCATAAAGATTTTAGCCTCTATTCAAACAGGGACTGAACATGGTGTCTTGAGCAAAGTGGGTCAAGGATGTACAAAAGTACAGTTGTGTTTGTCCGTCTTTATATCTTTCACTACAGTACATCCCTGTATGTTGAGCTGTTTCTGTAGTATGCACGGCAGCATGCAATTTGTGAATTTGTTGTTGCCATGGTGATGTCAAATTTGGGCGACTTGCTCATTCATTCACGGTTCGTGACATAAAAAGGAGTCTAATTCTGCTCATTTTCATGTTATCCTATTTTTCTTATGAAGCAACGCAAGAAACGTTTCAAACCCATTCATTAGCCAAAGGTTCTGTGTGTGTGTGTGTGTGTGTGTGTGTGTGTGTGTGTGTGTGTGTAAATGTGTAATTAAAGAATGTGCGCAAACGTGGGTGTGAAATCAATTGAGGACCTCTGCCTCTAAAGCCAGAGTGGTTTCATTTACCTTCTGGGCACTTCTCCATGGCCGAGGAGTCTGGCTGTGTGACAGGCTGGAAGGAGCCACAAAAACAGTCACTGGATGGAAGTGGTGGCCAGCTTCAAATAAAAAAAAAAAAACAACCTATGAAATACACCATTTTTAGTTCTCTTCCACATGATGTGTGATGGGATGTATTAGGGCCACATTAAGATAAAAAGATATTATTGATCATTTTGAGAAGAAAGTCGAAATTTAGAGATTAGAGTTGTTGTTTCAAGACAAACTGCCACGGCTGCTATGGCCTCTACAAAACGTCTTGTGTAGATGAGTTAGCAAAATCGTACTTCAGAATCGGTTTTACTTACAAGGAAATGACTTCTCTTTTAGCACATAAACAAAAGGAGATGGTGCAGAAAACTGCATCTGGTCAAAATGAAATGGCAGGCAGTGGACAGGTGCAATGGTAAGCGTAACCCGATTGCTAAAATGATGATCGAGACTAGTTATCTATGGCCGCTTTAACATAGCCTGATGTAACTCAAAGCTTTTTTATGATGGCGGGGTGTTTAAATTACTGGTGATAAATGGCTGATTAGGAATTAACTCGAGTCTAATATTGTTTCAATTTAATTTAAACCTGCTGACATCGCCAGTTGTTTCTTTGTAGCATAACCGCATTAACGCGGCAAATCTCTGCTAGCGAGTTAGCACGGATCATGGGGCTGCCCGGCGCTAACGCACGGGGCGATCTGCACTAACTCGCAAACGGAGATTTGCCGCGTTAATGCAGTTATGGTGTTAACGTCATTTTAACCAGATTAACGCAGACAAAGCTAATTATTGTTATTTAATTTTTAAACTACCAAGAAGCAGACATCATAGTTCTTAAAATTCCCAAGCCTCACACTATAAATAATGCCCAGGAGGCTGACACTCTTGCCAGCATTTTGTCATATCAGCTGAGCTGAAGCCATAGCTGAAGGACAAATTGGTGGCTCTGCCTCCACTATGAGTGCAGTCCTTCAGCTGTGAGGTCAACAGCAAAACCTGATGTTTGCCACCAGTAACATTTTCTTTTCTTTCAGGAGTCTGAAAATTGCTATTGACCTACAAAATGAGATTATAAAGGTCCACTGACCTGTTAGTTGTTCACCAACTTGTGTCTCTTGTTTAGTCTACGCTGGCTTTATCGTCTGTGTTTGTCTGTCTAGTTTTCCCTTTTGTGTGTTTCTCAACAGATGATTTACCAACACACACTCACTGTGCTGACAGAGGCTGAAAGAAAAAGCAATGGACAGAGAAATGCTGAGTCAAGCCCACCTGAGACTCCCTTTGCCTCAATAAAGGTACAAAGCACGTGGCCTCATCAATAATTGAAAGTTCTCCTTAAAGCTCTCAAAGTCCCAGATGCATGTGTGTTTATGTTGTGTGCTTTTTTTCTTGGACTTGTGGGTATGAGGTGCTCTCTTTTTCATAGTTTATGTGTGTATACAGTTGTGGTCAGAAGTTTACAGACACTTATCATTGGCATAAAAGTCATGGTAATTTGGGGCTTTTAGTGATTTCTTGGAACTGTTCTTTTTCCACTGTGCACAAGTTTGATGTTATTTTGGATTTCTCTAATCCACACAGTATCAAAAGTATACATACATCCCAACCGATATTTGATTAATTTGGTAACCTTTACAGAATTAGTAGAGTTCGTTTAAATTGGACGGTTCCCTGACATGGACCCAGCCGTTAAGTGTAAGCCACAAATTTTGGTTTGTTGTGGTCGAGGTTTTGGGAAGGCCATTCCACAAGCTCAATGTTAGTCTGATTTATTCATTCCAAAACCAGATTTGATGTATGTTTGGGATTACTGTCCTGTTGTAGCATCCAGTTATGTCCAAGTTTCCACCTTCTAGCTGTTGATCTGAAATGAAGGTAAGAATTTGACAGCGGATCTCCTCCTTCATTATTCCATCCATTTGAAAACATCACCTTTTCACGTCATGTGATTATGCCTTGTCTTGTCTCACCCATGTTGGCAGCTGCAAATTTCAGTCAAGACTGAAGGTGTGTATTTTGGAGCAGGGTGAATCGTTCCAGTGCTGCAAACCAAGAATCAACACCTCCAAGTCTGAGGCCATGGTCCTCAGGCAGAAAAGGGTGGAGTCCCCACTCTGAGTCAGGGACTGGTTACTGCCCCAAGTGGAAGAGTTTAAGTATCTCAGAGTCTTGTTCACAAGTGAAGGAAGAGGAAAGAGGGAATTCGACAGACAGATTGGTGCTATGGACGCTAGGACGCTGCACCGGTCTGTTGTGGTGAAGACAGAGCTGAGCGTAAAAGCGAAGCCAGTTGATCTATATCTCCACCCTCACCTATGGTCGTGTACTTTGGGTGGTGACCGAAAGAATGAGATCGTAGATACAAGCGGCAGAAATGAGCTTTCTCCAAAGGATGGCTGGCCTCTCTTTTAGAGATAGTTCAGCCATCCGAGAGGGACTCATAGTAGAGCCGTCTTCTCCTCCACGTTGAAAGGAGCCTTTTGAGGTGGTTCAGGCATCTGACAAGGATGCCTCCTGGGTGTTCTGGGCATCTCCTCACCGGGAGGAGGCCCTGAGGCAGACCCAGGAGAGATTATAACTCTTGGCTGGCCTGGGGGAGGCTTGGTGTTCCCCAGACAAGCTGGAGGACGTGGCTAGGGAGAGGGAGGTCTGGGCTTCTCCGCTTAGGCTGCTACGGCATTATCCTGGCCCCGGGTAAGCGGAAGAAGATCGATGGATGGTTTCTTTCTTGGTCGGCGCCCTATCAGTTCTTGATGATGTAAACTCACTTTACTGTGGACAATGACACTGGTGTTCCAGCAGTTTCCAGTTCGTGACAGGCTTTGTGGTTCTTGAGTTGCTCCTGAGTATCCTAATAAATTTCCTCTCATCTGAGGGTGACAGTCTGTGTTTTCTTCCAGACCTTAGCAAAATGGTGAGACATCTCAATAACTGGAATCCCTGGAATCTGAAGTTGTTTAGATATGGCTCAGAGACCTTCCCAACTTGAGTAAATCTACAACTTTCCTTAGATCTTCACTGAGTTCCTTGGAATTTCTCATTGATCTGAGTATTGGTCAGTCCAATGAGCGCTGTCAAACAATTCCTTTTCATTCTGGCAAAGAGAAACAATCATGATCACTAATGAAAAGTTAACAAGTCATGTCAAGTTAAAAGATGTCACATAACCTTCAGTACCACTTATTAAAAGGTTTAAGCAAGCGTATGTATATATTTGAACCTGTATGTATAGTAAAACAGTCACACTTCCGGGACTAAAGGCAAGTCACACATCAGTCATTTCCTTTTACAGTAAAATTCAGCTTAATGTTACTATCATGCTAGTGTTTGTAGTTAGAGCTGGGTAAGGTTACTTTAAGTACATGTCAGTGCAATGTCCTTCAGTGTGATGGAAAAGCAGCTGTGAGCAAGTCTGAGCTTCCAGTTGGGAGGAGGATGCACAAGAAGAGATAATTTGGCTCATAGTATTTTCAGATCACTCGGAGGTGGAGCTTCAAGAGTCTCTTATCAGTCGACACAGCTGTACCTCCGAGGACACTGTGATGTACTGTGATGTGTGTCAGACGGCAGATGTAGCGAAAAGCATGTGCGAATAATGTGAAACCTACCAGCTGAAGGTTTCCAGACAGGACTACATGTTACTCCCTCCAGCAACTCTGTAATCCCCCCAAATCTTAGTTTACTCAACTGCGAACTGAGAATTAAGGAATTTCTGGCACACGCTCCTAAAGGCTGAACCTTACGCCACAAGCATGCAAAGTGCCAGCCATTTCACTTTGCATTGCTTTGAACTATCAAAGTCTATCACTTGTAGACACGAATTAGGTGTTTTGAAACACCCAGGAGACTTTTCACGTTATTTAATGGTTTGATTGAAAGAAACCTTTTTGTTTAATTATATTTTCTGTCTTTGATTTCACAAAAACAGAAAAATAACTGTGACCATAATTCCATGTGAATATGCAATGTCCAAATTCCAATGCAAATTACTGTATTTCACCAAATATAGCGTGGCGAATGCAAAATGACAGGGGCTTTTCTTGCTGCACGGCTTAGGGACCTACACGTAAAAATGGGGAATTCATCCAGAGAGGGAAATCTCAAAGGATGATGAGATGCTGTCTTTCAACAAAAATCGAAAGGGTACATTTAAGGTCAGGGTTAGGCCAGCATACATGGTTCATCTCAAATTTCAATTAAATTTTGAGTTATATAGCTGTCTTTTTATTTTACCTCATGGCCTGATGTATGAAATTACATGCGAAAAAGTAACAAATACATAGAAGCAACACGCACGTGCACTCACATTTTATTCATACTCTGCTTCATGTTAAGTGGTGTTTAAAAGTGTTTTAAATTTGTGCCTTAAATTTACACCATATGTCATAAATGGAAACTTGTCTGAAGTCTTAGGGTTTGACTTCTCAAATGAATCTATATAAAAAAAATATAACGTAGCCTATGCAAGTGGCTGATATCATTACCAGCATTCATGCTTTTGCATGGTATATTATGAATAAATTACCTTGTGGTGATTTCCCAGAGTTTTATATGCGGTGGCAGCCATGATAGAAAAGAGCGAGGACCCTCCTAGGGTTTGTTTGGTTTTTTCAGAGGCAAACATATTTGTCCTGTCTTTGTCCATTCCTTCACATCCTTTCAAATAGTTTTGGCAATCTCCCTCCAGCTGTTTGCTGACATCTTTGAGTCCTTTTAGTAAAGCTACGATTTTGATTCCTTATATTTTGCTAGCGATTGTTATTTTCTCTGAAGAGTATGAAGAAGAACAAGCTACTTGTTACCTCTAACTCTATTCAAAACGTTTTGTTTTTTTTAACACCAGATCTCCTTCCTAATGCAATCTTACTGGAGATTTGTGCTACATCATAACTGCAAACCCTTCTGAAACATTACGGCATAGCCTTAAATGTATTCATGTCGCATCCACACAGCCTGCAATTACTGTGAATGGTCAGTTCATTACTGTCGATTCCTCTTTCCAGCTACTTTAAGAAGGTATGGTTCTTAATAATAAAAACCATGCCTTCAGCCGTAGCATGTCAGCAAATGCCTGTAATATTTCTGAAACTATTAAAATGGACATCAGGGAATTGTGCAAAGAAGCGTGAAAACCTAAAGCATAAATATATTTGCCCCTGAAAAAACTACAACCACAACAGCATTAGTACAAACCGGATTGCAAAAAAGTTGGGACACTAAACAAATTGTGAATAAAAACTGAATGCAATGATGTGGAGATGGCAAATGTCAATATTTTATTCAGAATAGAACGTAGATGACAGATCAAAAGTTTAATCCGAGAAAAGGTATCATTTCAAAGGAAAAATATGTTGATTCAAAATTACATGGTGTCAACAAATCCCAAAAAAGTTGGGACAAGTAGCAATAAGAGGCTGGAAAAAGTAAATTTGAGCATAACGAAGAGCTGGAAGACCAATTAACACTAATTAGGTTAATTGGCAACATGATTGGGTATAAAAAGAGCTTCTCAGAGTGGCAGTGTCTCTCAGAAGCCAAGATGGGTAGAGGATCACCAATTCCCACAATGTTGCGCAGAAAGATAGTGGAGCAATATCAGAAAGGTGTTACCCAGCGAAAAATTGCAAAGACTTTGCAGTTATCATCATCAACTGTGCATAACATCATCCAAAGATTCAGAGAATCTGGAACAATCTCTGTGCGTAAGGGTCAAGGGCGTAAACCCATACTGGATGCCTGTGATTTCCGGGCCCTTAAACGACACTGTACCACAAACAGGAATGCTACTGTAAAGGAAATCACAGAATGGGCTCAGGAATACTTCCAGAAACCATTGTCAGTGAACAAAATCCACCGTGCCATCCGCCGTTGCCAGCTGAAACTCTACAGTGCAAAGAAGAAGCCATTTCTAAGCAAGATCCACAAGCTCAGGCGTTTTCACTGGGCCAGGGTTCATTTAAAATGGAGTGTGGCAAATGGAAGACTGTTCTGTGGTCAGACGAGTCACGATTCGAAGTTCTTTTTGGAAATGTGGGACGCCATGTCATCCGGACCAAAGAGGACAAGGACAACCCAAGTTGTTATCAACGCTCAGTTCAGAAGCCTGCATCTCTGATGGTATGGGGTTGCATGAGTGCGTGTGGCATGGGCAGCTTGCATGTCTGGAAAGGCACCATCAATGCAGAAAAATATATTCAGGTTCTAGAACAACATATGCTCCCATCCAGACGTCATCTCTTTCAGGGAAGACCCTGCATTTTTCAACAAGATAATGCCAGACCACATTCTGCATCAATCACAACATCATGGCTGCGTAGGAGAAGGATCTGGGTACTGAAATGGCCAGTCTGCAGTCCAGATCTTTCACCTATAGAGAACATTTGGCGCATCATAAAGAGGAAGGTGCGACAAAGAAGGCCCAAGACGATTGAACAGTTAGAGGCCTGTATTAGACAAGAATGGGAGAGCATTCCTATTTCTAAACTTGAGAAACTGGTCTCCTCAGTCCCCAGACGTCTGTTGAGTGTTGTAAGAAGAAGGGGAGATGCCACACAGTGGTAAAAATGGCCTTGTCCCAACTTTTTTGGGATTTGTTGACACTATGACATTTTGAATCAACATATTTTTCCCTTAAAATGATAAATTTTCTCAGTTTCAACTTTTGTTCTGTGATTTATGTTCTATTCTGAATAAAATATTGACATTTGCCATCTCCACATCGTTGCATTCAGTTTTTATTCACAATTTGTTTAGTGTCCCAACTTTTTTGGAATCCGGTTTGTATATGTGCAACACTGTTAGCCACGTTGCTGGAGGAGGTGCACATTAGGTGATTTACATTTACCAACGTGAAACAAAGACTTTGCTTCTCACCACATTTTTGATGAAGCCCACTCGGCTGCATATGATGTAGACATCGCTGACAGCATAACAGAGTCAGGACCACTTTGCCAGTGAACTATTTTTATGACACATTTTTAAATTCCACATTGGCTAACTGATAAATAAGTCAAGGTCTAGGTAGATATAAAATATCTTCTTCCTTTCTTATTGACGTGGTTGGGGTATTTTTTTTTTTTTCATTAAATAAAGCTGTCCCTTTGTTTCATGACAGAATTTATCTGCATATCAGTTTAAGCTTTTGATATGTCCCTATTTGTAAAATCCCCTGTTTAAAGCACTGATTGTGTAAATTCACAAATACATGTTGTGGTTGTTGCAACCCTGCTGAGAAAATTCAGTGTGATGGGTATTATCAGGTTCGTTTGGCATGCTTTTCTAATATCGAGAATCAGTGGGAGTTGCGAGCTTTGGAAGGAATAAGTGATTCCTCCTCGTCGAAGATTTATATTCTGACAGCCAGATTGTTCTATCCTAATTACTCCTCCAGATGTTTCTGTCCCTGCCGCAGTCCCCTTACACCTTGTAGCTCTGCCAGCCAAAAACTAACTGGGGTTAAGTCCCTAAGTCGTAACGTGCTGAAGCCTCATTCCCGTTCAACTCAGGTGTCTCTCAAACTTGGTACAAGAACATTTTGAACTAGGAGCCCTAGCTGAAATAAAAGACATTAATAGCTTTCTGGTTTAGTCCATTATAGGGTTCAAGCCTGTATGTATTTAGCTAGCTGGACGATACAAGGGCAAAGTTATATAACATGATATGCCCTAAGATTTTTTTTTAATGTGCTATTAAAATGCTGATCTCAGAAGACTGAGTAGTTTTCTAAATGATCTGAGGGAAGGCTACTGTAAAATGAAGGTCACAGATCCACACAAGGTCACAGGAGTTTACAGGATCTAATTAATCCATTTTGATACGGCTGGTTGATGTTTGTTTTATGAGCTGTGTTAGCATTATTATCAATGAGAAAATCTTGATGACCTTTGGAGTGAGCAAAAGTACAAGACAGGGCCCTTTAGTAAAGCTATTGAAAGCTTCCCCCCAGCTCCAAACCCTTCAGCTTACCCCCAGGATGTGTTGTGTTTATTGACACAATCTAACCCACTGGTAGTTAAAACACACATGATCGCACTACTCATCAGTCTATGGGGTCATGGAGGCACACAGCAACGTGACTTCTGGGTGGGGTGCAACGGGTTGTCTCTGCATGCATGCTTACAAAGCATTTTGTGTGCACTGATGCATATCTGTATCATGCATTCAACAAATACGCTCATTAACATGCAGCATGCACTCTGTGTAAACATACATTAATCATCACGTGCTTTCCTCACACAAAATTCCACAGCGAACCAGCAGATTCATTAATCAGGTTTAATTCTGCCCTCTGAAGGGCATTTTAAAGCAGATCAAACGGATAAATGGAGAGTAAATGTCAAAGTCTCTTTCTTCATCTTTACAGCAATAAAATCTATTTGCACAGTTCCATTCAAAAACAATTAAGTGCTTTACACACACGAACAGTAAAAGTAAATACACTCAAACACCACCGGTAGGTTTCACTTTTCTCTTTTATTCATGTCATTTGTTCATTAAATGGTCATAGAAGAAAAATAAGAGTCATGTACAAATAAACGAACACAAAATGAATCTTTTGTGTGCAAAAATTATAAGAAAGATTCCTGCCCAGAATTAGACCTCAGACATTACTGGGTTATCTCCAGTTAATGACTGAAGATTGTAAAAACTTCATGTTTCTCAGGTGACCTGTTAAGGTTTTTACAGGATTTCCAAGAATGATGGGAAATATCTTATTGCTAATTTACAAGTGTATGGTCATCCGTTTGCAATAGAAATGTTGTGTATTTTAGTGTGTATGCTGTGAAGTTAAATTTGATATATTTGTAACAGGTGTCTGATTCCTTCTTCTGCAGATAGTGGACCCTCATAATGCAGCTCCATCGCTGCAGCAAAAACATTCCAATAACATTTTGAAAAGAGTCCAGCATCATCCTGAGAGCTGATCCTGTAAGCTGTTGCAAACTTAAATGAGACAGGAAATGCCCATGTTTTCCTCCTCTTATCAAATTCAGGGTCGCGGGTGCGCTGGAGCCAATCCCAGCTACCATAGGACGTGAGGGTACACCCTGGACAGGTTGCCACCTTGTTGCAGGGCTAAAACAGAGAAACAGACAACCAGTTACACTCACGTTCACACCTGTGGGCAATTTAAAACCACCAATTAACTTAATGTTACAGAATGCTTATTAATGATGTGACTATGTGACAGAAGTAATAGGATAAATTCTGAAATTTCCAGAGCTATACTCTCGCTCAAATTTAGTCAGATGCAAAACAGATCGGACAGCGCTTCACAGTGTAAATGGATAAAGATCTGAAACACACTGCAAAAAGCAGCCCAAGAGTTTCCCAAAGCAAAGAAATGGAAAATTCTTCAAAACCAAAGTCAGTCCCTCGATCTCATTTCATTAAAGCGTGCTTCCAGTTACTGAAGACAAAACCTGAAGGTACAGAGGCCCACAAACAAGCAGTAACTGAAGGTGGCTAGCAGAGTATCTCACAGAAAGAAATGCAGCCTTTGATGCTGTCCATGGGCTCTAGACCTCAGGCAATCATTGACTGATCCTTTTATTTTAAGTTTTGTTAGCTTGTCTATTTAATTGTGAGCTTCTAAAAAAATACCTTGAATTAAAGCTGAAACTGATTGTTTGGTTTACAATCCTTTGTTGTGGTGTACAGCAAAACAAATTCATCGAACTGTATATAGATTCATTTATACCATTCAAACATTACAGGCCTGCCATCAAACACCCTTAATCGTGATGCCTGTCCAATGAAATTTAGATCAAATGTATAGGAATTGTGCATTGAAAGATGAGTGGTCTATCTTAGTAATCTTGCTTAGCATGCTAATGCTATTTCATTCCATGTTAGTCCATTCTCTATGTGTGCTTATTTTAACCCGGTCTCTCTGTAACTCTCGTTCTCTTTGCCAGCAGTAGTGGACAGATGGTTAGATCAAACCCCATCAAACATTTACAACCTCACTGACACAGCCTCCTCACGGACGCTCACTCCGTGACATCACAGAGGTCCACCCATACCACCCCCACATGTGCATACAGATACAGTAACTAACCTTGTTGCAAGCTTAGAATTCTTTTATTTTGCTGAACTGTGAGTTTAAATGCATTTTGCAGTAGTGTGAATCGTAGAGAAACTCTCCCCTTCAACACTGACAGAAACGATCCTATATGCTCCACTAGACTTCAGGTTCATGCCAGGTTTCCTCTATATTGTTAAGATTTTGGTCAAGGACTTCCATCAGGACATATTGAATCCATCAGACTTGTTTTACTGCAGCCTCTAGTCCCTGGGGTCCTGTATCTCAAATAAGCAGAGAAGGACGTTAGAGGAAGGGAGGACAAGGATGATGAGTCAAGAGAGAGAGAGAAAAAAGTGAGAGGAGGAGGAGGAGGATGACAGTGTTGAGGAGGATGGGAAAAGAGAAACGTGTATGATAAGCAGCCAGGCAAGGAAAAGAAGGAGGAGGAGAGGTGGAGGTGGCAGAGGAGGAGGCACGGGAACTAATATGGACAGCTGCACTGCTGTCATGTTGCAGTGTCCTTCAAGCTTTCAGTAAAACAACAAGCAGAGTTTCGCACCCACTGAATGATGACGACAATGTGCAGAAAAAGACGCTTTTCCGCAGAAAAACTCAGAAGACCCTGGGCGTCATTTCGTCACTGAATTCTGCTTTTACCTTCTGACCTAAATGCAGGTTTTATTTACATTGCTATGCACCAATTCTGCTGCTCGGAAACAATATTTTTTCTATGAGAAACACACATAGACACCCACATAAACACGCAGAAACATCATCAGCGCTGACGTGCAGACAAATACGTGCAACAGTTAAAAAGATCTTAATAACCATCGGTCTGTTTCTCTCCAACAATCCCACTGAGATTTGGTTGCCAAGTCAACCACGGCCACGTCGATGACAACCAGGCAGTAGTCAGCTTGTCTTCACCTCTATTGTGAATTCAACTGAGTCAAGCTCACCGCTTGTATTGTGACTTAGTGTTTTGTTCACTTTTCTCAGAAAAAAAAAAGAGCAGCTTGCCATGGTTTAAGTTTACGGTTTTGTTTGCTGGATTAAATTGTACGTTTGTCTATATTATGCCTTTTTGCAAAAATGAGTCACAGCTGTGTCTTTTCCCAGGCTATGAATTGGCTTGATGAGATCAAGTATCTTTCAAGAAGCAGGGTAAAGACAAGTGGTCAGTCTAGCCAAGCCAGCAGGATTTAAAATTGCTAGCTTTACCAACGGGCATAGCAAGTTTACTTGTGAAGCACATTTGAAAAACCACAAAGACCATTTGAAGTGCTTTGCATAATGAAAAACTTCAACGGCAGTAAATAAACTCAGAATTTCTGCGTTTCATTTGCACTCTGGATAGTCATCAGACACCCGATGAAAATAGAAGCCACTCAGAGGCTGGCAGCAGTACTTTAAACTATTTTCTGACACAGAGAGGTGAAGCACTTCACTTTTCTTAACCTTTGTTGGGACTCTACAGTCACAGTTTGTCAGTTGAGGAACTGGAACTTGAAGGAGCCTTCAGCTGTCTTGCAAAAATACTTTTTTCCTTCCTTCTTGTAGAAAGTTGACAGGTCATCCTGAGCTGCAAACAAGATCCATTATAACTCTTTTATAATGACTTTTAACTCTGAACTTCAAAAACTTTCTCTAGGTTAAAATAAGAATAACAACATCTTGAGTCAAAGTTTATCTGAAATACAGGGGCAGGTTTGAGCAAACAAACCATGAGGTTGCACCAGATGGCATGAATAGCCACCTTACTGGTTATTGGAACACCACTTCTTAGACCTGTATAGCACTGGTGTACGATAATAGATGGACATAAAACCATGGTAATGATGACGTATGTTTCAGTGTAGAAATGCTGAACATTTCACAGGATTTTGATGAAATGTGCCTCAGTGGAGAAAATCTGCCTCTGAGGTCAGTACTGCTGGAGCAATGCCTAATGGAGCTTAAAGTCAGACTGCAACAGAGCGAGAGAAACCTCGGGGAAAGGGTGTTACTTTTACCACAATATATTTTGGTACAAAAAGCTGCAATCCAGATGAGATATGTTGTGTTTCCAAACTGCAGGAAGACTTTAAATAGCCTTACCATCAGGAACTTTGCACGTCAGAAAGCTGCCTATAGCATGCTCATACCGTATTAACTACGTGTTACTTCTTTTGAACGAAAAAAAATGTAAAAATAGTTTTAATTCGGGTACAGTTGTCATCAGACGTTTGCATCCACTCTTCATGGTATCTTTGGGCTTTTAATAATTGCTTTAAACTGTTCTTTGAGGAATGTTTTCATGAGTAAATGTAAGGTTTTGAAACCTACAGTAAGAACACTGTAATAGCTGTCAAGCATGGTGACAGTAGCATCATGCGCTAGGGCAGGGGTGTCGAACTCCAGGCCTCGAGGGCCGGTGTCCTGCAGGTTTTTAGTTAACACCCTGGGTCAACACACCTGAATCAAATGATTAGTTCATTACCAGGCTTCTGGTGAACTTCAAGACATGTTGAGGAGGTAATTTAGCCATTTAAATCAGCTGTTTTGGATCAAGGACACATCTAAAACCAGCAGGATACCGGCCCTCGAGGCCTGGAGTTTGACACCTGTGCTCCAGGGCTACTTGTGATATTTGTACTTTGCACAAATGGGATGAAATAATGAATAAGGACGACTACCACCTTCTTCAAGGTCATCTCAAATTAACAGTTAGATGGTTGAAGGTTGGACACAGTTAGGTGTTCCAAAAGGATAATAATCACAAAAACACACATACAAACTTTTTTTCTGAATGAATTAAGCATTAAACTTCTGAAATGGCTTTCCCAAAGCCCCGATCTCAACCCTATTGGCAGTTTGTAGTTTATGTTTAAAAGCCGGGTCAAAGAAATCCTAAAAAAAAACAAAACCAAAATTACCAAGATATTCATGTCCCTGATGAGTGTATGCAAACCTCTGTCCACACCTGCAAATCTGTTTCCACAAGCCCCACTGATAAGGGTGGTAAATTTTCACAAATTTACAATGTGAAGCTTTAAACTAAAAAAAGAAATACTGCATTGAAGCCTTTAATGGTTCAAACACTGGTACTTTACTTACTAGCTGCTTGAATTCCAAGCAGTGATATAACATGACTGAATGGTTTAAAGTTATAAATGCTTCTGAGTAGAACAAAGAGGCTTTTATAGCATATTGTTACACCTCCACCTATAATAATCCATATGAGTCGCCATGCAATTTTTTTGCAGACAGGTAATTTACTCCTAATGACACCGGGCACACAGGTTACCAAAACAGACACAGGCACAGACTAACAGAGGTCACAGTAACACGGTGACGTTGTTTTCAGAGAGGCAGAAGTTTCTAACGCTTGCAGATTAAAAGGCCATCTTTCATATGAGATGATTCAGAAAGATGGTTTGCAAAATATTTCTTTCTGTTACGCCTCCACCCATACACACACATTTCAACACACATACACGCCTTAGCCTTGAGAAACTCAAACCCAGAGCCGGTGAAGAGACTAAATGCTCTCTCCAGTGTTGACAGTGCTTGAGTCATTCTGCAGTGTCCCTGCAGTCATTGAGATGCATAGCGAGGTCTAAACAGAGCTCTGCCAAGTTGTGGGCACCCATTTAACCATCGCAACGAACACGCGCGCACACACGCACATGCAGGCACAGATTCAGAGCGAGGAAGAAACACAGTGACCAGGATCATATTAAAAGGATATTCATTCGGAGCTCTTAATTCTGTGGTGTAAATGCAGAAAATATATGTAATTGTCAAGTTGATGTTTTTTTATTTAGCTAGTTTTCATTTACAATCCAACATCAACACTGGTCATAAAACCTGCAAGAGCATGGCCATGCTAGGTATGCTTTAATTAGGCAAGCCATTATTTCAGAGCTAAATACTAGCTGAAGTGTTCTAGCGTGCTCACAGTGAAAACAGACCACTATGTTAGCTAAACATTTAGCATGCTAACATCAGTCTAGCACAAAACATAGCTGAGGCTTTCAGATATTTGTATGGGTATCCTGGAAAAGTTCTTTCCAGCAGAGCCCAGAGGAAGATTCGGGGAGAAAGTAAAATCATTCAGACTCATATATCTGGACCACATTTTAAGGTACTCTATCAGGTAGGTATTTTATAGTACGGTGGGCCAGTGGACAGAGCACACCTGTTATATTTGGATCAAAACAGTTTCCTCTATTTATTTGCAGACAGGGCGCATTAAAAGCACCATAATTTTTGGGTCAATAAAAATATAAAATGTAGCTTTTAGTTTGCATTTGTATCTTTTACACCTCTCTGCCACAGCAAAGAAATAAATAAAATAAATCTTAGCACTACAAAGGAAAATCTGAAGCTCTTTTACCCACCTGCTCCTTTGAAAAGATGAATAACGCCACTTTTTTAAGAAGCTCAACAATTTCTCAAAATTTCTATTGGGTGTGACAAAAATATAAAGAAACAGGTTGGTTTAAAGGTTATTCGGGCTCAAGCTAAAGCACAAGTTTCCTAAGCATCAGTGTGAGTCTGGTATCCAGGCTGATATTACAATCAGCTTCTATAATAGTGATTTTGTGGAATGAGCTTTTCTCTCTTGAGCCAAATGTTGGCTTATACCCCACTAACCTCAGCTTTTCTTCTTTAAAAATCATTTTACTTTAGAAGAAAGCATCTCAATAATTGTATTTGCAAAAATGCTACAGGCATTCACTTCCTGTAAAGTCAATTAAATTTGCAGCACAATAAGACATCAATTCTAAGTATTACCACCAGTGTGTTAGCTTTGCATGCTAATATTATGCTTTAGCTCAAAGGTGCTCAAAGCATGCTTGTAGCTCCCTGCTGCTAGCATGACTTTACACTCTAGTCTTGTTTAATTGTGACTCTTGAATCATCTAACATTGTTTACTGGGCTGCAGCTACTGCTGCTCTATAACAAATAGCAGTAAGTGTGTCACACTATACTGAACTTAGCTTAAAATTCACCATCAGTCTTTTTATTGTCATTAACAATATGCTTCTATTAATGGAACTGACAAATGTGCAGATAGCTATCTGTTATCACACCTCTGCTGTTGGTTAACTAAGTGACTATGTAGTGAAAAGACCACATGAAACTAGAAATAGCAAGAAAGTTTTTTTTGCATACACATTCAGAAGCAGGTGTGTGTGAGCTGTAAGAAGCAAGAAGTGGAAAAAAGGTTAAAAGGCAGTGGTTTATCTGTATGCATGTAGGGAGAAAGGTTAGCACCATGAGAGATAGACAGAGATGTGTTGTTCTGTAGTAAGATTTCTCTTCTTCCACTAAGTCACATTTACCCACCAAGAACATGATAGTATCTAGAAAGACTGGCAACAGCTGTATTAAATTTGTTGTAAAGAGTCATTGTTGCTGAGTATTAAAACCTTTTTTCTTGTGACCCTGTTTTTTTGGTGTCTGTGTCAGCCAGCGGCTTCCTGTCAAATAGTTATATCAGTGAAAGATGGCCAAATCTGACAGGATGGTTTCTGTACCGTTTCGGGTTGGCTCTGACTCAGAAGGTAAAGCAGGTCATCCACTAATTGGAAGGTTGGTGGTTCCTATCTGCAAAATATTGAACCCCAAAGTTGCTCCTAATGCATTCATCAGTGTGTGAATGTGTCTGAATTTTAGACAGAAAGCACTTAGATGTAGAGAAAAAAGTGCTTGTATGAATGAATGAGACATGCTGTATAAAGTGCTCAAGTAGAGTAGAAAAGCACTATATGAACCAGTCCCTCTACCATTTTTAAGACTTTCTTCCAACATCTTTTTAGGCCAAACTGATAGTTTTGCTGTTAAAGGAGAGAAATCTGACTCTGTATTTTATTGTTTTGCCAAACATTTTGCTAGCATTATATAAAGTTCATTCAATTTTATTTTATTTATATTGCGCCAAATCACAGCAACAGTGGCCTCGAGGTGCTTTATACTGCAAGTTAATAATACAAAAAAGAAACCTTGCAACAATGAGATGACCCCCTGTGCACTTGGCGACACACTCTCAGAAATAGGGGTACAAATGCTTGTCGCTGGGGGTGTTCCTTTTTGAGGGACATTTCTGTACCCTTTAGGCTTGGTACATTTTTGTACCTTATGAAGTTGTACCATCTGAAGTACAATCATGTACTTTCCTAAGACATAAATGTACCTTCAAACTATAGTACAGAAATGTTCCCTTGAAAAGGGTACAATAGGGTACCTATGAGGGTACCCCCCCCAGCGACAACCTATTTCGTACCTAAAGAGACAAAAATGTACCCCCAATAGTCCAAAATATTTGGTTATTTAACCATTTATTTTCGATAATAGAATCACATCAAAGCATTTAAACAACCACAGGAATACATCCTTGATTACATTTGTATATTGCCATAGGACATGTCAAGAAAAATACATTCATTTAAAAAAAGTAAACAATCACATAAAGACATTAAACACCTGAACACAATGTTTTGACGGATCACAGAGATGGCATGTATTTAAAAAACTGTCCACACAAATGTTTTGCATATATACATATACATATATACATATATATACATACATATATATACATACATATACATATGTATACGTATATGTATATACATATATATACGTATATGTATATACATATATATACGTATATATACACATATATATACACATATATACACATATATATATATATACACATATATACACATATACACATATACATATATACACATATACATATATATATATATACATACATACATACATACACACACATACACATATATACATATATATAGACAAAGTGGAAAATGTGCTTGCAATCACGTCACACAGAATACCTCAAGGACACAAACAGCCTATCATCAACTAAATAGGTGTGTAGAGCTTGAAAGTCTAATTCATTTCCTGGATTGAACAGGATCCAGTCATTGTCAACTGCCACTTGGTAAGCATGGAAATGACATTCATAAGTGCAAGGAAGTAACAGTTTCCCACACAATACCCAACAAGTATCAACATTCAAAATATACTTGATTTGAAAGAATATAGGTATGGCTTCAGTGTGTACATGGCCAACTACAAAAACATCCTCAAGTTCATATTTGACACTGCTGACAGATATAGCAGACACACGCTGAAGCACTTTATCCTGAAAATGCATATCTGTAAAACTTTTGTTCATTTCCAGAGCATTCTGTAAGTCACCTGGCAGAGATGAAAATGGCACACTGACACTTGTGCTGAGTGAATGTTCAAAGTCAACAAGCAACCTATCTGAAGAAAACTCCCAGCACTGTTTCATTTGATGACGATTGCTAAGAGTTGCAGTGATGTTTACAAAGTTTTTGCATTTACTCGCTAGATTTTTGAAATATTGATGATTGCTTTCATATCTCATACACCACAAAGGGCGAAGAGGACCATACATCAAAATCAGCCTTGGGTAGTGAATAAGGTAGTGACACTTGGGTGGGGGCATATTTAATAGAGTTGGTTAAGTACCCTGGTGACACTTACTGGCAGGGGTTTGTCTCCCTGGTCTCCTATGTTGACAATGCAGTTCTGAAGAAAGACAAGTGTTTTCTTGAAGTATGCAGGGTAGGTCATGTTGAACACGAAGAAGGTGGAGAATGCTGAGATGTAGGCCTCATCCAGCGAGCGGCACGAGCAAACATCCACTCCTTCAACTGTCACAACACAGCGACACTGTCTTAAGAGGGCAGTTGTCCAACTCTTATCCTTCATTCGAATGGTTGGGTATGGACTCGTGGGAGTATTCTGCAGAAGAGGAAGGAAAAACATTAGTATACAGTATGTTTAAGCAATATGTGCCAAGTGGATTTTCAACAGATTCCTCAAATTACCTTCTTTTTTTTGCTGCAAAACAAAACTGTCTATTCTGATAACCTGTAAATATGGCCCCTATTCCAAACAAAAAGCTTCTTGACCAATGACTGTTGTGGTAGTGTTTGATAAGCTGCTAAAGTTTGACATAATATTCAAGGGCAAAAGCAATCACCCCTGACAGTGACAGTACCTGTGAAGAAGAATTTCCCTAAGGGGACAATAAAGGTCTATCTATCTATATAAACACCAGACAAAACCCAAGAGCACAGCAGCACTGTGGATTAACAGCAGTGTTTCCCCTACATTAGCTTAGCTGTGATGCTGAACCGCAGCTGAATTCAGCTCCATGCCAACAAAACACCGAGAATGAAACTTGTGGCCAAATGCATTGCATCATGCATTTACCTCTCCAAGGATGATGAAATCTTCTATCTTCTCCTTGAAGATGGATGGCAAGAGAAGTGCCCCCTTGAAGTCAATTCCTAGGTCACACAGATGCAAATGCACTTCATTAGATTTTGATAGCATGCAAATTCCCATTAACATGCTCTTCACATGACACTATGGTACATCAATTATCTTTGGAAGAGAGAGCAAATGAATTGTCACAAAATTTACTATTTGTATGAGGTCAAATTAGCACCTGTAATGTCTTCAGCCAGTGCATTCTCTCTTGCCTCCATGTAGACCTTCTTCAGTGGCAAATCCTTGGTCATTTGAAGAACAGCAGTGAAGTTTTCGCTAAAGCGGTGACAGATGTTGTCTTGGCAGGGATGCATTAAATCAACCTCATCACACAACTGGAAATGAAAAGAGCAGAATAGACAAAAGAATGACATTTTACATTGAGGATTTAAACTTTTGACATGTTTAAAGACACAGACTGGAGATAAATGTAAAGTGCTTTAACCCTTGAACAAAAATTCTAAAGCTAATAAACAGATTGATTAATCAGTTAGTACAGAAAATAATAATCAGATTTAGAGACAAAAAAAATCATTAGCTGTTTCCCCAATCATCTTAACAATTCTTGGGTTGCAGACAGTGTCCCTGCGCAGAGCTTACAGCTCTCATATTCGAAAATCCCACTAAGTAGGTGGAATGGTACAAATGTGTACCTTCCATTGTTTAAAATCCCTTTGAGCGGGAAACAAGTTAGATGCGATAAATTTTGCTTAGAAAACGATTTTGTTAATAGCTATATTTACATACTAGCATGTTTTGAGAAATTATTGATTTTTTTACATTGTTGTACACGGTTAGTCACTATTTATTGATAAAACACTCGAATACGGCGGGCAGACAGACGTTGAACATTCCACCAACAGTCTAAATAGTCCACATTTGTACCTTTCTTTGTTTAAAACTTAGCTAACTGCTAGCATTCACCCATGTTAAATCTAGCTCTTCGGACTTTTGCTAACTCTACTGTAAAATTACACGTTGTAATTTTTATAAAAACACAAAATCACACCCGACTTACCTCTAAACCTTTGCGCCTCGTCGTCTGATACATCAATGCCTTCTTCCATCAACTTTTTAAGGAGCTCCTCCGTCGATAACCCCCTGAGAGTCATTTTCTGCGTCAACGCTAGTCAGCGCGGAGGCGGAGCACTCATCGCTGCTGGCTTTTCAGCCTTTGGGATTAATGCGCGTTGCGAACTTGACACATGGAAATACAACATTGTGGTATTAATGCGCAGTTGTTTAGAAACCGTTATGCTGTCTTGGCGAACTATATTTGTAACTTACAAAATGTAGTCACCGTAACATAAAAATCTGCTTGACATTTTAACTTCCAAAGAACCTCGGTTTAACTTGATGTTGCAAATTCCATAAAAACCTTACAATTAATGAACAATTCTAGGATGTAGTAAAAGCGAAAAAGTAAATGGCCAAACATAACAGTAAAATGATTTCACGTTTTTGAAGGCTACAACCAAGATTTAAAACATTAAAAATTATAACTGGAACTTAATAAAATGGAAATGGACCAGTTTTTTTAACATCATTTGGTTGTGCCTGCATGTCATTGTGGTTTTTTTTTATATAATTTAACATAACTTACACAAAGGTAGGTTACAGATATTCTTTGCATCATAGGATAATTTACGTACAGAGGAGAGGACCAACAGATTTGATTATAACATGTAGCTTTTATGAGCACACTCACATCTCATATGAATTTTACAATTAACCAGGCCCATCCAGATTTTCACATGCTGACCCATTACCATATTCTGCCACTGTCACTGCAGTACAGGTCAAAATGGTACAGATTTGTACTTTATTTCAAATTGAACCTTTAAAGGGGCATTTCTGGACTTTTAAAGACCAGTATTATACTTTTAAGGGAACATTTTAAAAAAATGTACCTATAGGTACAAAAATGTTCTTCTCTCGTACCTCTATTTCTGAGAGTGCAGTAGGAAGGAAAAACTCCCTTTTAACTGGAAGAACCCTCCAGCCCAGCAGAACCAGGCTCAGGGAGTGGCAATCACCTATTGCACATGCTGTGGAAGACAGCCAGAGATTAATAATAACTAGTGATTGAATGTAGAGTGATGTATGAACACATAGTGAGAGAAAAAAGGTGAATGGTGATCTTGAGCCTGCCCATACACTGGCACTCAAATTTTAAATCGTCATCTGGAAACTGTAGCATATTGTGATAATTCATTCTTTATTTATTACATGAGTTGCTGCCAGAAAAAGACCAACATTCATCACACACAAGTGTCATGCGGAAGGACACTTGAAGAATCTTGCTATTATTGCACCGGTGTGAAATCTTTTTTTCCTCAGTCCTCTCCTCAGCCATGCTCAGAGCAGAATGGATCTTTTCTTTTCTCTTCTTTTCACAGAAAAAATTATAATCACATGATCATGCTCTTCTAATTGGGGTCAAGGAGAAATAATCATTTAAGAAGAAAGATCTCCCTTCTTCTCCTTTTATCGCCTTGCCCCTTCATTTTATCATCTTCTGGGGACGGTGTCACAGCACACACACAAAAACGCGACCTTGCTGTTCCACTGCAATTTATAACAATTGCTGTGTGTGTTCTATGTCTGTATGGGCTGCGTGGGCTTGTGTGGATGTGATTGTGTACATTTTACATGTGTGGTCATCTTAAAAGGCCACAAAGGAAGCTTCTTTTTGTTCTCCAACAAAAGCACCTGACAGAAATGTCTCAGATATCCTAACAACTCTAGACTCTACACACACACATGCATGCAGAACAAACACACACACCTGAAGGCAGAAACAAAGGATAGAAGAGCATGCAGACAGCAGAAGCGTGACTGTGCACATGCAACGTCATTTTCTAGGAAGGTCTTTAATTCCTGTAAGAGAGAAACTGCATTGTCATTTCTAACAGAGAAGCCATTTAGTTTCTGACACAGAACTGCAGCATCAACGTTAGCACTGACTAACAGGCACAAGCAAGGTTTCAGGACATCTGACTTTACAAAAAAGTCTTACATTTAAACTACAGTGCAGCAGTTTGGTGACGTCAGGCACTCTTCACATTTTTAAGCTCCTGTCTTTCCCTGACTATGGTTATTTACACTCACACTGCTGATTAACACACCCCACAAAGATTGTGGGGTTTTTCTCAGATGAACGTTAAAACGATTGCTTTTATCCTATTCCTCCTCTTCTCCCTGGAATATAATGCTTGTGGAGTGTGCACTGTATATGCTCTATACACTGTGTTAGCAAACTTAAAGGCTGTATATAAAAGATGGACATTTAATTTGCTAATTGCCTAACTGATTATATTTTATGTGTTTTTGATGTGGGTGGGGCAGAACAGGTTGTATTTGCAGTGTGATCTTCTGAGGATATAAATGAAAAGTTACTGTTGTGAAATTAAAATGAAACAATGCTTGTATAAGATGGGACATTTTAGCCTGTTGGTATTTGATTGCTAGATAATATGATGACATCGTATATCAGGCGATTTAGCGAATTATATCAAGATTTCTTTCACTCTGGTTGTTTTTACTGCAAACGACAGGTAGTATATAAGACAACAGGATTACCATGACAACCTAAAAGTGTGATTGTAAGGGGTTTTTCTGAGATGAATACGGATTCTTCCTAATTAGTGTGAAGTAACATACAAACCACATACTAGTATTTCATTCATCAGAACTGAACCGCAGACTTCATGGCAGACTCGGAGTACAGTTACCTGCACAACAGGCCATATTATTTGGCACATAATTGCCTTCAAAACACAAAACAATGGTTCAGTCACACTAGAATAAAAATTGGATGCTAACATCCTTGTGACTAGCAAATATCACAAGTAGGATTTACCAAGTAGATCCTAGTAGGATTTACTAGTAGGATTTACCAGCTGGTCACCAACTATTTTCAATCCTAGCAACCTGTCTCCAAGCAACTGGGGTCTGACTTGGACTGACTGCAACCAATCTCAGACTGTTTGCAAATAATTGCTGTGTAATTCATTAATGCAGAGTTTGCTAAAATGTTAAACTCAGTAACACATAAGTGTGACATATGTGTGTTACATATGTGTGACACATTTCATTACAACAGGGGACTCAGACTTGACTCGACTGGTTGCCAACTGGTTGTATTCTAGTTATATTCTTATTCAAAAACAAGGTTTTCTGTTTAATGTGAACTCTTGTGTTTCTGGACAGCCACAAATGTATCATCCTCAATCAGTTCATCGCAGTTAGTTGTTGTATTATTAGAAACAGGTTGCATTTAATTGATTTTATTCAACGGTCACCATCTTGATGCACCAAAGTCACTTCGAAGATGGCAACTGACTGCAACTGGTCCCTGAAGTAACCATTAAAGGCACCGCACTGCATTTGGGTCACAATAATTTTGGTTGTGTCGTAGTCTCCAGCCACTGTTTTCCCCGAGTATGTCTGTTGCACAAATCTGTTGGGACTGACTCACTTTTGGAACAAGTCTCAAGCGGTCATTCAGAGACTTTTTTTTCTCACATTGGGTTTGCTTTCGCTTTGTCTGGTGAAGAATTGTTTGATTGTTCAGTTGACGCAGGGATAGTGTAACTGTTTATCAGCATTAGCGTCATTTGCACAGATGGTGGCACATTTTCAGTGAGTGAGGTTTGATGCTTTGCTCATTAGCACCTTGTCAGTAAGGAGACAGCAGTTATTCTGACGCCTCACTCTGATTTTACAAACAGATCGACTAGAATTTCATCTTTAACCTTTACAATCAGAAACGTACTTCACACCTCTTCCACACTGTTGCACCTCATCTCCACCTTCTTTCTTTTTAACATTTTTTTGCCTCCTCCTGTTGTTTCTTTCACCTCCTGCTGTCTCCAACTCGCCTCGCCCCATTTTGCTTTTGTGTTTCTCCTCCGGCTCCTCACCATCATCACCACTATTTTCCCAGCCTTCATCTTTCTATCTTTTGTGGTGGTCTGGAAAACACAATACTCCGCTTTCGCACCAACAGACTCGTCATAGCAACAGAAGTGACTGTGACAGGCTGTATATCAAGGAGAGGACAAGAAGAGGCAAAATAGAGGGATGAGAAGGCAGTCGGGAAAGGAGGCAGAGGGGTGGAAGGAAGAGATGCTGAAATTTGCCTGCCTGATGAAAGATACTGTGGGGAAAACAGCAAGCTTTGCTATCCGAAAAGATAAGTAGGTCAGTCCTAATCTGGGGTTGAGTTTAGCATATAAATAAATAATGCAGTCAGCTTCACAGCAAAAGCACCATCTAGGTAGAAAACCTCATAAATATAGAAGCCAACTGCACTGCACTGTGTGACCTACGCTGCATCCAGCTGCCGTCCACTAATCTTCACGTCTCTGATCACAGCATCAGTTTTGTTTTCTAAAGTGCAACGATGATGATGTACAGCATCATAGTGGCGAACAGACGTGTGGTGACAGAGGCAGATGTTGTGTATAGCCCGAAAGAAGCTAACTGTAACAGAGCCAAGATACAGCAGATAGCGAAGAGGTAATCAGTACCAAATGTTGTCACTGCATGCATGTGTGCAGCCCGAGAGAGAGAAGAGAAAGCCTGGACTTTGTTGAGGAGATGGCACTGTTGGAGATATGAGGTGCATTAGACAGATGGGACATGTGATAGGTCACATCTGGTAATGGGTGGAGAGGACAGGAGAGGAGATGCTGGAAACGATAAGACAACAGCACAAAGTGAAGGTAGTAAAAAGGCAATGCACACTCAGTGGCCACTTCTAATACGATCCAATGTTACAGCTCTGCCATAAACACTACTTTTTCCAAGCATCTATTGTTTTTGTTTGACTGCTAAAGGTTATAAGTCTACCGGGGTCATATTGGTTGAAGGTCACTATATTTAAGTGCTCCTAATTACCTGGGACATAGAAATGCCCCTCCTAGATTGGCATTTCTCAGTAATAAAAGTTACTGTTTTAATCATAGCCTGTATATAAACCCGCTGGTTTTGGACTCTTTATTTTGAAGCTTCAACATTAGCATTTTGGCTGCTACCATGTTAGCTTTTTAGAGCTCCAAAAATCCACAAACACTACAAACATAACTGAGAGGTTCAGTTCACTGACTCCATTAGCTGAGGTGAAGCAGCGCAGATGCCTGTGTTAGCAGTCAAAGCAGCCATCCATCTGGATGAGTTAAAAAAATGCCCATCTTACAGTCTTTATAGAGGGGTATATAATAGTATATTTAGGTACATCGGTCGACTTGCCTTCTTCATTTGTCGTTATCACGCTCACCACATTAGTAGAAACAATGTTTTAACTTGTTGATGGTTTAATTAAGAAGCTAGAGTTTGTCATGAATGCTAAACATGAAACAAGTAGCCTAGCTTTGTTCAGAGTTTGATGCCATTCCCAACTCAAATGCATTAATACAGACTCCAAAGCAACTTTAAATATGGATACATTTTTAGCACTTATGTTTATAGTGTTTTTCCCCCCATTAATACAGTTAATGTCACAGTTCTTTCATGAACATCTAAGGTAATCTTTCTGACCCTGAGCCATACACAGCTTTGTTCATTAACCTGGTTCTATAACATAAATCTTGCTTTGAGGAACAACACCTACACTTAACCCTGCACTGATATCTGGGACACTGCTGTGCACCCTGGCACACTTCTTTATCACCATCATCCTCTGCTGATTTTAATCTGCTTTCCTTTACGCCAGCGGGGTGTTATAAACCCCCACTTTCATTTCCCTGTGAGCTGAAACAACACCTTCCCTGCTGGCATTATTCTTTAGGTTTCTAATTCTTCTTTGCACCAGCTCAGCCATTTTTAACCAATTTCATACCATTTTATGGTCCTTATGGATAACCAAATGTATGATCTAACATCACACGAGATGTTTCCTGTTATACTAGATTGTTTGTAGTTTCCTCTAAATAATTGCATACAGTAAATACATAACTTTAATTTTGATGGGCGTAACTATATAGGCTACACTGAGAACAGGCATGTATTGCACAGTCAGCTGATGACCTGCCCATAATTGTAACCAATTTCAGTACAGTCTATGTTATTCTGCAAGAAAGTACAGTCTCTTAGAAACCTGATCCATTAACTAAGAGAGACACAGCACTCAAAGACTAAAGAATTTAAATCTATATCAGAACTATTTAATGGCAAAGACAGTGGCTGTCCTACTGCACACCCCAGACAATCAATCATTGGCTCTATCACAGCCAAACCGGGATTAATATGCTAATGGTGCTGTTGCAGTGACGCATGTGCACCTTGTAGGTTCATGTTTCAGCAATGTGGTGGCAGACATATCTATTCTTTAACATAATAAGGATAAACCTAAGTGTAATTTACATTTTTCTTGGGTGATTGTGATTGGCTTTTTCTGTTGTGCCATCAATGAAGCCATAACTGTGTGTGACTTTTGTGCAAGCAAAGTAGAAGTAAGCTGCAGAGAAATAAGCCTCTAAAACCTTTCTTTAGAGTCAAATCAACAAACTTTTTATAATTTTATTTTAATCAGACATCACAGTAGAGTCTAGGCGTGCACTTTTTGTGTCCACATGACTATAAAGGTTATCTTTTCTCTCTCCTTATTCATTTAGACATGCTAGTCAAAATAACTCGTAGTCCATTTGAGCACTCACGATGCTTTCTGCTATGAGCCTCATTCACCCATTCACTTGTTTCTATGCCTTAGTGCTTTTATCTAACATCCACACACACAATCTGATGAATCTGATGAATATATAGGGAGAACTCAGGCTTCAGCATCATGCCCAAGGATACTTGGAGTGGATTAGCCACCCAACTGACTGCAATCTTTACCAACATGGCTTCCAAGTGGAAAGAAATGCTTTTGTAATGACTTTGGAGAGACTTCCTTGTACAGTCCAGCAAAAATAAAATGCTTATTGAACCAGTTCTCCTGCATGGGACCAGCCATAAGCTGTTATAAGAGTCAAGGTGACTGTGCTGGCATTTGTGTTAATAACAGCATGACAGAGGGTGACTTGTCACACAACACTGTGGGCTTATACAATATTTCAGTATGCAATGAATGAGCGCAGTGGGGTCTCATGTGGACAGACCATCACAATGTCCAGTTTTCAGTGATGAAGTTAGTAGTTTAATTGAGTCGGTAGTTGTCATAATGTACTATGTAGAATAGTTATAATAGATGGTAAATTAACATAACTTTTACACCCGGCTTAGGTAATAACAGAGTGCACAAACGAGGCCGCAGCTGAAAGAGTAACAGCTAAAACTGTCATTTAAGCATTAATTTCATTAAATTTATAATCAATGAGATTGTCCAGCTTAATAACGGATCTGTGATATTGATAAATCTGCTAACTTACACAGACTGTATCTGACTTTCCTTCCTGCCTTCAGATACGCTAACCTTTATTAATATAGCAGCTTTTTCCCAGTCTTACTGACCTTTTTTAACACTAAACCACTGTACAGCACTTTTACTCTCATACATGCTCACACCACTGCTTTATCTGCAGCAGCTGTGTTACTATCTGTCTGCACTATGTGTTTAACCGCTTTATATTTTTCTAAGTTTATCTTCATTTGTAAAGTGAGCCGCTATGTTACCGGTAATCTCACCCATTTTTGTAATTGCTCAGTTGCTATAAACACAACCCTCTTCGTGTGAACAAGTGAAACCCTGGGTTAACGTGGCACGCTGATGACCAGCTTTAAGTGATTAGGGTAAGTGAATACAGGTAACGGATTGTTGAAAGGGTTGCCGTGGCCAAAATAACTTATATCACTATATAACCCCCTGTAAATAAATAAATAAATTTTTAAAAAAAATTCAAGTGTCTTAGCTGCCTCCCCAATTTAAAAAGAAGAAAAGGTTGTTAAAAAGACGACACCTAGGTGGTCTAGCCAGGTCTCAGTTCAAAGTTGATGCTTCCAGTCTCCAGCCAATGGCAACCTGCCACCTAGAGCTTATGTAACTGAAAACACAGAGGAAAATTTAACAGCACCACACCCAGGCGCCCCCCCGCCTGGGTGTGGTGCATACAACAGACAATACAAAATTACGATCTGGGTCATAACAGTCACATGGATGTGAGTCTGAGGTTCTTCATTATAATCCACAGAAAACCTGTGGGCCAGTTTGTTGCACAGTTTGATGTATAGATGTGCACAGAGGGCCGGCCATAATGGGTGATTTGATTCCCGAGGGCGACGAATGACCTCACCATGTGATTGAACACCAGCGCTGGTATCTCTGGTTACTGTCGTCCTAGCAACAACCGCTAATTCTATGTGTCCAGATCTGTGTTGATGATGACAGCCTGGTTTGGACAGTTAATCCCATCTTATCAGCAGAGTCTTTCTTTTTCCCCCCTCTTTCCCATTAAATCTCGCAGACCCTCATCCTCCTTATTTATCTTATCTTCACCTCTATCACTGTTTCTGCTGTTAGGACAGCACACTGGTTCCACCCAGTCTATATAAATACCCCTAAATGTTGCTTTCATTCATTGTGCTTTTGCTAAAATATGTCAGGGGCCCAGCTATAATTGGGCCTCTATGGCGGAGACAGCCGCAGCCAGAGGCGTTATGTTTTTGGTTTGCCAGTCTGCACAGACACTTGGAATGTGGCATTAACTGTTCAGAGTTTGGTGGCTAAAGGTCAAAGTCCCTATAATCACATCCATCCCATTGTTCTGAATCCAATGTGTCAGGATCCTCTGAAGAGAATTACATTACTTTGCTGGCTTAACTTGGACTGAACACTGAACCAAGTAGAACTTGACGGGCAGAGCTTAAGATCACTGTGACACTAATTTCAAGAAGAAAAATGATAAAATGGTGGCATTTTATAATCAAAAGGTCAGAGATCATGTCTGGACAGTCATGAATTTAAACTGCGACATGACTGGTTGTCAGAGGCGTACAAATGTGGAGCAGTAGCTCCCATTTTTACTACACTGACTGCCTGCTTTTTAAAGTGCTTATGGCTTCCTCTTAGCCGTAAGTCATAAGCATTAACCAAAAATGTCTACCTTGTTGTGGCAAGTCTTTAGCGTGCATCCTAGGGGGAGCATGATTATTTTTTAACTTTTTGCACCAATTAATGTAATTTTTTTTTTTTACAATAGTGACTGATCTACCAACCCAGGGACAAGAGAAACCAAGAACTTGCTGCCTGAAGTTGAATAAAAAACTATAGGTGCAGAAAACACACTTTGATGGCTTTGATCGTGTTCTGCTTCTTTCCGTGCTGCACTCCGTCACCTTCGAGCGGGTTTCATAAGACCAGCTCGGCTTGCTGGTAGAGTGCCGTGTGTGGCCTGACCGAGCACAGCTGCTGTTTATGATCTCCTGTTGTTATTCCTACCCCATTAGGACACCACAGAGCAGCTGAGGGAAACAACAAAGGCACAAACACATAGGCACCGACACAAAGGCTGAAACTACATCCACACATCCAGCACGCTGATTGATTCTGAACCTGGTGTCTGCACAGCACCTGTTAAAGTACTTTGATTATATTTCTCGATGTTACACTCTGGCATTAGTAACTGTGTAATTACACATTTGCGATTAGTAATTCCAAGTTTGGTCCGGGATCATGGCACTTTGATGCTGGCAGTGGAACAAACGGAAAAGCTATCAGTCCAGCGTGGCAAAAGCAGGTCATTTATTCAGAAAGGGTGCGGCTCTGATTCGAGGTCTATTTGAAAACCAAACATGTTAATTCAATGTCAAATATACAAACTGAAAACAACAATTATACTGAGGGTTAATAAACTCAATTTATTCTTTAATGACCTCCTTTTTATATGAATCACAACCTGCTAAAATCTGTCTTTGCTGAAAGAGATGCTCTTGGTACAAGGGTAATAAAATCCTGGAATAAAGAGTCTTTTAGGAGTAAAGATAATTTGGTGGTTTTATGATCCATGGTGCATAATATAATTTTAAAAACAAGAAACATTCAAAGGGGGGAAATTCAAATATGAATACAACCAAACTATCTGTATCAAATAAAATATTCATATATAAACAGGATACAAATTGTGTTTTAATTTTACAGCAGGCTATTATTTTTCTTTACTTTCCTTGCTCTCAGTGTTACTTCCAGATGGAGCAGCCAGCTGTTCTTAGTGAAATGCTCTTGCTCAGCACCAGTTAACAGATACCAATGAACACAGTGGAGCAATTAGCAGCTAAAGAGCCAAATATTTCCTGTTAAGAGTCGACGGACAACAAAATGGAAATGCTTAACACAATATATTGGCCACGTTGACATAACATCAGTATTGTGCTGCTATGTCTCAGTTTAAGAAGAAACAGATCATTTGGTTTAAATAAATAGAAACAAATACTTGTCTATTTATCCAAAATACAGTACTCTGCAAATGTCACGAGGCAAAGTTCCTAATTTGTTTGTTCTTCCAAGGACCCAGGCTTTCTTTTTTTTAAGTGATCTTGAGCAATAATTCTCCAGGCTTTCGGACGTTTTCCATTTCAGTCAAGTACAACCTAACGTGCACGCAGTTGATCTAGCAACGTGGCCAAAAGTCCCATGATGTAATTTGTATGCAACACAAACGCCACAACAAAGGAGCACATCAAGGCGATGGCATACCTGCTGCTTGGTGTATGGCTCTTTGTCAGACTCAGGGACAACTGTGTTGTTTTTTTGTCACCATTTCCCCTTGTGCGCAAGCATTTGGTGAAAGTGGGAAGGAAAAACTCCCTTTAAATAGGAGGAAACCTCTGACAGACCTATGCAACCTAAGAATGTATAAAAGATTTCAAAGTTAACACAGTTTGGCAAACATAAAATTGTATTCTTGCACCAAAAAGAGCTGTTAGTTGAAAACTTATCATGTCTCAGCATTGTGTGAGTGTGTCCTTAAAAGATCTGAAGAATCTGGACAAGTTGAGGACAAAAGAAGAAGCAGCAGGCCTAAGAAAGTCTTTAAAGCAGATAAACAGTATCTAAGAAGTCATGTCCCTTAAGAAATAGGAGGGGGGGAAAAATCCAGCAATGATCCGACATGTGACTGAAAGATGCATCTGGCCCTTGAGATGATCCACCTATTGTTCACTGAAGCCTCAACAGAAATGGTCTCAGTGGAAGGCTGGCTCTCAAGAAGCCATTCTTAAAGAAGCCAAACAGTAAGAAAAGGATGAGGTGTACCAAATTACACAAGAACTGGACTGAAAATCAGTAGCAACAGATCGCACAGAGTGAGGTGTCCAAATTAGAAATTTTTAGTTTAAATTGTCAGGTGCTCATAAGAGAGCTACAACAGTGAGTCTCTACAGCCATCTGTAAAAACATGGAGGAGGCTATGTCATGGTTTGGAGCTGCATTTCAGCCATGGTATTGAGGATCTTATCAAAATTAATGGAATTATGAATGCAGAAAAGTAAAATCAGATTTTCAACAGTTTAGTTTTTTAGACTCACACTGCCAGTGCAATAAAAGGATATCTTGAACACTATCAGCCATGGATTGGCCTCCCCACAGCCTGAACCTCAGCTTTATTGAAAGCAGTGTGGGACATCATCACTTAACTGACAATGACACAAAAGGCAGCCAGCATCCAAAAAATGTGCTTTGAAATATCCTGGAAGAAGCCTGGAAGACTGTTCATGAAGACTAATTAAAGAAAGATCGCCTAAGAGAGCTTAGACTGCGTTAAAGACTAAAGGTGGTCTTATTATCAAATACTGACTTTCAGGCTTGTTAGAACTGTACAAACTCTGTTTTTGCCTTACATACTGTATTTCCATGTGGGTTTGCACATGTGTCAACAAATTGCTGTCCCCAATTACCCGCATTTCCCCTGTCCCCAAATAACATATAAAGAAATAAGGCATAAATCAAGACTTTCGTAATGTAATCTATAATAGCTTATGTTCCCTTTACTTACTTCCCAACCTGTCACGGCAAATGCTCTGATAGTTACTACTGCACGCTTACAAGTCCTAGCTAGCCACAGTGTGTTTGGTATCATCTGACCTCTTTCTCTCTCTCTCTCTGCTCTTACTATTGACTGTACTGTGACTCAGAGATGTTGTTCACAGCTTCCTTTTCAGACATCTGTGACCTTACCTCCTCTCCTCTCACTTGCCTCCTCCTCCTTTTCTTCTCCTATTCTCTTGGCCTCCAATTGACTTCCCACCTCCCTCATCTCTCTGCAGTCATTCTTCCCACCCCCTCTCATCTCTGGACATGGAAGAAGGAGTCAGACAAGAGCACAGATGCAGTGACAGGCATAGAAACAGGATGGAGAGCTGTCTCCTCCCAAAGCATATAAAGAAGTGTGAAGAGCTTGAAACACAGTCTTTTTGAGCAATGACATCATTATGTGATGCTTTATTAAACTCGTTTAGGCTTTATCAGGTGGCAGACAGGCCCGATTTAACTGATTGTCTATTTTCAGCTTTTTATAATCTTTTTAAAATACACTCTTTTCTCTTTTTCATTTGAATCCCAGAATTACCCAACTCCTTACTGCAATCTTTGGCCTCTTTGAGATACAGTACATTGATAAACAAATATTTGAGCCTCTTTCAGGCATAATTGCATATGATGCAGAATTCATATTAGAATCAATGAGTGCAAGCTGCCCAGTCCTAGAAGCAGTGAATCAACCTATTACATTCATACCCGTCAATCTTTGTTAGTATGATGTTTTTTACCATAAAGGATGTTTGTTCTGCATACATCTAAAGTCAGTGTCACACAACAGGAAGCATGCACTATGACGCTAACTGCTTCAAGTTACCTGATTTTCTGATAAAAATATTTTGGCCTTAAACTATGTATTATACTGAATGCGGTGCTCCTCTAGTTGTCTAAATGGACATTTAAAATCTACAGCACTAGTAAATGATGGTGAAGTATTATGGAGCTCTTTTGAAATCCCTTACTATACTCTTAGGTATCCACAGTCTTCTTTTTTTTCTTTTCCTGGGTGCCTTTGAGAGTTCTCGACATCTTAGATCTTGGCACGATGACACCAAAAGCGTTCTCATCCGAGGGTGACGCCATACACAGCAAACAGCAAAAAGAAGACCAGACTCTAGATTTCAGCAGTTGAAATCATCCTGGCTCACCCAACAAATGTTCATTAGCACCTAATCTGAAACCCCTAATTTAAATTTATGAAGCTGAAGATGTGAGTAATGTAGATTTAACTATTTCAATGTGATGCACTCTTTTTTTTTTTCCTTGACAACAGATTTTGGGATTGTAAATGGCCTTGACCTATCTCACGTACACGGTAGATTGAACCCAAGTCAGCGGTTTTACACTTTGGTTGATGGGCATTGATGATTATGGGCAGCAATAGATCTACCAGTTCGAAGATTTTTATTCACTTATGTTTTTACTTTTATTTTTAGGTTTGCTTCATAGTGGATGTTTATAACACTAAATGAGGTCAAACTTAACACACCACCCAAATTTACACTCTTCCTCCTTAGGTACCAAGTATGCTTAAGGTATTTCTATCGCTGTGACGATCCACTGGTGGATAAATATACTGGACATAGATGATTGGGTGTTTGCACTTTTTGTTTTCTGTGGACTCACACAACTGAGTAGTTTGGTCTATTATAGGCATCCAAATTTTAAGTCTGACGTTTAGCCATTTCCACGTCCAAACTCTTTTTCAGTTCCCAAACTCAAACAAATACTGTAGCATCACTGAGAACTGAAAGTGGCTCAGTTTATTTTATCTTTAATAATAAAAAAAACGACCTGTGTGGCCTCTCCCCCAGTTGTTACAATAAAATTTAACATCATTTTCAAAAATCAGGAGAGTCAGGTCACATGTTAGTTAGGTATTACCCCCATTAGCTTTACGGATCTCTTAAGGTTTCATAATAAAGATGTATATTTTTTTCAGTAAAGGTTTAATTGAGCGTACCTTTTTTTATTATTATTGGTTATTTTTTTTTGGCTCTATGGACTGCATCCCACGCAGAGACTAAAAACCCATCAACTTTCTGTGGCAATGCAGACACTCCCCTCTCCTCCTCTTTAATCGGGGTACCGGTGGCACAACAAAGGTTCCTAATGACAATAACTTCCAAAAATGTAGAACCGGGGAGAGATCATTTAGCATATTTTGGTGTCCCATACCTGTACGCAGATGCAATTTTGTTGTCAGAGAAAATTACACTAAAGCTTTCTTAATCTTCCTGGAGCCCTGATTGTGCGGCACGGTACTGTTCTGACACTAATTTCCATTCCCGATGGCCCCCGCCTGTCACGTTTAGCTAGTTTTTGGGTTCATACCGTGTAGTCTCACCCCAGCAATTAACTTAGATTCACTTTTTTTTACTACAGCAATATTTTTGCTGTCTTTTTCTTTTCTTTACTTTTTTTGGTAGATTCCAGAACCACAAAATAAACATAAGGAGGAAATAGGTGTAAATCATTAATAATTATGTATGTTTACTTATATTTAAATTCTATTTTCTTCTACTTTGTACAGTGTGCATTTTTCTCTGTAGTTGCAAAGTTTTTTGCTGTAGGTTATAGGTTGCTTTTTATTGCAGCTGTATTCATTTTTCTGCTGTAGAAATTTGAATTTCCTAGACGACTAATCTCTTAGTCTATCTTATCTCATCTTATCTTATAGTATCTTATCTTATCTTATCGTAAACCTCAAAGTCCCAAATACAGCAACATATCCAGGATTTGTGTTTTTCAGGGCTGTACTGAAACCGTAAATGTTTGTAAGATGCAAACAACATCACATCCAGTGCAGTCAGATCGGAGCTTGACTGATCTTTAGTGTGCAAGCCCCCCCCCCGAGTTGAACTCTTGTGACAATAGCTGCAGGTTATTGTTCCAATGTTTCTGATGATGAAAAAAGACGACTACAGAAAAAGTCGAGATGCGATTCTCCTCACAAGCAACATCCCATTACTTAAGTTTAATTTAAGACAATATAACACACAAAACACCTTTCACTCTCAATCCCAAATAGCTCAGTCACATTGAGCAAAGAAAGCACTGACTGTACTGTTTTTTTTTTTTTGACAACACGCTCACAAACCGACACACACAGTGAGAGGATTGTTGTTTGAAGCCAATTCACCAGGCCTCCAGCAATGACACATGGTGAGCCCATGTGACTCCTTCCATGTGACCCCCTTGTACTGCATTTCTCTCTGTGTCTCTCTCTCTCTGAGGCACATCTGCATCGCTGCAATCGTGAGGCTAGAAAAAAAAAATCTGACACACACATGTCAGATAAACACACACACAGACACAGTCTTGTAAAAGTAACACATAAGCAAATGCACACAACACACTCACATTAAACTTTGACCTGAACTGTAAACACACATCAACCCTTTGTTGGGCAAAGACACTCATGTGATGATGATGATCACATGACCAACTTGCAGAACTGCAAAGCTCAACAGTTTATTTTTTTCTTACGCTTGAAGGAAAAAAAATATACCCTGTACTCTCACCCTATGTTAAAATGCAAAATTGACAGATTTAATTCAGTAATATGAGCTGATAGTGAGTACAGCGTCGTCCTGGAAACGAACCAAATGACCACCTGCGAGCACAATTTGACAAGCTAATTATTACCTTCCTAAACAAGTCAAATGTCATAATGCTTTATCTACACTCTACCAGCGAGCTGTGAGGAGGAATTTCACAGCTGAAGTATATCAGGACATTATCACGTGGCCTAAAAAATAAAGTGCCTTACGTTTTATGACACAAGCCATTCATCCATTGCACAGCAGCAGAAAACAAGCAAAAACATACTCGTCATCAACATTTTGACACTCTGAATGTCATATTTTGTGGTTTGTGAAAGGAGCCTAAGTTCTAATGAAGAAGAACGGTTCAGGACACCGAATGTCTGAGGTGCCTTGGACCACTAAGATCAGACGTAATGATGACGAACAAATTTTCTGCAGTGTTTTCAGGTCGCTGATACTTTTCTGCCAGCCAATTTGTCACATTTTGTATCTGCAGTTTCCACAGTGAGACGAAGTCGTGACAGCCACCGTCTGTTCCTGTAGCTTCTGTAACTCAGTGCAATCTTACATTTCCTTAAAAACGAAAAGAAAAGAAAAAAGCCCGTCCTGTGGTTTACCATCCGTCCACGCTCATGAGCAGCTGTTTTAACGAAGCGTTTTAGTTTAGCGATGGAGTAATCAGTGCATGAAGTTATCCTGACTGAGTCTTATCCATATCCATAAAACGTTGTCTTCTGAAGTCATATTTAAAGGATATTAGTGCTAAGCCCAGCTTTCTAAAGACTTAGTGTGATTTGTTCCCAATTAATCCACAAGGCTGTAAGGCTTGTGGGCAGCTTTAATAAAGACAGCTAGAAAGACAATTAAAGTCTCTTTTTAAAAAAAACACCCTTAATTGATCATATGGTGTACTACATAATGTTAAGTAAGGCTATCCCAAAAAACTTTTAGACAATGAATAACCAGTGTTTCCATTGTCTTGTTCTTGACATCCTTCTCTTTTAAAAAAATACCAGTGTCACTGTTTTCTGCACAGCCGTTAATAATACTGAATCTTTCGCTGATTTCTACCACTAGAAAGATTGTATAGATGAACTGCTTTACATTACCCTTTTATCATTTAGATTGAACCACTGTTTAACAAGAAAACAGAGTGAACAGCAGTCCATCTAAGGTTCATTTTTTTGTCCATCATACCCTGAGCACCTTTGACTGTAAAGATAACGTAAGTGTTTCGGCCATGTTTGCTGTTTTAAGGCCTTGTCATTGTTTCAAATGTGTATTAAACTTAAGGTTTTATTACTTAAGTATAGTAGTATAATTAAGGTAGCTTTACAAACCTAAAATATATGATAAACTATGGGAAGAAAGCATCCATACTCACGATGAGTCCAGTGCAGTAGCAGAATTATGCAAAACGTCTGTTTTTGGTTATTTCACTGTTCACTGACACAAAGAAAGTGTAATAAATAAATGTAAAAGTACATTTGAAGAAAATCACATATGTGCAGCGTTTGTTTATATAGTGTATTTATGTGCCGTGTTTTTGTTCTACAGTATGCCAGAGAGTCCTCAAAGTGATTTTATGGTTCACGATACCGAATTTAGCAATGAGCAAACAAATAAATAAACCTTATACAGCTTTTTAAAATAAATCTGTTAGATTCTTCTCAGCCCATCTGTCTGAGAAGCAATGCTACTGCCACTCTGGGCAGTCTACTTTTACAGAATATATAAATATATAATAAATAACTAAATATAAATAAATGCGTATATTTTCTGTTGGAACTACTTGAGCTAATGATTTGTTCCATGTGAAATTTGCGCCTCCCTCCACTCTAGCATCCCCTCGTAGACTCTGACATTCCTCAGAGGTCAAAGTAATTATTTGTTCCAACTACTGCTCTCCTGAGTTTGATGATTTCTTGTGGGAAGTGATGAGGTCAAAGGATGGCTACCAGAGATCAACGCTACATAATTTGCACTTACATGGCTAAGTACCATCGCATATTCTGTCTGTAAGCTATTCTAAACAGCTGTATTATTTGCTATTTACTTTTCCCTTTGCTATAATACACTGTAAATGTGTTTTACAGTGTTTGGGAATGCTAAAGGTCACACAGTTAGCTTATACGGGACTAAGCTAGCCACATGACAGAGTTCAGTCACAGGATTCTCTGTGCATGTGGGTGTGTGATAATGTAAATGACACAGCCCTTGTGTGGATTCCATGAAAACCTTCTAACCGTGTGAAAAAAAAGAGAAAAGGATCTCTGCCTGTCTCAGGACCTCAGCGTCTCCTTGTCCCTGAACCCTTTCTTTATCTCTTTGCCATCTTTACCATTATTTGATTCACATGTGTAAAGGCACCAGTCTTCATGCAGGAGGAGCGACTACAAGCTACGAGCTGACGTGTGTGCTGTATGGCTAATGTAAGTTGCTGCATATGTAAGTGGATTAGTCGCTTACCAGGGAGGATAGGGTGTAGGAAGGGAGAAGCACAGGAAAGAATGAGGTAAAGGCAGGGAGGAGAGTAAATGAAGGGCGACAAGATGGCAGGATAGAGGAGGACATGGAAGAGACTGCAACTCATCAGCTTTAGCTTTGTGTCCCGGCCAGCAAGACCTAATTGATTGAGACAGCTAACTTCCAGTAATTCAGCTGATGAAGCTTTTCACTCTCAGGACTGCTGGCTGGACACAAACAAACTCACCGGCAGGGCAGCTCAGGAGCAGAGACAAAGACAGAGTGGCAATGAGAGGGGGGGATGCACGGTGTTTTGTTAGCATGCCGACCCACAATCAACCCCTTGACACACTCGCGCGCACACACACACACACACCACCATAACTGAGCAAAGTGCTGATAGGGCTGTTCTCATTCCAGGGTTGGTGAAGGCACATGCATGGTTGGCTGGAGCTGTGAAGATAATGTGGCATGCTAGGCAGTCGACAGTCCTACTGGTGGTGCAGAGGAATGCTGTCTGACTAGACCGGCCACAGCCTGAGCGCTTTCACCCTCGTTCAAATTATACAAATCCAGCCTTACAATCTATTCATTTCATCTCTGTGCAAAGCAGTCTCAACCTCACCGAAATTAAGGGATAGCTTCGTGCAACCAGATTATGGAAGGCACCAACCGCTTCTCACGCCCCCCCTACTCACCCTCCTCTGCCCCTAAGGCTCTTTCAATCCCCGCTTCATTCTCAACCACGCTGCTGCATGTGCACGTGTACCATAAATAGACACAGAGAGGCTGCAGAGGGAGATCTGCGGATGAGAGACTCATGACCCGAAGATTAAGACTGCTGCTGCAGCATGCAAATGAAGCCAAAATCTGGTCTGATGTTCTGGATTAGGAAGAGAGTGGTGGGAAAGGAAAGAGAAGGAAAGGATGATGAGAAGAGGGGGAAAGCAATGGTGAAGAAGAAGGTGGTGAAGAGAAGAAGACAGGATTAGAAATGCTTCATGATATGTGGGACTTACTTTGTATTGAGGTTTCCCAAGCTCCTCAGTAGATATTACACTGATATTTCATCATTGTACTCTACAGTAGATTAGATTTTGGTCCTTAAATCCCCTCTCACTCTTGAGCATGAAATGTCTCTGGTTTTAGTTGGAAAGCAATAATCTGCCCCCGTGTGAAAACCACATCAGACAGATTTATGAAACAAAGTACGAGGGAGAGAGGAGGGAAAAATGGGTTCTGATGCAGCGAGAATTTAAAAAATAGAAGGTGTGTGTGCTTTAATCTTGTTTTTCTTGCAGACTTGCTGCAGGTGTGCAGGAGCGAGTGACTTATCATGATTTTTGAAGCTGTGCAGGTCATCATTTCCTATTGTGCATAGATATGATTCTATCTTTAAAGCTCTGAAGATTGAGGTGCCTTAGGAAATGTCCCTTTTTTACAAAACCGAATATCGTTACTAATCAAGTGAATAGGAAATGGACAACACATCAACCACGTTAGAAATAATGATTTTTAGCTAAAATTACAAAACTTACAACCCCAATTCCTGAGACTGACACATTTAATGCAGAAACACATCTAAATAAATTGTGACAAGGCCATAAATGTCTGAGAACTGAAGAGACCAGCCACTCGACTTTTGTTTATTCTTGCTTGAAGCAGACTTCAAGCAAGCAGCTGCTCACCAGTCCTCGGTTTTCTGTGTCATATTTTTCATTTCATGCTAGTGAAAGGGTTCTACTCTTCTACTGCCAAGCCATGCTATTGTAATAGCTGTATTATGCGCTTTAGCATTGTCTTGCAGAAATATGAAAGCCCTCTAAAAGACTTGCAGACCTTGCTCTGATGGCGTCTATCCAGATGTGTAAACTGCCAGTTCTGTGGGCACTAATATACTCCCATACCATCAAAGACTGAGCGTCGATAACGAGCCCTTTCCCCTTCAGTTCACAGGACTAACCACACAACAGTCTTTCACTTTTCACAGTTCATTTTAGATGAGCTTTGGCCCAGAGAAGATAGCAGTGTTTCTGAATCTTGTTCACATATGGCTTCTTCTTTGCATGGCAGCTCTTTAACCTATATTTGGAGGTGGCACAATGAACAGTCAGTGATTTCTGGATGTGTTCCTGAGCCCATGCTGTGATTTCCATGACAGCATCATGGCTGTTTTCAAAGCAGTACCGCCTGAGGGCCCAGAGATCACAGGCAGCCAATACCGATTTCTGGGTTTGACCCTTAAACTCACAGATTTCTCCAGATTATGAATCCTTTGATGATGTTACGCAGTGTACATGATGACATATTCCAAGCGTTTGTTACACTGAAGAACATTTTTCTGAAATTTTTCCACAATTTGTAGCAGATTGGTGAACTTCTGCCCATCTTTACGCCTGAGAAGCTCTGCCTCTATAAGATGCTCTTTTTACATCCAATCATGTTACTGACCTGTTAACGTTATTAACGCCACTGTCTCAACTTTTTTGAGATGTGCTGCTGCCATCAAATTCAAAATTTGATAATATTTTTCATTAATGTGTAAAATGTCTCAGTTTATGTGTTTGATGTGTTTTATTTTATATTTCTGGGGCATAAAATATAGATTCATGAGATTTGTAAATCACTGCTTTCTGCTTTTATTATTTACATAATATACAGCATCCCAACTGTGGAAGTGAGGTTATAAATGTTTTTCCTTTAAAGTTTGCTTTTGTCAATTTGTCATTGTAGTTTTATGTGTTTTATAAGATATATATTGTATAGCCTCTACTGAGACTTTTTGCCTCATTGTCTACATAGACTTTTAATGGAGTGAAATGGTGTGACAGTCTAATAGTTATAATTGCATATGCCTAATTAGTTAGAAGTCAACGCATTTCAAGAGCGACAAGTTAAGAAGTTAGATTCAATAGCACAATGTCGGATTAAAATGTGTTATTACATAATAGAATAATTATAAACACAGATGACAAAGAAGCCTCAGGACCACATTTGTCACTCAAGCCCCATTGATCTCAAGTAATGAAATACTAGAAGAGATCACCACAAGGCCACTGTGTCACAGTAATTACAATGAATAATGGCTCAATTAAATGGAGGGAGAAGGGGAGTAGTTGGAAAAAGTGAAAGATACATTTTAACTTAAAAAATGTAAAAGTAACATAGTTCATAATAACTGTAGCTCGTGCAGCATTTCTACTTGCAGAGTCTAAGAACGTCATTACCACACTAGGACTTCATCATCAGGACATGCAGGGCAGGACGACAAATGTAAGTAGGAATGATAACTCGAGACTGTTCATAAGAAATGAGGCGAGTGTGAGAGTAGAAGTAGAGATAAAGCATGTCGACCATTATGAACAAAGTACATTAAAAAGTAAAAAAAGACTTTTGGCACTCAGAAACATGAATCGAGAATTTGCTGTAAAATTCAACTGAAATATAGACAAAAAAAATAAAAGTTTTATTCATTTGAATAATTAATTCAAACAAGTTTATTTAAACAGATTTCATTAAATCTGATTTTTTATGTTAAATTTATGTAACAAAATCACATAGAAAATTGACATGTAATCAAATTACTTAAAGTATATATTTTGGGCATAAATACTTTCAGAGGGTATGTAAATAACGGTTATCAAGACATGTCAGTTGTTTAACATTGCAATATTTAATGTAATATTAAAACTTTCGTAATCACTCTGCATAAAAGAGTAACACTCTGTATTGTTAATATCTTTAGTGGCACTTCTTGTCCTTACAGCGAGGCTTTCTTGTGAGGAGAGGCTAAAGTTTACGTATTCAGCCGTGCTGTCTTAAAATATCCAAACACCACTGAAGGAGGGAAAACAGCTTAAGCATTCCATCCTTCTCCCATTTTTCTATATTTATTATATTTGGAAAAAGTGGAATAGTGCCTTCAGTCAACAATGTTTGCTGTTACAAGATTGTTGATTCGATACAGATGAGCCATGTTATGAGAATCACTAGCTCGACTAATTATTTTGGAAGTAGTGTGAATATGGGGTCTTATTTCAAAAGCAACAGCTAGTTTCATTAGAGTAAGTTAATAGCCATTAACAGTCTCAAATGCTCTGTCAGATAACAAAAGCTTTAGCCGTGCTTCCAGGTGTTAAATAAACCAAGATTAAAAGAAAAATATTAGCCAAGATTAGGAAAGCTTGTTAATGTAGGCTATGTGCTCTGTTACACCCACCTCCCCTACTAGCTACAGAGGTATGGTTAGGCTAAGCAACACCACCATGCCAGGACAGTGCCACCAAAAATATGAAAAGACTGCAGCCATGTCAATGTGGGACCACCTGAAACCCAGTGCTGATACTGAACAAGCAGATGCCACTGTTTAATTACAACATTTATACACTGTCATATGTGCACCTTCAGTGCCCTCCCAGTGATATTTATTTATAACTCCATATATGTGATCATAATCCATCCACCATAAGGCAAGAGACGAGATTTCAGGATACACTGTATCAGATCAATAATGCTGAAATGCTGAGTTAAAATTTGAGCTCTGGCATCACTGAAGAAATCAGTGGTCTGCGAATCAAAAACATGTATTTTTTAGTATTTTGATTTAAAAAAAACACTTTACTATAAATCTGGTTGATATAATTGTTTAGAAAATAGACAATCATGTGCAAAATTATTTTTTAGCTGAAGTTTGTGCCAGACAGTTTGATAACTAACTCCAGATTCGGTATTTTATATATGTCAGGTCATCATTCAACCTCTGAGCTGGTGAATGTAAACATATAGGACACTTAAGGGATGTGCTTCACAACACTTTTGACATTGGTGTTGGAATAGATTTTAGTGATAAGTAGGCTTCGCAGACAAGCAACATGTCACATAACCACTATATGACACTTGAGGGAGACACATAAGTGGGCACAGCGGGAGTTTGTCAGATGCTTCAAGGCATGGAATGAAAGAATATAGAATCTCTACTCTCAAAGAGGCAGAGGAAGGGGGGAAAACAAAAAAAACAGTGCGCCAGGAAAGCAGGCAGCATATTGGTCTCCACTCATTACATTGTCACCATGAGCATCCAATCTGGAACTAGTTGGCATGAATACAATCTGATCCCACCCTGATTGTGTGTGGTTCGAGGCTAAATTACTTTTTTTCCCCTTTTAAATCAGGCTACTGTATCTCATTTGAGAAAATAGGTCTAGATTCATATAAAACCGAGGATTATGCGAAAATACACACACGGGATTGGACAGTGGACTGCGTGTTTGTGTGTCCATAGAGATTTCTGTCTCTCCGCATGTGTCCATGAATCGGCAGTACACATGCATGGATGATTGCTCATGTGAGCTTTCATCCATGCTGCTACATATGTGCAGGCACACTGCATCTGAAGTCTTGTATGTGCCTCTGCTGGCTCATGGCTGCGTGATCGGGCCACGTCCAGCGATGCTTATGTATGTGTGTGTCAGAGCATCGTGCTGTTGCAAAGGAAGGCTGCCATTTGTTTGTGTTTGGCCTGGAGAGGACTATCAGATGCCAAGGACCAGCTCAGCGGAGTGGGGAAGAGAGGCATGGATGAGTTGCGGAGGGAATCAAAACAATCAAAAGGAGGCATAAGCCTGTTCTGTTTTGTGGCTTTTTCTGGTAGATCTACAGTAAGTTAAAGAGTGGAAAAGTCCACATGAATTATTTGAAGTTTTCAAGTAGGACTGGGTTCTTTTCAGAGGAAACAGTACCAACGACACTCATTCTTTTCTGTAAATCTTTACATTTCCATATTTGATTGCTCTTTCTTTCGTTCATCTATCGAGGGGGTATCTCTTAGACAATCCTCCTGAATTCACTGCAACTAGTCAGATCCACGGAGGCCTTATTCTACAACAGACAGTGTCGCACTGCCAGAGACCACAGAGGCATTGTGTCTTTGCCTCAGTGGGTCAGATCTGTTCTGTCCAACTTACAAATTATAAAGCAGGGAGTTTCAAGTCGTTAAGGAATAATCTATGCACTGACAAAGAGTTTGAAGGATTTTAGGTGGGTACCATTTCTTTAGCTGACGTTACAAAAGAGACGTTAGCAGCTTAGCATTCAACTAAATGTGAACTCTTCACTTCTATTCCTCCAGCAGAGAAAGGCCTTCAGAGAAATGTCACAGGCAGTCACTGAAGCTGAAGATGACAATTTAAATAGTAAAAGTCATAACTTCACAATTTTATTCTGCTGTATCAGGTATCTGTGTGAAATGTTGCTATAAAACCAGGTTAGCAAAAGGTCACATTAACCTTAATCTTTTACCTCTGCCCTTCAGAATATAATCAGAAAATCTAATTTGACCAAATTTAAGGAAATTTTAAGGAATGAAACTTAAAAAAAAAAGAAAATACAGACAAAATGATACAATTATAACCTAAGTACATAGCCTGGGTATCACATAGATTTGCCAGAATAACAAGCCTGACAGCACAAGTGCTTTTATCTTAAACACCAGGTGTTACATTTACTCGCTATGAAACAACCCAGATCTGCCAACTTACTTTCCTCACTTAGTTTTTTATACCACTTGATGTTGTTAAGTGAAAAGTTACTTCCTGCTCACTGAATTTTCATTAAATCTTCAATAGTTCAACATGCTGCTGTCTTTACAGTAGCCTGCTTCATTAGCTGGCAACCTTTCCTGATCGTATTGCCTCTGCGGCTGACGTGAAATGGACCTTTATGTGCACATAGGGCCGCAAACATGATACGCAACAGCCGCTGCATATCTGACCTTACAGTTGACAACAGTAACTTAATCACCACTGATTGGCACGCTCTTTAATGTGGCCAGGGCTAGCGGAAGCATCACTTGTTGTGCACTCGGGCTGCCAACTCCGCCAACACCTACATCACACGCAAGTTTGACTGCTAACAAGAGTATCTCTCCATATTTCAGTTTCTGTCATCTGTTAACCGCAAGTGCACTACATGGTTTTAACAAGCACTAGAAAAGAAAAAACTGAGTCAAATTGAAGATTTTTGGCTGATGCTTCGGGGTAGCCCTATGCATAAGTGATAGAAATGACCTTTCAAAATAGACAGTGAGGACAAATGGGGAAATCATGGCAGCAGGAAGAAAGGGAAAAGAAAGGAAAGAGGAAAGTACACAAGAAGGGGGAGAAGACTAAAAGTAAAACCACAAAGACACGCATATGTAAACACACACACTCAGAAACGGTGGTATAGACCTTGATCACTTATTCATTCAGACCTGAGGAGGGAGCCAGGAGGATCAGGTTGCCTAATGACTAAAACACACTCTCACTCACTCGCACACACAGACACACACACACACAAGCAGCAAATCCCACAGGCCCGGGCCCACCAGCTCAATTGAATTACTGTTATCGTATACCCAGGGCTGAGACAGGGGACCCTGTCTGCCCACCAGCCACACCCTCTGTGTTTGCTCTGCACTGGAGGACACACTCACATGCAGGATCAAATACCAGCACTATACTCAGTCTGCAACACTACTGCAACCTGGTCCCATAATAGCCATCATTTACAGTCAGTATTGATTACCCTCTGGCTGACTCTTAGTTATAAGCACTCACACACACAACATATAAAATCTACAAAACTACATTTAATGGTGTTCTTATGTTGGAAGACTGAATTCCTCTATGCACACTGTACACAGATGCATGCACGCACGTGCGTACACCCACATTCAGTCCGCACTCACACACATGTTCCCAGGATGTTAGATCTCAGACTATTGATTTCTACTGGGAATGGAAATCACTCCTCTACATTACGCTGCTCTCTCTGCCATTTTCGTTCTGCTCCTTTTGTCTTCATTCGCATGCATGTTGTTTCATTGTTCAAACTAAATGGAAAAGAGAAGGACTACAGACGAGGGATGATGAAGACTACTGAGACAATATGCTGAATGATGTCACAGACTCTGAGCAAAACTCCAGTGAATGGGGAATTGAAGCGCAGCTACAGAAGCTGCATTTCAAATGCTCTGGGTTTGATGCTCAAATATAAAGGGACTGCATGGACCGTGCAAAAGCCCCCACAAAAATGCCTAGAATGCAAAGTTCATACATGCATACACGAATGCTTGAAATGACTAGCTATTGAACTGTAATGTAACAAAAAAAAAAGTCAAAGGAAGATTGGAGATATGGTAATCCACCCCATATTCATGGAGGATTTGCCGGATAGCATTGTGGCGATGTGTGTAACGTTTCGATAATTTCCATATATCTCCCTGCCAGAAATGGGGGAGCCTGGACGGGGACCAACTGTGCCGCGTAGATGATGGCTGGTGGCCTGCTTACTGTGGCGTTGATCGAGGCTGCAGAGAGAGAGAGAAAGATGGAGAACAGAAAGACGGAGAACCAAACGAGAGAAAGGAAAAGAGAGATGGGAGCACAGAGAAAAGGACAGAGGGAGGACGGGGAGGAAGAGGAAGAGGGAGAGATTCAGAGCTGGTGCAGCTGCCATGGTAACCGGCATCACCTTGGAGAGGAACAGAACAGAACCGCTCTGGGGAAAGACCCAGTGTGTGAGCGCGTACACACACACACACATACACACAAAACTCATCAAACAATCACTTTCTCATTTATGTTTCATCAACACTGCCCTATTTTTGGATGTCGAGTCTTGGTTGACTATGAGAATTTTTTCTGGGATCAACAGTCGGTTCAGCACAGTTCAAATGACGCCCCGCTGGCCATGGATGTTTAATTGATACGTCTGAACCAGGGCAATATCTCATACATGCCTGACTTTCATCGCCTGCTCTTTTTGTGCTCCGCTGAAAGCCTCATATCGGCCCGCCTCTTTTTCATACGCATTAAATGTACAGTATCTGCATTAAATTTGCATGACTGCAGAATTCCACAGTGAGAGCATGTAGGTTTTAAACTGCACCACAGTGCAAGTCTGCCCTTGAAAAGTCTTGATACATGCGTACAGTATGCCATACTGTACTGTTTGCTTTCCTCGCCATCTGAATATGCATATACTGCATCCCCTGCTGTGGCTGTGAGGAGGACTTCCCATCCCCCCATGTTTCACCCAGAGTGCAACGTGAATCCGATCTGCATACGTGTGAAAGATTCCCCCTATTCCGTAACCTTATCTTTCACGCTATTAATTTTATGGGAATATAATTAGACGTTTGATTAGCTCAGCCTTTTTTGTTTAAAATTAAGTTTCACATTTATCTTACCGTTCTTCTTCCCCATCCTTTTGATCATTATGTCTTTGTTTAACACAAAAATGATCCTGAGTGAGAACAGTGTTTTAGTTCATGTTAAACTCACTGATGAATGTATAGTCAAACATAATAAAGCCATTGTTTTTGTATTGTGAATATTTCTGCATTGACGATTAAGTTAAAAAGTGTAAGATTAGACCCCCAAGTATGTTCAGAATCCAAGAATGTGAACTCAACACTCAATTAAATGAATACATGGAAGAGTTGAATAATTTGTACAATTTTCTTAAATAATTAATGGTAAATGTTTGATTTAGAAGCTGAAAGATGACCATCTACCTTGACCAAACAGATTATTGCACATGCACACCTAAGCCCTCTGCAGCAGTGCTGAAGTTGCTTAAATGTAATATAGCGGAGAAACAAACTCAATGCAGATGCCATTCTGCTATTTATAGCATAGCATGTGCCAGAAAAATGTGCTAACAGATGCAATGGGTGTAGCAAGGACATATAGGAGGTAGGGGAGGTGCAGACAGTAATGTATCAGGAACTGAAGGCTGTTATCCAGCATTATATTAAATATATATATATATGTGATATGACTTTAAAGATACAAATGAGGAAACAGGAAACAACAACCAAGTCAAAAAGTGCACAACCTGCAGCTCTTAGAGGCTCTATTAGGACACACATGCAGTGCTTCGAGCTAAATGCTAATATGGTCGAGCTAAATGCTAACATCGGCCTGCTAATGTAGTTGCACATTTCTAGTGTGCTGTGCTGTTTAGCAGGACTCATGCTTCGTATGGCCACTGTCATTCTTAAGAAATAATCCAGTACTCCATTGTTGTACTATTGACAAGTACAAGCTACTGGGCATCAGTGATTTTGGTGAGTTGTTTGTACGACAAGACAAAATCCACCACAGCGACAGCCAGAAGTAGCTCATATTAATGTGCTTCTGTATCACCAGTCTTTTTTTTGTTTGTTTTTTTCAGTTTTTTTTGTTTGTACCATGAACGGGTCTGCATTCTAAGATCTTTTTATACTTTTGACTTGCATGTTTTATAGCTATTTTCCAAGCTACTTATATAATCTATAAGTATTTCAGACTGATATACAAAATCTCTGCATGTCAGTTTGCTTGTGTTTTTACCTTAGGCCCCTGAAGGTTTATATTTATATTATATGTTTTATAGATATTATGATGTTATCATATTCCCTAGAAACCACTTAATAACAGGATAAAAAATTTTGTATTTATGCAGGGATAATCCCTTATAAAAGTCTTGGTATCATTTTTAGTTAGCAACCACCTAGCAAAGGGCTAAAATAACCAGCTTTTGGCCTTTATGCACCTACAGTAGCTTATGAAAAGCATCCCAACTCTTTAATTTCTGTAACGTCTCATTTATATCCCACAAATTTTAGTTACACCTGCGTAGCAACCACCTAGCAGCACCCTACAATGACCAATTTTTAGCATAGACAGTGCTTAGGAAATTTATTAGACCATCGACCATAAAAGCAAGGAAACACAAATATTATATATATAATATATTAATATATTTATAATTTGTTAATGTCAGTTTTATATCCATAGCTTTGTTTAAAGCAACAAGACTGTCTTAAGTGCTTTACAAGTTTGTTAAAAAATTTCCAACAGCACACACAGACTACTGTGTAGTACATGTAGTACATACAGCCCGTGCTACCTATTACATATACTAGTTTAACTAATTGAAACGGGTACAAACATTTTTGCTAGTAGCTGACAAGACATTTCAAAGCCACAATTCTCAATTGCGCTGTGGCACTAGAGGTAAATTTCATCAGCACGGAAATCTTCAGTAGACCACAAATGAGTGTGACTTCAACTTACTTTGCCTTACTTCAACTGAGACACACTGAGATGGGTCGTTTTTTGGGGGAGGGGGGGTTCTTCCAGGCCAGTACATGTGGTTTCTTAAGTGGCAGTCACTTAGTGTTAATATGATTCCTGGATTCCTGGCAGTGCCTCTGGTTAGTGATATGTTGGTCCTACCTACACAGACATCTATCATCTTAAATGTGATAATACAAGGTCAGCATCTGTTGACCATATGCTTTGTGAAAAGCGCAACGAGACTGTGAGAGCCATCTACACACCTCTGCTGCAATATAGATTCCATTAAGGCATTTAAAGGCATATATAGGGAGCTTATAAAAGTGGTGGCCATTATGTCGTTTGCATGAAAACCTCATAGCTCCGCGTACCGTGTGATCACTTTAGCAGAATGATATAATGCTGTGGTTCTGTTCTCCAAGGACTGCGTGTCGTTCCAAGCCTTACTGCGACATTAAGAAAAAAAAAGACCAATTTGTTAATCATAAATCCTTAAACATTACATTTTAGAGATAAGAGGTTTCACCTGCATGCACTAAATGTAAAATGATACAATCAGTGCGTGCAGCCGGATGTTCTACTAATGCACACAATGTGTTTATGAAGGCTGCTGCATATCCTATAGCCATGCTTGCTCTCTCAGGCCTCTACTTTAACCACAGCATAGAGGAATATAACACTTAGGCCTGTCAGGAAATGTCTGAATGAGTCTTTGATTGTGGCATTTTTTAAAATGCCCATTCTTTGCTTGATAATCTCTGCCTTTCAGAAAGAGCTCACCTTTCTTTTCTGCTTTGTTCCCCTCCTTGAACCAGCTATTCTATTATATATAATATGTTTGTAATTTGCAAAGACAGTGAAGTGGCTAATACACGATTGGATGCTCTGGTTAACAAATAAGTGGCTCAATCACAAGGAAAGGAGAGGAGAGGAGGATTGGAAAAAAAAGGGAAAAAAGTGAGGGGGAGGCAGGGGGAGGTCAACAGAAGGAGAGGCAGATGCTCGTGCCTCAGATGCCTGTGCGCGAATAATTATCCTGATGAGATTCACCAAGAGCGGCACGAAATGCAGAGGAAGAGGAGGCGGATTTGGGGAATACCTCACGATGCAGAAAAGAGAGACAAAGGGTGATTAAGTTTTATATAAATGTACTGTAGTACAGCGTGTACATGTGGGTTCGGCATGCCGCTACCCACCGCTTCTCCTTCATCTGTTCTCCCTCCTCGTCATACACCGGGTTAGAAAGTGGAGCCTCCTTCTCATCCTTGAAAGATGCATGAAGCAGCAGCTATAGAGACACAGGGAGAGACTAGAGGAGATAAAGAAAGAAGGTGCACTAAGCAGAAATAGTCTTCTGCTCCATATAAGAGCACATAGGTAGGTATGAACTCCCAGCCTGTGTCTGTTGAACGAAGGCAGGAAGGACAAAGGAAATAAGGGCAGGTTCAGGTTTTTTTCCTTTGCTGTGGTTTCTTTTCCCTCATCCTTGATTGAGTTTGCATGCATCGCTGACCTCTTACTCCTTTTATAATCACTTTGTTCAGCCTAGCATCAGTAGACACGTCTTTCTTTTTTTTTTGTGCCGGGCAGCAAAAACCATCACGTCTCTTTCTTCACGTTTTAGTGAAAGACGGTGATCTCTATCTCTCTACAACCGAGCACATTTGTAAGGATCAAAAGACAAAACCAGCTTTGTGTCGAGGATGCACACAACCAGGTCTTCACAGACACAGACGGATGCTCTACTTACACCTTTCATGTGGAAGTTTTTATCACAGATGATATCTTTTTTTATCTATTAAAATAGAAGGCTTATTTTGTGCTTCTGTAAACATATCATTTCTGTAAAATCCAACTAGACTGTCAGTGCTAGATGATTTATGACAGATACAGACAATGTCTATTGATATTTGAGCTTTTAGATTCTTTTATAATCCAAGTAAAGCACGACTTTGAGTTTTTGCAATGTGAAGCCATGCTTTAGCAAGAGCTAAAGAGTGTGCTAGCATCTCTATGAGGCATTGATGCAAGAGTGGTGTGAGCTGACAATAGCATGCTCACATGGACACTGCAACAATGCTGATGTTAAGATGTTTCATATTTAGCGTGATCACCATCTCAGTTAAGCTCTCAGGGAGGAAAACAAGAACTGATTAGGAACCTGCTTAAATCACAGCACAGCTAATGCAAATGGAAACGTCCACTTCAGCAGTGTTGCTCGCCATCTTCCTCTAGTACCTCCTAAAAGACTAATATCCTGTTTAATTGTTCTCTTTTCAATAAGTGTTCGTCCACATTTAGGTGGATCAACACTTGTCCACTGAAGCACAACACGTGCTGCTTCTGCTAGAAGGAATAAGAAGGTAGAATATTAGGGCATCATTATAATCTTATGCTGAGAATATTTAGGGAAAGCTGTGCTGGATCCTAAACCCCAGCGCTCTTTCCTTCTCCCTCTGTTCCCTCTCTCCTCTGACTGATGCTGCTGATTTGTAGGTCATGTGTGAGTATCAGAAATAAACTGAGAGAGTGGGTAAGAAAAGGACTTTTACCCTCTAGTGGTGAGCCTGGGGAAAGGCCTGTCAGAATCATTTATGGGGGGGGAAAAGATGAATGTCCAATTATCCCTGTTCAGTTGTGCATGGAGACGGTGACCCAGTTGGAAATCAGTTTTACAAATTTCCTTTTTTTTTGATTCACAGGCAGCTTTCATCCAGTTAAATGTGAATGAGGCGATGATGCTGCACGAATGTGCAATAAAGTTATAGAAATGCTCTAGAAATGTTAGCAAGCTGAAATAATGTAGGGGGCGGGGAGGGGGAAGAAGGCTTTTAAACCAACTTTCACCAGGCACTAAATGTAAGTTTTAATTTTAAATGCACTTTCAGTGTTGCGTAAGCTACATATGCCCAAACACACACACACAGACACACATTCGTTCATACACTGCTTGCTTTATTAGACACGACATCATAAATCAGAGGCAGTTTTTTGGGATCACTTTCTTACTCAAGGACATTTCAACGTGCAGCCTGGAGGAACCAGAGGTGGAACTACTGACCTTTTACGTGACCTTCTTGTGTAGTTGTCTGTGTCGTAAATTATTAAAAGTTTGTTGGGGTTTTTTTCTGTTTTTTAAAGTGCAATTGTCTCACTTACTGCTGGTATGTTTCTTCCGTTGCCACGGTATGTGCAAGTACATTATGTGTGGAGAAACGGTCACAGACCACAAAGGTCATCCGTTGAATTGAAACACACACAGTACCATTCTGTAAATTAGGTAAATGAGGGACGGTGTCTTTTACACAATCCTTGGCATTATGGTTGGGAGGAACAGAAAAGGGCAACAATTCTAAAATTCATCATAAATGAGAATCTTAACATTTCACTTTAAAAAAAAAACTAAATCTAATAGACGGTGATTCTGCGGGGAGTTGGGAAGGCTTTAATTTCAGGGTCCTTTGACTCTCAAAGTGACGTTTTTCAACAGATAGCTGAATTTGAGGAGACACAATGTGTCTGCATTCATCACAAAACAGTCCTGTTATATTTTACTCAAATCTATATCTTATCTATAACCACATATTGTACATATGCTGCACTTCAAATAAGTGGCCACTTCATTAGGTACACCTTTTGGATGGTAGATTGGACTCTTTTTTTTTTTTTTTTTTTACCTCCAGATCTCAGTTAATTATTCATGGCAAAGATTCAACATGGTGCTGGAAACATTCCTCAGAGGTTTTAATCCATATTGACATGATAGCGTCACACGGATTTGTCAGCTGCACATCCATGATGTGAATCTCCTGTTCCACCACTTTCCAAAGGTCCTCTGATGAATTGAGATCCTGTGACTGTGGGGGCCCGCTAAGTACAGTGAACCCACTGTCATATTCAAGACCAGTGTGAGATGATTTGAGCTCTGTGACATGGCAGTGTATCCTGTAGCAACAGTTACTGAAAAATACCAATAACCATGCCTCGGTCAAAGTCTCTTAAATCACATTTCTTCCTCATTTTGATGTACACTTTGAATTTTAGCAGGTTGACACTTCCATGTGATTGCCTGATTTGATATTTACAAGTCTACCTAATACAGTGGATGTAGACTGTATGTTTAAAGTTTAACCTGGAGAAAGACATCCTGCAGTACAAGAAAGTTAAAGGTGAATTTGTCTTAAAGGATTTTTGCAGTTTGTTAGTTTTTTCCAAGTCTTCTGTAGATATGCCAATGTTTTTTAATGTTTGATAACTGTCAAGTGAAAATCAGACAAAATGTTACACAAAAAGTGAGATAGCCGACTGAAAGACACTGCCTAATCTAACCATGGTGCCAGCAGGCTTGAAAAGTCTAAGGATGAGCAGAAACAGAATGTAACTGAATCCCATAACTGAAATAATCCAGGTATTTCTACCATTCATAAAAAGAACATAGCAGCTAAATATTTATCCTACTGTATTTGCACATACAGCACATACTGCTGTATAGTATAATATGCAGTAGCCAAAGATGATGAGAGAAAAAGCGGCTGGTGTAAATTCAGGTTTGCATTGAGAGCATTATCAGAAATTAATACATTATAGTGTTATCTGTGACAGTCGGGCATCAGCAACAATGCTTATCAACAGTGCATAGAGGGGTTTTTTTTATTTGTTTTTTGACACACATAGGCACACACACGCAAGCGGGCCAACACAATCACACTTTCACAAACACGTGCACATAATAACATATGTTTAGAAAATTGCAACAGGCTCAGTGTTTCACAGTTTTGCTTGTCTATATTCCAACACAAAAACTGTGACAATGTATTTGGGAAACAGTGTCCCTAAGCAGGAAAAAAAAAATGACTGTACCAAGCTCTGTGGTTTCCTCCGTCTCTTTATTTTAATTAAAAAAAAACAAAACAGGGAAATCTCTCAGCCCTGTGAGCGAATGTGTGGGTGTGAAAAAATAAGGAGAAGAGAGTAAGAAAGACATTGAAGGGGAGAGTAAGGGGAATAGAAAGAGACAAAGACGGGGAGTCAGGGAGGGAATAGGTGGTATTTAAAATGAAAATGACACCCGGGATAGTTTCCATTGTGCCTCAGCATGCTCTCTTGAGATGGGAGTGACTTAACATTTCACAGTCTCCTGTGAAACACATGCACAGTGAGGCATAAGCACACACACATCCTCATAGGAGAGTCTTGTTTGGCTCAGAACACATACGAAGGCTTTCTCTTGAGGTGACAAGAAGGGAAATAGAGTTCAGTCTGCAGTTTCACAATGATGGGCGGGGGGACACATTACTCCACTGCAAATCACACGTTCTAATTTTAACTGCGGCATCCTCATTTCATCATTGGAGGTTCGGTGTGTGGTGTGCGTGCACTCTTATCAATGAATGGGCGTGCAATGTATGTGTGTGAACAGTGCTACAGATTTATTTATTCATAGAAATCACCAAACCATCGCTGTACCTGTTTTGCTTATTTACTGTCAATACATAAAACATGAATGATCCAGCCTGGCAGAGTTGCCCTTTCATTTCCTCTCATTTCCCGAATTCAATGGAAATTTCACCGAAATTGATTAAATCCACATGGATATCAGTGTAAGTAGAGATCTGAATCTGGGATATTTACACATGTGTGTAAGAGGCATGAGTGGTCAATCCTGATATGTATATTTTGAGGTCACTCCTCAGATGCATCCTTATTCAGTGTCTCTCAAAACATCATTTTATTCCCATCTGCTGATTGACAGCCGATCATCCATCCATCTGTCAATCCATCTTCTTCTGCTTATGCAGTTTAGGGTCTGTCATAGCCCTGACAGCTGATTATGTTTCATGCATGTCTGTCATGCTGAGTTGACACCATTAACATGTTTGCATCAACATGGGGGTGTGCAAAAGAAAAGAAAAGAAGAAGCGCACTACTGAAGCACTTATAGCTCCATATATTTAGCAGTATGTCGGCACCTCTCTGTTTTGTGTACTTGTGGTCTTTGGATGTTTTTTTAAATGACTTAGGGTCAGCTCTGGGTTGTCAAAACATGGGTTGGTTCTTATAAGGCAGAACTGGCAAGCACCAGTTACACATGCAGGTGGAAAAGTGGCATCATGTCCAAATCTTGGGAAAGTCACACCTTGTATTCTCACTCTGATGATGCGGTTTCACTGGAATGATGTGTTAAGAGTCCTTTCCCCAAACCTTATTCAAAACAATTCATGAAGTGATGATGTGAATATTTCCAAATTGTAACTGAATATAATTGCAGTCTATACAAGAGTCAGGCAGCATATGAGTGAAACATGTCCACATACTTTTTGGAAAGTTTCTCATTATAGCTATATTTATTAATAATTTTATATAATTTTAATTGCATTGGCAGGTGTTGACTTGAAGTAGCTGCTTCGTTCACTTGCGCGCAGGTTTTCACACCTGTTATCGTCTCTGGGTTGCAACGGCTTCCCACGTCAGATCTAGCTAGTCTTTTAAAGCCTGAACAAGCGTTAAGTGTAAAGGTAAGCTTTGGTAAGCAGTGTATTTGGAAGTTAAAGTGTTAACTAAATACTTAGTCGCTGGGAAACTCGCGGTGAAACAATTTCATGTTTTATTGTTTTCTGCCGGGACTGGTAGAGGTGCTCTAACGTGTGGTAGCAGAAAGATGCTAACGTTAGCTTTATCAGTGAAGCTAACGAAGCATTGGTGGCTAGTTTAGAGTTAGACGTTCTTTCCAGTTTGAAACGGGTAAACTTGTTCATATTTTTCCTACTGTCAATTAATTTCAGCTCGGTCTATACTTTTGGTTATACTAGCTAACTCGTCGTTTACTTTTGATAGCAGCTAACTAGTTAGCCTCTCAGCTAAACCGCAAATCTGCAGAAAATGCACACTTAAATTTTGTGTTGGCGCTGTGGGCTAAAGGAAAAGGGAAATGTTATCGCCTCTAGACATCACAATTTATCATCAGCTGTCAATAAGCTAGGGGTTGTTACTTTTGGTTTGCTGTTAATCGTGTAGTTAGTGTAGCTTTATTGGGATTATATATTTAAACAAAAATAACTGAGTGTCATTTCATGAGTATTAAAAGTTGTCAAGGCACAATCGGATGAACACACTCATTCCTACTTTTGTTAAGTATGTATAAATGCAACAGTAGCAACTTCACGCCACCATAGGGCGAGAGGCGGGTACACCCCGGACAGTTTGCCAATCCGTTTTATTTATTTATGTATGTATGTATGTATTTGCAGGTTGTTCGAACACCATGACTAGTCGAGGAGCATTTAAATATTCGAGAAGAGGTGCTGCTAGTTTCTGGTCTTTGTCAGACGGTGAGCTGAGCCCACGCCCTCACTGTCCTCAGGTCCACAAGACAGATGACGCAGACATTTACACTGGTGCTGCTGGGCTGAGGTAATGGAAAAAAAATGACTGCCACCTTGTCACATGCTGTGTCCACCTGTTTGGACAAGGACTTAACTTTTGTATGTTTTCCTACTCACCTCCGTATAATTGGTGGAGAGGATGACTTGAAATGTCCTTGCACACAAACCCTGCCTTTAAACGGGACAGATACACTTTCACGTTTCTCTCGCACATGCTGGGACAGAGGTAACTAATTTTCTGTTTCACTGCAGGGGAGTGCACTGTTGATGCGTGGGTCAATAAAACCAGGATGTAACTGTTTCTTTGTCAACAGCAATTTGGATTTTATAGTGTCTTACTGAGGTTTCACAGCAGGCAGGTGAACAGCTTGCTAATGAGTCCAGTGTCCGGTCCAAAATTGGGCACATTACACTCTGTTACTAATGAGTGCACCCATTGTTTCAAGACAGTGAGAAAGACAGTGGCTCTTGTGGTTGTGAAACTTCTCATGTACTTCATTTTACTCTGCTCTGAACTTTTACAGCCTCATTCATTTACTTATGCAGTTCTATTTTTTGTGTGCAGTCTTAGCAGGTTGTTAGCAGTTTTTTTAAAGAGGAAATTGTAGGTGAGAATTATCTTAAAATAAAAGCAGCTGATAATACTGTTAATTTTTAGCTGTTTGTGCTGACTGAATAAGGGATCAGCTGTTCATTTCCTAGTGGGTCTGTGTTTGTTGCCCTCCTAGGACAAACGAACATGCAGCTGGAGACTACGATACAGCACCAGAGGCTCTGCTTTCTGAAGGAGACCACAGACCCCGAATCGAAAAGGGCTCCGTCCCCACACTCAGCCATAATTATGATTCTGGTGACATAATGTTGGAAAATGAGGTAACTATATGAGTATACACAGATCAGGCATAACACCTTGACCACCTACCTAATATAGTGTTGGCCCACCTTTGCTGACAAAAGAGGCCTGACCTGTTAATACATGGACTCTGCTAGACCCCTGAAGGTGTGCTGTGGTATCTAGCACCAAGATGTTAGCAAGCAGATCATTCAAGTTTTGTAAGTTGTGTGGTGGAGCCTTATTTGTCCACAGATGCCTGACTGGGTTGAGATCTGTGGAATTTGGAGGCCAAGCCAACACCTCAAATGTGTTGTTGTGCTCAGCAAACCCTTTCTGAACCTTTTTTCGCTTTGTAGCACATTATCCTGCTGAAGGAGGCCACAGCCATCAGGTAATACTGTTTCCATGAAAGGGCGTACATGGTCGCCAACAATGTGAGGTGGTATATGTCAAAATAACATCCACATGGATGGCAGGACACAAGGTTTTTCAACAGAACATTGTCCAAAGCATTACACTGCCTCTAAGATGGTTTGCCATCTTCCTGTATAGTACGTTCTGGTGCCAGGTGTTCCTACGTAAGAATGCCTCACACAGCCGGCCATGATTGATATGACGAGGCCACCTTCTTTCATTGCTCTGTGGTTCAGTTTGGAAGCTCACCTGCCCACCACTAAAGCTGTCCAACTGCAGCTCTTGTCTTGCTGAAAAGCTGCGGTTTTGGAGATTGTCTGACCTAGTTGTCAAGCCATCACTCGCTCAAATCCTTAAGCTTGCCAGTTTTTCCTGCTTCAAACACATCAACTTTGAGGACAAAATGTTCACTTGCTCGCTCACATATCCCACCCACTAATAGGTGCTATGATGGAGAGATAATTGGTGTTATTCAGTTGAACTGTCAGTGGTCATAATGTTATGTCTGATCAGCGTATATAAGACCAAAGTTTTCTGAAAGTTCACTGCCGTTGCATTTAATGTATTATGCTATTAAGACTTTTTCATTAGAAATCTTATCTGAGACGATGAGAAGCTGACAAGGTCTTATACATCTACTTATCATCTCTTATTCAGAAGGTGTACTTCACAGATTAATTAAGATATGTGAATTAATTGTGGCATTAAACCATACTTGAAAATCTGACATCAAAGTGCAATCTCAATATCTGCGATAATTAACATTAAATTGCTTGACTGGCAAGTAGAACAGTGATTCATACCATTATCCAGTTTAGTGAAGGGGCTCTAAACCACCTGCAGCCACCTTGTCACTTTAACTGTGAACAGTAGAAGTGCATTCAGTGCTTATCTCACACATAACACTGCGTTCATTGTGTTTCCTTGATAACGGCTCAAGATCAGTTGGCTCAAGAATGATAAGAACACCAGAGTCCCGTTTGTTTTGGGGTTTTTTTGTTTGTTTTTTTACCCTCCTAAGACCCGAACTCTTCCACAGCAGGCATTTTTAATTTCTCTTTGATATTTGGGCACATTGGGGCCCGATGAATGTAAAAACAAAGAATTACCAGATTTTTTTTTTTTTTTTTTTTTTTTTACCTTATTTTTGTTTTTAAGATAAATAAGAGCCACAAATGAGGATATTAGTTTAAAATTTTGATAGAACAGTAGCAGTATAATGTCGTCGTAACCCAAAATGTGATGTCCACATATGTGGACGCCAGGTCCTAGGAGGTTAAAGAAGGGTTTTGTCTTTCTCAGGCTGAAGATTCGGATGATGAACCAGCTGTGCTCTCCCTTCATGGTATGTCACCTCCTGAAAGCATACTGTCAGATGAAGATCTTCTAACAGAGCAGGTCAAGGACATAAACCAACCTGATACAACCACAAAGACTGAAGGTACAGTAGCAATTTAATAAAAGTAAAACTTGAAAGCGCTCACATTTTCAGTGGCACTTCTGCAGTTGCTACCAGCTAGTATACACAGAAACACCCTGTTTGATAGTTTGTTCTCACAGCTGCGAATCTGCTCCCTCCAGTGTTAAAGGCACAATTAGATGTCAGTAGATTGCAGATTATAGTCATGAATTATTTTTTTCTTACAGCTTCCAATTCAAATGCGTAATCCTAGTTATAGTGGCCATTGTAGGACAAAAAACTCTGGCAGCTGTGTATCTGTGGTTAGTGCAGGAGGTTGTTAAACTTTTCTAAAGGAGTCTGATACGAGATGATGAGTAAATGAAGCTCACTTCTTTCTGATGACAGTGATACTAAGGCAAGTTGTTGAGGATATCCTGAACTTCTCTTTATGCTCCTGTTAGCTGGCATTAGTTAAACTTTCTTTGAAGTGGATCTAACATTGTTGAACTCTGACAATAAGCAAAGTAACTCTCACATGATGTGAGAATGTAATCAAACTGCTGTACATTATGTGGTATAATGTTAACTCAAAACCAGCTGCTGTTGTTAGCTGTTAGCTGGCTCGTTATCAGCTGTCCAGAGATGGGATGGTTGCATGTCTAATCTGCTGACAGATTTGGGAATAAAAAGCATGTTTATGCACACTTGTATGTGTTTGTTTTATTCAGACACTGGTCACATTGTCTCTTTCCTTTGTGTTTTTGCTTTTTGGTGAAGGGGACCCTTGTCACATGATTAAAAGCATAGGAATGATCCTTCATGTCTTGAGTCTGAATGTGTAGAAATTAATTGCAATTGTGACTGGTCTCTAGTATAAAACATAACACGCAATTAGGTGGAATGGCGAAGTCCATGCATTTAAGATGGCATGTTAACATGGCAACTTCCACAAACCGGTCGCTGCTCTTGTGTATTTTTAATGGATTAATTCTAAGGCTTTGACAATGCATCAATTTGTTTGTAGACGTAACTACACTCTAATCGGTGTATATTTATAAAGGTAACATTCTTATTTTATTAAAATGACCTCAAAAAAGACTGACTGTAACTTTAAAAAAATGATTGTTGCCTGTGCCTGAGTCACTCTGTCCTGGTCATACAGTCATCGAATATCACTACTGATCACACACAAGTCAGTCATCAACCTCCCTCCTTCAAGAAAATCTTTTCACACGTTCACCCTTTTAAGGTCTTTTTTTCCTGTTGAGATTGAAAGCTCCGTTTCAGGGTTTTCAGATCAGTGGTTTTCAAACCAGTGGTCTTGTTCACAAGACACTCCTATATTCAAACCTATGCAAAATGCCCTCTATTTTTTTTTTATTTCTTTTTGAACATATTTTAAGATGAAGGCGCCAAGTGTGACGCCTGCATTTTTCTTTCTGTTTGTAAGAAGTTCTGCTTGCTTATACCTCACCTCCACTGCTTCATCAGATGCTTATCTTTGGACTGAAGTGCTGCACGTTTCTTTCAGAAGCGTACAATAGATTAGTTTAAATACATTTCTCTTCATTTTAGCACATGTGGTAAACTCCTTTGTCACTACCAGCATGAGGGGAAAAAAGCAAAGTTCTCACATATATTCAGCCAGTCAGCTGACAATGTTTATGATGTGTAGCAATATCATAAACATTTTCAAGGCAAAGTCCTCCTGCTTCCACAGTTTTAAGGACACTCAGATGAGTGATGTCCAAAATACGCTCTGTCCCTGATTATATAGCTGGATTCTGCTGTTTATCTTTCTTCCAGTTTGGCGCACTGAATGGCACAAGAATCACATGGCAGCTATAAGCAGTGAGAAGTTTGACAGCCTCCTGAAAATGTGTCCAGATTTCTATGACTGCAAGAGCCACATGGCAGCATTTGTCTTGATAAGAGGTAAGCTTCTTGTACACGTGCAGTTTTCCATTAGATTTGTGCACTTCACTGCAGGATTTTATTGTTTTCATAGTAGGTTATAAGTGGCTCCTGGATATTTAGTAGATGTATCCCGTTTATTTTTAACCTTTTTTTTTTTTTTTTTTTAAATCTGTATCTTAACAGTGCTAAAGAAGGAGACTAGTTTTACTCTTAACTGTCTATAAATGCGTAAAGTGAGCCTGTACCAGTGGCAGGTCATTATTGCAGTAGTATGTTAAATGTCCAGACATTAGCAGTCCACATCATGAAGATTTCAAAGCATGAAAAAAATGTCACACTCAATTATCATAAAGTGTGTATGATATCACATGTGAGCCAACTGGAAATTTCCATTAAATATGATGGGTCACTCATTAAAAGATAATATTGTGGAATTAAAGCAATATATGCAGACTCTTTCTTTTAATAATCATGGAAGCAGAAGATATGTGTATATAAAAACATAATTCTTTGGCACTTCTATGTGAAGTAAAATAATGGAAGTTATAATCTGAGCGAGTCAATTTAGAAGAACCATTTAGGAGATGAAACTCCTTTTAAGACACACAGTGCCTAAATTGCACAAGCTGAGAGCTAATTCGATATGACTACCGAATGCACGACTACACAGCTGTGCGGCATTCCTGCACAGAAGGCCTCTTAGTTGTTTGAGAGTTGCCATTTAGACTGATGTAAAGTAATCTCTCCTATTAATGAGGTCAGCAGTACAAGCAGTCCCTATGAGTCTAAAGGTTCAGGCCTCATGGTGCTCTAAATGCTCAGTTCCTGACAGGATTTTTTTTTTTGTTGTTGTTGTTGCTTTTTTAACCTGGTATCATCAGTTCAAGCACACAGCATCTCCGCACATGTGCTATTCAAACCTTTAGTTGTTTGAAAGAGAAATGGCTAAAGATTCAGTCACACAGCCTTAAGGTGCCACTTTTATGGTCAGTGTCAGGATGCAGGTAGCTATTGGAGTATTCTCCTGAACAGTAGGTGTCACCACTGAGGAGATAATGCTACATCAGTGCTGATAAAGGAAGCAAAGTTAAAACAGGAAGCAAAGATATTAAAAACAATGTTGTTGTTTTTTGTCACTAAGGTCGTGTCCAAATTCATGGGCCGCGGTTTACGTAGGCCGGGTCCTCAGAAGGCCGGGTAGGCCGGAAGCAAACGGCTGTGAAATTGGACAGTCTAGCTTTCAGATTTGCGTCTCGCTGTCTCGGTGGAGTTTAATAAACTCAGCTGCTCCTTGCTATCTAAAATATAACGGGACACTGGTGTAAATTCTCGACTATCTCACACTTCTGTTTAATCAGTTTTCTGTTGGACATTTATTCAGCTCTGTGAAAACAAAGGAGGAACCCACCCGGGTGATTAATAAAATTTTATTTAATCTAATCTAATAACTTTAATCTCAGCCAAACTGATTTACTCACGAACAAATAAAACGCTGAAAAAAGCCAAACAATAACATTTTTAGGTTATCTAAGAGACTCATATATCACGTTTAACCTGAGTAGCGAAAGACCGCGGTGATCTGAAAATGATGTGCCGGGAGTTGTGCCGTTCTCGGCGGCTCTAGTGACCCTCAAGCTCCCGGCTAGCTATTGATGTGGTGGGTAACAAACGTCTCCGAAAACGTCGGAGCACTTTGCAAATATGTGATATCTTGATAAACCGAGCAGATATTTGAAGTTTACACAGCTACATTCTCGCCTGAAAATATGTTAAAAGTTTATTTTGTGATCGAGAAAGAGAAATATTAAAACTTAGTAGCGGCCGCCATTGTTGAAAACTGGAATTGGCTGGGCCATGCTATGAATTCTGGGATATGGTGGGCCACGAAGGATACACCCGACCCAACCTTCAAATTCGGGGAAAAGGAGGACACATTTGTCGGCTGCATTCGGAGGAGTCTACGAATTTGGACAGCCTTCGGCGCGTCGCTATGGCGTAATCGGCCTACAAATGCGGCTTCAGGAGGATGCAGCCCATGAATTTGGACACTCCCTATGTCTCTAAAATGTTTCCAAACTGTTGCACCATCTCTCTGTATGTAATCTGTTATTATCTGACTGACTGAATCAACATCAAAACAGCACATCAGCACAAGCAGATGTGATAAAACTTTCGTCATGCCGTTTAACAGGTGGTGAACGGCGAGCATAAAAGTGCCTTTAAGAGTCAGTCACACAAACTTGGACACCGGTTGAGGACACCCTACCAATTTCTCATAGAGCAGTAAAGAAAGTGTGAAAAATGCTCATCTTCAAAGTAAAAGCTGCAACTTTTGGAATCGTGCTAGTTGCAGCAGTAAAGAACAGTTTTCACTTTAAAGGCAAAGGCTCTCCATATCTGGTTTATTATGATCGTCTCATTATTGTACCATTAGTAGTTGGTGTTAAGTGTTTGAAGAAAAGATGGCATTTTCCATTCAAACTAGAGGAATAAAAAAGAATAAAGAGAAACGGGAGCTCAATAGTGTGAATGCCTTACAGCATTTACACAATTATGGGCTACTGCGGCAATCTGCTAACAACTTTTCAGTCACAGCTCTGGTTTTAGGAACAATTTCAACAAGTAAAAGCAGGTAACCACTTGCCAACAAGTCGGGGATTACAGATTCTTCCCTAGTGACTGAGGTCTTAAGAGGAACCAAAATTACTTGTTTCAGTGGATTTGCTGCTTCAAGGCCCAGAATAAGATAACTAAATAGTATTTTATAAGCATCATTCTGTGTCATCTTTACTTCCATCTCTCGCAGTCATTGTTAATTAAAGCTATTGCTAATGAAGCTTTGAGAAGAAAAACTATCTTTTCCCCACAGAAGTTCTGGATACAGCAGGTCGTGCATGTGAGCAATACAAGGTAGTGGCACTGGGATCTGGCTGCTCAAGTTGTAGCGAATGGCTTTGCTACAATGGGGTGATGGTTCATGACAGCCATGCCATCATCATTGCCAGACGAGCTCTTTTAAGGTACTAACTTCTAAAATTAGTTCCTAAATACTTCATCCAAATCTCAAGAATGCAGGTGTTAAAGTGCTGGTTCTGATTTAGAACACCTGAACTTCAAATGTCTATTCTTAATATTCAGAATGAAGATGTAAAAAGCAGGCTGCAACATCTCACTTGCTCTCTACCACTTATAATGCTTCAGATTCACTGAAAGTGCTGCTGCAGCTTAAAGTGGGAATAATATTTATTTTTCTGGCTTGTGTTCAGGTTTCTGTATAAACAGCTTTTGCTGTTCTTTGATGCTGATCCAAAGGCCAAGGAGAGCTGTATTTTTGAGAGTAGTGCAGCCAGCCACCAGCTTCAGCTCAAACCCAAGATCAGCCTGCATCTCTACACCAATCAGTGTCCCGAAGGAGCTCCTATGAACTTCTACTTTAAGTACAGCAATCTAATTATCCCATTCTTTTGATTCTTTCTTTATACATGTTTTTTAAGTCATATTTTCCTGTGTACTTGTAAAAGGTCTCAATTCAAATCTGTGGATTTATCTTCCAAGAAATGTGACATTTTGTACATGTTGTAAATCACAGATTAATATTAACCTTTCTATGGGTTAATTTTATCTCTGTTTATAATGGACATTAAATTTTGTCCATTACTCATAACTAAAATGTAACATAATGTCCTGTTTTAGGGTTTCTGCAAACGACACCTGGACCTCTATGGTTCTCCAGTATCATTTCAAAGGCCTACTGGTCCCTGTGGCCTACCTTGACCCGAGTCTCTGGGGCGCCAAAGTCTGCTGCATGTCTGGCAGTGACAAACTTTGTCGCTGGACTGTTACTGGGATTCAGGGTGCATTACTGAGCCACTTTATTCAGCCGCTTTACATCACGAGCATGGTGCTAGGTAAGAAGCTTAAAGCATTTATTCTTTATTAGAAGGGAAGTGCAGCTAGACCCATCATGAATACCTGGATGTTTTTCTACAAATATTTGGATCAGCACTAGAATGTAGTGGTTTCTTCCGTTGTTCATGCACAAGTTTCATGAAAATTGGTGGGGTTGTTTTTTCTACTATGAACACATAATTTATTCCCATTTTTAAAGGTTGGTTTCCAAAGAGCTGAAAATGGTCAGGTACAAGAACTGAACTAAAAATGAGTGAAAAAGCAGCCAATGGCCAAAGTAAAACTTTGAAAGACCTTCAGAAAGTCTGAAGAACTGTTGCTAAAACCATTACAAAAAAAAAAAGTAAAGCAAGTCTGCTTCAGTTTATTCTTTATTAGCATTATTCTGTATGAGCAAAATATAAAGAAATGAGGGGTGGGTCAACAGTTTTGCACAGTATCTATCTATGTACAGCAGAATCAGTCATCATATCCATGTATCAGCAAGATAGTGAGCCAATGCATTTCAAAATATTGGAAATACTGACAAGCTCTAATTCCAGTTCAATGTTGCAGATGTAATTGGCTAAAGGTGGCATCATAACAAACTAAATTTTGCATAAATTAATTTCTTTCTGTTGCAAATGTGTTTCTAAAATCTTACTTAGGAGGCCAGAAGCTCATGAACCAGGAAGTGTCTGATATCACCAGCAAGCGACTGGGTGATGGATGGCAGATCTTTCTGCCTCAGTCCTACAAGAAACATGACATCGTCTTTGTCTGCGGGGACTACGTGGGGCCTGTTGTGCCCTCGCTGCATCATGAAAACCTCAGCATCAACTGGTGCCTCGGGGACCAGGATATTGAAGTTTTGGACAGCAGCAAGGGCTTGATTGTGGAGGGGTAAGACCCTTTTTTCTTTTTCAAGAAATCAGTTTTTGTCATGAATTAGATTAAGTTTTTAGAAAATGTGTACTAATGTGTTTCTGCACCATAAATTTGGGACGAGTATGAAAATTTTCCTTGTGCTGTCATTTGTAGAGAAATGGTAGAGCTGTTGTCAGAGTTGTCTACTTTCATGGCCTCTGTGTTGCCTGGGGCTCCTGCCATCACTGGGCTTTGCTACTGCCGACAACTGCTGATGTCCAGTAGTTAGTGTGACACAGACATGGCTTTCTGTGGAGGCTATTTTGTCCTTGAGCAGAGATTACAGCCAAAAATAGATTTAAGATCCTTTTTTTTTTTTTTTTTTTTTTTCACTGCAGTGTTGCTGTTGTCCTCTTGCTCGAACTGTTATTTTTAGGCAAACACCATGGTTTTAAGTGTCAACTATTTAGAAAGGGAAAAAAGCAAAGAAAAATAGACTTCTGAAGAGATTTAATTTAAAGGCAGGAATTCAGGACACGAGGTATGCAGAGGGCTGCTCTCTTTAGAGCTTGCCACAGCAGATCTTATGCATCCATCTCATCCTATTCCCAACATCCTCCTCTGTCACACCAACTCTCTCTAGCTTTGTCTCCAAACCACTCCACTGTCCCTCTGATGAACTCAATTCTAATCATTTCCATTCTGGTCACTCACAATGAAAAATCTTCAAATTTGCCACCTCCACCTTGGTTTTCTGCTCTTTTGTTTTTTTTCAGCATCACTGTCTCCAAACCATACATCCTTTCAGTTCTCATTACCATCTTGTAAACTTTCTCTTTGACTCTGTTATCCTTCAGTCACAAATCACCCCGACACTCATCGCCACACTCTCACCCTGCCTGCACACTCTTCTGTTGTGCTCTTAGTCTAGTGCTTTGGATGGTTGACCCCAGATATTTAAGCTCATCTTCTCCTGTCTCTTGCTCACTCACAAGCGTATTCTGTCTTGCTTCTAGTGGCTTTCATTCATTTTCTCTTCAGGGCATACCTCCACCTCTCCAGGCTCTCTTCTACTCCCTCCCTACTCTCACTAGAGATCTCAATGTTGTCTATGAACATCATAGTCCACAGAGACTCCTGATGATGTAATCCCACCCCCACTTTGAACCCACCTGCCACTTCTACTGCACACCTCACATGTCCTGGACCACTCTCACGTACTTCTCTGTCCCACTCGAATTCCACATCTAGTCCCACTGTTCCTGTGATATGATATGATATGGCAACCTTTCTCTGGGTCCAAAAAGACACCGTGCAACTCCTTCTGACCTCCTCTATACTTGTAAGTGTTCATCAACATTTGCAAATCAGAAACTGGTATGAAACCATAACTGCTGCTCACCTTTATCCTTGATCTAGCTCCAACAGCTCTCTGTCTGTCCCTCCTTTCTCTCATTTTCTTCATTCATCATCCTCAATGTATTCCATCCACCTTTTAAACACTCTTCATTCATTAGTACATTTCCATCTCAATCCTTGGAGGTGTCCTTCACCACTTCATCTGTACGTTTGTCATCTGGCAATTCTTCCCTATCATCCAGAGCCTGTCTCAACTCTTCCCTGGACTCTGACTAACATTCTTCCTCCTTTAACTTTCACCTCTGCATTTGCTTTTTCCTCTTGATTTCCAGAGTCATCCTACTGGCTTCCATCCAATTCTATCCTAGCTACATTCTCCCCTGACAACTCCCTGCAGTCTCCTTCAGATTGAACCTCATGTGTAAGATTCAGTCCTCCTGTGTGTACCTTCATCCAGTCTTATGCATTACCCCAGATTCCTCCCTTTCTTGAAGCCCTTTTCATCCTTTTTACAAAACCCACCACCATCTGACCTTCTGCATTTCTCTCCTTAACATGATATCTACCCAACACCACCTCGACACCTCTGTTCCCTTCTCCTTCATGTCCATTGAAATCTGCTCCAATCATCACCCTCTCTCTACCACTTCATCCAAATTACTTCAGAATTCCTTTCTCTTCTGACATCCAGCCTGTGCTGCAGACACACCTAATAGTCAACATGCCTGCTTCAATTTCCAGATTCAAACTCCTGTCTGATACTCTTCACCTCCACAACACTCTCCACATGCTTTCCTTTAATAGTACTCAGACTCCACTTCTCTTCCCATCTTCAGTGCTTACAGATTTACTCAACCACCTGTCATAAAAACAAGAAAACATGAATCCTATTTAATCAAACGGTACATTTGAAAGTTCATGGATAACAATAATACTATTTTTTGCATAAGTTTTATCATTTTGATTAAAGAGCTTATACTGGTGGATTAAACACTGCAGAAATATTTTTATTTTTACCAGTACTGTTAGTTTAGGGCAGGTGTGGTGTAAACCTTATTTTGGGTGGTGGTCTAATAAATTGGTTAAGCACTGTACACCACGGTAGAACAATATCTGGCCTTGCTTCACTTCCACCTGTTCTCCTGCACACACAATATATCTTCCTTGGTTCTCTCTTGTTTTCTGTCAACAGTAGCAAAATTTCCATGGTCACCTTGGCTAACAGTATCATAGACAGTGTTTTCAACCTCATTTCTGGCGAATCAACTACAGAAATCTCTTGATGAGCGGCATGTTTGAGTTGACAAAGATTTTACGCTGGATGCTCTGTGCACGTGCGCAATTGCGCACTGCTGGCACGGTCTCTGCGCACAGAAAATCTGCGTTGCGCACAGAAAAAAAACCTAACCTGAATTGAAATTAAAATTAAAACTTAAACAATTCTGTTTTGCAGTGTTAGTAAGTAACTGGCTGCTCCCGTATGGGATTAGAACGATGCCACCTTATCCCATAGTCCAACCAATAATGCGATTCACATTCGTATATAGGCAGCTAATCAACGTGGTTGACAGGCTATAACAGCGTCCTTATGTGCCGACACTGGTGTTTTAGCTATCAAAGCTAAAACACTGACAGCTGATGTAGAGTGAAGCCACGTTAATGACAACGTGTACAACCATTGGAGATATGAGCAGGACAGACGGAACAATTGATGGAAAAACTGTGGACTTTATATCAGTTTTTTAATAGTGTTGATAGGCCAGAAAAAACCAGAGTTATGATAAAAAATATTTGCAATGTTTGGTTTTCTTCCTGAATACTATCGTTGTTTATATTTACTGCGGGAAGAAACGGTAAAAACGGCGTTTTATAAGAAAAAATGCTCGAAAGCACTCTCTGCCTGTGAGCAAAACCAAAAAACCCCCACCTTTTTCTATTGGTGGAAAAATGTACCATGTCAACCAATCAAAAAATGATATGGCAACATGGCATTTAGTTGTTTAGGAAGGGGTAAGTTTTAGGAGTGACGGCGGTGTTTTGAGATGTGAGAGATTTGCGACGTTTAGCGCAAATTTTGTGTAGTTAGTGTGTAGTGTAGTCAGTAGTTTTGTTGTGTGTGTCAGAACAATGAGGCAACTACTGAATGTTACAGGTGATACAGGAGTGATACATCTCCTGTTGTCAGGCCTGCAGGTATCAGGCTGTTCTCCTTTATCTCATAGTGGACAGAAATTATTTTATGGAGTGACACAAATAATTTGTGTGGCATCAAATTTGATGCAGAACTGCTGATTGTTCTGTAAATAGTTTGAAATTTTTATTTTTAAAAAACGCCTTGGCTGCATTTTTAGGTAAACAGCTGCAAAAAACGTTGTTGTTTGCATAACTCAGTTACTTTTTTGAAGAAGTAACTAGGGCTGGTCCATATCATATCGTTCACGGTAATACCGGTATAATGTTGGGCAACGATAAGAAAATGAAATATCGTGATAGAATATGGGTAAAACGCGCATGCGCAGTGCCTTTGTTTTCATACGCACATGGCGAAAAAGGCGACGGAGAATGAGAAGGGCGAAAGCGGATCATTGAATGAAACAGATGAACCAGAATTGGTTTGTAAAAATGCTGCAACTTCAGTGGTGTGGAACTGGTTTAGCTTTCGTCCGTCAGATACACAACAAAGCACTATTTTTGGTAGAGCATGCTAGCGGGCCGTCGTTATTACCGTGTTTTTTGGAAAATACGGCACACTTAAAATCAATCCTTTGATTTTTCTGAAAATCGACAGTGCCCCTTATAATCACGTGTGCCTTATGTTTGAATTCTGGTTGTGTTTACTTACCTGGAAACTATTTTATGTGGTACACAGCGCTCGAAAATCTGTCAAATGTTTTAGTACGACTTTGCTAAGCTACGAAGCTACGAAGCCGGACTGCTTGATGGGTTGTCAGAGCATTACGGCTATCGTAGGCAGGAGTCTCGCGGAGTGATACGTACTGTGCTTCAACATAATATTACCGTATTGTGTGTGTATAACCTCTTTTTAAGTTTTGTGGATATTATACATGGTTATGCTGAGGATATGTCAGCCAATTTCCACTGGAAATGCGTTTTGGTTAAACTGTCAGCAAGGAATTTACATTCGCACTGTTAAGTTTTTATACAACTTTAATGCAGATAAAAAAACAAAAAAAAAAACAGCTGCTTGTTTAAGTGAAAATACATTGATTTTTTTTTTTTAACTAATAAAGTTGTGGATTGTAAAGTATTTTGTCTAGTGTCAATTATATCGTCAGCTGGCGTGACCACAGTGCACACGTCTGCTGTTGCTCACAGTGGTCCAAGGGACCGCTCAGGGAGTTTGTGTGTTCACTCAGACACATGAAAAATTAGAGGGAACATTGCTCAACCCTTCCCATTTATCTGGGCTTGGGGCCGCCACTTGGAGTACACTGGCTTGTGGCCCTCCTGTAACTGAGCTCAGAGCACCTACTCATAAAACTTCCAAATATTAGTGTGAAAGGAAAGGTTGCTTGTATCACATGACTTTTTTTCTTTTTTTTTTTTTTTTTAAAATTGGCGATTTAGAAGTCTTACTTTCTATTAACTATGATTTTCAGTACCGAGGCACTTGGCGAGGTTTTTAGGAAATAGTTATCTTGGAAGGATTCAATAGTCTTTCCCTTCTAAGTATGCACTGGATTGAGTAATAGAGAAACGAAGCTAGGTTTTGAAGAATATCAGGGGTTATAGACTTTGTCAGGATGGAAGAGACCTTAAATTATTTGAAAATGAGTCTCCCTGAACAGGCTCTGCTAATGTCAGCTTCTGTGAGTGCAGTGACACTCAATTCCTCCTCAACATTTTGTCTGTTTAGGCTGCTGGGTTCCTCCCCTGGGTCTCACTCCAGAGTATCCCCTAAGAAATGTGTTAGTGGTAGTGGTAAGTGCTGCCTGCAGGAAACCCTTCCTCTCTTTCTCTCAGCCAGACCACAGCCACACTTTACCTCGGCAGTGTGATAAAATTGTCTCGCCAGACATGTTTAGCACAAATAAGCTCTGAAGCAGAGAGTGTCCCCACCAGAGTAGCATTGCATCTGCTATAAAGGTCAAAAAACAGTGCTGCAGTGCTGCAATGAGAGGACATGTTTTTCATTTATAGTTTTTGGTTTTTGGAGGGTATCATACCCTAAATACCTCACTGCTGCTTGCTAACTGGCTGCAATCACTGTACATTGTCTAATATGGTTAAATAAGAAGGTGTGAGTATTTAATCGGGCTCCCAATTCAAACTGATAACTGTAACAGCTTTTGGATACATTGTTGTATCATATCAATATGAGCAGTGCCTGTACATGAAGTTGGACTGCAAACGAAGGAAGAATGTGGACATTAAATGATACAGAATTGAAAAGTTGAATCTTGTCAGGTGGAAAATGCATTTCAACTTTTTTGCTGCAAAATACGTTTTTTATTGATTGCATTGTGGCAGAATGACACCATCAGCATTAATATCCAGTGGCTGCAAATAATTTCCAGGAAAATGAAGGTTTGATTGCGCAGCAAAAACAGGAGGAGGAATGGCAATTTTCATTTCCTTCTTAGCTGCTGGTCACATAATCTCCACAGTTGAAAAGTGTTTTTTAAAGCTTTAAATAATTTGTAGCTCACCTGGTAGAGCGTGCATTACATGTACCAGAGGAAGAGAGCTTACCATAGTGGCCTGCATTCGTTTCTGCCCCAGGTCCTTTTCAATCATTTCCCCTTTTTCTCTTCACCTTCCTGTCTTTTTGTTCTTTTTCTAATAAAATCTTCAACGGTTTTAAGTTTTAAGAAGAAATGTGTGTGTGTGGGGGGGGAGTATCAAATGCACCTAAAAATAGCTTGCATTAAAAATAGTATATCTTTTGTTGTATAATGAAAACTTAAAGAGGACAAATGCATCATAAAGCAAATTTAAGTAATGTGTGGGAAACCTTAACTGTTGGAAAAATGTTAATGGTGGATTTTAATGTTTCTCCAGCTCTCCTTCTATGAGCGTGCCTGGCTACTCAAGCAGACTTTGCAAGAGAGCCCTCTACAGTTATTTCCTCAAAGTTGCACAGCTGGGTGGGCACACCTATCTGCTGGAGCTTCCCACGTACCACAGTGTCAAGGTTTGTGAATCCTCAGTGTGAACTGTGCAAAGCTTTCCATTTGATGAGTAATAGAAGGTTGGGTTTTTAGTTCACTTATGTGATGTCTGATGATGTAAATGGTTTTATTCTTTTATAGGTGGAAGCCAGTGTCTACCAGACGGTCAAAGAGCTGGTGAGACAGCAGTTTCTGGAAAACCACGCAGGACCGTGGAATTCCAAAAAGCTGGTGGATTGCTTTAGCGCTTGAACTCGCAGCTGGAAACCTGTCATGCCGATGTTTACCCAAGTTCATTGAGAGATTTGATTTGCTGTTCTTCTCTGCACTTTGCTAATTACCTTCAACAGTAATTGTAGTTTTGTTTTATGTACGACATTAGAGTTTTCAGTTTGTGTAGGTGTTTGAGAAAAATAAACAAGGCCCTGCTGTTGTGCACCAGACTGAAGTTTGAATGAGTTGTGGGTGGAAACACATCGCTCAAAGGCTAACAGTGCACAAAATGGGGAACATTTTCTCTGTCGTGTCAAGTAGAACTGAGCAACATTATTGCCAGAAGCTTGAAAATTAACAATTCCTTTTATGGAGCTCGTGTTATGAAAAGGTAACTGTGTGCGTTTTTTATTTAATGCCATTCACTATTTTCAACATTTGACCTTTTTTAAATGTGAATTATTTCATTTGTTTTTTGTGCATTTGTAGCCAAACTAAGTCCAGTCAGAGGGTAAAATCAGCACCTGAAGAACCAAAATAAGGTCTGTAATGAGGTCCATGTGTTCTCTTGTTTTTAATAGTATCTTAAGATGAAGTAAAATGGAGAAAAATAAATGTTTTCTTTAGTTTTAAATGTTAGATATTAATAGATGTTCTCTGTATGCTTTCTATTGCACAACATTTTGTTGTTTTGCACGTGTATTAATTAATCAGGAACTTGTACAGCTCGAAAACTACAACTTCAGAATTTACCTGTCAATTCAATCAACACCTCTCTTGTATTCTGGAAGTGAAAGGTGAAGCGTGACAGAACTGTCACCAGCTTTTTTGCAGATGCAAAGGTGAGACAGGCAATATAAAACAAAAATATCCTTAGTAAGCTCTCACGCATCGTGCTGGGAGATGGATAAGTTGTGACTCCACATTGCTACAAGCCCGTCTCAAAGAATGGCAGCTGCATGATTAAAGCATACAGAGACTGCGCTAGTTTAAAAACACTTGTTTCCATGGGCTCTCTAAAATGAGCAGCAGAGACATCCATAATTAGACTAATTATTCAGAAACATCATATGTTGATCAGAACAAAGGTGTCAGAATTTACACAAACAAAATGGCACTCGCAGCCACGAAAAAATAAAGTGTGGTGATCTTTCCGTCTGTGAGCTGATTGAGGGATGGTTGTGGAGTTGTTTGGTTTGAGAACAGTTTCTGGCAAAAGAAATTAGGATAAAGATGAACACAGTGAGACTTCTGTCATCTTAAATTTAATACTTTTTTTTTTTTTTTTTTCTTACACAAACTGTGTGGTACCACGGTTCATTGTCACCATGGCTCCACTCACCAGTTGCTTGGCAACCAACTCCTCCTTGGAACTGATGCAACTGCTCGTGTCTCCATAATTACAGGCTCTTTTACAATATTTAGCAAAAACAAAAACAATAGAATTGCATGAAAAACAATATCTAATGAAGCTGCAGCGATGCTTGCAGTTTAATTTGGTCTGACATCGCATGGATTGCATCTGTGGTTATCCTGAATTAAAGTACACTATGCTTAGACTGTGTGTAGTTGTGGTTTATAACAGCTGCTTAAAACTTTGGGCTCACTTTCCAGTGTGCCTGATTCTGAAATAAAAGCATATTTGTTTTATTTTTTTAATCTAAAATAGCATTTAAGCAGAGGAGAATTCTGAATGACATTTATTTATTCTAAATTATTGATGATTTTAATGGAATAACTAAATACACTTTGTTTCTGTGGTCCAGTGGCATGCTGGGTTACCTACATGTGTATATAATTTAAAACGATCATTAGAAAAATAATTTGCACAGCAGAAATTGGTTACGCTGGTTAAAACATTGCTTTATCTGGCTAGTTATGTGTGTACAGTATCAGCCTTTGGGTTGGGTTATAGTCTCAAATAAACAAACATATCTCTGTTACGGTTCTAATAATTTAGTCCATGTGGGAAAGTGCCGAATAACTAAAGATTTTGTACGACGATGTGCTCGCCTTTATTCTCAGAACAACACAAAGGAGGGGAAAAAAGAGGCACCAGTACTCAACTGATCAAGAGCAGAAGGGCATCACAGTCCTTAGACTGAGTAACAGATCATCAGCAGGCAGCCTCATTAAATGTTACCCGCAAGTGCCGTATCGTGCTGGTTAAGAAAGGGACTGTGGAAACTTCTGGGTCTTGTGGGTTTTTTTTTTGGTTTTTTTTGTTTTGTTTTTTTTGGGGGTTTTTTTTTTACGCTTACCCTCACGGAATAACTTTCATTTTGTAAAATATGTCCACTCTGGAAAGTTTCAGAATTTAAAAAAACACAACATGTCATTCACAGTTTGATGCTGCAGACACAAATCGCTACAATAATTAAACACGATAAAACTGCATTAGGTTGAAGCAGTGCTGTATTAGTGGTAGTTGCTAAACATTGAATCAGTTGACATTATTGATTTATTTAATAATAAATATTTGCAAAATTTCTGATCAGTTTCATGTTACATGGCTAAAAACACTGAGACAAATCTTTAGTGGTAGTCAATGTGTTACGCTCTTCTTTATTCTTGCTGGTGAAGCACGTGATTCCTCCAGCCAGGTGTTGGGCTCACCCCTCTGCAGGAAGGCAGACCTCCCGGACCCAAAGGGCTTCTCTGAGGTTGAGGAAGCGCCAAGGAATTCATAAAAAGGCCTACAAGATAATTAAACATCTGTGAGCAATTCAGAGGTGTGAAAAACCTGTGTGTGTGAGAAGAATGTATACCTGGGAGTTTAAACTAAAATTGAGCTGTCAGATGGTTGAAGGAAACCTTTTAAGGAATAACAGACATGTCCTTTTACTTGTGTCTAAGCCAGCTTAATTACAAAGCCTGGTAATTATTTAACGTCAGTGCAGTCTCATTAATGTAAGCAGTGACCTTCAGTGTGAATTTTGGCAGCTGAATGCAACGGTGATCTGTGATCATCGTTTTACTTTAAGGAGCCTGAATCTAAACAGGATGAACTGTAACTTTTAATTGTAAGCTTAAATGTCTTATAACAGATTAGAGCCAAGGAAGTTTAATGTCAACAGAGGAAAGTCCACCGAAGAATGAACGTCTCACTGAAATGTCATCATGTACTTAATTTATCTTGCTCATGATAAGTGTACTGAAATGTCTTGACCGAATCATAGTTATGAGTTTAGTCAGGACGTGTGGTGCCTTGTTTTCTCACCCAGGTCTGGTCTCTTGCAGGATGAATCTCGCTGGCTGTAGTTGGAGGAAGCTGACGTGCTATCTGTGGAGGAGGACTTAGTTGAGCCGACTGATGGTCTTAATGCTCCCGGAGGATTTGTTTTGGGCTTTGCCTGAGCTCCAATCGAAGCCGAGTTGCTCCATTCTGGACAACAGTGGCAGACAAGTAATATAAGTGAAGCCCAAAGTAGTGTTTGCTGCTTTGCTTTCATTGCAAGTTACCCCATAAGTTGAACTTTTAACAGCACCAGCACACTGTGTTACGTGTGGGTCTCATACCAGAGTGCTCCTCAAGTCGAAAACGTCCAAAGCAGAGGTGAATCCTCCACTGTTTCCTGACATTCTCCTTCATTAAACAGTGGAAGAAGAATATAAAAAGTCCTGCAGCAAATAGAAAAGTAAGAAAAGGTCGTGAGCTCAAGAAGATTAGATAAGATCTGGGTTTGTAGCTCTTTGTTCCTCGCGCAGGTATTTCTAATTTTCTCTGGAATAATTTCATATAGAGAAGTAAACAGCGGTGGTTTCTTCACTCTAATATACAAAAGAAAGTATTATAAGAGAGACCAGTAGAGGTGAAAGCTGTTGTGAAATGGTTGCATCATTTGGCTGTTTGAAATCTTCCTTTTCATCTTTTTTTTTTTTTTTTTTTTTTTTTTCCTCATCCGAGCTTCTTTTGAACTCCGGTTGCAAAGCGGGTTGTTGTGGAAAACTGCACGTGGTTAGCAAATTTTCACACAATAAATAAACCTACAACAACACCCAAAAGGTCATCTTCTTAAAAGTAAAGCACCATCTTTTTACAAGTCTGTGCATGTTTATAATGTTTGATCTTTGGCATATTACACTATCCTTACTTCTGAAAATAGTTTTGACTGACTGAAAAGAAGAACTAACACAGCCAGATGTTCACGTCAGCTAATAATGACACACTTGGCTGACCGAGACGTTAAGTATTCAAAAAACTTCAACAGATTGAGGCTAAACAGTTAGTTATATGGTAAAAATAAGCTTGATGACTTTCAAACTTAAGATAAAATTCTATCTGGACGTCATCGAGCTTTCATTAACTGCCTCTGTACAAAAGGACAACCTTGCAGGCTGTTGAGTCCAGAGAACAGGTACAGCAGAACTATTCTGCCTGGCCCCCAGCCAAAGAAGCCAAGAGTCCATGTTAGCCCCAGTAACAAGGTTAGACTGGCAACTCCTTTCAAGTCCTGCATGACTCCACTCCTGGTCCCTGCTGGGCTGTTGGCTCGCATACGTCGAATCTGGATTAGAACCACCACAAAAACCTAAGAGGAGATTGAAAAGAAGCCTCAGAGTGGTTGGATTACAGGAAAATGGTAAAAGGGTCAAAAGCAAATTTACACAGTAATAAAGAATGTGTCTAATATGAAGCCACTTTGTTAGATACAACTGTTCAGCTGCTCATTAATGCAAAATGTCTAGTCAGCCAATTACATGGCAGCAGCTCAGTGCATTTAGGTATGTAGACATGGTCAAGGCAACCTGCGGAAATTCAACCTGAGCATCAGAATGAAGATTTCTGATGATCAGTTCTGAATATCATAATTTGCTATAAACAACATTAAAGCATGGATCCATCCTGCGTTATATCAACAGTTCAGGCTGCTGGTGGTGTAAGGGTGTTGGGAATATTTTCTGGGCACACTTTGGGCCACTTCATACCATCTGAGCATCATTCAAATGCCACAAGTTGCTTGAGCATTATTTCTCACCATCTCCATTCCTCTTTGATCACAGTGTACCCATCTTCTCATGGTTGCTGCAGCAGGATAATTCACCACGTCAAAAATTTCTGAAAATTTCAAACTGGTTCCTTAAACATGGCAGTGAATTTATGGTTCTTAGATGGCCTTCACAGTCACCAGGCCTCAGTGATCACCAGATTAGGTAAACATAAGATTGACATCATGGACACGCAGCTGACAAATCTGCAGCAATTGTGTGATGCTGCCATGTCAATGGATACCAAAATGTCTCAGGAATCTTTCCAGCAACTTGTTGAATCTGTGCCACAAAAAATGTTTCTGAAGACAAAAGTTATCCAGTCTGTACTGATTATCAAAAATGTTGCCTGTTAAATCCTGATATAGAAACAAATGAAAAATGTTGAATTTAAAAGGAATAAGGAGAACGCATAACAATCTAACAAGTAAAATCTTTAATGAAATGTGAAATGATTTACCCCAGTGTTGAAGAGAAAGATGAACACAGAGTAGGCAACCACAGACACATAAAATGTCACATCGTCCTGGAGCCAGCAGCTGAGAGGGTGACAAACAGGAAAAAGACAGACGAGGCATTAGTAGATGAGATCAGTGAACACGATGAATGATCATTGTGGTCGTATTTGAACCTTCTGCAACTAATGAAAACGTGTTACTGACTTATCATTCTTGAATCATGTGTTTGGATAGCCTGAGAGTGTAATACCATGTTACATGACTTCCAATATGACATCAGATCAGCTTGATCTGGCTGAAAATAAAATGTGAAGGAAATGGTTTTATCTATTTTTGAAGATTTGTGGTTTTACATCATGGATTTGCTTTTGTAATTGGAGAAAATATGTTGTGATATTCATTTTTTCCAGCTAAGAGATAGATATAGATTCTTTAGATAGAGAGAAAGATAGAGATTCTATGTGAACGCTGAATGAAACCTTCAACTCTCTTCAGATCATCAAGTATGTATCAAGATATGAAAAATGAATAAAAGATGAATCCAAAACTCACAAGTTATCAGAGTTGTCCAGCAGCTGTAAGGTAGAAGAAGAAGTGTCTGTGTAGATGTGACTGCCGTAGGCCTCTTTGTTCACGATGAGCACCAGGATGCAAATCACCAGAGGAAGCCCTGGATGGAGATTTCAAATACATACAAGGGTATGTACTTACAATGTCATACCCTCAGAAAAATATTAAACAGAAAATATAATTGCTTTTAAAATTAACCCTTTTTGTTATATAAAAATAGCTGTCTAATGTAATGCACTTTTAGTATTGTTGATGATCATATTAAAAATACCCAAACTCTTAAGTAATCGCTGTGAGGCTATAGTTTAGGTGTCACACTGCTCAAAAAGCTCTTTGTCAGCCAGTTTATTCTCTTTATGATTTCAGAAAGAGGGGAAATCATTAATATGGCCCAGTTCCCTCCATCTGCTGTTTAAATTTTGATTTTGTGAGGTGCAGCCAATCAGAAGGTGACCTAAAGGGAGAGGAGCAAAATGGTTTAATACGCTGCACTGGGGCCCAGTATATGATAAAGATTATTTTGGAACCATGAGTCATGCAGAGCATCTCTGCTAGAGTCTAACGATCTAGAGATGGACCTGGAAATGAGCATAATGCGTCCCATTAGAGATTTTTATGAGCTGTCATCACACCATATAAGTAGTAATGTTTTCTATGTTGCCATTAACTAAAATTCAGTCATGCAAAAATGTGACTCACCCCATCCCAGAAAACAAAACTTGAGCATATAAGAGGGCACGTAGGCGTTGAATACTTTAACAAGGGCAAAGTACATATTAACGGCCTCTAATCCCATCCAGGTGAATGATGCAAGCAGGAAGTAGTGCAGGGTGGAGGCCACAGCCACGCAGAGAGGGTACAGACCCCAGGAGGACAGCCAGGAGTTGACCAGAAACACCAGATTCAAGCCCAGCAGGGCCAGAGAGAGGTTGATGAGAATCTGAGAGGGGTAGTCTCTACGAAGCTTTCTAAGAGAGATATAGACATCGTGGAGAAAGTCGAGAGGTTAGGTACAATGATACTTTTGTGCTACATGTAGATACACGTACAGAAAAACCTTTAGCAGTGAAGTAAACTCAACAAACCTGAGGAATGCATGCATTAAAATACCACCATGACAGTAAAACTTCAGCATCTCCTTCGCTGTTTTCTAACACTGAAAACAATGTGTGCCTCACTTAAAACAGTAGTTTTTCTCATACATTTGAATTGGTGTTGACAGGCCTGTAGTAGCACCCACAGATCTGTGCTGCATGTAAGCAGAAAACGCTTACTCGAAAGCTGTGTACGTGAGAACGGTAATTCCCAAGAAGAGTGACGAGACTCCACAACCAAGATAGGTGATAATGGTCAGGATCTGCTCATTAGCAGGGTCCAGCTGAGTCCTGGCGACATCCTGGAGACATGGAGACGTTTGGTTACAGGGCTGTATTTTCCAGTGTGCATTATTAGCTCTTGGCTGATCCTGTTGCATAAAGCCCAGCATCTGTCTAACCACTACTACACTGAAACACTTTTTACTATCTCTAGCACTTATAGTAAAATTAGTTTCATCATAGCTCAGTGATAAAGTATAGGAATGGGGTTTTATGTATTTTTATTGTGTTTAATTATATAGGGGAAAAAATCTGACATTAATTTATGTAAAGGAAACAACTTGTTAATCAAATAATTTAAAGTGGTTAAAAAAAATCCTCTTCGGTAGGCATTCGTTACTCTGTAGGCTGAAAGCCACAGAGTAATGAATAAGGGACACTGGTCTGCACAACAGAAACCATGGAATAATTAGCGAAATAAGTAAATCTTTTTAAATAAAATGTATTAGAAATTTATTATAGATTCAATACATTATGTATTTATTTCAAATTTTGATTAATTACAGACACATTTAATTATTTAATGATGAATTTATTCATTTAATTTTGGTGTTCTTGGTACTGAATAGCCCAGGAGGCATTTCTCATATTTATTATTATTAATAATGGTGCAATTGTTGCAAAACAGCAATCCCATTACAGTATATGTTGTCGGGAGTTACTCGAACATAATGAACTGTTTCAAACTTGCAGTAGTTTATTTTTAAATATTATTCCTTTAGTGCCCTCTGCTGGTTAAGCCTGGTCAAACCATATTGACACCTCTACAATTCAGTTTGATACAAGAAAAATAAAAACATAATTAGTAGTGCGTGTATTGTTGCTGCTTGTACGATCATGTCGTTACCAAAACTTTAAAGTGCTCTGCCAAAATGTGCTTTTTAGGAAACAGAAAAACAATATTAAAGTAGTAGTTTTGTACCAGAAGAACTCCAAAGTGTGTGAGATGATCACACAGGCAGGTTGTGTAGTAAGGGCTGCTGTTGTATTTCCGACATCCATAATTGTCCCAGTCTCCTTGTCCATCTGCATGAGAAGAGTAATGTTTAATGTGGCCTGCTTCTTCCAGAGTTGATTTGATTTGGAAGAACAGGACTGAGATCAGGACGTACTGTTTTTATTGAAGTTCCAGTACACACACTCAACCTGCTTGTAAGGCTTAATCAGAGACAAAAGAAACATTAATGCATTCATTAATTAAAGGTTCTTTCATTACACGCAGTGTATATTGATAGAACAACCTCTCCTACTGTGTTTGGTATAAGATGTTGGAGTGTGACTTCAATATCTTCTTCCAGGTCTTTGATTGGACAGCTGGCGTTGGTCACACTGGCTGCCACCACAAAAGTGTTGAGGGTCTGATCTATTTGTCTTCCCTGAAATTAAAACACAGTACATATGAATAACATGTTTCACTAATAAGCATCTAGGAGCAATTCTTCACAAAGAAGTGGCTTCATAGAAAATACCACCTTAAAGAGCGAGGCGATGGCGTAGAACTGAAACTGGATTCTCGGTGGGGCCTGATTTGGGGCTTGTTGGGGGAAGCAGTGCTGCAGGGCAGATGGGAGGGAGATGAAAGCCAGTGTGCTGTTGAGGGGATACCTGTTGATAAAAATCTATAAAGACAAATTTTCTTAATTCTTTTCTCAGGCAACATGTTTCAGCTAACGGCACCGTTGATTTCTGAGATGCACTGCAGACAATTTGAGCAGCATTAATACGGTAAGTACAGACTCATCTGTATGTTTGCTTAAATATCGCCAAAAAAGGCAATGTTTAGTGTCAGTTTCAAGCTGCTGCAAACAGCACTGTTCAAAGCAATGACTGTAGAAAAGCCTACAGTTATTGGTTCAAAGTAGCATGTTTTATTCCACATGTGGAAACCTTTTGTAACACCTGTTCACCTGCTTCTTAATGCAGAAATTCAGTTTTATTTATATAGTTCCAGTTGACAACAACAGTGGCCTGTAGGCACTTTATATTATAACATAAAGACCCTACAATATTAGAGAGGAACCCCAACAAACACAGGACTGCCCTATGAACAAGCACTTGGCAACATTGGGAAGGAAAAACTCCCTTTTAACAGGAAGAGACCTCCAGCAGAACCAGGCTCAGGAAGAGGAAGCAAGCTGCTGAGATGGAGCGAGGGGAGAGAGATGGGGCAAATGACAAAATATTAAATCAGCCAATCACATGGCAGCAGCCTTGTAGACATAGTCGAGTAGACCTGCTGAAGTTCGAAGCGAGCAACAGAATGAGGAAGAAAATTTACAGAGAAATTTTGCCGACCTCTGGTTTTTTGCCAGTTGCATCAGACGCCACTCCAATCATTAAACTGTTAAACTCTCCAGGAACTACATCCACCACTGCGATACCGATGGCTGGAGCGACCAGGGTGGAGGAACCCTCATAACCCACTATCCTGTCTCCCATTGCTTCTGTAATATTAAGGATGCTGGAGAGAAAACAGAAGATTTTAGTGTCCCCACATCAGATTGTTGGAAAAGTTTATTTCTCGTTCTGCATTCATTCCTTACTTGTTAGTAAAAGGCACCAGGTTGCTCTCAGATTTCAGTATGTTTGAAATAATGTTGAGAAGAGCTTGGCCCAGCTCTGGTGTGACCACACTGACGTTAATGATGTCCTGCAGCTTGTTGAGGACTATCATCAGTTCGTCATAGTTGCGTGTGGAGTGGTTACTCAGTAAAACTTCAATCATATCTACCACATCCTGAGCATTATCTGGAAGTTAAATGGCACAACTTGTGAAACAGGCATTTTTATCCCATTCTAACTTGTAACACAGCACATGTCTAATATGTAACAGGGTTTATGTTGGAAATACAGATATTTGGGTAATTTTAGAGCTGGGGAAAAAGTCTGTGACTGACCGGCAGTTACATTGACATGGTACAGGTCAGGGATGGTCTCCACCACTGGACCACAGTCTTCCAGGTCTGGAGCCATCCAATGGGTATTGAGCTTGCCTTTACTGTCAAACAGAAGGTGGACAGAGGGAGAATGCATAAAAAAATCTGCAGAGAGTAAAACCTTTAACCTTTTTTAAAATTTTCATCATCTGGTTATACTGCCACCTCAGCATGTTGCATATCAACATTTGCTAGCCGCACTCTTACTGGAAAATAAATGGCATCGGCTAACTACCTAACAACGGAAATGAGGTTAATTGGATGGATTGGTGACATTATGTGAGACCTCACACAGCTGTGAGCCATTTTGATTCTGAGAATTACCGATCATTTAACCTCTCATTAGTGACACTGAGGTCTTGATTAATGCATTTACAGCAGAGCCATCACTGAGTGTTGTGACACTGAGTCAACACGCAGTCTTTAGAACAGCAGTAAAGCCATATAAATGTATACCAACGGATGTGATTAATACTCAGACTCGTACGTATCCATGTGTTAAATTTATCAGCCAGACAAATACATAAAACACACAGCACACTTCAGCTGTAAACATGAGGACAAATGTCAGAGCATGTGTACTTTAGCAGTGTTGGTCTAATAAATCTTTACTGCTGGATTGATTTCCATTACTTTAGCTGCAGATATCCAGGGCATCAAGAGGATGAAGCCCAGTATTTTTTTTAATGTTTTTTCACTAGTAAAGGTTTATATTGTTGAGTAGACGAATCCAGCAGCCCTGATAATTCTAAGCTTTTAAAAAAGTCACCTACATAGATGACGAAACCCACAGATTCATTGCAGTGAGTTGCCCAGCAGTCTTTCACACTATGCTGCTTTTAAACTCAACCATGTCACTGACCTGTTGCCATTTAATCGCATATTTTGTGAGATGTTTCACTTGGACTACAAATGAAAAATGATTAACAGTCCGACCTCTCACCAGTGTCGAGTGGCGTGGTGGTCCGGGTTCTTTGGGCACGTTTGATTGGCAGTTTCTCCTCCTGAAGTTTCAGGCCACACAAACAGGCCTTTCAGGGTTTGGCGCATTTCTGCATTGCACTTAAACGACACTGGAACAGTGAGATGTTTGAGAAAGAGATCAAAATGAGAAGATTTTCAGGGTTGGGTCCCCCCCCCTTTTTTTTTTGAACTCACGTATCTGGCTTATCTCTATGTCCTCAGTGAGTATGGAGATGGACCCCTTATTATAAGGTGTCAGCAGTATGTTTCGTATCTTCTCTTCAATTTCATGTATGTCTGACTGCATCATGACTTGGACCTGGAAAATACAGCTCTCTCTTCTGGAAGTAACAGAGCTAAATATGGTTTGCAGAATGACAATGCGCTCATGTACATAGCAAATATAACATCATGATGTTATACTTTTTTAATATTACCTGTGTAAAGGCAAATAAAAATGAACAAAGTAGCAGCCAGTTTCCTCCTCCTCCAGGCAGAATTTCTAATTTTTTGTTTATTGTAATCAGTTCTAAATAAAATTGTATGGAGACACACAAAGCTTACCTTGAAACTGTGTCTGCTAATACCTGGGAAAGAGTAAAAAAGATGAAGATGAAGCTTTCAGGGGAGAAACAGCCTTTTGGTTTAAGAAGGCACTGACACATTTTTTATGCTTACTTACTCTGGGAGGGTATTCTGACTGCAGCTTAGGATGGTTTCTGGAAGTGAGATCAGTAACTTAAGTTGTTCAAATTGAAAGACCTTTGCGTTCATCAGAATGTGACATATTTCTGGAACTGGGTGAGTTGATGTGTGGTACTCTACCTTTGAGCTTTGGGGACCAGCTGAAATTCAAGCACTGTCATCAAGTTGTTTGGTAGGCTATTGTTGAGCTTTGAAGAGGAAGTTAGCATTCATTTTACTGCATTACTTCTGCTGTCAGGATTTTACACCCCTATATTTAACCAGGTGAAGGAAAAATAGTTTCCTGTATCTTAAAATAAGAGCTTAGGTGTTCTGTAAGACGTACCCAGGACCTAAGGATCTGTTCTGAGTCACAGCCCCCTTTTATGGACACGTTCACCTTAACCTGAAAATACAGTTCTGCAAAGGAAATTGAGACAGATCAGAAAGTTTTCACCAAGTAATTTATGATGTCAGATGAACCGTAATGTACATGCAGTTGTGAAACTGACCGGAGACATTTTCAGGGTTTGTGGCAATGGTCATGGGCGTGGCTACGGTAGTAGTACTTGTACTTGTGATGATGCTTGTGGTTGGGGGTCTAAATTCGGTGGTAGAAAAGGGTGTGGAGGATGGTATTGTGGTTGTAGAGGTAATATTTGCCACCGGAGAAGGCTGTGTCATCATACTGGAGCTGCTGGTTTCAACTAAGAAACCATCTGGAAGATGCATGTCAGAGACCCACAATGAGTTTTTCTGCAAATACTTCACAAGACCGCACACGTACAGTACTTATTAATTGGTTAGACCAACACACAGTGAACTGTTTATGCCACGTCTACTTTAAATGAACAATATTTGTTATTACAAAAATGTTGTTTCTGTAATGGTTAGTCCAAACGTATGCACAAACGCTTCAATCAAAATGATATTTGTTCATGTTAAAATATAGATAAATATATAAAAATGGAAATAAATAGAAAAACACCCTTAAAATTTCATTTATTTCATTACTAATTAGATAAATTAATTTTTGTGATTGAATGTTATGCACTCAAAAAGTCCAGTTTGTCGGCTAAAATTTGGGAATATAAATGTGAAATCAGTTTGATATTCCTCCTCTGTGTCTGCAGAAAAGCTGGAGAACATTAAATCTTGCAAACTTAAACTGATTGGTTGTTGGTGCATATACCAAGGTAATGACCTAAAACCTGAAACTAATGGAAAACTTGGAATTTATTGGATTCAAATAAAGATCACACAAACGTTTCATCCAAAGCAAGTTTCTGGAAAGAAAACTATTAAAAACTGTTTGCAACAAAAGAGACTTTTGAAAAATACCAAATTTAAAAAAACAAAGCAAGACCAGGAAGAAGCCAAATGAGATTATAAAAAATATAAAGTTTTTTTTGGTTATTATGTACGAATAAGAACTATAATTAGTTTTTATTAACTATTATCGGTTTCCGTTGAGAATTATTTCCTACCGACAGGTGTGGTGTGTATGTTTTCTGCATCAGCCCACAGCTGTAACAAACCACTGGGGTCGTTGTAGGGATTTTTAAGCCTCGTGGCTATTAGAGACTGCACATCTGCCACATCCACAGCAGGGATGACATTCACATATACGTTGCAGCGAAAACTACAAGGAAGACACAAAGTCATGGTTTAGATACCACGTTCTTATTCTCTTCTACAACAATGGTTTTCAGGTATTTCGATTATTTTGGGCTCTTTAACCAAAGTTAAAGCCCAACCAAGGTTTTTTTTCTATTAAGATCAAAGTTTTTCCCAGATTATGAAAATTTGGCAAAATTTAGAAGCAAAGAATTTTTTGTTTTGTTTTATAGAAAACAAAAGAAAACAAAAGTTTTATAAGAAACCTGTCTGTACATTTTTTTTTTTGATAATTTCAGATAGAAATCACACAATATTCTGGGAACTGTAACTCTCTACCATATTACCTGTTGAGACTGGAGGGACTGAACCGCATCTGAAGAATAGAAGAATATTTGATACGTATGAAACAAGATGCTGATAAAGATGCTGTCCAGGTCTTACACTCCTACTGTCCTACTGGCCAAACAGACACAGCTATATTTGCATTAAGATAACATCCCATCATACATACATCAACCTGATGCATCAGTTGAGCTCTGATGTTCTTACCAGCTGGTCTTCATATGGTGTTTTTACGAGGTCTTCTGTATTGGATCTGAAAATAAGAAAATCAAAGAAACTCAGTAACCTTATGGCCCATTTGTTCCTCCCCTCTGACATGTACTATAAAACAAGATTTAATTGTGTGACACACAGTGAGATTCAAATGAATTTTATTGCAAATGTAAATCATCTCCTACCTGGATAGTTCAAACACAGATACTATGTGTAAATAGATGTTGCTCGGCAGCTCCTTTCTGAGCTGCAGGAACAACAAAGAGCAGAAGGCAGTGTTATAGCCGCTGAGATTTACTGCTGCTGAATAAATGTAAAGTAAAGCCTGCACAGTACAATTTAGTCCAAAGCAGCAGGGTCTGGAATTTTTCAGAGAAATAAATGACGAGAAGTCTGACCCTACACACCTCTGCCAAAGCTAAAAATTCCCGCCACAGCACGCACAAAATTCCTGGATCCAAAACAATATCTGGATTGAGTCTGTGAAATTGTCTTCAGAATATATATTTTAAAAAATGCTCTAAATTTATCTTATTTCAGTAATTTATGGATTTATGGAGATGTGATTTCGCTCTGTCTCACGATGGTAAAGATTTTGAAACTGGTAAAAAGAATTTGGACCAAATGTGGATCATGTTTGGAGTTATTCACAAATCCATTGATAACTTTTTGATTAAAACGGTTTATGAAAACAAACAAACGGAATAAATGACATGAACTCATTGGCAGAGGTAATACAAATAATTTTTCTTATACAAGTTTTTCAAGAATTTAAAAATAGATGAATAAACTTTTTTTTTTTTTGAAGTTTTTGTTTGTTTTACCCATTGGTGTGCGATGTCTCTGGCTGTGTAGATCTCAGTTTTGTTCTCATCCTGACGAATAATAGTAATTATCAGTTTCACTTGGTAAATGGACCATGCTGCCAAAGAGAACATAAAACTGCATTAAATGTTTGTAGATTTCATTTAAGACCATAAAAAACCAAGAGTGATAACGTTCAAGGCTACTTCAGTGTGTATATATATTTATATATATATTTTACAGTTTGACAGATTTTTTTTCTTTATCTTATCAAAATCCCCACATCACTCTGCCTCTAATTAATAATGGCTGCTTATTATTATAAACCAGCAGCTCTCAAACCTCAGAAGCCTGTAGAGTAAAATGACTTTACAGCCTACAGCCCACCGTTTCCATCAATCATTAACAATTAAAAGGATCCAAGTCGGACTTGACTTAATTGAAAGTCTGTGTAAAAGCATCAGCATTTTTATTTTTCCTAAAAAAATAAATTTATTTAGCTTAGTTTCACCAGCAGCCACCTGGTGTGTCTCCCCGCCCCACGACTGCGACCTGCCCCATAGGTTGAGAACCACTGTCAGAAACTATATATTTTGTATTACGATATGAAGAAAAGATCAAACTGTATTTTTTCCTATCTGCACTGACCTAAAACTGGAGCAGCGCTTTCAGCTAGAGGGAAAGATTCACGTGGAACTAATACTGCATTTTTCATATGGCTGAACAGACTGTGTGAAAGGAATTTTCTTATGTAAACTAAGCTCTATAGTGCTATGAAAGAGGATTAGGGCCAGTAAAAGAAAAAAATCTTTGGGGGTCATGAGTTCTGACTTCTTCCATATTTCTGAGAAAAACTGGAATTTTTTTTTTTCATAAAATTCCTGCATTTAGTAGCCAAGAAATTAGAATCATTAATAAGTAAAAGTGTCAACATTTATCATCTTATTGAAACTGTAGACTGTTCCAGTTTTGTAGAGATGAAACAAGCTGCTTGATTAATGCTTCGAATTTTCATCTAATTGATTATAAATTTGTTTTTACATTTACTTAACTGCCAAATAGACAGGTGGTGAGTATTTAATGTGAGGGGATACACCAGAGACAGCCAACAAACTATCGCTGAGGCTGGAAAAAGCTTGATGAATGTGGCATTTACTGCAGTAAAATAAAATCAGATGATAACGGCAAAGGTTTGAAGTGAAAGTATTCAGGGTTTGTAAGTTGCATGCTCACTGCAATTCAGGCTGCAATCTTGTAGTGGAGCACAGATCTGAGTGTCCCAGTTGTCTCTCTCCCACTTCACAACATCCCCCTCTGTACAGTTCATTGATGCCACTTCCTTGCTGCTGCGTTCTCTCCCCCACATCCGAAACAGAGAGAGTTTTCCCGACACACCGGATATAGGAAAGACCTGTATGTTGCCGTTTACAATGAAGTGTCCTGATCCCAGAGTGAGCGATCCATTGGGGGCCAGTGTGGAGCACGAAGAGGAGGCAGAAGAAGCAGCTCCATAGAGGGCTGTGAGAGAGGGAAGGCATACAAAAGGTGGTCAAGGAAAGACTAAAAAAATCACTGAAACAGCTAAGGCAGGTTTTCCATATCATTTTCTAAACAGTGAATGTAGCTGTAGCCCGCATTCATTTAAGAAGTCATGAGCAAAAACACAAGACAGCTATAACTCTTGATAGTGACCTTTGTAAGCAGATTATCACTTGATGCAACCGTGTTATCAATGTATAAATCATTGAGATGTTCCAGCCAGACAATTTTTAGATAATAGACTGAAAAGGAGCACCTGCATTCAGTATTGCCTGACAGCCTGTGTAGGAAAATCAGAATCAGTTACAGGAGAAAACTGAGAGGATCAGACTTCTAGATCCCAAAAGCCATTTCTAAAAAAAAATCTTTATTTCTTCACCAATTTTTCTTTTTTCGATCTTTCTTACTGTTATCTTTCAGTATTATGCTTAGTCTGTCTTTCCTTTTTCTCTTTTTTGTGCTCCTTTTAGATAAGATAAGGAAAGCAATCGAGGATCTACAATCTGAGAAATTCAATTTTACAAAAAAGGAACTTTATGACATATGGTAAGGGCCCTACAGTATTACAGCAAGAACCTCAACCATCACACAGTTCCCTATGTGCTAACACTTGGCAACTGTGGGGAGGAAGAACTCCCTTTTAACAGGAAGAGACCTCCAGCAGAACCAGGCTTAAATAACACAGAGTACAAAACATAAACTGTCAAAACAGATGTGGTGCACATCAATGGTGCTAATAACAAGCTAGAGAAGCCAACAATTACAACTGATTATTTTTAGGGGATTGTTTATATTAAATAAAACAAGATATCAAAGCATTACAACGTGGTAAAAAGACAGCAACTTGATGCACATTCACTTAAGAAATGGATAGCCACATAACTCGGGGAGACCCAGTCTGGGTTCTTACTTCTCTAGGAACAGGGAAACTCTGGATTGAGGTTACCTGAGCCTTACTGTCCCTCATCTAAGTGTGTATTTTGTCTGGATGTTCCTATATTACTGAGTCTGCCTTGGTGTTTTTCATACTTGCTCCCCTTGCTTTAGGATTTTTGTTTCAATCCCTGAGAGGATATACAACACCCAGTGCAACAAATACCTAAGCTGACGGGAAAAAACATATAACACATAACCCATTTTTTTAATCACTCAGGAAGGGAGAAATTTTTAAATATATACAGCAAGCCTGTAACATATTGTTTGCCCTTTATTTAACAAGTTTATGAGCAAACTCATTAAATCTGTGACCAGTTTGTAACATAAAAATGTCTTTTAACTTGATTTAAGTAATCCCAGAATAAAATTAGGCTTTTAAAGAACACACGATGAGAGGAAACCCACCTGCCGTGAGGTTCAGCAGGGTCCCTTTAAGGTATAGGGCAGGTCTGTCTTTCGTATGTGACCAGGTCAGGCATAGTGGGTACCACTGTGACTCAAGGAGGTTGATCTTCTGGGTCCTCCACTCCACGCCAAACAACCAGACCACTAAATGACCCGCCTTAAACCCCAGCCCCAGCTCAGCATACTGTGCCTTTGGATGTCGGTACATAAAGGCAGTCCACGGTGAGGAACCTATGGTCTAGACATGTTTGGAGTTAGTGAGATTTCATTTCTTTAACTGTTCGGCACCTTTAAAAATATCCCTGTGACAGTTAAACCAGTTGTAACTGCAGGACATTTATCATCAGTACCTCCTCTAGATTCAGGTAGAAGCAGACTGTGAGCTCTTGCAGGGTGGGGATGGTGATCTGACGCTTTAGTGTCCAGTGGCTGCATCCCGCAGTGAAATCAGCCACTTCCCCCCATAGGCTGAACCTAGGCACTGAGAGAAAAATACATCGTTTTTATAAAAAAGTGCTTCCACAGCAGGAAATCTGAACAAAGGGAGAAGGTTTTACCTTCAGAACCTTCTGGACGTTACGTAACTTTCCTATTACAATACTGAATGCTGTTTATTAATCATGTATTCTAATTTATTTATGAGAACTTGAGACTGTCTTTCTGGATGGATCTGATCATTGGACAATGTCCAAACTTTGTTGTGTATTTTGGTTGGAAATGAGCAGTGGATGTTGATAGATCCACTGGTAGATTCTCACCATACATTGTTGTGGAAGCAAATCACTTTTGGAGCTTCTTAACTGGTTTTGCTGGGTATTATATGAAAAAAGAACATTTTTCATTCCTGAAAGGAGTGTGTAAAGTCTGGTTTTCAAGTAATTAAGACACTTAATTCAGCTTCTGCATTGAGTTTGATCCTTTTTCAGTTTTGGTTAAAACTGAGCGTTGTCGCAGTGTGTTGGGAAACCTCAATTTTGTTCGTATTTAAACAGGGTTGGGTTTTTTTCTTTGATTTGTTTGTCTGTTGAAACGAAATATGTTTTAAATTTTTCATCTGAATTAAATAATTACAATATTATTGAAGTGTTTGAACTGTTTTATGCATAATGTCCCATTTTTAGAGGTTCATAATTAATTGGACAATTGACTGGCAGGGAGTTTCTGTTCTCTGGTTATTAAGCAGCAAAAAGAGTGGAGTTTGTTCCAGGCTTTTCAGTGAAACTCCATTATTGGGCTGAAAAGGCAAAACAACCCGGTCAGAGAGACAGCAAAAACTTTAGTAGTAATCAGCAATCTGCCTCATTCTTACAAAGCTTGCATGCACCAACCAACTCACCAACAACAAAAAGCCAGAAAGACCACAAAAAGCAACGAAAATTGAATTATTTCCATGATTATTTCCTAAAAGAATTATTTCCATGGTTAAGAAAAACAGCCTTAAAACATCTAACAAAGAACACTCGATGAGGGGCTGGCTGGATCTACCAGTCCACAATCAAGAGACATCTTCATGAATAGAAATACAAGGGTTTAAAACAGGGTGCAAACCTCTGGTTACACTCAAGAAGCCCTTTTTCATACTTTAGACTCAAAAGATAGAAAACATCTAAAAGAGCTGGCACAGCTCTAAAAAAAAAAAATCCACCTTTATAACCCTTAAAATTCTGTGAGTCCACTTACCTTTGAACATCTGAAAATGGGGGACTGTATAAAAATTCCTCAAAGTCAATTCAATGCTTTTGTTAACATTGAATTTAACCCATAGATTGTTTGATTTGAAACGCACTGTGATGGTGTACGGAAGCTCAATCACAAAAAAAAAGAAAAAAACACTTATGAACTGTTTGCAACTCTTTTTTTTCATTGTCGAAAATGTTGTTGCCCTAATGGGTAATTATTTTTTTGCTTTAGAAATTATCATCAGTGTGTTTTGCGGCCACTTTAAAAGGAACGTGTGAAGAACAAGGAGTCTATTTTTTTCTTCTTTACTTATTTAGTCAGCAGGAGCTGAATCTGGAGTCAGTTAAACCGTCTACAGTATTACATCATGCTTTTCCACCTTTCACCTTGTGGTCTGTAATGGCTCTACATGATATACATGAGGTTTGTTTTAGATAATCTTGACTTTTTTACAATCAGCTGACTTTCTCACAGAACCGTGGCTTCAAGTAATATGCAAACATGATTTGTGATCAAATAAATTGTGATCTCTTTTGTATTTTTTCCATTTTTTTTAGTTGTTCCTACCGTCTGCTTTAGCAGGACCCGGGCTGCCCAGCAGAGACAGAGAGAAAAAAACATTCAGGTAATTTTGAAGGATGATCATGATGAAATCTGAAAAATAAAATTAAATAATTACACTATTATTTGTGCATTAACTGTATAATAAAGTATTTTTATTATTAGAATTATTAGAAGCATCAAAGTTTATCAAAGTTTTCAAGCACAAGTGAAGAACTTACCTTCGACAGATTCGCCTGAAAGCCAGGAGATGAATCTGAAAGTAAATCCTGGTCGAGATCCTCAGCAACTACACTTCATCCTGCAAAGTTTCAGCTCACTGGTTTCGAACAAGCTCTGAGACGATGCATACAAATCAAGTCACAAACCTTTCTCTGTGACCGTGAAGCAGGTAATGCTGTTGTCTGGCTGTGATTGGTCGGCTCGTGCTATTATGTGTGTGCAGGTGGGACAAAAAGTCAACCTATAAAAGTGTAGGAGGAAAAAAATCACGGCCACACAAAAGCATACGTGAAACGGTAATTAGCTCTGACAAACATGCACTGCTTTCTGTCAACACTACCTGAACATGAAGATCTAATTACTCTTTCAAGGCTACTTGCATGGCCTTCAGTAGGTTGGTATCTGTCCCTGTGCAACAAAATCATCCGTTTAAAACGTAAAGTTAAAAAAACAAAAAAACAAATTCATTAAAAATAAACTGAGAAATTGAATCAAAAAGAGAAAAAGTCATTCTCAGTTTTGTAGAAAGTTTATTTGAGCTTTGATCTTCACAGAAACATGCAACATTTATTCAGATTTTATCTTTATTTAGAAGTGAAAGGGTTACAAATTTAATTTATGTAAAAAATACAACAAGCAAATATCAATTAGCAGTTCAAACTTAAATACGGACACGTGAACAATTAAACGCTGCAATTTAAGCAACCTTAGATATTTATTTTGTATCATTTACCGACTGCAACATGACACGCATTGATTTCTGAGCTTTTAACAACACAGTAAATGAAGGTTAGCTTTAGCAGAATAAGAATGAATGATGCAGCTCTAACAACAGAGTCGGGTAGCTGTTGGTAAAAATACTGTTCTCTTACATTTGGACAGAGCGAAAAGGCTCCTGTCACCTCCTGTGAAAACTTGTTACTAGTGGTTCAAAACACCAGCTCACACATTTTAATGTAATACAAGTCTGACACGTGCCGCTGCCGGACTCAGAGTTTCTCATTTTCAGACGTAGACGTTACTTAACATCAGAGCAGGTTACAGTACTTCCATCAATTAATCTTCCAAGATTTCAGCTGGATAATAAAAAGAATATTCAAATAAGATGCTTGCTGGCATGTAAAAACAACAACAACAAAAAAAACAGGTTAGGTTACATCCTTTTATTCTTTTTTTAAATTATTATTATTATTTTAATAACCCGTCCTCCAGCAGAGTCATGGTCTGAGTGCTTTGTTTCGCCAAACACATTTGCTTTACCAAGGGGAGCACTGTAGACTCTCTATCACCTTATTTATTTACTTTATTTTATTTCATTATTCACATTATTATCAGAGTGGATATAATGCCGGAGCGGACAGGGAGTGAAGGCCAGCTTGGTGATAGAAAGGAGAAGAATGCAGGGGAATAGGTTTACATCATTTTGAAACAGGCATAAAGTCGTCCGTCTCTACTTGTTGCCGCAGTCGGTGCAGAGGATGTCTTTTCCCTTGGCTACGAAACGCTTGTTGGACAAACTGAGGGAGCACCTCTTACAGTTGAAGCAGTATTCATGCCAGGAGCTGCCCTCGTAGTTCACCACATTCACCCCTTTACCAAAACCTGAGAGGAGAGAAGAGCAGAGGGGAGTTAGACTATGTCTTTGGTCTACCTTTGTGTGCCACCTGCTGGTCTTAATCAGTAAAGACATCAGCTGTATTTGAATTGCCTTAAAGGACATCTGGATCCGTCAGATGAAAAGTTACAAAACACCTTAAAATCATCGAAAGATTAAATTTTTATCTTCAAATAGTTATTAGGTTTTTTTTAACAGGGCTTTTATGACATCATGGTGTGAGGTCCCCCCCACCTACACCTCTCTTTGCACCTTTGACTCTCTGTGTCATCCTTTAAAAAGCAGCTTAAAACTCATCTGTTCATGCAGGTGTTTGCGTAGTGTTTGTGTGCCTATGTTGCTTCTGGCATGTGCATTTAACTATTCTTTCTCTGGAAAAGTGCTATAAAGACAAACTTCCCTTTCTTTCTTACTTAACTGGTAGCTGAGTGCACTCAGTCATAGTTATGGTTCTGGTACAGCTTCCATTTACCTGTTGTGTTTATTTTAATGCCACGAGTTTAACTAAGAACTCAGATCTCAGCTGAGATCTGTGTTTACTTGTTAGTCGGTCCAGTCTTTCATGCTGCAATATCACAGACTGCATATGAAAGAAGGATGTAGCCACTGTGATGCAATAATATTTGTTGCAAACACTTTAGCTGAGTTTTTGTGGACACAGCAGATACTGCGCACTACACCAGCTAACATGTCATTCGAATGGTAAAGTGCCACCTGCTTTAACCTCCTTTTGACTCTAATAGAGCCATCACTTACAAAACAAACACCATGTTGTATTAAGACTTAAACTAACGAGTGAGAACATGCTCTCATTGTGAAAGCGCTGGTGTTTAGAAGGAATTCAGGTATAAAGCTAACCTGTGATGGGGTTCTGGCAGCCGCTGCACTTCTTGGCCACGGAGGTCTTGTAGCAGTCGACACAGAAGACCTGCTCCTGGTGGTTGGTGAAACTCGTCCCTGCCAGAGGCTTTGCGCAGGAGCTGCACACGAAACAGTGGCTGTGCCATGGCTGGTCCTGGTAGTTCACTCCTCCAGAGGTTATAGGCTGGAGATGGAAGTTAAGGGATGTTTTACCATCCAATTAAAATAATCTTTGAGTAGTTTAATTACTGTTAAAATAACATCTCCATCCGAGATTTGTTTAAATATTTTCCTTGGGTTTATTTTAGCCTTGATTTAGAGAGGACAGTGGAGAGAAGGCAGGAAACTTAAGAGAACAAGCAGGTTGCGGTAAGCAGCCTCTGCAGTAGCCCCATGACATACTGCATGGTTCGCCTGCTCAACCAAGTGAGATACAGTGGCTTCCACATTTGTTACATTTAGCATAGTTTGGTATGAATTAAATAGTCAAGTTAAAAGTACAAATGAAGCAAGAATTTATTAATAATTTGGTCAGTCATTAGTGTAATGGGGTAAAAGGCTAAAATGCAATTAGGCTGCAGATTTCCCTGACAGAAAAAAAATTATCCTAAGTATCCAAAGATTAAGATTTTATGAATTATTGCATTATTACAGCCTGCTTATTAAAGGAATTTTGACATGTCAAAGCAAATAAAAATAAAACAATGAACACAATTAAACATTTAAATGGCAGCGTGCCTAAAATTGCTATAAAAATGTGACTTCAAAGTGATCTTGGTGATAAGAGGGTGGCCTGGTTCCCTGTGTGAGAGAAATTACCTTTTTGCAGCTCACGCAGTGTTTAGCGAATTTGTCATCATAGCAGGGGCTGCAGTAAATGTCACTTCCTTTGGAGAGAAAATTCTGTGATCCTATTGGTCGTTTACAGCTGTAACAGGTGAAACACTCGTCGTGCCACGAGTTCCCTTTGTACTCCACGCTCTCTGTTCCTGCAGGGGAGAGGAGAAGGATTATTACTGCTAATGATAAATACAGTAGTACAGAGGACATTTTTAGGCCTTCATGAGTCCTTTTACTTAACAATAGTTTGACACTATAATAGTCAGTACACCCTTACTGCCCTAAATCATGTATATATTTAGATGTTCTGATGAAGAAACTCTTTTGAAAATGACTTTTTCCAGCTAACTCTTTGGTTTTTTAATCACACAAGACAAGCAGATCAGTGGGCCACCCTCTACAGAGCATTGGTGTGAATGTGATCAGTCGTACCCGCCAGTATGGGTTTATAACAGCCATGGCAGCGTGGAGCATCCTCTCTGGAGCAGCACTTCCCACACATGATGCGGTCATCCTTGGTGCTGAAGGGCTCCTTAGCCAGAGGCTTGTAACACTTTGCACAGCGGAAACACTCCTCGTGCCAGTATCGGCCCTTGTGGCTGAGCTCCTGATGGAGGAAAACGGAGAGGTTTTTTTTGGATGACAGCTGGACACAGGTGGCAGGAAATACCAAAACTTCTAAGTCCACACAGAGAAATGCAGCTCGATAAGACACCTTTGTTTCCACGGAGATGGGACGGTGGCACTCGGCGCAGGAGTTGGCGCAGAACTTTGTGTGGCAGCGAACGCACACCGGCCTCCCCTCGTTACGGACGAACCTCTTCCCCCCGAGGTCCTCGCGGCAGTAGAAACACTGCGAGCTTTCCGCCATCATCAGGATACAGTCCCACCTGCAGCAAGAACAGAACGGAGGGAGGAAGTAAAAGCTCTGCCCAGCAACGGCGGTAAACACCGCGCTGGTTTTATGACAACAGATAACGGTTCATATTTTATGATTCATGGGTCAAAATGGATTTTAGTCGTTTGTGGTTTCAATTAAGAAGTTTTGGTCTGCACCAAACAGCACATCTTTAAAACCAATCACAAAATTTTAAGCATGAGCTCATTTTAAACAATCCAGCTGCAATTATTTATTCTCATTATGGATGAGCCTCCTGATCATGTGCTTCATTAATCAAATAATTTCTTTCTAACAGTTCTGGAAGCAACTGCCATTTTCCACCACTTCTTCAAACCATCAGGTTATTTTCTTCTTATGTTCTGTGTGCAAAAATCTTTGAAAAACATAAAAAAATTAGAGACAAAAATGATTACAAGGATTGCTCGGAGCTGAAATTTCTCCACAGAGCACATAGACCATAACTATTCACCGCGGCTCAGCTCTGTGGGATGTTTGAGCAGCTGGTGAAACTAAGACACCATCAAAGAGGAAATCAGAGGCTGAACTGGGATTCTGTCAGCTCACAGCTGCGTGTGAGCTGTGTGTTATTCGAGCTGATTTCTTGGATACACAATGATGTATCTGTCAGTGTTTCTGTGTACCTGTGTTTAGAGTGGTTCGCTTCCTCTCCATTTATGCATCTTATCTCTTCCTGTTAAAGCAGCTCCTAACTGATAAGTTTGACAGCAAATTTTACAGCTGATTTGGGAGGCAGATGAATTAGGCTTTTATTTGCTCTTGACTTCCTCTTCCTTCCTCTAGTAATCCATCCATCCTCATCTTTGTATTCCCAGGCCGTATACCTGCCCTGTTTCAGGGACGTGTCCAGATGTGAGGGTTTGAGTTGGTACTTGTATTGTGTAATACTACTTTCTTGTACTCCACAATATTTTAGGTGCATGTATTGCACTCCATGCCATGCATTATAAAGCCAAACACCGATTCTTTTCTTTTTCAGCCATCATTGTCCTCTTGCATGACCCAGTTTGTTTGTGTTTGGTTTTCTCCAGATGTGGTGCTGTGCATTGTGGCCAGATGGCTTCACTTTGTTGTCGTCTGTCCTAAGGATCTTATTCCAGAAGTTTTGTGGTTTATTTAGATGCAAATTTGAAAACCTACATTATGCTGCTATGATCTTTTTAGAGAGAAGAGTCTTTCTCCTGGCAACCCCTTCAGCCAAGTGAAACCTATCTAATTATCTATTATTCTATTATTATTAATTGCAAATATTAATGTTAGTAATATTAGTAGAATCTCACAATTGTAGCCTTCCAGAGGACACTTGGACCAACATTTGTTACTTTAATGGAGAATGAGGAAACCAAGAAGGTCATTAGGAGAGTAGAAGCTCCATGAGTCAGTGCCCCGTCTCTAAGGAAACGTATCTAGATCCATATCAAATCCTAATGGGTTCTTCATTTGCCCGTGCGTCATATCTGCACCAAGCTTTCTGAAATTCTGTTTGCTAGTTCTTGTTTAATCATGCAGACAAGCAGCACTGCAAACGTTGGCACACTTTATTTCTCACACTACAGAATCCAGAATTCACTCTTCCTAAAATACAGGACACATAAACTCCCTAAACATAGAACCAAAATCACCACGTTGACCAGCATAAATCTGATCACAGAGCTGTGATTACAGTGCCAGAAGTTCAGACGGTAAATAATAAACAACATGTTGGTTAAAAATTGATTTTTTTTTAAAATCACAGCTACACAAAGGCACGGAAATATGGAAGAGGAGCGATCGCTACAGTCTGTTCACTCACTTATTTCCCACATCAGGTTCATGCTGCCTGACCACGAGGAATTCTCACAAACTGCTGTGAGACAAGTGTGTGTGTCCATGTGTGTCTGCACAGTGTGGTGAACGCATGAAGGAATGCCTGGCATGACTAATGTGGTGAGATCAGGAACGCTGACATCCTTATGACAACACACACAGACACACACACACACTCCACTTCTTAAATGAACCACTCCCTTAGAAACCACAAACTATAGTGTTCACCTCCTGTATGGAGCGACATGTCGGCACACATTCACGAGGAAGTTCTCATTTTAGGAAACTCCTTTCCCAGTCTGTCCACCAGCCATTTCTGTAGTGCATCAAATGTAAAGGTCATTTAACTGTTGTGCAACTGTTATATGTACAGTTACTAGTCACTTTATTATGTGAATCTTGCTAGTACTAGGTTGGACCCCGTTCGGTTCGGTGCTAGTTCGGGGAGGCATCTGCTCACTGACATTTCGGGGGGCTGACACCACCATAAATGAGTGGTGTGCGCACATGTGTGTATGGCTGGGCCTGGGTCTGGCAATTGCTGATCTTTGCCCTCTGTAGGGCATGTTCAGCAGGAATCAAGACAACACTTTTCTGGTCTTATATTGTCCAATTTTGGCAAGCCTGTGTAAATTATAGTCTTCGTTTCCTGTTCTTAGCTTACAGGAGTATCACCCTGTGTGACCTTCTGCTACTGTATTCCATCTACTTCGAGGTTTGAGGTGTTGTGCACTCAGAGATGCTCGTCTGCATACCTTTGTTGTGACGAGTTGTGTTGCCTTCTTATCGGCTTGGAGCTGTCTGGGCCTTCTCGTCTGACCTTTGACATTAACATTTTACCCCAGAGAACTGCTGCTCAACGAATATTTTCTGTTTCTCAGATCATTCTCTGTAAACCCTAGAGATGGCTGTGTGGGAAAATCCTAGTAGATCAGCAGTTTCTGAAATACTCAAACAAGCCTGTCAGGCAGCAACAACAAAGTCACCAAAATAAATTTCTTCCTCACTCTAATGCTCGGTTTGAACTTCACCGGGTCATCTTGACCATGTCTACATGCGTAAGTGCATTAAGTTGCTGCCATGTGATTGGCTGAATAGGCATTATTGGGTGTGTAGTGGCCATCACAAGAAAAACTGTTTGCAACTTGAAAACATTTCAAATTGGGATAAAATGAGCAGTTTTTTAACATTCTACTTAATTACAATAGTGCTTTTAGCTCAACAGTAATGTTACCATGGTAACATGCTGATGTTTAGCGAGTATAACACTAACATGTTTTGCTAAAAGTCTCTAAACACAGCTAAATTAGTGGTTATACAGGAAAAAGTGACGTTTTTGCCCAACGATGGTGCCAAAGGGAATGGTTAACAAAGCCATCAGCAGACATCTCATACAAAATCATAAAAAACGATCATCCCATAGGACCTCGAGAGTCTGTGCAAAAATAGTATAGACTATCATTTCACTTCCACAGAGGCCACACTTTCATCATGGCTAAAATACCACTTTTGAATAACTTGACCTCTTCATTCAAACATCTGTTCTTTAGCTCATCTGGCAGACTCATCAGCTCGTGCCATGGCGAAGCGCCCGTCGTCCATCCGCAACTGACGAGAACCAGAATTTAATCAAACTCGCACCCGATTTTAATTTAATATCCAGTCTCAGGCTGCTTTTTGACAGACGTATGAGGCAGAGGTTAAAGGTGCTGTGGTTAATAAAGTTGATTAAATAACTTCTTTGTGGTCTCATCTCCTTAACAGACAATAAAGCTCTGAACTGTGGAGCTGGACATATATCTTCCCCTCGGTGGCCGCCTCAATCATTACTCAATGGAGCAACCAGCAGCTGTCTGGTTTATTTGGTGACTGGGTGTGAAGAGGTTACTCATCCGTCTCCACTGGAAGAAAGCAAGTCCTGTCAGATAAAGGCGAGGTCTGGCATTTACCTGTTACCTCCTGTTTTCCCTCCACTTCTTGACATTTTAATTCCTTCTCTTCCCAAACTAATAAGGATTCAGCTAAGATTTCCAGTGCTCTCTATCCTGCTCCGTTTCTCATTTTTGCTTTCACCTGCAGAGTCGAACTTTGTAAAGACACAGAACTTTGCTCAGTAACCGCATAGAAGGCAGTATTGATGCTTGGCTATGAGCACCGTGAAATTGTTATCTGATGGGAGCTAAACAACGGCTGACAGGAAGCCAGGACTAAAACAAATGAGGTGTAACTGACATCAGGCAGCTCCGAGTACACTGTTGCTGCACGTCTTTACTTTGTTTTCCAGCAATAAATAGCGCTGTGTAACGACACTGCAGGACATACACATCGTTTACTTCCAGCTAAAGCGGCCAATACGAAACTCAGTCAGATCACCACGGAAAAATTAGGCTGTGTCACGCAGTCACGGCTAAAGGCAGAGTTGAGGGCAGTGCTGCAGCCAAAGAAAGCTCATTGTGGGAATGTGGAGCTCTCCATGGAGTGACATTAGTTTGTCCACACTTGGTAAATTTTATTTTTTAAGACTTTTAGTTGGCATTGGCATAAGGCACTGGTGGTAATGGCTTGTGTGAGTCTTTATTTTTCTTATTGACAATAAATCAGAGTAAATTATGTGTTCTTGGGAACTATTTAAAGTCAGATAAATGCAGGATTGTGTGTGTGGGATTGAGTCAGAGGAACGACAGGGCCCATGGTTTGTCTCACTTTTAGTAGTTTCTAAAAATATTGGTGCTGTAAAATAAAGTATGGGTTAAGATAACCAGGCATGTTCGTAGAAACGGTTCATTGTTGGTTTTGGTCTTTTTATGGCAGTTGTTAACAATAAGAAGAGTGTCATCCTTAATCCTTCATGGACTGAGTGTTCAGGGAATAAAGAGAAGTGGGAGTGGACTTCGGCTGCATTAGTTTTAAATCAGCCTGAATCTTTTCCCCTCTTTCGGTTAAAGTTTCAGCCACCTTAGTGTAACGGTTACAAGTTGAAGCACTTCCTCCAACCCGAGCCTTCCACACTGTGTAAGCACAGAGCGCGGAAAGGTGACATCATGTCATGTGGACGAGGAGAAAATCAGGCAAACGTGTGGGGATGTGAAAGAGACAGCGAGTGCTCAATAAAGAAGCAGAGACAGACAAGAAATCTGCCAGTGCAAACATGACATAGTGTGGATTATTTTAGAGTGTGTACCAGCCGTGTGTGTGTGTGTGTGTGTGTGTGTGTGTGTGTGTGTTGGCATGAGCTTATCGCTCAAGAATGTAGTGGAAAAATGAGAAACAGGAAGTCTCCATCAGAACTGTGAAGCTGGCACAGTTCAGCCACACACACACACACTGAGTGAACTGTTAATATGCTCGTCCATACAGACTGACTGTGTTAAACTCATATGTCATTAATGCAGATTCCACAAACCCTGGCTCAACTTACGTCGCTCAGTATGTGCTGCAGGTGTGACCTCAGCGCTGACTTTTCTTTAAAAAATCTCTTTAATCACAGACTTAGCACGGAAGCCAGTACTTCTCTGCAGCCTGCAGATAGCTCTGCTAACCTTAACATGTCTGTTGTTCCAATTTCCTCCTATTGTGGCATTGCTATGCAGATTTTAGTGATGGAATAGATAACAAATTCTTATCATACACTTGGATTCAGAAATGAGACTTTCCTCTGGTTGCACAGCAGGAAAAAACCTGAGTATTGATAAGGAGTCACTCATTGTTTAAATGTCAAGGCGAGGCATGAATGATGACTTAATGATGTTGCAGCTGTTGAGAAGCTTGAGACCTTTAAAATGTGGAAGTCTAAAAGTTTAGCAATTTAATGACTAACTTTGTGGGGGAAAAAAAGTTGGGTAACATTTTGCTTTGCATTAAAAGTTAAATCTACCCAAAACACAAGCAAACTGATGCGTATCGCATCATTGTGACACTTTTTTAGTTAACACAAAATAACTGCCTGCAGGGGCCTCAAGTCTGAATTCATCGTGCAAGTTTACTTAGAAAAATATGTTTTAACCTCTGCATAAGCAGGAAGTGAAACTTTTGAGACTGCAAATGTCCACAGCATTAACCTATAAAGGCATTTAAGCAATCTTGTTTCTTACCTCTACATTAACAGTGATAACGGCCTGACGATGAATAAACTATGAGGAACAGAGGATTCTGGGTTTAAACCTTTATATGTGGAATTTATCCCTGTGGTTCCATGTGGGGTTTTTTTTTTCCATGAGTTCTAGTTTCTCCCCTATCTTCACAATATGTTCATTTTTATATTAAACCTCAGCATTAAAGCAGATTAGCTAGCTGTGGTCTCAGTCACACAGGCTTAGAGACCAGTTGGCAGTTTTACCTTGCTAAAGAAAAATTTGCATTCCCCAACTTGTTGGCAAGAGGTTGGTGTAGCTTGCTGTATGTTTCTAGGTAGGTCTAAAAGAGAATGCTGCACCAAAAGTTTCCATGCAATTGCTTTGGTCACGAGCAGATTGCCCGGGTTGCATATAGTTTGCATGGAAGACACCAACTTACCTGCAGATGCTTACCAGCTGCATGATAGTAAAACTCTTTTTGAGAAACCAAAGTAAATGTGCTCGTTGTTGCAACCAACACATTTACTTTGAAGGGAAAATGTCTCCATTTACAGATTGCACCACACTTTTCACAGTTTCACTACTGCTCTAGGAGCAGTTGGTGTTTGCAGACAAGTCTTCTGTACAAACTTCATGCAACCTGGGTAATCTGTTAGTGACTAAAGCAATCGCAAGGAGGTTTTCTGTGCAGCACCATACACCTCAACACCAACTGGCTGGGAAATACACACTCTTCCCTAGCAACTAGTGGTTGCCAGGAGGTTGCCAACTGGTCTCAAGGCCTGTATGAATAAAACCTTGAATGGTTGTTTAATAAAAATAAGTAAAGAGAGTTCACGTTTTCAAAAAGTAGCTGCAGCTTTGTTTATATAAATTAAAGTTTCCAAAACACAAAGTGTCCATTTCTGGTTTACTTGGTTGAAGTTGTGTTATTTTAATGGCAACAATGGTAACAAGCAAACAGTAATACTTAGAATTTAACACCTGTAGCGTGAAAATATGGAAATTCAAAAGTTACTGGTTATTTATTAAAAGTTTCTTAAAGTTTCTTCATTTTCATGGAGAGAGTTGACGTTAGCAACCATCTGCAAAGGTAATAACACATTACAACATATTACAACAGTAATAAAATGATTTAAAGAAGATGAAAAAGGCTTTGGCAATCTGATCTGCGATATCTGAAGGACCTTGTATCAAGTTTAAGTGGCAACAAGTCTCTGGCTGACTAAAGAAAACAAAGATAACAATCTGATTGGTGCCCTTGTCAGTTAGGTGGTTGTTCTAAAGACTTGGTTAAAGTCCTTTGGATTACCATATAAAAGAGGTGTGTCCATGTCTGAAACCAACAAAATCAACAGACAAAAAGAATGCATCGCAGCACCGTGACCAGAAGCTGCCCTCATTAGGATGCAATGTTCACAAACTGGTTTGCTTTATAAACTACATACGTATACAACTACCTTGGACACAAAGAGAAAACCATATTACCATATATTGTTGTTCAGATGGTTTCTCTTGCAAAAGAAGTGCTTTCTTTCAGTGAGTTTACACATTTGGCAGATACCTCACTGGATTCATTTCCTCTGCTATATTCACCAAGCAAAATATTTCTTAGAGCACCTTTAACGATCACACTATAGCCTTATCATGGCCTAACAACACTACAGTTAGAGTGTTCCCACCACTGATCCCAATCATTCTGGCTGAAAAAGAAACATATTAGTGATTAAAGCTGGGCAGCAAGTTCAGCTAAACATTTGTATTCTAGCGTGGGCCACAAAGAAAAACTTGAATGACTGTTTTACCTGGCCCGGCTGAGAGCTGCATTCCAGACAGTGGGATAAAGCTGATACAACAGATTTGAGTGAGGTCAAAGAAACAGCATGTCCCGCTACTACAAGACAGGCATGATGGCTTTACCAGAAGCTTCTGGTTAGATCCACTTAACCCACCTCGCTTTGTCTTGAGTTACACACTCCACTTTCTGCACTCATTTCTCCACTCAGTAACCGAGAAGACCTTTAAATCAGGAGCTAAAATACGTCTGACAGTTTTCATGACATTTTCCATGTGTGTGTGACAGTAAGACCCTCTCCACTCTGGCACCAGAGCAGTCCTGCTGGGAAGACTTCCAAGTTACTGGTAAAAATTTAAATTATCTCATGGTGTCTCAGGGGTTCTCCTGTCTCCAAACTGTTCCAGTCTACCCTCATAAATCTCCAACCAAGAAAATCCCTGCAAATCTCCGTTTCTAACCATTCTTCCAGATTCTTACTCCAGCCACTCCTCACATGAGTCGAGCCATTTTTAAACGTCCAAACAGTTCCTGTATAAGTTCAACAGTTCAGCTGCTGTTTGCTATATTTCTCCATGTCTTCATTCAAAAAAAAAATTTTAATTAATTTTCTAGCCTGGAGAATATTAGATAAAGGAATATTTTGAATATTTATTTTTTGAAATACTTCGAGTCTCTTGTCTGTCAGAAACCAGGATTAGCATAGCTTAGCATAAAGACCGCAAGAAAGGGGAAACAACTAGCATGGCTCTTTCTACTGCTTAAAAAAACTAAATGAAAAATAACTATGTTAAAATTAAATAAGCTACAGTGAACTCACCAAAGTTACAACCCAGTTGATATATTGGTATGGCCAATATATCTGTCAATATTATGTAATTGTTGATATCTGATATTTAGACGGCTTATAAATGACAATTTAAAAAGTAAAGATAAAAAAGGAAGAAACACCCTTCAAATGTGTTATTAGTGTTGACAGTGTATACTTTGTCCACCAGAGGGCGCTGTGCAGCTTCCCTCTAGGTTAAAACAACCATAGCAGAGTCAGGGAGAGCGTAAATGAGTAACCCACAACATGCTTTAACAATATTCACAAAGGGTCACTGCATGTTTGATTTGGCAACATTTTCGCTGCATCCACTCCGGATGTGGAGCCGCTGTTATATAAATAACAAATAAAAAAATAATAAATAAAAAAACATTTTTATACGCATAAAAAAGTCAATTCTATCTATAGGATGTGATGTTAGATGCCGACTGCACGGAGTTAGGAATACTGTACTGTACGCTTGTTGATTAACTTTAACAACTGTGCAGTCATTAGTGAGCATCAGAGGGGACAATGGTTGATTTTTCTTTCTTTTTTTCCCCCTAAACCAGATCCACACTAGGGTGAGATGTCTGTGAAGGTTCTCAGTCATCCAGGTCATCGTAGTCAAAGGAGCTTGCAAAGAAAAGCGTCTGGACTTCTTTAAGTTTACTTGAAGACGTTTCACCTCTCATCCGAGAAGCTTCTTCAGTTCTAAGGTCAAATGGTGGAGAGTCCCAGATATAAACCTAGTGGGAGGATAAGAAGGACAGACGCAACAACATTGTCATCCCCTATGTAGCCGGTGTATCAGAAAAACTTAGGAGAGTTTTCTCCAAGCATGACATCCCGGTGCATTTCAGACCCAGCAACACGCTCAGACAAAAACTGGTTCACCCGAAAGACAAAACGCCAAAACACAGACTTAACAATGTGGTGTATGCTGTACAGTGCAGCGAGGAATGCCCAGACCTCTACATTGGAGAGACCAAACAGCCACTTCACAAGCGCATGGCACAACACAGAAGAGCCACCTCCACAGGACAAGACTCAGCAGTCCATCTGCATCTTAAGGATAAAGGACACTCTTTCGAGGATGCCAATGTTCACATTTTGGACAGAGAGGACAGATGGTTTGAAAGAGGAGTGAAAGAAGCCATCTGTGTCCACTGTGAGCGACCATCTTTGAACAGAGGCGGGGGTTTACGACACCAACTCTCTGCCATCTATAATCCAGTTTTGAGATCCCTTCCCAGACGCCTTAACGCCCACTCACATCCTGGGCCATCTGACCTCAGGAATTCGCATGATAAGGTGGGGCCAGGTTTCACAATGAACACACCCGAAACTCTGGCTGATTGGGACCCACACCCAGTTTCACACCTTGGCTCAGGCGATTAGAAGATCATCAGGGGGTCCTTTTGTCCCTCTGTGGGGGGATACTCCCACTAGGTTTATATCTGGGACTCTCCACCATTTGACCTTAGAACTGAAGAAGCTTCTCGGATGAGAGGTGAAACGTCTTCAAGTAAACTTAAAGAAGTCCAGACGCTTTTCTTTGCAAGCTCCTTTGACTAGGGTGAGATATAAGCAGATGCTCCACTGTGGTGAGCACTAAAGGGAGCAGCTGAAAGTTGTCCTTTCCCTGCTTCTGGTCTTTATGGCTAAGCTAAAACCTCCTGGCTCCTAGCTTTTTATTCAACAGAAAATGTATGAATGAGAGTGGTGCCACTCTAACTTAATGATAAGTGGGAAGACTGCTTCCCCTTTTCCTTAAGATATCCTTACTTTATTGGGTACACCTTGCTAGTACCAGCTGGGAAATATTCCCTACAGAACTGCTTTTTCTTCCAAGCTCCTTAGACTAGTTTAAGACAGGCTTAGACAGGCTCTCCAATGTTGGTGAGCCTGCGTGAATTGTAGTCTCAGTTTCCTGTTCTTAGGAGTGGCACCCAAGTGTTGTCTTCTGCTGTTGTAGCCCATCTGCTTTGTGGTTCTACCACATCTACCTGCATAACTGCACTAAGATGCTGCCATGTGATTGGCAGATTAGATATTTGTGTTAAGGTGCAGTTGGGATGGCTGTGCCTCAGGAGGTAGAGCAGGTTAAATAATAATCAGACAGTTGGTGGTTTGATACTGAAACCCAAGCTGGTCCTGATGTGTTCATTGGAGTGTGAATGTTAGATTGACACATGTTGTCTAAAGCACTTGGTGAGTGCTCAAGTGGAGTGGAAAAGAAATTCTGTTAAGAAACCATCAATTTACTATTGAAAACTTAGGAAATTTGTAACTAATAAAGTGGCCCTCTTCCTTTCGCATGAGACAAGTTTCCACATCCCCTGATCAATGTCAGCACACCCAAACACAACACAACAGGTTTTACTGGCTGCAGGACAAAAGGCAACACACACACACACACACACACACACGGGAAGCTTTCTGTTTCTACCATGCTATCCATTGGAAATCTCTATTAAAAACTCAACTCTAGTGTTCACGTGACCATTGGGGATCAATAAAAACAGAAGACCACAGTGTCTGCACCTATTTACATTCAATCCTATTAAAATCACAACAGGCAAAACACAACAGGGAGTTACCATGACGTGAAGGAAGACCAGCAGCATAAAGTTTTATTGGGCTGGGACGTCTTTAATGGGACTGAGCTCACTCTAATTTCTTTAACATGCTTAGAATCCAACTGAAAACTCCCCACAGTTGTGTGTGTGTGTGTGTGTGTGTGTGTGTGTGTGTGTGTGTGTGTGTGTGTGTGTGTGTGTGTGTGTGTGTGAGGCAGTGGAAGGTAGGATTTGGTTTTACACACTGACTGTGTGTTTGCTCACAATAGGGAGTGATGTTGTACTCCATCATCCAGCAACAAAAGGCATCATTTCCCCATACCAACATAACATTGTGACTGTTTATTTAACCATGTGTCAGTATTTCAGCTTTATTTTTAGAACTGAAGCCTTCATGCGCATTTTTGATACATCTGTTAACACACCAGTACTAAAGAAAAAAGTCCAGGCAGCTTGAATCCAGCTGGTAGAGCATATGCATCAATTACATGGCTACACGCACACGCATAAACGTTGGACAATGAAAAATAGCAGTACAAGAATTTTAATTGACCTCTGAGAGGCATTTTTTGGCCTCAGAGGTTCCATCATTGGACGAAAAAAAAAAAAAAGTCAGACTTCCTAACTGGAAACAGATTTCAGGAGCAGCTCAGGCTTTCACAAGTCAGCATGTAACTGTAGCTCACACGCACTCACACTGACACTAACACACACACACACACACATATATTACACAGACAGCCAACGCCCCGGACAACTTTAAGCCTAGTTTCCTCTCCGGATATCAAAATGCTGCTTTGCAGATTAAGTGTAAATGAAATCATTGCAAGTGTAAGAGAGGAAGAGAGCTACAGGAACCAAAATGTTACCTGCTCTGAGTTTGCGTGTTTATTTATTATTTAAAAAAGTAAATAAGTAACTAAAAATCTGCAATACTTATTAAAGACTAATAACTGGAATACTTAAGTACAAAATAACCCCGCAGCAGCTACTCGGTCCCGTTTAAAATCCAGCTTTTATGAGAAGAGGTTGGGGTGGTCCGGTACAGAGGTTTAACAAACAGCGGTGCTCATCGGTCGGCTTACCGGGATCAGAGTGAGGTCTGCAGCGGTGGATGAGCGGCTCTCTGGAAGCAGCGGAACTCCGCTTCAGCGACGGCTTCACGTGTTATAAATACTGCAGCCTGTGGCCGCATCAACTCAAGCCAAACACCCAAACCTCACACCGAGGCGCAGAGCTCAGCCTTCACAATAAGAGCCCAAGCGAAGCCTCGAAAAGAAGAGTGGGTTTTCAAAATAAAAGTAAATATGAAGTTCAGTCAGCAGGCTGAAATATTATCAGAAATATTATACCTATATACGCAATTTGTATCTAATTAATATTTAAAGTCCACGACCTAGTTAAATGGTGGCGCCAACATTTTATAAATATAATATATAATGCAAAAAAACTTTGCACGGTAGAGATTTTTATTTCAAATACTCTACAGCCGAACAACACACGGAGCTCGTCAGGAACTCCTCAGTACATTACATGTTTGTTTTTTTAAAGGACAGTGATAAGTGAGAGTTACATAGCCACGCTACATAGATTTTGCAATACACACAAAAACTTGGTTTCAGCTCTATAAACATAATCTAAACACACTGTAAAGATCAAAAAGATACAATTTCTCAATCATCTCATTTTGATTTGTCCTTTAAGGACTTCGTGTAAGCTACACTTAATCACTTATGAAGATGCTTACTGCAATTGTAAAAAATATATAAATATATATATATATTAAACATACTTGGTGTCCCATCCTGCTCTTCATATGGCTGAGGACTGAGAATATAAATCTTGCTACATGCACATATATACTGTACATCAGTCATGTGAAGAGAAATGCTGTGGAAAAACTAAGAACAGCCTTCCTGCTTCCATAGAAATTTGAAAAGTAAGTAGCAGCCAGGCACTGCTCAGGGGTAACAATCTGTGCTTGCTTTAGCCACAGGCTCTAGCACCTTGAGGTCCACCATGAACTCCTCTGTATGCCAGATGAGAGGCCATCTGTCTGACAGCTAAAGCTTGGGCCAAGCTGGGTCAAGCAATAAGAAAAAGATCCAAGCACACCAACAAATCTACAGCAAAAGGACTGGAAAAGAAAAGATTCAGGGCTGGAATGGCCCAGTCAAAGCCCAGACCTCCACCTGATTGAAATGCTGTGCATAAAGAGAGCTGTGCATAAATGAATGCTCCCAAAAATCCCAATGAACTGAAGCATCATTGTAAAGAAGAGCGAGCCAGAATTCCTCCACAGTGACGTGAGAGAATGAAAACAATTACTTCAAGTTATTGGTGCTAAAGGTGGTTCCAAGTACAGCCCATGACTCAGTAACAGGACTGCACACAGTCATGTGAAAAACAAAGTTTTCACATGACTGTGTGTGTGTGTGTGTGTGTGTGTATATATATATATATATATATATATATATATATATATATATATATAAAAACAGAAAAATCCATTCCATTTAATATCACTAAAAGTAATTTTATTTAATTTCAGTAGAACTCACAAGTTGTCAGACTGAAAACACACTGTTAATAACTTTAGGACTAAACAGGGAAAAAAATAATTTCATCTGAAATTATGATCTCCAACATTTTTAAAACATCCACTTATCAACCCATTGCAGGTGTAACAATCACATACAGTTTCCACAAGCAAATTTTTATATTTCAAATATTCAAAGAGGTGCATGTCCACATTTGTGTAAGAATCTCAAACCTCAATACTGCGCGAAGATCAAAAAGACAACACATTTGGAGCTCGGCACAATTAAAACCCATGTATTTTATTACGAGGTCTAATTTTGACCGACTTTCTCTTTAGGCATCAAAATAGTTGTAGCTATGTGAGACGTGCCTGGTGAGCACAAACAAGGGTGTGGATTATCTGAGGAGACGTCTCCCAGTGAGGTCAGAACATATTTGATGAGCCTGGTTCCCAAATAAGGGAACAACACCATCCGGGAGCGCGAGTAACGTCCCGTCAACATTCAGAATCCGCTCATTGTTTCTTCATTTTAACATGTCACATAAGCGTTTTGATAAATTTCACATAGGAACTTTGATCACAGAATGCCTACGTTTGAAAAATATGTGTGTTTCTATCCATTAATGCAAGCACAACATTATTTATTATATCATTTGCACTCTTTTGGGCTCTTTAAGACCGAATGTACTGAGTTACACCACAGGCAGTCAATGAATGGCCTAATCAGTCGAAAAGATTTTACATCATACAAAAAAAAAAATAAATAAAAAAAAAAATAAATAAAAATAAAAATAAAAAAAATCACCTTACTGCATGTTAGCAAATCAAAATATGTACAAATCTACATTAAGTAAATGAGCTTCTGAATAGGCACTTTAATTCATAACAGTTCAGCCAGCTGTCAGTATTCTTTGATGAGACATCACAAACACATAGAAGCTTGTCTTTTTTTTTTAAAACTCAACCAGATGGAGGCAGAAAATCCAGAAATAAACTAATATTAGCCCTAATAACCACATCAGTATACTTGGCCAGACTGCCACACACACACACACACACACACACACGTGCACACACTCACACACAAATGTAAAATACACACACAGGGAAGCTCTAGTTTCCAAATATAAAGTTACAGCTTCTGCTACAGTACAGAAAGGAGACATTTTTTTAAACATGCATACAGTCCAGGAAGGAATAATCGCCTCCACCTGTGAAGAAATCTGTAGCGCTTTTATTACGCCCTCCACCCCTCGGAAAAAAGTCGCAATAGGAGCCTTTCACCAAAAAGAAATCTCACGCAAGAATACAAATAAATAGATAATAAATAAACTAAATGAATCAGTATATAAATAAATCATTTTGTTAAAGAAATCAATGTTAAATAAATAAATCAAACCGTAAACACTGATTTAGAGGCAGTGCTAAAATCTAAGATTGTGGAGATGCTCCTGGGCACTGGTGTGGATGCAGTTCGTTCTCTTTAATCAGTACCTGCCTGTTTGTTCTGCTCAGGTCTTTGTTTGCTTCCTCCTTTGATAATCTCCTAATCACATCCTTGAACTGCTGATGAACTCTGGGAACAATAACTAGTGTTAAAGTGAGCCAGTCTGTGGATATGTTAGTGGGATTAGTTACCAAACTGTAGTGTAGATGGGCTTTAACGCCCTTCAGTGTTATGCGTGGTGCTTATCTTTAGGTAGAAACACACAAAAGGAGCTGGAAAAATGTGAACTGTGTATACAGCTAGGTTTAGAGAGCGCTGCCATATCACCAGTGTGGGATAAACACAGGAGCAAATGAAGCCTCCTCATTCGGGGTGAAATGTAACCTATAAAATCGAGAAGCTCTTGATTTAAAAGTCCCTCACGTCACATTCAGTGTCACAGTTATCCCGACTTAAATCAAGCTCAAACTATTTTAAAACTGCATGTTAGATAGATTGGTGGTGAGAAAATCAATCTGTGCTTTCTGATTGAAAATCCCGAAGAATTCATTTGTTTTGTTTTTTTAAATATGTCATTATTTTGATCAGTTGTATGTATGGTGTGTATTTTTTTTTTTTTTTTTAAGTTGGAAACAACAAACTGCGTCCTCAGAGCGGCAGCTTTCTTACAGTCTGTGCCTGTGAGGTTCAGAGCGCGGGGGGGAGGGTGGTGGAGGCAGGGTGACGGTAGTCGGGGCCTCCACGGGGTCATCCATGGGCAAGACCAGCCGCGTTCCCCGGATCGCCACTTCGTGTTCTGCCATGGAGAGCTCGTGATCCAGACCTTCATCGAAAGAACCTACACCACCCCCGGCGCGGGCGGTCGAGGAGTGCTTGGGGTTGACGGTGCGGGATCCGGACGCGTCCGTGCTGACGGTGACGTCGGCGTACATGGAGCTCACGCTGGCATCGTTCAGGATGAAGTCAGAGTCGTCGTCATGGAGCTGACCTTCATTCTGGTGAGCGGGAAGAGAAGAGGCGGCCGTGAATGCTTCTACACGAAACGTAATCAAAATCAAGAATTATCCTCGATCAGTATGAGTAAGTTTGCATGTACAGTACTGTGCAAAAGTCGTGAGTTATTTCTTTATGTTTTGTTGGGAAAATGGGAAATAGGTGCAGCGATTTACTGAAACATGTGAAAACATGCATGGAAATAAAGTGCGTGAAGTAAAGTAAGTGAGTAAGTCAATATTTGGTGTGACCACCTTTATTCTTCAACACAGCCTGAACTCTAAGAAGCTTTCCTGTTATTTCTTTATAGTCTTTAGGAACAGTTCTCCAGGCTTCCTGAAGGACAACATGATCCCACACGGCTTCAATAATGTTGAGGTCTGGGCTCTGGGGAGGCCAATCCATGACTGAAAGTGTTTTATTGTGTTTTTTTACTCCATTGGCAGTGCGTTTGGGATCATTGTCATGCTGACAAATGAAGTTGTTGCCAGTAGATCAAAATCTGATCTGCTTTCATAATTCAATCAATCCATTTTGATAAGATCCCCAACACCACTGGCTGAAATGTAGCCCCAAACCATGACAGAGCCTCCACCGTGCTTTAAAGACGGCCGTAAGCACTCACTGTTGTACCCGTCTCCTGACCTCCTCTATACATATTGTTAAAACAGAAGTTTGCAAACTTGGATTCCTCACTCCATCAGAGCTGTTGCCACTGATTTCGAGTCCAGTTCTTGTGTAATTGGCATAACTCAGCCTTTTCTCCTTGTCACTCTTCCTTAAGGGCTTCTTGTCAGGCACCCTTCCACTGAGACCATTACTGATGAGCCTTCAATGATCAAATGAAGGTCCAGATGGATGTCTCAGGTCCTGAGTCAGGTCTTTATTGATTTCTTTTCTATTTCCTAAAAAATGATTATCAGATACTACGCATCTGCTTTAGATGTTTCTTTTAGAGTTAACACTTCTTCTTTAATCCTCAAATTTTCAGTATCCTCTGATATTTTTTAGAGGACATGGCACAGAAATACTAGTTTATTCCTGTCACATGGCTTTTTCTATAGATTAAACTAAAAAAAAAAAAAAAAAAAAGGGAACAAATAGTGTTTTTTGTGACAGACTGCCTAAAGATACAATTTAAAATCTTTTTGTTTGCCAAGTTTTCTTAGTTTAGGTAAGTTTGTTCTGCTTGAATAATTCATAGATAATTTTTAAGTGTACTAAAAAACAAAGAACAACTACAACAACAAAAACATTCCTCTGAAAATGGTCAGGAACATGGACTTCATTGGAAAAAAGGGAGTGAAAAAGCAGCCAGTGTCAAAAGAAAAACTTTGAGAAGCCTTCAGAAAGACTGGAGAACTATTTTCTCAAAGAGCACTTCAAAGAAAAAAAAAGTTACAAGAAAGCCTGGCTCCTTAGAAGGAAAATGCAAATAAATGAGAGGTGGCTGAAGACTTTTACAGTCCTGTAAATCTGAATAACTCATAATTCTTTTTCATGTCCAAACCTCATAGGCCTGTGGGCTGGTGAGGCATCGAGCCAGTGGTCCACAGCATGCAGGCAGAGTAGCAGTGAGAGGCGGACCGCTGTGGGTCAGGAGGGGTTTCAGGTAGCTGGTGAACAAGCTCGTGTCAAGGAGTGCACAATATAACCATTTTAAAGCAGTCTGGTTCAGCTGTAACAATAATGACTCAACCAGGTTTTCAACCCCAGCAAGTAAAGGAATATTTCTGTTTCACAACATCGCTGTGAAACTTAAAACACATTTTATGGTTTACTATAATTCTTTAGCTGAAATGTTCAAGTAAAAGGTTTAACATTTTAAAAACACCTTTGTGAAAAGCACGATATAAAACATAGTAAAATAAATATCACTCTATCTCTGAACCTCCTGTGTTGTTATGTGCTAGAAGTTTGTAAAGAGCGCCCTCTGGTGGCCACAGGTGAACGCATCAGGCTCAAAGGATACTTGTGGTCAAAGTTGTACCATATCCTAAAAGGCCAGGCGCTCTCGTGTTTGGTGCTCCTCCGCTGTGACCCATCCAACGCGCCTGAATTCTGTTCAGCAGAAGGATGATAATGACATGGCGTGCATTTTTATTTCATCACAAAATCAGACAAATTAATACGGCACTCAACACCAACTCACAGCGTTGTCTTGATCAGAGTCCACACCCACCCTAAAAAAACAAAACAAAACAAAAACATGTACTTTGACAAAGTTCAGCGGAGGTGATGCAGCACAAACAGTAAGATACACGGAGGCCGGCTTACGGTATGCTCATGAAAGATAGCATGGGTGTGGTGCCACCACCACAGATCCACACAGTGAAGAAAACGATCAGGAGCGTGGTTGAAAACATCATCTGACGGGCGTAAGTCGCTGTGTCTCGAATGGAAAGTGCAAAGGTCATCGCCCCACGCAGACCTAGAGGAGACGAAAAATAAAACAAGGATGGGTGAAAACGTTTTATTAATTATTGCTCATGTTGTGGATACATAGGCATATGTAAGCAAATAAGAAAGCAAGTCCAAAGAATGCAAGTCATTCTGAGAAGACCGTTCGCAGTCAGGTTTAGGTTAAGTCTGCGGGAAACAAAGCAGGTGCCCTGTAGTGTGAAAACAACTGGAAAAACCAGATCATCTTTCACATATTAAGTGATGTGTAGCTGATCGTTGGTTGAAGGTGGACATTTCAGGCTCCAGATGTGCAGGTGACCGACGTCAAGTATTAAAAAAGTTTGGTTTCGGTCTCTGTCACTTTCATTAAGTCTAAAGAGGCTTTGGTGTAAATAACTACAGCCTCTCTGTGAATGTGAGCCGTTTACCCTTTGAACTTTCACCAACAATATGCTAATAAAATACACAACTCCCACTCAGACTAATGAAAATGAAACTTCAACTGAATTCTTCTAGACGATAAAATCAAAACTGAAACATGTACACCCACTGTGGAAACAAATGGAAAATCCTCCTTCTTTTTAGGGGTTGCCACCGCGCACTATTTGCCTCTCCCTATCTCTAGCATCCCCCTCTGTCACATCAACCCTCTCCATGTCCTCCTTCACTACATCCGTGACCCTCCTCTTAAGTCTTGAAGTCTGGAAGCCCCATCTTTAACATAGCTTTGTCCAATATATCCACCATTGCTCCTCTGCACATGTGCAAACCATCACAGCCTTGACACTCAAACTGAAACCACACCTAATGAATATTAACTATAACAGCTCTACAAGTCACTGAACTTTATTAACGTTCCTCTTTGCTGGTCTCTTCCTGTGCGCATTCCCCATTAAAGTGCGGCAGCGTGTTAACTTAATATTATTAACTTAATAAAAGTTAATAATAAATGCATCCTGTTGTTGGCTTAACTACTTCAGTTATTTCCTGGCAAGCTCATGTGCTGTGCGATGGTGTGGGCGTTTTTGCTGGTATATGTAGCAATGCTAATGAGCAGTTCCAAAAGTTTTCTCAGCGTACTTAATGAACCGTTGACATATATAACTGAAGGTTTAAGAGGAGAAACATGGTTTGAGTCCAAGCCTGATAAACGGCTTTATACTAATGTACCTGCAAACATCATAACGTGCTGAAAGTTGTATCCGATCTTGTTCTTGCGGCCCAGGTTGAGGAGGAAGGACAGAGGGTAGATGTTTGCAGCCCTGCCCAGAAACACTGCCACCTACACAGCGCAGGAAGGTCAAGGACACAACACAGGAACTCTAACACTGGAATGGAAAATAATCACACGTAGACGTAAACACCAGCTCGGCGGTGACTAAGCTTTGATATGCTGATTTGCTTGTGTCCGTGATGTTATTTTTGGCCTTGGTTAAACATGAAATAGATGTTCAATTGTAATGGTATAAATATATATCAAAATATTTTTCGAGGCACATGAAACAAAAGGTTTTGATCATATATCCTGATGCCCCGCAGAGGCACTGACTCCTTAACCACCAGCAGAGTAAAGGATACGAAGGCTCCGACAATGAAGAGAGGGTTGAAGACGTGCGACTGGAAGGAGAAGAGCGTCAGACCCATGTAGGAGAAGATGAAGTTCTCTGCCAGGAAGTTCAGCAGCTCAAACAACTGAAGGGGATGAGAAAAGCGGATATTGAATTTCATTTATATATGCTACTTCCCCAGTTTTTACACTTCCTTCTTTTTGAAACATTTAAAAATTTCCAAAATATTCTTGCGCACCATAAAATGACGACTCTGGAAGACCCAGAGTTCTGGAGAGGTCATTTAAAAAATGCTTGTCACATTTTCTAATGAAGCTACATTTGATGCGCCTGTTCTACAGGGGCTTGCCAATCAAACATGTTAACCACTACACCAACAGAACATGCTTGTCAGTGACAGAATGCAGTGAAAATCAATAACCTGTATTACAGAGTCCCCTCATAAACATTCTTCCAGCTCGCACACTACAATGAAGCGTCAGCTTTTAATTAACTTTGACTGTGCATGAGACCGGGGGTGTGCATGTAGTTGCGAATCATCTGATGTTTTGGACGTGTCTTCCCCTAGGCCTAGTCACGCAGGACTATAGGTTGGTTGGTGACCCACTGGCAACCTTTAGTCACTAGGGAAAATATGTACTCACTGTCCAGTTGGCGAATGATTAATGGAGGTTGTTGGCACCAAAAACCTCCTTGTGCTCGCTCTGGACAGATTCGCGCAGTTCACTGTCGTTTGCACGGAAAATGCAGATTTTCTGCAAATACTTCGCAGCTGCTGCCCGTGCAGTCGTTAAAAGAGACCTTCAAAGTAAAAGCTGTGCCTTACCAGCGCAAACTAAACATTTCAAAGCCGACGTAAATATTTTAAGCTGGTTTTCAGACACTTGAAAGCCATTTCCCACATTTGCTTCTTAGACACTTTTTTTGTCATATCTCTATCTCAGTGCTGCTTTTGAGTCAGGTGACCACAAGTTTCTGCGTCTCATATCATCTTTAACTCATCAGGAACACATAACTATGATAAACTCATATCCACAAACATCCTGCATTATCATGAACTGATACTGATGATTGTAGTAACTGGTTATTAACATTTAGTTGATATGAACGTGCAGCTTTGTGACTTCCTAGCTTCAACAGAAGACACAGAGCTTTGAGTTTGTAGGACACGGAGCAGTCAGCCACATCAGCTCCATCAGCTCCATCAGCTCACTGTTTCTGTGAATAAATGATAGCAGCTTGTGTATTTCTCAGAACTTTCGGCAAATTTGGCAAAAAGTATAACCAAGCTTGCGCTAATGCCCAAGAAGCAGAGAAGCTGTAAATCATCCTTCCTTTCAAGATATTTCACAGATGTAATTCTTTGCAAACCAGATCTTTAAATGCAACAGCGCAGCGACAACTGCTGCTTGAAAATGAATTTAAAACAATGGGATCAAGCACATTATATAAGTTATACTGCATTTCACCTGTTTGGTCCTGTCTTGAGAGTCTGGTGAGAGATTGTTGTAGGTGTAGTGGGCCTGAGTGATCCCACAGAACAGCACAGCAACGACACCTGAAAGAACACACAGTCATCCCACATCAGCAATCGGTAGGCCGATAATCGGGGGCGACCGTGGCTCAGGGGGTTGGGAATCGCATCTGTAACCGGAAGGTCGCTGGTTCGATCCCTGGGCTCTCTGTCCTGGTCGTTGTGTCCTTGGGCAAGACGCTTTACCCTACCGCCTACTGGTGTTGGCCAGAGGGGCCGATGGCGCGATATGGCAGCCTCGCTTCTGTCAGTCTGCCCCAGGGAAGCTGTGGCTACAACTGTAGCTTGCCTCCACCAGTGTATGAATGTGAGAGTGAATGAATAGTGGTATTGTAAAGCGCTTTGGGTGCCTTGAAAAGCGCTATATAAATCCAATCCATTATTATTATAATCTCTGCTATTGTCAGTCAAACCCAGAGATGAAAATCCAACGATTACCAAGCACTGTGTGTGTGTATCGTGTATTTGTTGACATGTTTCTTCATCAGTAATTGTATCTTAAGCCCACAAACTGTCCGCAGTAAGTTGCAGTTTTAGAAAACTGGGCATTTATTTTACTTACTGTATATATTTATTTTTACTCACTATCCAGAGAACTGAGCTGAGAGCCACAGTCAGCACAGACGGGTAGGAAACTACTGAGAGACAGACTAAATAGACATTGTTGTTGCTGCTGTTTTGTCATTTGACGGGACAAAAATGAATTCTTCAGTTAGACACTGGATAACTGGCACCATGAGAAGGCAAACAAAGCCTGTGTCCTTATCTAAATCTTCCTGTTTAGGAGAACAAAACTTCTAAATGTTATTATTAGTGTCCAAACAGATATTTATAACCTTTTGGTGTTAATGCAAATGCTTGAACAGCAAGTGATAAAATTCCTTCGAATCCATCATATCGCAGCATGCCACACGCTCCCCAGAAAAGACAGTAAAACAGTCAGTTTTACTTAGTAGACCAGTAACTGTGTTTTAAATGAAGCTTCAGACTAACACAAGATCGATATCAGATGTCTTCTTGTGAAGACCAATGACTTCTCAGACCTGACCTATCTTTGCAAAATACTACACAGAGAAATACCTAAGAAACACACAGATAAGCTGACACAGACTCTGTGCCTCCACAGAGCACTTAAATGACTCCTTCAGGGTAGTTTCCAGTGAAAGCATGTGTCACCAAGCCTGCGCACATACACACGCACAGACTCACAAGGTGAAACCACTATCTCCCACACTGCTGCAGCTGCTAATCAAATACGGAAGGCAGTGTTGTTACAACTGCATGCAAGAGACTTTGTTGCAGGTCTACCTGTGAACCCGCAGGCCTCCGCCAAGAGAAAGGTGCTCCAGGACATCAGGAAAAAGAGCGCCGTCTCCAACAAGGGGAAGTCCCGCAGCTTAGTGAACTTGGTGACGTGATGGAAAGTTAAGGGACCAAACAAGGAGGCGTGGCAACTTTAATACACTGGAAACAGGGAGAAACTGTATCGTTATTCATTTACCTCTTGCACACACCTGTGAATGCAAATGTAAAATATGTCATGATAAGAAACAAGTGAAAGGATATGAGGGCGGTCACAACTCCTGTAACAACACCGAGAGCAAAAGAGCCGCTGAAGACGCCCAGAAAGACGCCGAAGGACTTCAACATGGCCATGGCCTCAAAGCTGTGGCTGTTGTCGCCTGCAGGCTGGTACGCCACAATGGAGCTGCAGGGAAGACAGAGAGCATGCACGCAAAACCATTTAGAAGAAAAAAGGAAATGGGGCTTTACTACAAAAAAGGCCTCACTAAGAAAAGGGAAGCTGGTCAAACACATGCTCACAAAATAGCGTCAGGAATGAAATCACAAATGCAGCAACCCAACTCCAAGAATGGCTTCTCTTACCAGTCTCATCTGATTGAATTCAGATGAACTTGGTTATGATTTGGATATATCTGCAAAGACTTCAAATATGTGGAGTTGGGTTTTACAGTCATAAATGAAAAAATAAAAGGTCTTGCATGCTTCATTTGAAATCTATCAGGTTAATATTCTGCAATAACCTTTAATGAGCCTAAATGACTAAAAACTTCATAAGAATAAAGGGTTTCCTGGTGATTCTAGAAATGGTGGGTGATCTAAAAATCAAAAATCAAAGTAGGAATGGATATGAAAGGGCTGCAGCGTCTCAGGAATGAAAGGGAGGGTGATGAAGGATGATCCTGAAGCCTACCTTCTAAGGTCTGAGGTTCTAAAATATTAACAAAAGCAAAAACCACGCAGTCCCCCTGACCAACCCACCCACCGAGGAGTCACTGTCTGGTTTTCTCCCAGCCATTCCTCGGCCACCGCAGGTAACAGTGAGCTCTCGTTTCCTGCGGAGCACACAGCTCCAGCACCATGCCTTCCCAGCTTTTCGAAGCGGAGGAGAACACTACATACATACGTACGTACGGGCAAGGCGATGAATGACACAGATGGGTGGAGACAGGTAAGCAGTGAAATGACAGGGACTGATGTTAGTATGATTAATGCGTGTACAATATAAAAAAGCCATTTCTGCCACAGTTAGCTCAATGCAAGCACAGGTTTTATGGGACTAATTAGAAAAGAACTAGAAATTATAATTACAACTGTATCTGTTCTTTCTGTCTGTAATGAATATGAAAAAACTGGCACTATTGGGAGCCCAACTGAAGGAATCAAACACAAAATTAACAGTTTTTCTTCTGCATAAAAATTCATTTAACTCAGATTTAACTCAGGTTCCAACAGTTTGAGCTGAATTGTTCACCAAAATGTAATTACTTTAGCAAAAAGCCCCAGCTGATTGAGCCTAAACTGCTACAGCACTTATTGTTTTGTGACGGGCATTAAAAATTGTTCGTTAATGTGGCGCCGATGCTTCAGTGCGTCAGTAATACGTACGAGGAGAGGACGATGGCGACGGCATCGTTGAGGACGCTCTCCCCAAACAGTAAAGCGTAGAGGTCCACGTCTACCTTTAGCTCATTGAAGATGGCGAGGACTGTCACTGAGACACAGAAAATAAAGAGTATAAAACATCTAAATAATAACAGGAAAGCTGTTGAAAATGGAATCAGATGCTTATCTTCTCTGTTAATTTTGGATGTGGGTACCTACCAGGGTCTGTTGCTGAAACAATGGCCCCAAAGAAGAGGCAATCAGTAAAGTAAAAATCTCCACCAAGCTGCCCCACGACTTTCATGAAGGACACAAAGCCATACATGATCAGCCTAGGAGAGAAAAAACAAACAAACAAACAAACCACTACTATTCAGCAACAATCTGATCACATGTAGGAATGCAAGGTCTGCAGTGTGGTATGTACCGGGCCGATCTGCACCTTAAGGTGGGTGGATACTCTCTCTCACCCTCACCATCTTCAGAGGTCTGCAACCTGGATGTCATCCTGGACTCCACCCTCTCATTCACATCATATATTAAATCCATCTCTGAATTTGCCATCTACCACCTGAAGAACATCTCCAGACTGCGGCCAGTACTCTCAGACTTTGCAGCTAAAACCCTCATTCATGCTTTCATCACCTCCCGCCTGGACTACTGTATCTTCAGAACAGAGTTCTTACTTGTACAAAGTTCCAGTAACACATCACCCACACCAGCTCCTGGGAAAGTCCCATATTTCCTAAAAGATCTATCTCCTTGCCTACATGCAAGCTATATAAATCTAAGTTACTATTGTCAATATTATCATTGCATGGCTTAAGATTTTCTAAACTATTCTGAGCTAACTTCAGAGATGTTTACTTGACTTACCCGATAACAAAGCAGGATATAACTGTTCCGATGAAAGCATAGGCGAGGATGGAACCGATGTTCCTGAAAAAGTGTCTCTGAGAAAGACAGAGAGCAGGTGTTCATTTTAAGAAAGAGGCTACGAACAAATGAATAATCTTAAAAAGAAAACATTAAAGACAAATATAAACCCTTACAGCTATACATTTAATAACAGATACTTACATAAATCTTTATATAAAACCTTTTGACACTCTTACCCTTTTCAGACTGTAACCCGCATGGAAAATAATGGGAGGCAGCAAAATGTTGAAAAACACCTCTGGGTCAAAGGTCACCTGAGGAAAGCAGTAAGATGTAGGTTAGTTAGGCACTTAATTGCCATCCATCCATTTTCATTACATTATGAGACATACATGTCTTGCTTAACTGACTGTTTAGTGTGAGACATGCACACTAAACAGCCAATACTTCAACCCTCCACCATCTGTTCCCTTGCCTTTCTCAGCATCTCATCGTCCTGCACTTGGTGACCTTTGCCCTGTCCGACTTCCCCCTTCAGAGTGTACTCATAGAACCGTCCGCTGACATTGACCAAGAGAGTGGCAGGACTGCCGTTAACGGCACAGCCGAGAATCACGTCGCTCATGCTTTGGGGGGCGTGGATGCCAAACCGCAGGATCACACCCACCAACAGTCCTTTGGGAAAGTGGAAAAAGAGAAAAGAGCAAGTGAAATCAGAACAGGCAGCACAGGATTTGAAGTTAACTATTATTTGAGGAGGAAATTAGGCTGAGATTGCATTTAAAACTGTTGAATCAACCAATACTGATAGGAGAATTATTCTTACAGAAGTGAGCTTTATTATTTTGAAAGGAAAGGATACTTTAATAGCTATAAATAGGAATTATAGGGCCCATCTCTAGTCATTTGTTTGCCATTTATTGTTGCAATACACTACCGATTATCGTGTATTCTGTTGCAACTGTTTTTTATTAGGGATATCACTCTGATTAGAAGTATGCTGCCCAAGATACGTGAGATTTACCTGTCAAATTATTCAGCTAGCATTAAAGCTACGTTTAATGAACTGACTGATATGACTGCTAGCTCGGTGTCCTTACCATAGATCATGGCAAGCCCTGTTTCGTGAAGGAACCTGAATCGGCGGTGTTTGAAAAGCCATATGGTTAGTATGGTGAGCGTCAAGAGCATTATGAATATCAGTAGGTAGGCACTGTCCTGTCGGTGGCTTTCCTCTGCTATCCTCTCAGTTGCGCCGTTGTCCATCGCACCGCCGTCGCCTTGGCTCCCGACGAGCAGGACTGTGAGCAGAAAAGGCAGCAGCAGCGGCGCTTTCGACGGCTTACCGCCAAGAAAGCGACTCCGTGTGAATCCCATTTTGTCTCTATGTCCAAACAGTTACATTTGTTGTTAAATTAGTGCTGTTTTTTTTGCCGGGAAACAGCCGATTAGATTAAAAATTAGCTGGACCAGGGTAAATGACAGGTCCTTCCTTGCCGTTACAAAAACACTGGGACTTCCGGCTCTTCAAAATAAAAGCTCGTCACGTTGCTTAAGCAGTGTGAAGGGCAAAGTTACACATAAACGCGTGAAGGTTGCACAATCAATCCACTCATAAAATACACTAAAAATAGACATGAAAAAAATGGAAACTGATAGCGTCGTTTAAAAAAGTAAGAAACTTGTAAATTATAGTGAATTTATATTAAAGCAGTATAAAGTCACAATAATTTATACCTACTTAAAGGAGGAGGGGTGAATATTAACACAAACATATGTGGCCTGTTAATATTTTAGCAAATTCTTTCAACTTCCGCACTTAAAAAAGTAACCGTTGCTCTCTTTTTATTACTTTTTTCAAAGGCTATTTTTTCAAGAGGCTGAGCAGATCACCGCCCCCAGTAAAAAAAAAAAAAGATGCTTAAATTATTTAAATTATTTAAAAGAAGTAAGTTAAAGGCTTACTCATTCTCTCTCACAGCACTTCCACACTCACACATGGCGCCACGTTCGCAGCAAAGCCTAACAGGTGTTGCAAAGCAGATTAGCACTGCTTAAATAGCCCGTAGATCCAAGTCAGAGTTTTCAGATTAATTCTCTTACTATTGAATGCTGACACCCTCGCTCTGAATATGAGTAACTATAGCCCTGCTGTATTTATATCACTTCACCATGTCACCACAGAGTCGGTCAGAAATGTGTTTTTCATGTAGTTTGAGACACGTACTAGATAACTTTGTTCAGTAACCTTTTTTGCGTTTGTTTGGACATTTTTCAGACAATACCTGTAAGACACAAGTCTTGTCGCTACTTGGTCTTTATTTTTGTTAAAAGGCTAAGATAGATAATAGATGGCTATTACAAACAATAGCCAAAACTTGATTCATATTTCATTATTGAATTATAGGTTACTATTTTATTTATTCATTTATTTTTTGTAAGTGTAGGTTACATACAACAGGCCTACAATATATTTTAGTTTCTTAATATTGTTGTTCCTGTTTGTCTGAGGTCAACTTTAATTATGTTACAAGGAAGTGATAAATCATCGCAGTGTTTGGTCTAACTACAGGAACTGATGAGAAACAACACCGCAAAAGTCGGCTCAGTTACGTCAGACAAACAGCAACAGTCAGAGTTGTAACGTTGCAAAAGTACTCTTAACATCCTGTTTTAGTGCGCCATGATGCCGACGAGACTGCTTCTACTTCTCTGTCTGATCGGACCTGTGTTTGCCATAGAAGCCCCTGGTAAGATCAATTACACAAGATCGAAGTTATTACAAATTATAGTTTACTGATGACATTTTTTTTTAGGTTGAGTACAAGTGTCTGAATAGTCAGTCAGTCTGTTTTTGGCAGATCTACATATATTATCTCCTGCGCGGCTAGCATTCAATATGTATTTGATCAGCCTCCTTAAAACAGCGAATCAGTTATGAAGAAAGGACCTGAGTTGTTGTACCTTGATATAAAAATAATTACTATCTAAATTAATTAAAATCAGTTTAAGGTCATGGGTGTATGACTGTACTGTTATGTAGAATTTATATGTCTAACCTTTATCAGTTTTTGAAAATCATTTTCTCAAATTCTTCATATTTTTAACAGATGTGGATTGCTTGATTATCAATTTGAAAAATGTTTCCTGTACCTGGAATAAGAAGGGGACACCAAAGGTCAACTACACCTTCTATAGTAGGTGGGTAACCGCTGATAACAGCAGTGGGACATCTCAGTGACGTCTTCTGAATTCATCAGATTAGAATTAGGCTGGTTGTGCTTCAGTGGAATATGTAATGAAAATTCTTCTATTTTTCTGATAAACTTAACAGTTAAACATATTTAATTGCTAGGCCCTAACAAATAAAAAAACAACAACACATTTTTGAATAAATGATGAACATACCATGAACATATCATTGGTCATGATGAATGCTAAAGTAGATATGGCTCTGTACTTTGCGTGATTGTTTTTTATTATTATTTCTCCACAGTTTCTTCAATAAGAAAGAAAAAAGCTGCCCACAGTATTTGACAGAGAACAACATGAACATTGGATGTATCCAGCCATGTGAGTCTCACGACAGATTCATGACTTTTAACACCAGGCTGGTACATGGCAAGGATAGATTTGAGAAGACACATGGACTTAAAAACCGAGGTATGTATTTACCCTGGCCTGGAACATAACTGTATTTAAAATAACAAATAAAATAATGATGGAAAAATCTGTGTAATTATTGGGATTTTTTTTATTTATACTGTTGCTTAAATCTAAAAAAATTTCCAAGAAAACTGTGGGTATTCTGACATGAAAGAGGCCTTAAAGTATAATGTATACTGGCATGTTTGTTCATGTTATTACACGTCTGTATCTTTTCAGTCAAGTTAAATCCACCAACCAAACTGACTGTTCTCAATGGATCAGACTTTAACTTGTGTTTTTACTGGAACCACACTTCTCCTGCTCGTCTACATTGTGTGGAGAGTGAGGTCCGCTTCAGGACAAACAACAATAACTGGGGGGTAGGAAAAGAGTTTCTCTCATCTTTTTTAATTTATTGCTTTGTTTGCACCTTCTTGTTCTCTTCCATTCTTGTGTTTTCTAAAATCCATCTGATTTTCTAGTTCTCTAAAGTTAGCCCCGGGATACACAAGTCCTGCATCAACTCGCCCTCAGGAAGTTCCCGATATGAGCTGCAAGTGCGGAACAGAATAGATGAAGGCTGTGGATCGTCTGAATTCTGGAGTGACTGGAGTGAACCTGTGTTCTGGGGATCCAACAGCAGCATAGGTTAAAAATTCTACATGTTATAAAGAAAAGATGTCGTTTTTTTTTTCTCAAAAATGTCATTGAATGACTGCTTAAACACGGCAGATGTTTTTTTCTTATGTATAGCTAACTTATTTTCTGCAGTTTTCAGAAATAAAAATTTATGTTCGTATAGAACTTTAGATTTATTTCAGTTACTGTTTGACCCCAACATGCTTGGTTAAAATTCAAAATTATGCCTCCTAGCAATGCGTGACCCAATATTTAGAGCTAAAAGATTTATACAATTAATATTCTTCTTTTTTCTTCCTCACAGACTCTGACTCAGTGCCTGTGTGGATGACATTGCTCTATGTGGTGGGTGCCATCACCCTGATCCTGCTGGTGGTGATGTTACTGCAACGTGAAAGGTGGGTTCTTTCATAAATCAGATGATTGATCTGTGATCAGATCACAGATCCAACTGATGTGCCACGAAGTCAGTTTAGGTGTGCCTTGCGATTTTGTGACCATAGATTAGAATTGGAACCAGCATATGACGGCAACCCAAATGCCCACTGTGTTCATGACCTTAAGAAGTGTTTGCACAAGATTTTTTTTCCTCAAATTCTGTGGAATTTACTTAGGATACTGAGTAATCACCAAAACTAGGGTTAGGGTCGCCATGCCATGGCTATTTGTAAGCCTCTACCTTCAGTTAGGTCCCAAACGGGTTCAACACAAACAGTGCTGGTGGGCCACTGGTGAGTGGACCATTGGACCACTGGCACACGTCTTAGAGAGGAATGTGGTTTATCATCTCTAAGACATGCAGACAGGCTTTTCTGCCCGAGGCTTAAAAGCCCCAGATGATGCTGGCTGACATAAGCTTAGTCACAGCAACACTTCCCCCTTATCCATCCAAGACATCACCTATTATTTGTGTCTTGGTTGTTTTAACTTCCTGTTTTTTTCCTGTTTTACCTCAGCTAAAGTATCCAGTCTGCTTATTGTTTCCAGGTTGTTACTGTAGTCAGGGTTTCCAAACATTGGTGTTTCGAGCTTTCCCGAATGCATTCTTTTCCCTCTTCTTGCGTTTTGCCTCAGCTTGCTCTTTGTTGATTGATCTTTTAAGTTCTTGTCATCTGTTTTCTTTGCTCTTTGCCTGAGTTTTTTGTTCTGTGTGCTACCAATCCATGTACGAACTCTGAATGCAAATTTGACTTTTACTGGATGTCCTGCATCATGCGTTCGGATTCCTGATCCGGAAAGCTCAGCCCCACTCAGCTACAGTGCTGAGGTGTTAGCGTGAACAAAGTGAATGCAAATATTGTTGTTATGAAAAAATGAGAGTAACAGTGTCCCTACCTCCCATACAGGCTCAAAATCATCCTGATCCCTGCAGTTCCCAAACCATCCCCGATTCTTCATGACATTGAGGTTAGTAACATCCAGAGGTCTGTCTTATCCTTCCAATTCCCAGTCACACAAGATTTCTTACTAGATTTCTAAAGCTAGAAAACTAATTAAGATACTAAAAGAATAAAATGAAGAGTAATAAATATGCATGTTAGTGGCTGTATGAGACCGTATTGGGTATCACAGTGCTTTGATGTTAATGATAACGCCACGATTCATGATAGTCCATTCAGTATTAGTAGAAAGGAGCACCGAAGCATTAGTTCACATCTTCTGGGAACCTTAAATGTCTGTAGAAGTCCTGGCAGACAGTTTAATAGTCATTAAATTGTCCAGATCAAGAGGTGAACCAGTAGACTGAGAACAGCACCACTTAATGGCTAAAAATATAAATACTCTTGTGTTCAAATGATTTTTCACCGTAGAGCACAGGTGTCAAACAAAACCTGCAAGACACCGGCCCTCGAGGCCTGGAGTTCGACACCCCTGGCGTAGAGATCTGGGGAAGGAGTTACCCATTAAATAATTGTAACTCAAAAATCCAGTTTGTTGCATTTATTTGTCAAATTAATGTAAAGGTTTTTTCCCCACTTCTTTAAGGACTGGTTTCAGCTCTCCAAAGGTCTGAAAGAGAATTTTAAAGCAAGCTACAATGAGCAGGTCTGCCCTGTGCGTGAGTACAACTACGTCTCCCAGTCTGACAGCATGAACTCTGACGACTCCACCTCCTCTGTCAGCACCAACCAAACCCACTGCTCTGTGTCCATCGATGTGAACGATCCAGAAGATCTGTACGTCCCCTTGTCCTCTTCCAGCTCCCAAGTTCCATCTGAGGAGGTGCAGCAGGTTTCTGACTAAGCAGGTCGTGAACCAGGGTTAGGTTTGCCTGAGCCAAACTATCGGGACTTTGTTACACTGATGCATCTCCTGCTTGGTGACAGTGATTATTAGAAGGGTTTACAACAATTCCCAGTGAGAAGAACCCCAATATTTGCTGGAGGTATGTAATCAGTTACATCCGAGCTTAGCCTTTTAAATAAAACCTCAGACTACAGATTTTAGTTTAATAAACTTGACCTTAATATCTCTTTGAAATCTTTAACCTCACAGATACATAGTACTCCATCTTAATAAAAGGCTTTTCCTTTTTGTTAAGACAGGTGGTATAAAGTGCTGACAAAGTTACTCTTGAAAACATACTTTAGATGATATGCATTCTCGAGTATTAATCAGGGTGCAGCGATCAGCTCTCTGCTTCCATGATGTAAGTTTTTAAATTTCTGCAGCATATCAAAAATCAAACTGATGTTTGCACTACTGCCCAAGAAGAACAAAAATTGTGAAACATGCTTCCGTTTGGTGTATTTCAGTGATTTTAACTGCAGCACATTCTACTGTTAATCATTTCCATTATTTTTATTTTTTAACATAAGGTCTTGGAAAACCTTTTAGCTCATTCGCGAGCACTTATTTAAGTTGTTGTATATTGTTGCATTGTATTTATTGACTTTTAATGTGTTAGGTTGGAAAATAAATCCCATGATTTTGGCTAGTTTTGTTTTTGTTTTTTTGTTTTTTAAATAAAACATCACACATGTCTACACACACTTTATAATAAGGCATTACCTGTATTCTGTGAAGCTGTGTACTTGAAGTTTGCATTGCATGATATACGTTGACACTGTGCGATTACTGATCGTTGCAGAGTTAATATTTGGAGACAAAGTCAGAGGGGAGGCTGGTTTGAACACGTACATTTTGTCTGTCCCCAAAGAAGAATCACAAGTGTCTAAAATCCCTTTGCAAACTAATTTTGTCATTTTTGTATTTATCTGGCAGCCATATACTTAACAAAAGTTCAGAAATAACAGGAACGTTCATAGATTTCTGTCAGATAAGGAAATGTGGACTCATTGTACCGCTGAAAGTACACTGGTGACGTCACTGTTTTGATAGACAGACATATAAACACAGACCAGAGCACTTGAAACTCCTCTTTGTGTTAGGTTCCAGTCAAAGTAGGTCTGAACAGAACCACATATTATAATTTTGAAACACAGACATAGACTCACAAAGTGAAATCAGTAAGTGCCACACTGCTGCAGCTGGCAAACAAATGTCAAAATTGATGGTAAAGCCTCTGACGTGGGTCCACTTGTGAACTCGCGGACACTGACCAAGTGAAAGGTGCTATGTGTGAGTTTAAAGCAGTGGTTCCCAAAGTGGGGGGCACGCCCCCCTAGGAGGACCGCAGTATGAATTAGAAAAAAAAACGTTTTTTTAAAAGGGCTCCCACACAAACGCAAAGCAGAGGTTGAAGCATCGCCAAATATTCTTCCAAACCAACTTCCTTCCAAGACAAAGACTAGAAAATATGATGAAGCATATCTTGCCTTTGGCTTCACCTGCACAACAGCTGTCATCCCAAGGTAGGGATCATCGACACAATTCGTTTCCCCTGTGTCGGGAGCACACGCTGGGCTCTCCAAATCACGGACAAACAGTATCCCACATTCTTGATTTTTAGTTCACAAACACTTCTTATAGCGACTAACTACTCCTGCAACTTTGGAGGTTTTCGCTCTTTACACAGTAAAGTTACAGGAGGATAAAAATAATTATCAGGCAAAATGTCCTTTGTTAAAATAATCCCGTCCAATACCACGTGAGAACAATAAATATATTATATTATCTGTTGTAACCCTCAAATTGAATGGTAATGTAACAGAACCCATTATTTACATTTTCACAAAACTAAAACATCACTAATTCCACGTCTAATTGTCTGTGATGGAGACGAAGTAAACTGGATTCACACTCCGTGCCCAGCAAATTATTCAATAAAGATTGCATTAAACCTTGTCTGTGTGTTGTACTATGCTTATTTTACAGGGCATTAAAAGTCCAACTTCAAATGTCAGTGTACATCATTTCAGTCTATATTTTTGAAAGGAGTTTCCTCTGACAGGAAACCCACAGAACTCTATAGCACGAGATGTTATGACATCTCGTGCTACGGATGAGTAGTAATTTGACCTGTTAAAAGGGTCGGGATTCTTTAATATTCTTTTGCATAAATAATTGACAGACTTGTCCAAATAAGAAGAAGTTTAATAAGAAGAATAAGAAGTAACATCAAAGTAAACAGCAACCTTTTAGTGTCACACCTGTGCTAAATGAGAGTTTGTTTTCACCTTTGTCTCATTGTGATAAAAAACATCAGATGTCTTTGACTTGAAGCATTGCATTTGCATCCGACAGATATACCCGTAATATAAAAGACACCCTTACAAAAAACCCTTAAAAATATTAAAAACGTTAACACAGATGTTACGTTCTCTCTGCTTTGTTTTTCTTCTGTTAAAATAATTAAAACACAGGGAGTTGGGGGTTATGTGAAAAGGAAAAGACCATCTCTGAATCAAGGGTGGGGCCTAAGGGTACATCTTTCTCCATCTTACAATGCTGTGATTGCAGTCATTCCCCAACTCTCTGTGAATGGCACTCCTGGCTATTGATCAACAGTCTTTGATCAGTGGTTGTTGATGAATGGTCAAGAAACTCACCTCACAGCCCGATGGTGCTAGTTTCAGTCATTGTGCAAATGTTCAATTTATAAGATTGGGGAAACCTGCAGTCAGCTGAGATGAGTGAAGCTCAGTCACTTGGATGAGGGAAGAAACGTTTCTCCCACTGATGCTACATCCAGATGAAGAGAATCAACTTTTTGGGAATACATCGACTTATTTCTCTTTTTAAAGTTGCATTTTAAAAAAGGTTTTAAAAATCTATTGTTTTATTTGGAATTCGAAAATGGTTTTTGAATTACATTTTTATTAAGGGTTAAATTCTTTTTTGCGAAATCAATTTGAAGTATTAACTGTGAAAAAGTGATTTACAAATATTTTTTATTTTAAATTCGTTTATTTAATAATAAATTACTTTAGTAATATTTCAATTAAATAAATAAAAAATTAATTTACTAATGAATATTTTATGGCACAATTCATTATTGAAGGACAAAATTCTTTATTTTGATGCGTGTGGCTCTTCTGGTCCTCCATACCAAACAGCAACAGTTAAAGGTAAACTTGAACCTCTAATGTTAAAATCCTGTTTTAGTGCGCCATGATGCCAGCCAGACTGCTTCTACTTCTCTGTCTGATTGGACCTGTGTTTGCTAAAAAAGCCCTGGTAAGCTATTATGGTGTTGTTTGTTTTAATGTAACATAAGGTGATGTCCTTTTTTTTAAAGTCTACTGATTGTCTAGTGTTGACGTCCATAGTCCAAATGTGGTCTTTCTGGACGACTTTTCAATGTCAAATTTTAATACTGGTTCCATAGTCCCACATTTCCAGATAGCAGAGGATATGTTTTATACGGGTTACCAGTTAATTTATTCTGTAGCTCTATTTACACCTATGTATTCGTTTCTAGTTATCAGTTATGGGAAAATGATCTGGAACAGTACACCTCCTTCTGTAATGGGACGAGATCATAATAGCTACGTGTGAAGAAATGCTGAGTAATCAGCGGACATCTCCAAGATGGTGCGGACTCTTGACACTAAAACAAAAGCGAGCAGAAATGTCCCCAGCTTCTCACAGTCACTTTGCAAAATCTGCGTGCATTGGCCACCAGTCATTTATGGGTTCAAACAAATGACATGAGGCTGGAATAAAATGTATCCATCAACTTGTAGACTTTATTATTAGATGCAAGACACTAACACACACCAACTAACCACTCTAAAAGCAACTGGCTTCCTTTTACACTCTACCTGTTTCAGGCGAGCATCTGGAATAACCCAAGTGTGAGGGTAACAAAACAAATGGAAAAAACAAACATCCACATAAATAAGCACCAAACCAAAATATAACACAAAGAAGACAAATTTACATATTTCCAGAGTCTTACAAACACTTTAATCCCCCCACCCCCATCCTTCTTCACCTTTCACACACTGTCATTTAAGTACTAGTCAAATGTTAAACTCCATTAACCTAATAACGAATCGTGAAACCATCAGTGTGTTCCTTTTTTATCTAGCTTTTGAAATACTAGTCCCTCATAAACTAATAAAAATACAGGGAATGGTGATGGAATCCCTGGTCTACATTACAGTGACATATTTTCTAAAAAAAAAAAAAATCCACTCTCGCCCCTGCGGGCAGTGTTTATCCTTCAAGCACAGGTCCTGTTTCAGATGCCTGGGAGCTTGAGGGTCCTGCGCAGTGTCTTAGCTGTTCCTAGGACTGGGGTCTTCGGGACAGAGATCTCCAGTGTTGTTTCTGGGATCTGCTGGAGCCACTCACCTAGCACTCCAGTTACCACTGGGGACACTGTTACATTGACGCTCCACATCACCTGATGTATTCGTGGATGTTCGTTGGCTCATCCTGGATCGTGATGCTGACACTTACCAGTCCTCACCCTCCTTCCTTCCACTTAGCATACAGCCTGCTGGTGCTGGACTTGGGGTGAAACCCTCAAAGAGCTTTCTGGTTTTGATGTCAGTGGCTTCGAGCTCCTCCTTTGGCCAGCTTATTATCTCAGCACAGTATCTGATCATGGACAGGTGTTGATAGCTTGGATCTTGTTCTTACCGTTCAACTGACTCCGCAGGACTTGCCTGACCCTCTGCAGGAACTTAGTGATTGCAGCTTTGCTAGCTGCCTCTTCATAATTCCCGTTTGCCTGTGGGATCCCCAGGTACTTGTAGCTGTCTTTGATGTCTGCAATGTTGCCTTCTGGTAGTTCGATCCCCTCAGTTCTGATGACCTTCCGTCTCTTCGTTACCATTCGACTACACTTCTCCAATCCGAATGACATTCCAATGTTGTTGCTGTATATTCTGTGGTGTGGATCAGTGAATCAATGTCTCGTTGACTCCTGGCATACAGCTTGATGTCATCCATGTAGAGGAGGTGATTGACAATTGCTCCATTCTCTAGTGGGTATCCGTAGCCAGTCTGTCAACGATCTCACTGAGGGGGTTCAGGACTATGCAGAACAGCAGTGGGGACAGCACATCTCCTTGGTAGGTCCCGCATTTGACGGTGACTTGTGCCTACGGGCTTGTAGTTGATCTCTAGTGTTCTACGCCACATCCCCATTTAGTTCCTGATGAACTCTCTTAGGGTCCTGTTTATCTTGTATAGTTCTAGGCATTGCAGGATCCAGGTGTGAGGCATCGAGTCATAGGCCTTCTTGCAGTCAATCCAAGCAGTGCACAGGTTGGTCATCTTAGTCTTGCAGTCTCAGGTGACTGCTCTGTCTACCAGTAGCTGGTGTTTTGCTCCTCTGGCTATTCCTTTCTGTCTGTTCAAGTCAATCACACTTCTGTGAAATCACTGCCGGAGCCCTGCAAAGTGACCTCCAGCAGGCCACAAATGTGCATGTCTCTGCTCAAACAGTCAGAACCAGACTCCATGAGAGTGGCATAAGGGCCCGACGTCCACAGGTGGGGGTTGTGCTTACAGCTCAACACCGTGCAGGACGTTTGGCATTTGCCAGAGAACACTAAGATTGCCAACTTTGCCACTGGTGCCCTGTGCTCTTCACAGATGAAAGCAGGTTCACACTGAGCACATGTGACAGAGTCTGGAGAAACCATAGAGAACGTTCTGCTGTCTGCAACATCCTCCAGCATTACTGGTTTGGCAGTGGGTCAGTAAGGGTGTGGGGTGGCATTTGTTTGGGGAGGGGGGCGCACAGCCCTCCATGTGCTCGCCAGATACCAAGATGAGATCCTCAGACCCCTTGTGAGACCATATGCTGGTGCGGTTGGCTCTGGGTTCCTCCTAATGCAAGACAATGCTAGACCTCATGTGGCTGGAGTGTGTCAGCAGTTCCTGCAAGACAAAGGCATTGATGCTATGAACTGGCCGGCCCAGACAGGAGTCCAATTGAACACATCTGGAACATCATGTCTCACTCCATCCACAAACGCCACGTTGCACCACAGACTGTCCAGGAGTTGGCAGATGCTTTAGTCCAGGTCTGGAAGGAGATCCCTTGGGAGACCATCCACCACCTCATCAGGAGCATGCCCAGGCGTTGTAGGGAGGTCATACAGGCACATGGAGGCCACACACACACTACTGAGCCTCATTTTGACGTGTTTTAAGGACATTACATCAAAGCTGGATCAGCCTGTAGTCTGTTTTTCCACTTTAATTTTGTGTGACTCTAAATCCAGACCTCCATGGGTAACTACATTTGATTTCCATTGATAATTTTTGTATGATGTTGTTGTCAGCAAATTCAACTATGGCAGGAACAAAGTATTTAATAAGAATATTTCATTAATTCAGATCTGGGATGTCTTATTTTTGGGTTCGGTTTATTTGTTTGAGCTATGTATATATGTGTGTGTGTGTGTGTGTGTGTGTTTGTGTGTGAGTGTGTGTGTGTGTATTTTTATAGTCCTATATATTGATCCTAATTTGTTTTTTGTTTTTTTGTTTTGTTTTGGGGTTTTTTTTTTTTTTTTTGGGGGGGGGGGCATCAAACATGTCTACAGGCACTGTATAACAAGGCATTACCTGTATTCTGTGAAGCTGTGTATGTGCAGTTTGCAATGCATGATATACTTTGACACTGTGCAATTATTGATCGTTGCACAGTAAATATTTGGAGACTATCAGAGAGGGGAGGCTGGTTTGGACACGTACATTTTGTCTGCACACAGGTGCCAAAATATAAGAATCACAAGGGTCTAAAATCATTTTCTAAACTAGTTTTGTCAATTGAGCTTTTATTTTTGTATTTATCTGGCAGTTATTTATTTAAGATACGGTCAGAAATAACAGGAAAGTTCATAGATTTCTGTCAGATAAGGAAATATGGACTCATTGTACAGTGCCGAAAGTACACTGGTGACGTCACTGTTTTGATAGACAACATATAAACACAGACCAGAGCACTTGAAACTCCTCTTTGTTATAAGTTCCAGTCAAAGTAGGTGTAGACAGAACCACATAGTGTCATTATGACACACAGACATAGACACACAAAGTCAAATCAGTAAATGCCACACTGCTGCAGCTGTCAAAAAAATGTCAAAATGAACTGTAAGGTCTCTACTTGTGAACCCGCAGATGTCGACCAAGTGAAAGGTGCTATGTGTGAGTGTGTTGAGTTTAAAGTAAGTATTTTATCTGAAGATTTGTACTTCATTATAACTGTGGTTAGAACAGAGATAGCACAGTTCTTAAAAACGCTGCGTTTCCTCTCCAAAAAACAGAATACGGTAGTAAAAAAAACCACACCAATTTACACAGAAAGCCCCCGATCCAGTTTGCTGTAAATGAACTAAGCTGAGCTAACTGTTGTCTGTGGCTTCAAACAGCAAATGTTAGTTTAAATATTTATCTGAGATGTGGGAGTTGACTGCTGCTGTTTGATGAAATGAATGTAAGAAATGAACTCATTTGGTTAAACAGGTGATTTGTGAAAGATAACTTGTAGAATTGTTTATGTTTATGCTGTGCATGAACATGGACACTACTTTTCACAATGTGATTCTGATTTGTCCATCATTTCTCTTTCATCAGAAAAGAATACATACAGGACTCGTAGACTGTAAAGAAAATCTTAGCTAAACCAACAAGATCCACCTTAAGCTCACTTAAGCAGCAAATGATAGTAGAAGTGCAGAGAAAATGTAAGACTGGCTGACTAAGAACAGAACTATTTCTTGAACTATTCAATAAAGATTGCATAAAACCTTCTCTGTGTGTTGTACTATACTTATTTTACAGGACATTAAAAGTCCAACTTCAAGTCTAGTGTACATAGTTTCAGTCTATATTTTTGAAAGCAGTTTCCTCTGACAGGAAACCCACAAAACTCGGAAAGTGACACTGATCGAATGTTATGACATCTTGTGCTACGGATGAGTAGTAATTCAGCTAATTTGACCTGTTAAAAGGGTCGGGATTCTTTAATATTCTTTTGTATTAATAATTGACAGATTTGTCCAAATAAGAAGGAACATAAAAGTAAACTGCAACCGTTTAGTGTCACACCTGTGTTAAATGACCAGAATGAGTTTGTTTTCACTTTTGTCTCATTGTAGTAAAAAACATCAGATGTCTTTGAGTTGAAGCTATTGCATTTACATCCAACAGATAATACCTGTAATATAAAAGACACCCTTAAAAAAACAAAAATATTAACAGAGATTTTACCTTCTCTCTACTTTGTCTTTCTCCTGCTAAAATGATTAAGACAGCTTATAGACATTAAGTAATCATGACATCCAAAAACTTGATTTAACCTCTTAACTAGATTTTATTAACTATTAACTTTATGAACTATGAAAGTATGAAGACTGTGTATCTGCCATATAGTGACATAGCCGTGCTACAGGCACCAATATATTGACAGGAAGAGAAGAAAAAAAAAACCCACAAGACACGGTGATATTTCAGTGTCGATGCGGGCTTACATCCTGTTTCTATTCGCCATGATGTCGACAAGGTTACTTCTACTTCTTTATCTGACTGGACACGTATTTGCCAAAAAATCACAAGGTAAGAGCATATGAAGATGATCGTTTAAGTTTTTAAAAAAATACAAGACATTCGCAACATCGGTAGGAAGTGTCGTAAACCTGTGTTGAAGTCTAGGAAAGTCGATCGCTCTACTTTTGTTATATTATATTAACTTATATCCCAAAACACTATCATTCAATGTATATTTGAGAAGTTATTTGTACCTTGAGATATGAATGAACACTATCAAAATGAATTAAATTCAGGTTAATGCAGAGCCTTTCTTTATTAAGCACGTTTTGTGAGAATTTCCCCTCCAGAGCACGGGGCTCTTACTTCCTTGTCTTTGAGTGTATGACTGTACTACTATCAGTCTGTTGCCCTTTGTGTAGGTTTCATATATATGCCTAACCATCGTTCATCGTTTTAGGTTTTATCTTTCATTGATCTCAAATCTATCATGTTTTTAACAGATGTGGATTGCTTGGTGGTGAATCTGGATTATGTTTCCTGCACATGGAATAAGGCTGGGACTCCTGAGGTCAACTACACCTTCTACAGCAAGTGCGTAGCTGTTGATAATAGCACCAACACGTCTTTGTAATGTCTTCTAAAATTAATCAGACTATAATTAAATGTTGTACTTGAGTGAAAGATGTGATGAAAATCTATTTTACTCTCAGCATTAACAGTAAAATACATTTTCTACCTTTTCTGAACTACACCCCCAATTCCAAAAATGTTGGGATGCTGTGTGACATGAAAAGAAAAACAGAATAGAGTGGTCTCATAAGCACTATATTTTATTCACAATAGACCATAGAAAAAACTGAGAAAAAAGTTTCATTTTAAGAAAATATTAAGAAATTATTAAGAAAAATATCAACTACTTGGGTAAAAGACCTGGAATATTTATTAGGCATAAAAGAAGTTCATAGTAGAAGAGTCCAGATGTTGAAGTGGCCTGCCTGCAGTCCAGACCTTTCAACAACTGAAAATATTTAGAACATCATGAAATGAGAAATATGGCAAATAGGTTGGACTGTCGAGCAATTAGAACTAGAACTAATAAAGTATTAAACTTTAGATTATATCATATTTAAGATCATATTGATTGTATCTAAATATGATACGTCTGCATGCTTTTCTTTGTTGGAATAGTTATGTTTTTGATTCATCTGCAGGTTGGGCAATGACCAATGGAAAATATGCAACCACTATTTGACAGCGAACAACGTGAACATTGGATGTAACCAGGAGGTAGATTCGGGAGGTAGATTCAAAACATTTCGAACTCAACTGACAAATGGGAGCAAAAATTTTGAGAAGGGTCACGAGCTTAAAAAACAAGGTATGCATATAACCTGGTATTGAACATAACTTTGAGTTTAAAACAATAAATCAATTAATGAAGGGATCATTATTAGAATTAATGGGACGTTTTTTACACTTTACACAGTAACTTAGAGGAAAATTGCTGTTAGTGTTCTGTCATAAAAGTAAATTGGCATGCCTCCTCATGTTATTGCCTATTTGTATACTTCTCCAGTCAAGTTAAACCCACCAACCAACCTGACTGTCCTAAATGGATCGGACTTTAATCTGTGGTTTTACTGGAACCACACTTCTCCTGCTCACTTACACTGTGTGGAGAGTGAGGTCCGCTTCAGGACAAACAACAATAACTGGGATGTAGGTTTCTCTCATCCTTTTTAATTCATTTATTTTTTCATCTCTCTTTGTTCTCTCCCAGTCTAATGTTTTCTCAACTCCGTCTGATTTTCCAGTTCTCTAAAGTTAGCGCCGGGATACAGAAATACTGCATCAACTTGCCCTCAAGCAGTTCCCGATATGAGCTGCAAGTGCGGAACAGAGTAGATGATTCCTGTGGAGAGTCCATATTCTGGAGTGACTGGAGTGAGCCTGTGGTCTGGGGATCCAACAACAGCACATGTAAAACTACTTCATAGATATTCTTAGTGGCATGGTGAAACGATGTCTGCCAGTGAATATAGGGTCATCTCAGGGGGACAATTAGCTTTGCAACAAAACACTAATAATAATGATCAGATAAAATGTTTGAACACTGCAAAGAAATCATAGGTAGATTTTGTTTCTTATTCAACAACTTTCAAACTAGGATTCAAAAAATTATTAAAACTTAAGTGGCTCTAATGTTGCTTCCACACTGCACAAAACATTAGAATTAAGCATTCATACAAATAACTTCCTTCTTTTTTCTTCTTCAAAGACTCTAAAGATTCGATGTCTCCGTGGACGACGGTGATGTATGTGGTGGGTGCCATCACTCTCATCCTGCTGGCCATGATATTACTGCACCATGAAAGGTGGGTTTTTCCATAACTCAAATGATTGCTCTATGATCAGATCACAGATCCAGGTGGTGTGCCATGTGATTTTGTGACAGCCACAGACTATAATTGCAGTGTACAATAGCACATAAAGTTGTTATTAACTTGTATACTTTTATATATACCTACGTACTTTTATACTTGCTTTTCTGTCATTTAAATATTTATCTGTTATCTGTTTTGAACTTGTGAAAACACAGTTAAAAGTCAAAAATCTATGCCCTTCTTCACATTTTTCAAAATCATCCAGTGGGCCATATTGGAGCCTTTGCCTGGCTGATTCGGGCGCTCAAGCCTTAGGTTTGACACCCTGGACTTACTGTATCAGTACAGCAAATGTAAACAAATAATTAACAATTAATATATCCACTGTGCACTAGTGTGTAAAATCTAGGCTGCAAAAAAACCATCAACCAAACACAAATGCAGATCACTTGTCCAAAACGAGTGCAAACGAGTGACCCAAAGAAAAGATTAAAGATCGTTTTTAGATGGTATCAAAGGCTTGTTGTCTTGTGGAAAGTTTCCATTGCACAACATCTGACAGATCTCACACAACCCAGGAAACACACAACATTTCTGAAGGCAGAAGACCACAGTACACAGAGACGCCTACAAGACTAAATTCTGTTACAGGAAGATGTGTTTTGACCAAAGAGCCCTTCTAAATGATCTGCAATAATGCAAAGTTACAAACATTCTTTTTTTAATTACTGTTACCATTGCTGATGGTAACCCAGATTTTTCTCAGTTGTCAGTACAGACATCAAACCATTACACATTTTTCACTATACATTCATCATAAATTGCTACCCTGAATCACCTTCATCACGCCCCTGGTTATCACACGATTTATTAGGATCAGCTCATAGATCATTTGGATGTATTTTATAACTCTATGACTGCTTCTCTAAACAAATTAACAACAATATATACCTACAACAATAAATGCAAACACAGGGAACTTTACTGTGGCTAAATTTTATAATATGGATGCTGATAACCAAGGTCTAACTTTGAAACTCTTACTATCTTCAAAATTACACATTAGTTATTTGATCTATAAAAGTCTGACCTTAAATAACCTTCAAATAATACGAAAAGGAAAATGCTTGACGTTAAACACACCTGTGAAATAAGCTAAGCCCACACAGTTTCCTTCCAGAAACACTGAAACAAATTAACCAGCAAAGCAATCAAAGAACAGACTTTACAGATAACGCAATGTGTTACACGCTGTGTATTTTGGAAACTTGTCCATATTGACTTCATTCATTCATAAAGTTCCCGAAGTATATGTGACACGGACAGCGGCAGACTCAAAGAATATTTTAGATCAGCAATTTGACTAGATCTGAGGCCACTCTGTTGTTTAGGCCTGTCAGAACATCAGAATATCATTACATCAGTAAGGACACAGTGTAAAAATGTGCCAAACACGTAGAGCTCCCTGCAGTGGCGATTACTTGTGAATATGGGGGATTATTAGCTTCCACATGACTACCATTAATTATTTTTAACAATGGTTGGAGAGACAGATTGCATTGTTAATTAATCAAAAGCTATGTATGTGTTATGGGATATTAATATTTTATTTCTAAAGATCACAGTTATCATCCATCTATGGGGGGGACTGGATCTGGAGCATTTTGCACCTTTATATTGGATGATCCTGACCTTAATGTCAAAAGCTGTCTGCCAGCCACGCTCAGTTGGAGTTCTGAAACCAACAAAGTCTAATGCAGTTGTTGCTGTTTGATGATAATGTGAATGCTAAAGATTTCCTTACCTCCCATACAGGCTCAGAATCATCCTCGTCCCTGTGGTTCCCAAGCCATCTCCATTCCTGCATAACATCGAGGTCAGTGGCATCCAGAGTTCTGTCCACTCCCTGAAATTCCCAGTCTTACAAGGGTTTTATATAGTTGTTAATATGAATTTGGAAAGCTATTGAAGTTGCTGGAAGAATTAAATGGCAGATGAGCTTCTACATGGATTTTAGTAGCTTTAATGTTAACACTTACATCAAGATTCATGACAATTAGTTCAGTAGCTGTTGGTTTATGTCATTGATTGGACTAAAGAACAGCTTGGTTTACATCTTCTGGATACCTTGAATGTCTGTAGATGTTCAGGCAGTCAGTTTAACAGATTTTAATATCTCTGAATCAAGAGTTGGACGAAAAGTCTGACAATAGTGCCACTTAATGGCTAAAAATAGAAATACTCTTGTGTTTGAGTGATTTTGGTCATCAAAATCTGGGGAAGCAATTATTCGTTACAAGTGAGGGTTTTTTTTCTCTCTTTTTTAAGGATTGGTTTCAGTTCTCCAAAGGCCTGAAAGACAATTTTAAACCAGACTACAACGAGCGTGCCTGCCCTGTCCGTGAGTACAACTATGTCTCCCAGTCTGATGTGGTGAGCTCCGACGGCTCCACCTGCTCTGTCACCACCGACCAAACCGACTGCTCTATCGAACACGATCCAGAAGACCTGTCCACCCCCTTTCCCTCTAACCCAGTTTCATCTGAGGAGGTGCAAAAGGCTTCTGTTTAGGAGCCATGTTTGGATTTCACAAACACGAATCAACAAACCTCCTGCATGACTGCAAGAGATACCTTAATTTGACCAAATAAATGGTAGCCCAATAGTTACTATCAGAATAACCCCAATAATTGGTTCAGGAATTTAATTTGAACAATGCCTATTATACAGGTAAAACCAAAGCATCCAATTAAAATTTTAGAAGTTAACAAAGTTCATAAAGACTTTAATATGTTTCTAAAATCCTTGAGCTCGGAAGAATTTATGGTTACTCTTGAAAACATTGTTTAGACTCTAAATATTTGACTAATTGAGGCTTTGACGTACGTATAATCCTTTGTTGACTTCCGAAATGAGCACCAGGAACTGTTCTCATATCCAATCCCTCAAATGTTTTTTTTTTATCTTTTTTTATTTATTTTTGTTTTCTTTTTAAAGCAAGAACGATTCTTGAAGTGTTAATTTGTTGAGACGCAGTATTGTATCCTGTAAGCTGGGCTGAAAGTAATTACATATTAATACATACAAGCCCAACTTTACTCAGAAAAAAGCAAGGAGTTTAACTTAAGCAGCAATGTTCCCTCTAAGCTGCGCACATGCGCAATTGCGCACTGCTGGCACAGTCTCTGCGCACAGAAATTCTGCGTTGCGCACAAAAAAAATCTAACCTGAATTGAAATTAAAATTAATACTTTAACAATTCTGTTTTGCAGTGTTAGTCAGTAAGTGACTGGCTGCTCCCATATGGGAACGATGCCACCTTATCCCATAGTCCAGCCAATAATGCGTATATGCGCAGCCAATCAACGTGGTTGACAGGCTAAGACAGCGTCCTTATGTGCCGACACCGGTGTTTTAGCTGGCAAAGCGGCGTGGCTGATGTGGAGAGAAGCCACGTTAATGACAACGTGTACAACCACTGGAGATGTGAGCAGGACAGACGGAACAATTAACGGAAAAAGTGGGGACTTTATACCAGTTTTTATATTGTGTTGATAGGCCGCGTAAAACCAGAGTTGTGATAAAATAAAAAATGCAATGTTTGGTTTTCTTCTTGAATACTGTCGTTGTTTATATTTACTGCAGGAAGAAACGGTTAAATCGGCGTTTTATAAGAAAAAAGGCTCGAAAGCACTCTCCACCTGTGAGCAAAAACAAACTCCACTCCCCTCTGCCTTTCCTATTCGTCCAAAAAAGTACCATGTCGACCAATCAAAAAATGATATGGCAACGTGGCATCTAGTTGTTAAGAAACGGGGGACGTTTTAGGAGTGACAGCGGTGTTTTGAGATGTGAGAGATTTGAGACGTTTAGCGCAAATCTTGTGTAGTTAGTGTGTAGTGTAGTCAATAGTTTTGTTGTGTGTGTCAGAACAATGAGGCGACTGCTGAATGTTACAGGTGTTACAGCAGTGATACATCTCCTGTTGTCAGGCCTGCAGGTATCAGGCTGTTGTTCTCCTTTATCTCATAGTGGACAGAAAAAATTTTTTGGAGTGACCCAAATAATTTTTGTGGCATCAGATTTGATGCAGAACAGCTGATTGTTCTGTAAATAGTTTGAAATGTTTATTTAAAAATGCCTCGGCTGCATTTAAAAAATAGCTGCAAAAAACTTTGTTTGCCAAACTTAGTAACTTTTTTGAAGAAGTAACTATATAATTAATTGCCCAGCATTGGTCTTTATATACTGTATTTTGGAGACAGAGTTACAGGACTCTCTCCCAGACCACAGACTCATAATACAAGTCAGAGCTTTATAAAAAAAAATTAAAAAAAAAAGAAAGTTGTGTTTTCGAAATTGGAGTTCAAGTTATTTTTACTTCCAATAGTGTTAACATACTACACAGGTCATGAACAAGATTTTTTTTACATTTTCATTGTAAGTGGGCTAAAGCAGTTAATTAAAAGTAGTCTAACATAAATGTAAATGCTGTAATTTGATTATTTTAATAAACCATGAAACTTGGATGGATTCGATGCCGGCGTGACCACAGTGCACACGTCTGATGTCCCTCACAGTGCTCCAAGGGACCGCTCAGGGAGTTTGTGTGTTCGCTCAGACACGTGAAAAATTAGAGGGAACATTGTTAAGCAGTGCAGCTATGACCACGAGGAAAACCCACAATAAAAATAAGTAAAGCTCTTTGTGCTTCAGGGCAGCTTACAATAGCTTTTTTTATTCTACTCTGAAAACTGAGCTTGGAAATATTATTATATTTTTGATAAATATTCACATTTTGAGCTTACTGAAAAAAGAGTAGAAATATACACTTACATATGTATACTTTGCTCAATAATCTTTTTTGTCATATGTAAACCATTAAAACTGTAGAATAAGTAGGGAAGAGCAAATATTCCCTGCAGATTTGGACAATTTGAAAACATGATATCTTAGGCTACGTCCACACGTACCCGGGTATTTTTGAAAACGCAGATTTTTCTATGCGTTTGCACCTTTCGTCCACACGTAAACGGCGTTTTCGGTCACTGAAAACGGAGATTTTTAAAAACGCCTGCCAGGGTGGATATTTTCGAAAAGTCAGTTTTTGCATTTACGTGTGGACGAAGAAAACGGAGAAAACGCAGCGTCAAAGGTGTGGGCCTTTTTTGACGTCACACTGTGCGCCACGTTATTGTTTCGGTGAAATGAATTTCTACAATGGCAGACATAAACAAAATACTGTTACTTGTACTCTCTGCAGTGTTTAAATGCTTACATATACACACACAGTTACTGTCCCTCCACACATAGGACTCAGTTCTGCTTCTATGCGCCATCTTTGTTTACTCTTTCCCATCCAGGCTTCTAGACTTTATAGGCGATCTGGCTCAAGAGTTGGGAGTTCACCTTGTAATCGGAAGGTTGCCGGTTCGAGTCCCGGCTCGGATAGTCTCGGTCGTTGTGTCCTTGGGCAAGACACTTCACCTACCGCCTACTGGTGGTGGTCAGAGAGCCCGGTGGCGCCAGTGTCCGGCAGCCTCGCCTCTGTCAGTGCACCCCAGGGTGGCTGTGGCTACAATGTAGCTGCCATCACCAGTGTGTGAATGAGTGGATGACTGGATGTGTAAAGCGCTTTGGGGTCCTTAGGGACTAGTAAAGCGCTATACAAATATAGGCCATTACTTATGATTGGCCAACATTTCTACAAGGTTAGGAATATGTCGCCACCTGTTGCTTTGGCATGTTCGTAGCAGCGTTTTCCTTCAATTTTGCGTTTAGGTGTGGACAGGATTTTTTTTCAAAAAAACAAAAACGGAAAATCTCCGTTTTGAAAAATACCCGTGTAAGTGTGGAGCCTTAGTATTTTAACCAAACACCTTACTGTTACTGTTACAGTATATCATTGAATGATACAATCGTTTACGTACTCGCTAATAGTGTTATTGTAAAACTTATGCTTTGTAACAGACAAACAAATGGATGTGTTTTGCCATCATTCATACTCTCCTAATACCACACTTTGTCATTAGTTAACAACCAAATTATCATTTTGTTGATTTAAAAAAAAATCTTTTATCATTTTTATAAACATGTGTAACTGCTGTGTTCTTTCTCAAAACATTGAGAAAACAATAATTTCCTCTACCTGTATACAAATATAACTTCAATGATATCTATTTAAAACAATTTTGTTGTACTTTTTCTTTGCCTTAATGTTTTTTGTTACCTTTATTTTTGTGTCATATATATTTTTGCTAGCTTGCACATCCTCTCTCTGGTCCTTGTACGTCTCTACTTCTGTTTTGTTTTTTTTTGTTTTTTTTACAAAAATAAATAAATAAATAAATACAAATACTGTGTTTTGTTTTGTGTTTTTTCATCAAAACTTCAGTCCTGTGAATTGCTCTACTGTAGCGATGGGTATAAAAGAAACCCAGTACAATCAGCAATATCTGTGTGTCCATTAGAGGGAGTGCGGAGTGTCCCGCACAGTACGGAACTGAGTCAACGCATTTTTCTGATTCAAGAAGGGTAGGGTAGGGCGCAAGGCGGCTGGCCCCCGCAAAGAGAGCTACACAAGTCGGCTACTTCCCCAGCTGAAGCGGTCAGCTATCGAAATCAGTTGATGTCTTCAGATGACATTTAAGACTTCACTGTGTATTTAGTTGGTTTGACGCTAATTCTCCGTTGGTCGTCTGAAAATCACAACCCGACAAAATGTCAGATCCTGTGGTGGCCGACACTCGCCGGTTGAATTCCAAGCCCCAGGACCTGACTGATGCTTACGGTCCCCCCAGCAATTTCCTGGAGATAGACGTTTATGATCCACAAATCGTTGGAGTCGGACGGGGCCGTTACACAACTTACGAAGTTCGCATGAGGGTAGGTATCGAGGCGTAAACCTCAAACACCTTGCAGCATTAGCTTTTGGCGCTAAGCTAACTCTTAATTACAGTGCCGATGCTAGCCAGTTAGCTACGGTCACCGTGCCGTTACGTTGTCGCTATTCGTCGTAGAGTAGCTCGAGGTGGGGCGCGAGTAAAAATCGAGCAGCTGGGACTGTCAGCGGCCTAGCTAACATGTAGAAGTTTCTTGAAGGTATGCTAAGGTGCAATTACGGGAATGTAAGAAGTGTCACTAGTTCAAAGTCAGTACCGTAGTTTTTCCTCAGCTTACAGTATTGTTTGTGAGCTAGTCTGCGTTAAGTAAAAGGAAACTAAATAAAACACTAAAACAAAACCAGGAATTTCCAGCAGACTCCGGGAAGCTAACTGCTAGCTATATGTGATAATGCGCTGTAAAGTAAATTAAGACTGATTTAATGTTACATTGTTTGGCTGTCTGGATTTCTAGAGCTAAATACATCAGTGGATAGTATCTGGATATATGAAGGAGTAACCAAACGTTATTCGTACATATTCTTCGACAGTTTCATATTGATATTCAGAGAAAAGCTGAATGGAAAAGGCTAACAGTGTTGGTGTTTTTCTAAAAACCGTAGAGCAAAACGCATAAAAGTGTTTTGTGATTATTGAAATATGAAGAGGTCGAGTTAAATGTTGGGTTTTTCTCTATAGTATTGCAAGGTAGTTTACGGTTCTCTGTAAAGTGGCTTTTATTTGACTGTTGTGAAATTGTGTAAGTCAACTTTAATGTAACAGTCACAAGTTTTAACTAACTTGTTCACTAGAAAGACAGCTAAGCTTAAAAGAATGTGAGACGTGGGAAATCACTAACACAGCTAATTCTAAGGACATTTCAGGAAGCTGATTCAGTGACACAGTACAGACGCACTATAATTGTGTAATTGAATGTTAACGTGCCTGCCTTTCCTGCAAATCATCATTTTGTGGCACTGTGGAGAGTCTGCCTTGCACAATATGAACAACTTACTGTTCTCAGTGCTTGAAAATTGTAATAGACCATGGTAGGGAAGATTGGGTCAGGGGCCTGTGGTTAACTAATAATTACCAAAAAGCCATATCAGTCCAGTTAAGATTTGAACCCTCACTGGGATCAATAGTGGAAAGCAGAGGGTCGCTGCAGTCATAATCTGTGCTTTTACAAGTGGCTTTAATTGCTTTTCAAATAAACAAAGTATAGATTAATTTTTTTCTGTACAGAACAAACCTTTGCCAGTTATTAGCAGAGCTGATTTGTAGCCAGATAAAAGACGAGTTAAAGCTTTTAGTGAAATAGGGGAAGAAAACTGATAATAGTTGGAATTGTAGTGCAGGTCCTTTCTTTACATGTCAGTTGCCATCTCATGCAGATGATTGAATTTCAAATTAACCAACATGTTTTGTTTTTTGCCTTCTCTTTGTAGACGAACCTTCCCATTTTCAAATTAAAGGACTCCTGTGTGAGGAGAAGATACAGCGACTTTGAGTGGTTAAAGAATGAGCTGGAAAGAGACAGTAAGGTGAGTGAATAATAATTAACAATGCAAGTGCAGAGATTGCATTGTGTGACTTGACCATATAAAATAAGTAATCTGATTGTTATTATTTTCTGAAACAAAAATATGGTGATTAAAATGTTTACATGCGCTTGCACGGCTATTTTACATAAAATTGTTATGAGGGCCCAAATTTGGCTGTGGAAATGTCTACGGTGTTGACTTTGTTTCATGTTGAGTGTGGACTTTTTTCTCTCTTTTTTTTTTTTTTTTTTTCTGTTCTTTGTGTCGACCCCTGCCTCCTTCAGATTGTTGTACCACCTCTGCCGGGCAAGGCCCTGAAGAGACAGTTGCCCTTTCGCAGTGATGAGGGTCTTTTTGACGAGTCATTCATTGAGGAGCGAAGATCGGGCCTGGAGCAGTTTATCAACAGGTCAGTTAGTCACAAAATTACATTATAGGCGGGAGTCTTGGGTGGAGGGAGACGCGAGCAAGACTTCATTGTGTTTTTTCTATCGCTGAACTTGTATCAAAGCCATTGCTGTCGTTTCTTTAAGTTTTTCTATCCACTTTAGTGAGCTGTTTGTTGTCAAAACTGTGTAGCCCAACACAAGGCTTAATCTAATCTGTGCCTGGACAAGGAGAACCAAGCAACAAATCCATGGCTGCTTTTCCACAGCGTTCGTGAAAAGCATTTTAAAATGAGCAGAGAGTGAGTTTACAATGTTTGTTTCTGTGTTTCTGTATAGAATTGCAGGTCACCCCTTGGCCCAGAACGAGCGCTGTCTTCACATGTTTCTTCAAGAGGAAACCATTGACCGTAACTACATTCCTGGAAAAGTACGACACTAGGGTTATTGAGGGATATGGGCAGTTGGGGGTTAAACTGTTGGGGCTGTAGAACGGACTGCCTCTTGCCTTCTCTTCCCTCCTAACTTCTCTTAATCTCTCTCTTTGTCTGTCTCTCTGTCTCTCTTTCTTTCACTCTGTGGATATTACTACAAAGTCATATCGTCTTTATCTTGGAGTTAGAGCGTGAACTTCGGCAACACATAGAACATGTTGACGATGTTTCAGACAACTTTGACTCCTCTCTTCCGTGTGCGTTTATTTTATAACTGTATATTAAGAAAAGCACCTGTCAGTAGCATTCATAATATCGTTAATATTTGGCACTAAATAGTAATTTGCAGGAATGGAAAAGGTGTACGATACATTCAGACTTTCCACAGATGAGTGTCATATATTCATGATTGTAATATAATGTGAATAAAGTAGAATAACGTCTAAATATGTGTGCTGGAGCTAATGTGTACCATAAGGATGCATGCAGACTGTAAATGAGAATTCTGATCCTGTTTTGTTCTCTTTGTTTTTGTTTTTTATTTTTTAGGTATGAATGAAGTAAGTTTGCTTTATTTTATTCTGTCTCTAAGAGCTTTCTGGAATTAAAGGTGGTTGCATGGGCACTATCAAGACCAAAGGCGATAGTTCACAAATACTTCAGTAAAACAAAACTTAATACCACATGTTAACAGAGATCTGACTGCAATCTGTCATTTCACTTTGTAAGTACAGCCACACGTGGTCTCTGGTGCATTATAAAAACATGTTATCCCCCCCCCCCCCCAAAAAAGGATAATGTTATTGTGGTGTGTTGCAAAGGTAACGGTACTCTGCAAGTCAGTTTTCAAGAGTTTCTTTTCTAACAGTAACCACTAATGTAAACGGGGTTTAATAAGAGTGCTGAAGTTAATGTGTTTCTTCTAAACTGACTTGCAGATGTTTCTCATTCCACAAATATCAGGCCAGTGGAAAGACAAACCACCACTAGTATATGAGTTATGTGAACTATTGTTTAATAGGGATTAAATACTGTACATCACCTACAACCTCAGCTCTTTTAAGACATTTCTTGTCAAACTAATTCAGATACACTGTCATTATCAATCACACTAATCCCTGGCTGCATGGCACACTTGCACGCTTTCTTTGCAGTACATTTGTGTTAGCCTCGCTGATCAAACTCACTTACACGACTCTGATCACAGTTATGTTGCTATACCTGTTGATTCTGATCTTCTTTTTTTTTTTTTTTTTTTTTTTGTTTGTTAAGATGGGTTTTTTTTGTTTTTTTTTCTTTTCAGACTTGGATACTGTACATTTGTACAGAAATATCTACGTCTGAAAAACAAATCGGCCAATTGTACCATCATGTAAACCTTGACACAGTATGTCCTGCATTTTGTGTACCAATCAAATGTTTACATGTGCAGTTCATTAGACAAAGTTTATGACTAATGAACTAAATCAGTTGAAGTCATTGTCCATACATATGGCAGCAAAAAAAAAAGCTGCTCATTGGTCACATAAAAGTCTTAAAACGGACAGCATCATGGCATATTTTGGCCCCCCAAAAAATCCCAACTACGTTGCATGATGCTTGTTGGTGGCATGTGCTGCACAGAAGCTCAGGAAAGCACTTCGCTTATGGAAACTGCATGAACTCCTCTGTAATGTACCATGTTAAGCTTGTATTAGATTTGCAATCATAACTTCTTTACCTGCCTGACTGATTGAATAAGAGTCACTTATCTTTCAGTCCAGAAAGGTTTTAGAGTAGAAATAGTTCTCCTGATCTCCCAATGCAAGTACAGGGAGTGCAGAATTATTAGGCAAGTTGTATTTTTGAGGAATAATTTTATTATTGAACAACAACCATGTTCTCAATGAACCCAAAAAACTCATTAATATCAAAGCTGAATGCGTTTGGAAGTAGTTTTTAGTTTGTTTTTAGTTTTTGCTATTTTAGGGGGATATCTGTGTGTGCAGGTGACTATTACTGTGCATAATTATTAGGCAACTTAACAAAAAACAAATATATACCCATTTCAATTATTTATTTTTACCAGTGAAACCAATATAACATCTCCACATTCACAAATATACATTTCTGACATTCAAAAACAAATCAGCGACCAATATAGCCACCTTTCTTTGCAAGGACACTCAAAAGCCTGCCATCCATGGATTCTGTCAGTGTTTTGATCTGTTCACCATCAACATTGCGTGCAGCAGCAACCACAGCCTCCCAGACACTGTTCAGAGAGTAGTAGCCTCCTTGTAAATCTCACATTTGATGATGGACCACAGGTTCTCAATGGGGTTCAGATCAGGTGAACAAGGAGGCCATGTCATTAGTTTTTCTTCTTTTATACCCTTTCTTGCCAGCCACGCTGTGGAGTACTTGGACGCGTGTGATGGAGCATTGTCCTGCATGAAAATCATGTTTTTCTTGAAGGATGCAGACTTCTTCCTGTACCACTGCTTGAAGAAGGTGTCTTCCAGAAACTGGCAGTAGGACTGGGAGTTGAGCTTGACTCCATCCTCAACCCGAAAAGGCCCCACAAGCTCATCTTTGATGATACCAGCCCAAACCAGTACTCCACCTCCACCTTGCTGGCGTCTGAGTCGGACTGGAGCTCTCTGCCCTTTACCAATCCAGCCACGGGCCCATCCATCTGGCCCATCAAGACTCACTCTCATTTCATCAGTCCATAAAACCTTAGAAAAATCAGTCTTGAGATATTTCTTGGCCCAGTCTTGACGTTTCAGCTTGTGTGTCTTGTTCAGTGGTGGTCGTCTTTCAGCCTTTCTTACCTTGGCCATGTCTCTGAGTATTGCACACCTTGTGCTTTTGGGCACTCCAGTGATGTTGCAGCTCTGAAATATGGCCAAACTGGTGGCAAGTGGCATCTTGGCAGCTGCACGCTTGACTTTTCTCAGTTCATGGGCAGTTATTTTGCGCCTTGGTTTTTCCACACGCTTCTTGCGACCCTGTTGACTATTTTGAATGAAACGCTTGATTGTTCGATGATCACGCTTCAGAAGCTTTGCAATTTTGAGACTGCTGCATCCCTCTGCAAGATATCTCACTATTTTGGACTTTTCTGAGCCTGTCAAGTCCTTCTTTTGACCCATTTTGCCAAAGGAAAGGAAGTTGCCTAATAATTATGCACACCTGATATAGGGTGTTGATGTCATTAGACCACACCCCTTCTCATTACAGAGATGCACATCACCTAATATGCTTAATTGGTAGTAGGCTTTCGAGCCTATACAGCTTGGAGTAAGACAACATGCATGAAGAGGATGATGTGGACAAAATACTCATTTGCCTAATAATTCTGCACTCCCTGTAAAGAGTAGAAGTTGGCACGTCCAGGGTAATTCCTTATTATTGCCTTATATGTGTATACTACTATTAAATGACAGACACCCCAGTGTTGCACTTCTCTTCAGTGTTTTTTACTGTTTGGCTGTAAAGCTCAAGCAACTCTAAAAACTGCATGGTACAGATTAAACGGGTCTGTCTTGTAAGTGAGACGTTGAGTCTCAATGGGACTACCTGTGTAAATAAACGTTTAAAAAGTAATGATGAATGAAAGTAATGATCGTCTGAGAAAAGCTTAGTTGGTGAAAAATGATGCAAAAGAACAGGAGCTGTCATACTGTATGGACCCAGCCTCCTCTGGTCATCATGTGATGCTTTCTGCAGATAATCACATTAGTCAGCGTGCATCGTTAGGCTCTATTTAAAAGAGTGTCAGTCAAAGAACACTGTCGATTTGCACGTTGGTGTATCATTTCTCATGTTTTTTTTTTTGTTTGTTTTTTTAATCTCTCTCTTTCTCTCTCACTGCAAAGACGGTACAGTCTGCTGCACCTGCCCCGTGTACATTTATTTCTACATCACGTCATAAAGCTGATGTCAGACCTCATAAGTGTCAACGATGTAGAGAAAACACAGCTTTCTGCTCCTGGAATGAAACTTAAGAGATCCAATGTATAAATCGTTTGATGTTGTATCTTCATTCAGTCATTCCACTTACTGTATGTACACTATTTTTGATCTAATAATCAGTGAGGAAAACATGCTCCATATATCTTTTTAGCCATTTTTTGTTTGTTTGTTTTTGTTTACAATGATTGTTTTTGGAATGTCTTCTCTTTTTTTTTTTTTTTTTTTTTTTTTTTCATTCGATTACTTTAAAAAGAAAGTAATTTCTTGCTCCTGTTTTCTTTTGCTAGCTGAGATGTGATTTTGATGATAACCTCCCAAAGTCAAGCAACATGTAGCATCATAAAAATGATGGCGACTCCAGTCACTCCAGTCGCTGTTTTCTCCCCTGAGTTTGATATTTCTGGACATGCTCTTACACAGGATTGTTTCACAATTACTTGTTGAGTTGGGCAAATAACCATGTCTAAGCACTGTGATAAGAGATTTGTTATATGAACAGACATTCATTGTTTAAAGGCAGTAACAGCATCTGGTTTATTGAGCTATAAAATGAGGCTTGATTTTTTTTTTTTTTTTTTTTTTTTTTTTTTTTTCTTTCTTTTCTTTTCACCTGTATTCTTCTTTCTCTCAGCATTATCGTGAAGTGTATTAATACGTTGCCATCATTGCAGGAACTTCATTGTTAATTCTGTCCACTAATTAAATTTCCTGCTGCCTGCTGTGTGCTGTCTCTTTTGACTTTTACAGCAGAGAAATGGGAGCAAAAGTCAGGGGGGGAAAAGTCAGGTCAGTGAGCAAGAGTAAATCAGAGGAGATTAAATGATTGTAGGCTGGCACGTCTTGAGTTATTCTTTATATCTTTAGATTTGTTCTTGTCATTTTTTTTTTAAAGTGGACTTGAGGATTAGTTGTCCAGGATTTCTGAAAGGCCAGGACATTGGCTGCATCTACAGGGAATAGTTTTCGTTTTTGAACTACTTAACACTGAGCTATGATTAATTCAAGCATAAAAAGGCACCTAACCCAATGAGCTAGTGTTGTTTACACATGGAAGCCAATTTAAAGGGTATCTTTAGCCAATTTGTTACCAGCAACCTGGCACAAAAAAACATTTGTTCCCAATTTTTTGTTAAATATGAAAACAAACTGACAATCATGAAATTGCACTTTTGCATCAAGGTGATTCACAAACAGCTATTAGCTGAAAACTTGGCATACATTATGGCATGCAGTGTGTCCTTAAAAAATGAGAAAAAATGGTGGCAGTTTAAAAAAAACAAGCAGAAATGAATAATTTGTGAAAGTAATTTCCATAAGAAATCCAGCAAAGACCTGACATAGGATCTGAGAGATACATCTGACGCGTCAGTTGCTCGATCTACTGTTCGCTGGGGCCTCGTCATGTCTTAGTGAAAGGGTGGCCGTCAAGAGGCCATTCTTAAGAAAAGGAAATGGGGAGAAAAGACAGGTAATTTGTTATGCCATATTATACAAAAGATTTCTGGTTTTAAAGGAGATGATCAATATGACGTCCTCTGTACATATTGTCAGGAAAAGGTACAACAGTGACTCTCTGCAGCCATCTGTAAAACACGGTAAAAGCTATGTCATGGTTCAAGGTGATTTTGATCCACCATGCAATACCATCTGGAAAGTTTCAGGTGTGCATCCACTTTGTTTTTCCCCATGTCAGTGATCCCAAACACACTGCTAATGTTGTAAAATCATAGATAGAAAACCACAAAAAAGCAGGTCCAGAGCCCAGATATCCTCCTTATCGAACCATTGTGGGATCATCTTGACAGAGAATGCTATAAAAGGCAGAAACATCCAAGGAAGAACTTTAAATGCCTTCAAGAAGCCTGAACACTACCAAACTTGTCCAGAAGGCTGCATAAAGAAGTTAGAACGAAGCTTGCCAAAGAGAGTTCAGGCTGTGTTGAAGAATAAAGTGGTCACACCAAGTATTGACTTTTAAGCTTGATAGAACTCCTGTTTTCCTAGTAAAATATAAAAAAATTAAGGGTGGCTCAAAAGACTTTTGCAAGTGGTAATTCTCTGGATGAAAGTATCTTCTTGATGTCAGAGGAGAATGGGCAGACTGCTTCGAGCTGATAGGAATGCAAAAGTAATGCAAATGGAAAAATGACAACTCTTTACAACCAAGAAATACAGATGAGCATGTCTGAATGCACAAGATATCAAAAGTAAACAGATGGACTGCAGCCACGCTGGGTGTTACTTCTGTCAGCTAAGAACAGGAAACTGAGCCTACAGTTTTCACCAAAATTAGACAAGAGAAGATTGCCTAAGTCTTGATTTCTGCTGCATTCTGATGGTAGGATAACCATTTGGCGTAAACGAAAAAATGGCCTTAAACAACACGAAAGCATGGATCCATCCTGCCTTGTATCAGCAGTTAAGTTTGTACCTAATGAAGTGGCCAAGGAGTGTATAACTTTTAGTTGTAGTCAGTTTACACTGCAGGTTTGGAGAAAACTGGAACTCAAACTGCCAGACTACTTTCAGCAAAGGTTTGTCAGGGTGTTTGTAATTCTCATTAGCATAAGCAACAGTGACCTAAAAGCTTGTTTTTATCTGTGACACACATGACCACACAAAGCTGCCGCAATGTTGATACAAACAAAAAAAATTTAAGCAGAGAACAAACAGCATGTAAGTGTGTATGCATGTATGCATACAAGTCGTTTTAGGTTTTACCTAAGATGGTTTTTAAAGTCCTCTAATCGTTTTCTTGCTGAGGTTGTTCTTCAGGAAATGCCGGGATTAAACGGCGTAGGGAAATTCTCGCCACAGGTGGATTAACGTTGTCCCAGAATCTTGTGAGCTGCAGGTGATCCAAAGTAGGCATGACTGTAATTAGACACAACTGTTTCCACATGAATAAAAATAAGTCCAGTAGGTTCATAGAGAGCACAGGCTGTGTGCTACACAAGGCTGGTAAAAGAACACTGCCAGTGTTTGATTAACAGTGCAGAGTTTTGCGCTCTTAAATTACAGTTTTTAGAGGGTCTGCTATTTGTAAATTATACAAAATCCCTCTTTAAGTGTGACACACATGCTGTTCTATACCTGTTACACTAAATGTAACATTACAGCACTCACTCACCAAAAGATTCACAATAGATGTTAAAATTGTTCCAAAATTAGAATATTTTAGTGAACTAAAGAATGTGCCTGAACAATGACATGCATGCAGCGGCCATGACCTTCCCCATCTATGAGCACAGTGACCTATAGAAGACGTGAGCTTTGAAGTGTTGGCCTTGTCCTGAGTAATGATAGTGTGCAGACAGGATGGGCACGCAGGGCCAAAGCAGAGATTAGGTGGTGTTTGGTTAGTCGTTTTAACTGTGGAGCCCAGTTTGTAGCCATGACGCTTGTTGTATTTGCTGAGACACCCAGTTGGGTTAGCTTGATAAAGTGGAAGTAAATTGAAAGAGCAACTCAAAGCACAATGGCTGGGTAAGGACAATAGGTGAGACGAGTGGCTACTATAGTGCCATCGGACAGCGAGAGCAATGGGTGCACAGGAAGAAACTGCAAGAGGTAGCTCTGTACATAGACTCTTTCCTGTTGTGTCCAGTATAACAAAAGCAAACATTTACAGCAACAGGAGCCCCAAAGACACCTTTTCACTTCATTTGGTTTGTGGCAGTGGTGCTATAAATGTCAACAGAAAATCATAACATAACCAAAAGTTTAAAACCTTACAGGTGGGCTCTTTTTTATTGCTAGTCCTTTATATCCAAGTTGTAGAGGAGGAATGCCAAAATGCTGCACTGACTAGATTCCTGAACATTTGATATTAACATTATACATCCAAGTCAGAGATCAGGAAATATTTAAATAAAGACCCATTCCTGGAATGTCTTTCCCATTATATACAGCTGTAGTCAAAAGTTTACGTACACTTGTATGAAGTATGAATGTTATGGTAATTTGGGGCTCCATTTATTTTTTTGAATTGTTCTTTTTCCAAAGTGGAACGATTGTACAGTGGATATATGAATGACTTTACAAAACAATAATTGAGGACACAAGTTTGAATTTATTTTGGATTTTCTCTGATTCACTTCAGATCAAATGTATACATACAGGCTCAGATATGTACATACACCTCTTCTTATATTTGTTTAAATGTCCCTTAGCAAGTTGCACCTCGACCAGATGTTTTTGGGAGCCATCAACAAGCTTCTGACATAATTTGACAGGTTTTCTTTGCAACATTGGTTAATTTTAAGTTCATTTAAATCGGCTGTTTTTTTGGCACTGACCCGGCTTTTAAGCCACAGGGTGGAGGCTGAGGCTTTTGGGAAGGCCATTACAGAAGCTTAATATTAGCCTGTTTTATCCATTCAAAAAAACTGTCCTGTTGGAACATCCAGTTGTGTCTAAGTTTCAAGCATCTAGCTGTTGATATGACGTTAAGGAAAGAATTTGGAGGTTGTCCTCCTTCTTCATTATTCCATCCACTTTGCGCAGTGTACCAGTACCTCTGGCAGCAACACAGGCACATGATGCTACCACCAACGTTCTTTGCAGTTTGTACAGTGTTCTTAGGTTTGAAAGCCTTACCTTTACTCCTCCAAACATACTTCTTTTCATTGTGAACAGCTCAATCTTTGTCTCATTTGGCCATAAAACTTTTCTCCAAAGGACATTTGGCTTGTTCATGCAGTCAGACAGAAATTTCACTTGAAGTTGAAAATTCTAATTTTGGAGCGAGTGTTCTTATTGGTCGGCACCCTCTCAGCCCCTGGTGTTACAAAATTCACTTCACTGTGAACAGTGATGCTGCTGTTCCAACAGTTTCCAGATAATGGCAGGCTTGAGCCTTGGTGGTTCTTGGGTTGTTTCTGAACATCCTAATCGATTTCCTCTCATCTGAGGGTGACTGTTTGGGTTTTCTTCCAGACCTTAACAAAGTGGTGACACATCCAAATATCTCACACTTAGATTTGTTTGAACTGATGATCCTTGAGTTGTTTAGAATCCGCTGACAAAGTCTTTCCTCACCAATGAGAACAGGCTTTGCCATCGTCAAGTTAAAAGACAAAGTTCCTGTTTTTAAAATTTGCATATTGTACAATCATTCCACTGTGAAAAAAGAACAATTAACAAGAAAACAAAACAAAATTTAAAAAACAAACAAACTTAAAAGCCCCAAGTTACCATGACATTCATGTCCAAGAAGAGGGTTAGGATGTAAACACATGTCACAGCAGTGGAAATATTTTGCTTATGTGCCATTCCTAAGATCAGTATTATACTGTAAAGTCCGCCTGATGCAATACTGAGCTATCTTCTATGCTTTTTCAAAGCTACCACTCAGCAATTTTGTTCACTCTGCGAGGCATTTCTTTAATTCTGATGCCACTCGGTCTTCACGTTGCATCAGACGTCACAGATGATGCCACACAGACCAGCACTCATCCATGCAGCTACACACTGTAAACTGCAGTGCACACACACACGCTGCAAAGAGGCAGCGAACAGACTATCAGAGAAACATAATTTGATTATCTGAATTTCATCAGGCCACATGTGAGATGACATTATTTTTTATTATTATTGCATAATTAAACCTAAATAAGTGTGTATCATAAGAGCAGCTCGAGCTAAAATTACTTTATTTGACACCATTGACCTTCAAGAATGCGCAGGTCACCAAGTGCACATACACATGAAAGAAATTGTTTATATTTTCCCCCTTTTTCTTTTAATCTGTGAAACAAAGCAGCAGCGGATATAGTGCACGGTCGGAGTCACAGCCTATATATAGCGTTCCACGAGGGGGTCCAAATATGGGCATCGCTACTACAGCATCCGCTCATATACAGTCTCTCTGTTTATCCCGAATTTGGTCTGTAAAGCACTTGTAGGCGACATAAAGTATATCAAAGTATACAATATACATTAATATATAAAGATTACTTCAGTGCTGCCTTTTCAGAAAGTACAGACTTCTAACTTCCATTCATGAGTGGAAAGCTCCACCTTGTGATGACGTCACTTGTACACATCCTCTCGCGACTGGTAAAAACCGCATCAGCAAGCGGGTAGTTTCATCATCTACTCCGACACCAGCGCTCTTATCTGTCGTCTTTCTTCCTCTCTCCACTCACTTTAAAACCACCAGAAGACATTAAAGGTAACGACGTCGGCTTTTATTTAACACAACAGAATCGCGTTTTTAATCTAAGATGTACTGTAGTGACATTTTTCTATCTAAAATCGAGCTTGTACTTACGATATAGTAAACTGATGCAATCCTCCTCGTGTGTTGTCGGATGTAATTGGCGCAATGTTGAACAAGAGCAGGACGACACTGTTCTTGAGCAGCTTTATTATGTTTTAAAGTCAAATATTTCAATGTGTTTTTTCTCTAACCGAGCGTGAAAAAAGTGTCCCGGTTATTCACTGTACTTTCCGCTTTAATTTGTCATTTGAGCGGGGAGTCAGCTGTCTGCGCGTAACGTTACCCGGAAAACCGAGCAGAAACAAGAAACTTAATGAAAGGCGACCATTGTGGAAAATGTGTTTAATTGGTTTCCATCTTCTTTTCAGCACACTCGGACGCTTATCCGTGTTATTAATCGTGGTTTTCATTCATTGTTTTGGTCGTGGTGGGCTAGCACGCCGTGCTACTAGCGTGCTACAGAGGCGTGGAATGACCGTAAATGGTGCCTTTAAAGACCCCCGTAGCGCCGAATTTTTGAGAATCGCATGCATTATTCTCAAAGAACACGAATCTTTAAAAATAATAATAACAACTTGGCTAGTTCACGTGCATATTTAAACTGAGCACACCCAACCAGAGCCACTGCAAGAACTCGATTTGTAAGATTTTTTTTTTGTAAAGCCTAATCACTGAATACCAATGCAACATTTACTTTTATGTGCAAACGTTATCCAGAAGATTGTTAAATCCAAGCCTGAGCCCTAACGCCGCACTTAAAAAGATCACTAACGTTAAAACCACCGCCATTTCCCGCTTTCTTGCGTCAGGTATTAAAGACAATTGCTGCACTTCCTATATTGTTGAAAGCAACACTGGCACCACACGAGAGCTTCCCAGCCACGTAGATAGGTCAGTGGTGTTTCGGTCGCTTGACAGATGGGGTATTTTATCCATATGGACAGCTGAACAACGTCGGCACTGCTCGTGGGTAAAACAATTTTAAACTCGTGATTTTATTTATTTATTTATTTTCTGGTAACCTCGTGCGCGAGTGGCAAAGGGAGAGACGTCCTCCTTCCGTGTAATGTCACCTCGGGAAGGTGTGCCATTTGTGTTGCATCAGCCAGTTGAAAGCCAAGCTTTAGCTGGAGTAACTAATGATCAACTGCATTAATTGTATTGGAGACAAGGGTGTAGAGTCAGATAAGAGTGTGTGTCGAGAGTATTCACACCTGCTTGACTGCGTTATTGTGGTTTCAAGGGGTCAGGTTGTATAACCTTGTACCAGAATGCCACGTTACTTTAGGGGCAAAAAAAAAAAATCAGGAGACCACGGAGATCGCGGAAATTCGGTTTTGAAAAAACAAAATAAAGTCGCCATTTTTTTAGTATAATAATATAATAACAACACATAGCAACTCATAACAACACATTATTATTTTTTTTATCCTGCTGCTAAACTAATTTCCCCTTGTGGAACAATAAAGAAATTGAATTTAATTGAATTGAATAGCAACACAAATCTTACAGCTCAATGTTGTTTTTCAGAGGTATCCGCCCAGTTTCTGTGGGATGCTTCCTTCTGTTTGTTTTGTTCACGCCATTTGCATCAAACTAAATATTACTAATATCTCTCAGAGTCAACAAAACCCATCAGAGCTGTGATTTACAGCAGGGTGTACCCGATAAACTGCAGCAGTGTGAAGCTGTAATAGTCAGAGTGAATGATTTCTCTCATTATTGGTTGTTTGAATGAAATGCTCATAAATTGAAGTGAAGCACAAATTTTGTGTGCACGTGTGTGTGTCATTGCAGGAAGGGTGTGTGCTAGTCCACATCAAAGGGTCTTCGTGTGACATGTTCTGGGAACATTTTGACTATGGTTAAATAAAAACATTCAATAACAGGGGAAGGGGGGGTGGGGGTGCAAATGCTGCCAAACTCAAGAAAGATTGCACGTCTGTCGTGCTACAATGCGGCACATTTCGGCGTGAGTGTGTGACAAATTGGTAGTTTTGTCCTGCTCTTGTCATATCTGATGATGTTAATGGTGTTGGCAGTGGTCATGGGAAAGCGGGCAGGCTCTCGGTTTGTCACATTCCATTTCACAGCGAGTCCGGTTTTTGGCAAGAGGGGTGGTCTCCCCACCAGGTGATCTGTGGGATTGTTCAGTTCAGTCTCCATGGTTTGTCTTTCTTCACTCGGCCTTTTTGTTAACCCGCTGTGCACCTCATATCATCCTTATTGTCCCTGAGTCTAAATGTACTGTTCCTGGCTTCAAACAGCCGGGAAATAAAAACACTGTGTCGTGTTTGAGAGGATGTAGAGCAAGCCGCGATGCAATGTACACTCCAAATAGATCCGGCCCCACTTTGCAGGGAGCTGAACTTGGTGTTTGTTCAACTGCTGTACCCCACAGATTAACTGCAGTTGATATTTAAGCAGTGACACTAAAGATGTGGATTATTTTGGCAATATTTTGCTATATAAATCCAGCAGTGGATTTCACAAACTAGTGAGCAGCATAGAGTGAAGACACAGCTTGACTCGGTATCACTATCAGCAGCAGTGGTTATTTGTCAACAGTGGCAGTCAAAACAAAGCCATGTGTTGCTCATGAGGATAGAATAAGGAGCAGCAACAGGTTGTAATGAGGTTAGCAGGTTTGTTACTACTTCAAATAATCCTCTTAGTCCTTGGAAGCACTTGCGCCAATGCTAAGTCAAGTAACAGGACTATTATCCCTGAAGCCTGTTGTAACCGGACCGTTGTTGGCCAGAGCTGCTGCTGGTCATAGTCCCCCAGCATAAAGAGCCTTTTAGTTTGGTCCTCAAAAAAACAACAACAGTGCTCAAGCTTAGTTTTAAAAAAGCGATAACAAACACAGAAGTGATCTTGGCAACAAGATTCACGCATCATCTTTGGCTTTCCAGGGAAAGGCTTGTGTTTTCACTTTAATAGCAGGAGCATGGGGGGGGGACGGAAAAGGGAGGGAAAAAAACCCTGCTGGTTATAACGTTAGTCTTTCATACAGGCGTGTGTGGGCTAGTGGAACATGCAGAGGGTACATCTGTGAGCCACACCTCCACACAACCTGGCCCACTTGCACAAACGGGCACCCTCGTGAAAACCACAAGGGAAAGATTAGCAACAAGCTGACGTGACAGAGGTGGCATCTGGGGCTATGGTGGCTCGCTTTAATGAGACCACCCTTAATTATGCTCAAACAGTAAGAGCGCACGTGTATGTGTATGTGTATGTGTGTCCTAAGAAGAAGAAAAATCATTCCCTTTTGCACGGTTGCCATTGTCCCCACTGAAGGGTCCCTTGTAGCGTTGGGTGAACCCCCGAGGAGATCTAAGGCCGGTCGGGCACAGTAGTTTGGTAATAAATGTTTATTGACAGGACACCGACCACCTTAGATCTCAGTTCCTGGTGTGCGAGTGGGAAATGCTGCTGGAATGTCACACCAAGTGGGGAGCGGGAGCATTTCCACCATGTACCAGTTTCCCATCAGTCTTCAGAGGGGAGAGTGTTTATTATGGCAGTCATCAGGTGCTCTCGGTGTTGTTTTTATTTCATTGTTTGACAGTGTTTTGAGTTTTTTCTCCCAACACTTAACTGTACCAGACAGGATATTCTCTTTTGAAATAGTAAGCCTAGAAATGCTTTGATAGTCCGTTTCTGTTGTTTTTGCAGTATTAATAGAATATTGTCATTGTGCTGAAACATCGTGGGAGCTGGGGAAAAGGAAAAAGACTAAAATTGGATCATAATGCCGCCACAGCTGAATGTACATTGCTTTCATTTTTATGAAATTGTACACCTGAAATAAGTTCTCAAGGCAGAAAGATAAAGAAGCACAAGCCTCAAAAGTCCACTGTACATGCCGTAGTTCTCGATTCTCCTTTTTCTCGAGTCATATTTTTGATTTTTTTCTTTTGAGCATCTGCAGTTTTTCAGAAGCTTCCCATTGATGTCTGGGTTTTGTTTTTTTTTTTCTCTTTTCTTTTAGTTTCTAGTGGTCACGTTCTCAGCATGGATTCAATTTCACTCTGAGAACTTCACCCTAATGTGTGAAAGCAGTAGAGATTTTAATACATTCATGATGTGAGCGGGGGACTTTTTTTCCTATTTTTATTTATGTATTTTATCCCTGAAGCTCATTGGACAGAAGGTGGAGGACAAAAACTCTTAAACAGCACTGCTCAAAATGGTACTGTGTGGCCCTCCGTCTTCAGTTTTTTACACACTTAATAGGCATTAAAGGGCGTTTTTGATGTGGCCGTCCTCGCTGCGCCGCTGATTCAGTCCGATCTTTGCCGCTGGGTTAGGATTTCACCTCTCCTCCTCCTCTTTGCAGACTGATCTGTGAAGTAACTGAAAAGCCTGACATGGGAAAGAATTGGGTGTCGTTGCAGTAATAGCCTCAGACGCGTAGCTTTTAACGCTGCTCCGCCCTCAAAATCCTGACTTCATCCCTTCTCTTGGAGAAACTGCAGATCAGTTGCACACCAAGAAAGAATGTTTCATTGATTGTTCTTTATTATTTATTCTTGATTATTGTTTGTCAAATCTTATAGTTTAAAGGTGCGGCCTGTGGGCCCAGTGCTGGACTTAAATTTGTCAAACCCTGCCCTAATGAGTTGTGTGAGCTTTTAATCACCAAAAAGCTCAATGTTTGTTTTTTTTTTTTATTTTCTGTTCTTTTGGATAAGTAGATATGCCTCATGATGCAATATCATTCACCTTGGTCCAGTATATTATTTTGCTGAAATGTTCATGGTTAACCATTAACCATACAACCAAGTGTAGTATTTTGCTGATAACATAAGTTTACAGCGTTCTTATTGCTCTGAGCATGTTTTTGCCTCGTGGACCTGCATGTGCGTACAAGACTGTTTACTTTAAATAACAGAGAGTGAGTACATCTAACATGTAAAGTTTTATATGTCTCTGTAATCTCAGTGACGCTGCAGAAACCAGGTCCACGAAAAAAAAAAAAAGGGTGTAAAAGCAACACGACGACATGATGCATTGAGCCATTTTAGACAAGACAAATGTGATTGCTACTTCCTGCAAGTCACACTCCGCCGTTCTGTCGCACACCCTTCCTGATTTGCAAATCTCTGGTCTCCGTGTAGCTTTTCTGTGGACATCTGACAGCTTTAACCCCACAAAGTGACACGTTACTTCTGAAAAGCTTGCATGAGTTAGCAGCACGACAGTGAGTCCTGGCTGCTGGCGATCAGTTTTATTTTGTTTTTAATCTCAGCAAGAGCTGCAAGACTGACATTTAGCATTTTGTTAGTGCTGCGTAAAGCCAAAACCAGTCTAACCAGTTTTTAAGCACATGGATTTCTCTCTCTTCTGCTTTCCATTTGGAGTAAAAGACATCTTATTTAGATAATCAAATTACTACTACTGCTGCTACTACCAATACAACTACTTTTACAAAGCAAGACTTCAGACTCAAACGGCACTATGAGAACTCTGAATAATCTAAATAAGACTGAAGGTGGTCAGGCAACATTTTTTGGGAGTGTTCAGGGTGTTGCTTGTACACACAGTGTATATACCGACCAAAAGGTTGTTGAACTGGAGGCCTCGGCCGATTACCTTCACTCACTTTTTTGACATGTACACGTGTCAGTAACCCCAGATTTTTAGTTACATTCACTCAGTTATTGACGTCACTCCTGCTTCTGCCAATAAAAATGTGTCCAGTCCCCCTCAGACAAACCGAAAAACAGTGTCTGTTTAGGTTACATGTCGCATAAAGTGTCCTTGGCATGTTATGAAGCTGCTTTTGTGTGTCGAAGAAACTGGTGTAATGGTTATCTTTCACCCTGTGAGATCTTGGCAAACCAACCCACAACTGGCACAAAGTGTGTTGCCGCTGTCCTTCGGGGTGGTTCATTGTGTTATTTTTCTCAATCAGATCACTGATAATGCATGTGACAGTGAAAACAGTGTATTACATTCTGATTAGTGAAACGGCACTGTCACGAGGTTGTGCTGGAACCTATGTAGTAGTAGTAGTAGTAGTCCTCCGTTTGACCAACCCCCATCACCACTGCACACACTTTCCCAGGCGTTTCCCCGTCTAGCTCTAGCTGCTAGTTGACTCCTGGTATTTTCTCGCAGTAAGGGAGTGGTGAGGAATAAGGTTACGTGTTGTATCAAAAAAAATGTATTATTTTTAGGGGTGTGTACCATGGAAGGTTTATTTGTCCAGGCAAACTTGAGATTTGATTAAAGCCTAACAGGATAACGCTCGGATTTCTTTTGTCTTCATGGTTCCTTTGCGTTCCACTGTGTCTCGTGATGTGTAACTATGCTTTAAAAGGTGGTGGTATTCCAGTGCAGTTTGCAACATCTCCGGGGCTACCTCGGTTCACTTGAAACACACCTAAAAACCTGCCGAGACATTGCACATGATACAATTTATTTGTGTAGCCCAGCTGGGAGCGATGTGTTGCAAGGGTTGATATATTCTCCGCCAGTTTGAACACTTTCCTGGAAAAAAAAAAAACTTTGCTACTTGGAAAAAGCGAGGTTTTCATAATCCCTCTGCACCATGCCAAGCACAAGAAGCTGTAAGAAGCGTAAGCTCTGGCTCGTACTGAATAGCACCCTGTTTTGAGCTCTTGTTTTCTTGTGTTTCCTCACAGGTAATCTGCTGCTGCTGCAAAATTCTGTGACCACAGCCTTTGCTACTTCCTGATCTCTGTGTTGAAGCGACTGTGGCCTGGCTGATACGAACACGAAGGGAGCAACACTTTACGAGTAACTTACCCATCCCATCTGTCCAAACTTCTCCTGTACCTGCCGGTCACACGTGTTCTGTTTAAGCTGTGTCAATCACACACACGCACTCACACTAGAAGGATTTAAAACGCATAGCCTGCTTCTGCGCCCACACACAGTCACAGCAAACATGGCCAGCCATCTGTCCACCTTTGGCAAAATCCTGCTGCGTCGCAGGAAACTAGACTTGTCAAGTGTAGAGACCCAGTTCGCCCGCTGCTTGTCCACCCTGGACCTCATTGCCTTGGGAGTGGGCTCCACGCTGGGTGCTGGTGTCTACGTCCTCGCCGGTGAGGTCGCGCGAGAGAAGGCGGGACCCGCCATCGTGCTCTGCTTCCTCATCGCCGCTCTGTCCTCCATGCTGGCCGGCCTGTGCTACGCTGAATTTGGCGCCCGTGTCCCTAAGACGGGCTCCGCATACCTGTACAGCTACGTGACAGTCGGAGAAATCTGGGCCTTCATAACAGGATGGAATCTCATCTTGTCTTATGTCATAGGTGAGCCTCAGTTTCACTAGACTGAGATGTGCCATAGAAATCCACACATTAGGAGTCATTATCTTGTTACCATATTCTTAAATAATCGCTGGTATTTTTTTTCCTTCTTTTAGGTACAGCCAGTGTGGCCCGGGCTTGGAGTTCAACCTTTGACAACCTGGTGGAACAAAAGATCTCGGGCTTCTTTAAAGCCTCCATGGCAATGGAGGTGCCAGGCAAGGTGCTGGCAGAGTACCCGGACCTGTTCGCCCTCATCCTGGTGCTGCTGCTCACTGGTGAGTCTGCTTATTCTTAGTGCTATGAGGGGATAACTTGCTCAATAATAAGGACGTTTTTGGGATATAAAAAAACTTGAGCAGTCCAATAAAGGGCTATCCGCCTTCATTTTAACTGCTTTAAACTCATGAAGCTGTTTGAGCATCAGACCCTTACTGTTAGTAGCATTTTAATGCATACAAGTGTGTTTATTCTTCCAAAGATGACCCACTGAAACCTCCAATATCGAGTACTTTTCTCATTTAAAATTAGGCTGTCAGCTTGGTCGTTGCACACCACGCTAAAGTAGCCGATTGCAATCATTGCATCCAAATCATTGCACAACAGACAACAGTTTTCACACTAACATCACAGCTAGTGTGGCCTGCCAGTAGCAGTGTTAGAATGAATTGGTGTCGCTGACTGATGGTTTGTTGGAAGTGAAGTATGAAAATGTCCACCCACGTAGCAGGATGTGTTGTTGAAGCTTCTCTCTCTTGTCTCCGTCTACTTCCTGCCCTCAGGACTTCTGGCCTTTGGCGTGAGTGAGTCGGCTCTCGTGAACAAAATCTTCACTGGGATCAATCTGGTGGTTTTGGGGTTCGTTATTATCTCCGGCTTCGTTAAAGGGGACACTAATAACTGGCACCTCACAGAGAACGACTACAGGGAATTCATAAACAGCACCAATGGCAGCAGGGAGCTGAAGTGAGTGTTTGATGGCTGATTTACTTCTCTGATCCAATCCTCTTTTATTGTTTAATAATAATAATAATAATGGATTGCATTTATATATAACTTCATGTTTCTCCTCATCTGCCTCCCAGGTTGAAGGACGAATACGGCACTGGTGGGTTTGCCCCATTTGGACTTAACGGAGTTTTGTCCGGTGCAGCCACGTGCTTCTATGCCTTTGTGGGCTTTGACTGCATTGCCACAACAAGTAAGTAGTTTTGATGGTTATGAAGAGTGTTGCGTTACATAAAACTTTTCCTTTGTAAGGCCAGGAACTCTGGTGTGTGGGGAAAACCACGCCCTTGGATAGCACACGCTAACATAATCAGCTTCTAAAAGTCTTTTTTTTTTTTTTTTTTTTTTGTTTAGTCTATCAAGGATGTTCTTTTTCTTATCTTTTAATTCTCAGTTGATGCAACTTTCAGTGAAATGTGAGCGGTGTCACCCACCGTGTCAAGACGTTCAAGGGTTATTTAGGCGCACCAGTGGGATCCCACTCATCTTTCTCTTGCTTTGTGTTCCCCGCTGTCCTCAGGCGAAGAGGCAAAGAACCCCATGCGCTCCATACCTATTGGCATCGTGGCCTCGCTGCTCATCTGCTTTTTCGCCTACTTCGGCGTGTCTGCCGCTCTCACCATGATGATGCCGTACTACCAGCTGAACACTCAGAGTCCTCTGCCCGAGGCCTTCAGCTTTGTCGGCTGGGGTCCTGCTCGATACATCGTGGCTGTCGGTTCTCTCTGTGCTCTGTCCACCAGGTGAGGAAGGGATAACCCAAAACATCTAACATGTTTATGTTCACATGACTGTAAAATGTTAATGCAAACTTCCAATCCCCCCCCAGCCTCTTGGGCTCCATGTTCCCTATGCCCCGTGTTATTTACGCCATGGCAGAGGACGGGCTGCTGTTCCGATTTCTGTCTAAGATGAGCGCTCGCACAAAGACCCCTGTCCTGGCTACCATTGTTTCTGGTATTGTTGCAGGTAAGATAAAGATACAACTTTCAGAGACATTTATGTTTGGGCATATTTCTCTCCATGTTTTGGACACGCAGATTTGTTTGTTTTGTTTCTTTGTTTGCTGTATCAATGTACAGATACTGCTGGTATCAATCTCCTGTTACCAGTAGTATCTGTTACTAGTTTTCCAAGTTCACAGAGCTTCCTGCTGCCTCAGCTCTGTCTAGCAGCCTATCTCACAGGCTGACATGTCAAGATCAATACTAGTTTTGCAAATACTGATATTTTTGGTGCTTGCAGCTGTCTAAGATCTGGTCTTACTTCTCCTTCCAGCTCTGATGGCCTTTCTGTTCGACCTGGCAGCTCTGGTGGACCTCATGTCCATTGGAACCCTTTTGGCGTACTCTTTAGTGGCCATCTGCGTCCTCATTCTCAGGTAAGCACCTTTATTCTCCACCATCAAATTCACACAGAGGCTTGTGAAGTGGTAATCATGTGTTAAATACTCTGTAGCAGCTGATGCACTAATGCCATTGGCAAGCACCCATAAGTTTAAAAGCACAGTTATATCATAATCCGTGTCGAGCCAAAGAACAAGGGTGAAGGCAAGGAAGCTTTACTGGCTCTCACTTGGCTGTGGGCTCATTTTCATAGTAGCAATAAACAGGAAGCAATATATTTAAAGTAACAGAAGCAGTTGTGTGTGACGTCTATGTTAAATCTGTCATTCATGCTTCTAGGTATCAGCCAGGTACCCTAAATTCACCCAGCCAGCTGGAGAAGCTTATGGAGGAATCGGAGAAGATGCCTGTGAGTGGAGGGGAGAGTGGCGATGAATATGACATGGAGATGGATCAGAGGCCACTAAAAGAGACATTCAGCTTCAAGCTGCTCTTCTGCCCAAGTGGAAAGATCCCCACAGTCCTGTCTGGGAACATTGTCTACGCTACAACTGCTGTCATCTGTAAGTGTGTGAGCGAGAAGGCTAAAACAATCAAGTGTGATGAAATATATGCTTTCCTTTGGAGTTTTAGGGTGGTTTCACACCTGCTGTTTTCAGTCCATGAATGCGATCCAAACCTACTACCTAACAGAACGCCCCATAGCCACATATGCTTTGTATTCTCAATGCGGGAAGGTGCTACAGATATCTAAAAGTCTGTGCGGGCTAGCAGCTAGCTGTGAAATGAACATAAAGTTCTCCATGTTGTCACATAGTCCGGAGCACGGACACAATGAGCTGTCTGAACACTCACGTGGTTTGTAGTGATGCATTTTGGTTCGCTTGGAGTTTGCTGAGAATTTTCTCTGTGTGAAAACAAACCAAATCGCATGGGAAAGCTACAAGCTTACAAACTCATCCTCTGATTTAGATCAGAATAAACTAGGTGAAGTAACCAGTGTAAGTAACTTCATCTCCTGCTCTCCCTGCAGCGATTTTGATGACTGTCCTGTGCGTCATCCTGGCCAACTGTTTGCCTGAGCTGCTCGTTGGATATTCGGGTGTGGTGGTGCCGTGCGTTATTTTAGCTGTGCTCTGTGCCGTCTGCGTGATCATCATCTGGAGGCAGCCGGAGAGCAAAGAGGCTCTCACCTTCAAGGTAACTTTCCACTTTTTGGAAGCACAGGACGTTGTTGTTTCTGAGACTGACTGGTTGCGCACTCCTTTGGCACATGTTGTTATGATGTTATCTGAGAAAGTGTCTTAAGTTTGGCCTCTGTTCTCTCTTTAAGGTTCCTCTTCTTCCCTGGTTGCCCCTGTTCAGTGTTTTCGTCAACATCTACCTCATGATGCAGCTGGACTTGGGTACATGGTGCCGCTTCACCGTCTGGATGGCTTTGGGTACGTTCGAGCACTACACATCCTGTCCTTCCTTCTGTTGCTCCACATTAATGTGCCCGTTTTATAACTTCCATCCGCCTCTTCTTCCCCCTTCAGGTTTTGCCATTTACTTCTTCTATGGCATTAAAAACAGCAACGAAAGCGGCAACAAGCCACCCCCACGCAAATACGAGCTCCCCGTGGAGAACAATGCCCCAATTTACAAGGGTGCCCCCAACAGTGACATGGAAGCAGGCAGCAGCCCTTGATGCAGACTGGCACAGACCTGGGGGAGCGTTGCAGAGCTTCCACACTCATGTTTGGCCATGTGGTTACCGCCAAATGTTGCAGTGTAGGCGGCTTGGAACACTGCCCTGGGTTTGAAGGAGGAGAAGCAAGAAAATGCGACACACATCTTACCTCTGATTTTTAGAGGCTGATTTAACTTGATGGTTAGACACGCGGAGCCACTTCTCACTACGTGCCCGTTCTAACCCATTTCTCCTTAGCCTTAGCCCTCTGGAGACTTTTCGCTGCCTATGAGAAAATGCTTCGAATGGACCCAACAAACACCTATGAGTTCATGTTCATGTTCAGTTATCACAAGCCGTAAACTGGAAGAATGTTACACTTCTCATGTTTGCTTCCTTTTCCGTTACTCCAACCCCCCCATCCGGCCACAAAGAACCACAGTGTAAATCACTATGAATTATGACTTAAGCCAGTCAGTTTACAACTGTCAGCTACACTTCAAGTTTTCTTTTCCCTTTTTTTCCCTTTTTAAAAAAAAAAAATAAGCAGAAGGTGCAGACGCATCTGTCTGTTAACCATCTTTCTGTAGAGTTCACCTTCCCTGCTTGTTTGCATCGGTGCATTTAGGTCAGCAGCACGCGACGGATGCCATATTACTCACTGTGCAGCTCAGTGTTGGAGTTGAAGTACATGCTTTACAGATTTTAAGGAGTTCGTAAAGACACTACCGCCCTTGTTGGCTCCAACCCCAACTCCCAGAGACCCACCTTACAGCGTGTGTACACGAAATCATTGTGGAATCGGTTAAATGCGCCCGTTTTATGTTATTTTAGAAATTTTTTTTTGGGGGGGGGGGTTTGCATGTAGACTGCATTTTTACACATTTTGAGGCCTTTGATTTGAACCTGGCAAATACAGGTTGTAAGCAAAGAGAAAGTAAAGTCAAGGTAACAAAGGAAAGCAGGAGTTTTGAGATTTTTGTTTCGGCTTTCCTTCTGTTTTCTGGTATTTAGAGGAGGATACCCCATCATCTATGTGTTTGGTTACAAATGTCTATTTTCCCACCCAAGAGCTTTTTCCAATGTCATTGAAAGCTCTCTATGAATTTTAAATGATCCGCGTAGACTTCCTGACAGAACTGCACCTGTGTGCCTCTTACCTTCGTCGTCCGATCCTGCGATGGACGGATACTGCGAGTATTTTGGTGTCTGGGAGCTGGGGTTGTTTTCTGATAAAGGACCCATATCCAATCACTACTATAACACTTTTTTTTTTTTTTTAATCTTGTCACCTTTCTTTTGCTTTCTACTTCCTTGTGAAAAATAAGTATTCTTGTTTCCTTTTTTTCTCAAAGGTTCTTGTTTAGTTTCAATTGAAACTTGTTCTTGGCAGCTTTGTCTGTTGAGTACTCATCACATTTATTATTTTAAACTTTAATTTTACTGCATTTTTTTTTTCTTCCTTGGTATAAAATGTTAATATTTAAATGTTTATAGTATTGTTTGCTTTCTCTTTTGTTTTCCTTTTCATATAAACTTTAATCAGTCAGTCTGCTTTTTAGATGTTAACGTATTTTAATCATTACATGTACAGTTTAGAGTGCCGATCTCTGGGGGCTTTGTTTTATTTTGTTTGGTTGGGTTTTTTGTTTGTCTTTGTTGAAAAAATGTCGTCAATCGTCACATGATTTTAATTGTACTTGCCGACCAAATGATCTAGTTTTTGGGACCCGTGCGTTTTCCAGAAACAAGGAGTGACCCCTTAAAGCTGGTCTATAAATTATGTTTCAAACCTATTTTTGCCCATGTCAATAGTCAGTAACTTATTGTCAAAAGTATTTGTTTGTTGTTGTTTTTTTTTGGGGGGGGTCCTAGTAAAGTGCTTTACTGTAGAGTGTACAGTATTTGTTTAAAACTGTATCTTTATTTGTATAATGCTGTAAATTATATGAATTGTTTCTCTAAAATATGACCAATTATAATTTGATACGGTGAGGGTTTAGAATGACACTTGAAGGCGTTTTACGAACACTTGATGCTTGCGCTGCTGGAAGCCACAAGGAGGGGAAAAAATCCCTGCTTTCTTCAGATAAGATGGTCCCAGCGGACGCTTTCCCATAAGACATGACAGAACTTGAAAATTAGTGGAGAGGGGAGTAGATTTGGATTTTTAGATGTTACTGAAGTATAAACTGGTGCCTGGAAAAATAAAAACCCATCTGTCAGCCTGTGGAAGGCGCTGCGGCTGCTAAGAGAGTCAGTACTTTCAGTGTAAACCCCGCTCTACATTTTAATGCTGCTTGCCGGAAATTCATTATCGGAAGTATTTTGTGACGCGGCCGTGCCTCGTGTCACTCTGTTCTTTACAGCCAGCTCCTGTGCCTTTCACAAAAGGAAAAACAATCATCCCCTCTCTCACTGCTGGATCATTAACAGCAGCAAAATATTTCTTTTATATCCTGTACATATCGCTGCCATGTATAAATGTAGCTGTATTTTCAGTGTTTGTTTTCTTTTTTTAAAAAATAAAAGTGATTGATGATCACACCTGATTTAACGTCTCTGTCTTGTGCACTTCTTGGTTTTCGTAGAAAAATGTCCGTTGAGTTGGCTGTCATGTTTTTTCCATGAGTCATCGGTGACTCACGTAACTATGTCAACAATGCAGTCTTTATGAGTTATGCCAGGTGCCAACCCTTTTTAAGCAGTTTGACCAGCTTGGTTACGCAACTTTAACCAATTAAATTCTTACTCAGTTAAATTCTCACTTTCGGCTCAAAAAGTTTAGACGGTTCGATAAGAATTACCTCGTTGCATCATTAGATAATCACTGCAACCAAAAGAATTGACAATAAGACATTAATTGGATACTTTATTAGATACACCTCACTAGTATCAGGTTAGATCCCCTTTTACCTTCAGCATAAGTATTCGTGACATGGATTCAGCAGGTGGTGAGCACTGTTGTCTCACAGAAAGAAGGTCCTGGATTCAAATCCACCACCTCTCTGGGGCGTTTCTGTGAGGAGCTTCCTTGTTCTCGCCGGCCTTCTCCCGCACTCCAAAGACAATTTGAGATGATCTGAGTTTTGCTACGTGGTGCTTTGCAGCCATCAGACGCCAATAAATACTTATGCAGTAGCATTTCCTTGCAAACATCAGAGAAAACTAAAATATTAGGTATGATAATTCTGACAAGATTAAAAGCGAGGAATAAATAAAATGTAGAATAAATTCAAACTATTTAAGTACATCTAAAAATGAACACCAGGAAAAGATGCTTATAAAGGACAACAGTGAAATGAGACAGAAAAGGCTCATAAAAATATGTCTTTAAGAAGGATTTGTAAGAATGATGTATGACAGTGAGCTCATCGCCTCAATAGTGAGATTGGGTTGGCTGTAGGTCATTGATGGTGACGTCACGTCCAAGTGACTACAGTAAAAGACCTTTCCTGTGAGTAAGAACAAATCCACCTTAATATTGAACCAGAAATTTGAGATGCTTCAGAGAAATACAGCGATCCACAGTGTCAAACGCAGCACTCAAATCTAATAACACTAAAAAGACGACTAATCAGAAGATCATTCAGCTCTCTGATTCCTTTCTGTTCTAAAAAAGCAATCAACTGTTCAGCACCGATCATTTCTAAAGCCTTGGAGAGAAAGAAATCAAGAGAAGTGAAAAGTCCAGAGGGGTTTTTCTTCCCCAATAAAAGATTGTACAACTGTAGATTGGTTTAAATCAGACAGCAACAGTCAGAAGTGAAGAATTAATTACAGATAGGACACGTAGGCTGATGGATTCATGAACTAACTTATGGACTCTAACTCGCAGGTTATTGAAGCCACATGAAAAGGGCTTCATTTATACTGTGCTGAAGGGCTCTAAGTGAACTGTGTTTCTGGGAGACTCCATTGTATCCTGAGCTAAAGAACGGATGTTGGATTGATGCTGGTAGATCTATTGATCACATTTCTCCAGAAAAGCGTCCATGGTTGACATGAGCAGTTATTTGTGATACTGTTGCCATCCTACCAGCTTTAATAGCTCTCTGGCCGTTCTCCTCTGACCTTTGCTACTTAAAAAGGCATGCTCTCCTAGAGAGCTACCACTCACTGGACATTTCCTTTTCTCTGGATCATTCTCTGTAAACCCTAGAAATGGAAAATCCCAGCACACTAGGAGATTCTGAAACACCAGCCTGTCTTTCTTCCCCATTCTGGTGTTCAGTTTCAACTTCAGCAGGTTGCCTTGAGCATGTTTACGTGCAAGTTGCTGCCACATGATTGGGCGATTGTTAACAAGCAACAAGAACAGGTGTACTTAATAAAGTTTCCAGTGAGTCGTCCTTACTTTAAGAGATTTAAATGCGACATTTTCCATTTTTTACTCCCCGGGAGGAATGTTTAGTTTTATTGGTTTGAAGCTGTGATAGATGTAGGGTTGCACTTACATTTTCCATGCGACTGAATTGGAAAATCACAACAAAAATGTGGATTTTAACTTCTTTGTTTGTCTCAACTTCGGTAACAGGCTGAAAAAGAAAGAAAAAGGAACACATTTTGGAGAAGGAAGAGTCTTTTTTAAAATCTCTACACCATAAAATGCATAAGAGCTGCTCCCTCCTCCTCTCTTCTCGACACACTAAGGCTGCGCTCTAGTGGTCGCACACTGCAATGTGCCAATCTGGAAACAGTACAGCTATGAACCACTGTGGCAAAGCTGTGTGTAAGCTTGAAAACCTGCACAACAGCGAATCTCCAAAGAAAAACCTTTTCACTTCCAGGCATTTATTTCCAGTGACGATCGAGGTGTATATAATGCCACAACAACATCAAACGACCAACCTTGTCAGGATTTGGTTACAAATAAATTATTCACACGTTTAGTGTAATGTGATATAAATGTGTTTCCCGCCACCTTACACTTCAGACGTCAGAGCTCACAGGAATAACACATAGCTGACTGCATATGAAAGCCTGTTCGATGGTTAATGCCACCAAAAAAAGTTAAATCTGTACAGCTGTTGTGAGTTTTAGTCAGTTTTTTTTTTCGTTTTATGCAGTTTTGTTTTATTTTTCACATCTCTCATCCATTCTGCTCCTACAGTGAAACTTCAACTATTGAGTTACCTACAATATATCAAAGATTAAAAGGAAAAAGCCCTTTCTGTCTTTGGAAATTTTCAATTAAATGGACTGAGTGTATAAATGAATTTTAAACAGACTCCAAAGACTCGTACTGAGTAAGTACTGAATGAATTAAGAAGCAGTTCATAGGAAGAAATATTGTTAAATGTATGTGTCAAACAATAATATTGAAGGAATCTAAAAATAAAATAACTATAAACGTTACTTTATCCATTTCAAATGTATGTTCATTATCTCATTACAGTGATTTTTTCCCAATAATATCCCTTTTCATTACTCACGGATGTACACGCTGCATGCATGATGAAACAGACACGGCTCAATCGTCTGGTTTTTTTCCATCCAGATGGTTGCTTGTTTTTTTCCACTGTATTCTAATACACGAGAGTCACACAGTGAGGTGAGCTGCACAGGCTGTGGGCTAGTCTGTTTCCTGTGTTTATTCACAGCACAAACCTCTGGGCGTTCGTTTAAGAGGGATGCTGTGAAAGCTACAGAGACGCCGTGAAATAAAATCTAATGTGGGATAAACTTAGATAAATTGGATTTTAAGGTCCCATCACTCAAAGTGTTTGGTGTCATTTTTCTGTCACAGGAACCAATTTCTGTTAAGCTTTAGCTGTCTGACAGATGGCCTCACGTTTGTCTCTAGAACATTTGGGTAACAGAGGAGTGCATAGTCGTCTCAAAGACTGCAAGGCGCCTGGTCCTGCAGCTTCAAAAAAAGAAAAAAGAAGCACAGATCATCACCCCTCCACCACCGTGCTTCACAGCTGGTAAGAGGTGTTTGTGCTCACATGCTGTGGTTGGTTTGCTCAATATGTGGAGCTGTGTATTATGGCCAAACATCACCACTTTGGTCTCGCCTGTCTAAAGGACATTGTCCCAGAAGTCTTGTGGTTTGTTCGGGTGCAGCTTTGCAAACTGAAGCTGTGCTGCCATGTTGTTTATAGTGAGACGAAGCTTTCTGCTGGAAACCCTTCCAAACAAACTATACTTGTTCAATCTTTTTCTAAGCTTACTTTCATGAATTTTAACATTGATTTTTTTCTCTGAGCATTGTACAGTCAGACCCTGGGGTAGATTTGCTATGGTCTCCATTCACCTAAATGTTTTGCACTTGTGAAAACATTCAGGGGGGATGACAGACTTCAAATTGTTTGTAATGCTCACAAGGAGGCCATCTGATTGTTGGAGTTTTCTCTGTTTTCTCTGTATTATTGTCCTTACCTTATAAAATAAAGCACCTTGAGGCAGCTGTTGTTGTGATTTGGTGCTATATCAATGAAATTGAATTGGAGTGATCTTATAACTCTTTCCAGGGCAGCAACAAGTGATTTTATAAGTTCATTGCTGATGCTTTTTATTCCTCGGCATTGTATTACCTTGTACCTGAATGCTCCAGATCTGCAAACTATCAAAATATGTGCTTTAATAGTAGTGCTTATACCAGCTGATGACCAATTAATCAGGGCATTTTAATGAGAACTCCTTGCTGCTACTTACCTTGTTAATTCCTGTGGAAGCAGTAAATGTGTACTTTGCTTTTCCACACACTGCGTCTGCATTTTTGTTTAATGTTTGCTAATAAATAAATGTTTTTGGATTACCTGAGGTTGATTTTTTTGTTAGTTTTAGCCTCATTTTAGGGGCTTTAAGGGACCAGATGATTTTTTAGTAACATCCTGACACACAAAACCTTAGAAATGAAAGGAAGCTTCACTTTCTTTTTACTGTGACTTTATATTTATTTCAAATTGAACACTATGGGGATCTATACAAAAGGCTTTTGGACAGTTTCTCACCTGTTCTCACCAGTAACCCAACACGGAGCAGTAAACATGAACTGAGAACTTGCCATATCGATCAAGTCGTCAAGGCTAAAATAAGCAGCTACAGTAACGTTTTTCTTCCAGCAAAGAACAAATGTACCATTAATCATTTTCACAGTGCAAACTCGTTCCTCCGCGTTCAGGTGAACAAACAAGACATCTGAAACTTTGGTTCGCTTGGAGTTCACCGACCTCCACCTTCTTTATGCGTTAAGCCACTCAGATTTGTAGTGCAGACGTACAATCAGTCGGCGAGGCTGCTGCCTCTTTCTGCCTCCTCTCTCCAGCCGAATATAGTCCACAACGGGCTGCGGTATATTCAGAGGCATTTCCAGAAAAAAGGAAGAGGCGTGGCTCAGTCGTGGCATCGCTGATTCATCAAATTAAAGTCACACAAGAGTATAAATACACTACACTGATAGTCTTTTATACATGTGCGGCTAGAGAAACGGAACTGGCCACTGGAGTATAACTGTACACATCAGGAAAGGCCAAAGGTGGAGTAAAGCTTAAGTGTCGGTAGCAGCTGCAAAGACAGCAGGATGACTAGAGTTACACGCATGCACACAGAAAGATGAAGTGGCAGGATGCTTCTTGTGCTTCTACACCTGTTGGGAACATCAACAAAGTGCCCCAAGTTTGAGCCTTAAACAGGCAATTGAATGTTAAAATAACGTCTATATGAATAAGTATGTAACTGAGGGGGAAACATTAAAGTCCCCCAAAACTGGCCTGAGAGCAGCCATGGCAAAAGAGATCTTGTACATATGGAGTCCACTGAAGTATTATCACCTCTCACCCTAACGTGCTGCAGCCGAATCAGCAGTAGCACTGCCGGCTGCTCTTGGTGACCTCCTCAGAGGAGTGGACGGTGTTGGGAACAAATCCGCTCTTGACGCCCTCCCAGCCGTCCTGGATCTTGATGTCCCCGTTCCGCACCAGCTCAAAGATGTCCTTCGTCAGATCCACAAACGCCTGGAGGAGGAATCACGAGCAGGCTCAGCAACGGAGATCATTTTCATTCTGATCATTAATTTTTAAAATAACTGCGAAAATGTCAATATATGCTGCTTATAGCGTATTAGGATTATGCATCTTTAAGTCTAAGAGAATCAACATTTTCATGAGGAGTTTTGCATTGAATATTTCAAATTGTTGTCACTTATTTCACCATCACTGTTTGCTTTTAATAAAAGTACCTCTTTTTTGTTTTAGACACCCTGCATGCAGACGGCAGAGAGAGACAGTCTTCTTCGTGCTCCTGTAGTTATTTATACCACCCATATTATTGTTGCAAAGCAGAACCTTTCCTATAATATCCCACTTTTTTAATTAAAAAAAAGATGAACTACATATGGAATAAAAACAAACAAAAACTACACCTTCTCCACATTGATGGCGTCCCGTGCAGAGGTCTCCACATAGCGCATCCCGTAGGCCCCCGCCAGCTTCTCCGCCTCCTGCTGAGTCACCTGACGCTGGGCTTCCAGGTCACACTTGTGGCCGACCAGCAGGAAGATGATGCTGTGCGGCTGGACGTGGCTCTGCGCCTCCTCCAGCCAGTTGTGGACGTTTTGAAAGGAGCGGCGGTTTGTGATGTCAAAGAGCAAGAGGCCACCCACTGAGTTGCGGTAGTAGGCTCTGGTGATTGACCTGCACAGAAAGAAGTGTGCAGGAATGCAGACGTGAATAACTGGCAGAAGACCACACCCACAGTGGAAAAAAACGGTCCCCTACAAATGAACAAGTTGCATCTGTTTGAGTAGTTTTTGCTAAAAAAAAAAAAAACTACCGTTATACAATTTGTACCGGTTTTTTGTTCTTTTCTTTCTTTTGCAGATGAATACAGGTGAACCTCTGTCCGTCCTTATTTCTGACACATTTGGTCACTGTCATGGCGGCAGACCCATCCATGACCCATCTTTGGTGTTTTGGCTGAGAGAAGGAGGTTTTCATCCAAGATTCTGGTCTTTAAATCAGTGACGTTGTCCTGTACCCTTAGCAGAAAAATGTTTCCACCTCTGTGCTTGATAGTGGGGATGGTATTCTTTGAATCATACTCAACATCTCTCTTCCTCCAAACACGACGGGTAAAGGTGATGCCAAAGACCGCCTGACCACGTCACTTTCTCCCAAGCTTTCCCTCAATCATTTGTTCACCGGCAAACTTAGCACGGGCCTGTAAACGTGACTTCTAAAGCAAATTTTTGTGAGGCTGCAAAATGTCAGTCCATCATGACGCAGTTCAGCGACATGCAAACCAATTATATAACATTCATCTAATGTGTTTTTTCTGGATTTTGTATTGATATTCTGTGTCTTGACATTAAAAACTACTATAAAAATTAGAGACTGTTCATTTCTTTGTAAGTGAAAAAACTCACAAATTCAGCAGGAGATCAACTAATTATTTTTAAAAAAAAAAAAAAAAACATAGTCGTGACTTCATGAATTGTTTTTTCTTTCATAATTGCCAAATCATTAAAAATGTGAATTCTGAACCCAGTAAAGGATTAGACTGGAGATATTCTGGGGGTTTTTTTGTTTTTTTTTATTTAATTATTATTTTTCTTTCCAAACATGCAGAGCTACCCGCTGTGGCGACCACTTTTTGAATAAGGGAGCTGCCAAAACTAGATTCTTTTTATTTCGAGACCAGCAAAAGACCCAAACCAGCCTCAGGGAAACACAAGCTGGTGTACTGCCTGTGCCAGTCCTTAGCTGGATTAATGGGAGTGTTGCATTAGGAGGGGCAACCGGCATAAGATTTGTGCCAAATAAAACATGCGGATCCATCTGCTATGGTGACCCCTTTGGGAAATAAAGGAGCAGCTGAAAGTCCCCCCCCCCCCTCCACTGTGATCCAATCCAACCAAAAGAGCAAACTTTGTGGCTTCCCTATCCTCTCTCTCTTATTAAGACATCAAAATGATCACAAATATAAACTTTAATTTTCAAATAAGGTTAAACAGCTTAATTACCCAGCTGGTTGAGATAGTTTTCACCTAACAAACCTTTAGGCTTTTAGTTAGTGTTAACAGCAGATGGACAGAGAACTCATGCATTAATGTTAATGAAGGAAAATGTCAAAACATGTCATCTTAACGTGGCCTAACTGAGCTTTAATGCCCATCTGAGGGACGCATGTGTAGTGTGTGCTTTTGAAGTATGAGGAGAGTCTTGTTTATAGTCCAAAATCTAGTTTTTGTGGACACATGAGAAAGAAATCAGGAGTCTGTCTTTACCTGAACCTCTCCTGTCCTGCCGTGTCCCAGATCTGAAGTTTGATTCTTTTCCCCGGCTCGATCTCCACAAGACGGGAGAAGAAGTCCACCCCGACGGTCGGGTCTGACACCTGTGCGAAGCGGCCCTCAGTGAACCTCCGGATCAGGCATGACTTGCCGACCGTGGAGTCTCCGATGACTATCAGACGAAACTGGTAAAGCCATATAGTCTCCATTTCTCATTGAAATAAGTTCTGCAAGACAAAAAAAAACCCCACTCACTTAGTCAGGGTCACCCACAGTAAGCCCAATACTGAGACTAAAACGGGACTCTTAAATAAATGAAATGAGCATCCTCTCCTTCACAAAACCAAATATTTTACATCATCTAATGGAAGGATTTTTGTAAATATAAAATCTAAAACATCAATTAAAACCCTGCTGTTCATGTCTTCAAATTTGGATCCTTCAAAGGGGATGGAAACAGCTGTAGATTAAACATCAGACTTTAAAGCTTCCACAAACCCCTCCTTCTTTTTCAGAAAAAGAAGATCTGCTTAAATGAGTTTAAACAGATCAAACATTACATTTAATCCAGAGATTGTGCTGACTAGAAGGATATTTTTTGGGATTATGGCTTTCCTCTAAACATGGGAATAATAGGCTCATAGCATCTCAGCAGTGGCCATGTGATTTACAGATGGGTGATCTAATTTGAAAGAGGGAGGGGGAGGCCACTCCTCTCCAACTCAATAAACAGTGGCGTAGTCAGCCCCCATGTGGATAGCAGAGTGGTTGTTATAGAGCAATAACACACAATGAGGCCTTGAATAAAGCCAGAATTCAGGTTTAATATAGTTGCTTAAAAATCACCATAGATAGGAAGAAGGCGTCCTGTGCTACTAATGATGCGACAAACTATATGGTTCTTTATTTATTATTATTATTTTTTTATCACAAGGCCCAACCCTCTTAGCTCAATGAGCATTCTCTACTTAGTTAATTATTTTTTCTGGACAACAATTAAATTAAACAACTAATAAAGTGTGACCTACCTCAAGTTCAGAGCTCAGTACTTGAAAAAAAGAAACCCCATATTGATGATTATGTTTCCAAAAAAGAAGAAAAAAATGACCCCTAGTCTAGCACTGGTTCTGTTGTTGCCTACAGAAAACCCCAGGCGGTAACATACAGAGCATTAGCAGGGCCTCCGGTGCAGCATCGCTTTGTGAGCCGGTTTAAAGGGTGAAAACGGGGTGAGCGGTGTGTGGCCCGACAGGTGATCCGATCTGCTGGCTCATTACAGCGGGGCTGTTGATATTTCCGCGATGATCCGCTGATGAAATGGCAGCAGAACACAGCAGCAGCATCGCACTCACGTCTCTTCCTCGCCCTCATCAGTACCATTACCGTAATGGCGCGCACAGCAGCGCAGCAGCAGATTCCCGGGGCGATGCATTCACGTGCTATACGGAAGAAAAAAACGGTAAATAAGAAAAGAACACACATGAGATTATTTCATATCAGTACTTAGCACAAAAATACATTTATAAATATTTTTGTTCCCTAGACCTCCAGGGTGACAGCGAATGATCGGCCAGTGGAAAACAACTAAACATATTCTATTTGCTCTAGTACTATAAGTACAATATTTGCTGGAGTATTTTCATTCTAACCTACTATGTACTTCTATAAAGAAAATGTATTTTCTTTTGTTAAACTGCATTTCAGTACACTAAAAATAAGTATATGCAGTATAACCACTATTACTCTTCTGCACATGTCCAAAAATCGCCTCTTTAACTTTGCCTCCTCTTCTCTCCAGAGCACACCTCCACCTCTCCAGCCTCGCTTCCACCCTCTTCCTACTCTCACTACAGATTACAATGTTGTCTGCAAGACATCATAGTCCACCCTGAACCCATCTGACCTTCCCACCAGTCCACCACCACTCTCCTCATACATGACCTGCACCACCCTCACATACCTCTGTTATCCCTGACTTCATCATGAAGTACCACATTCCAACTCTTTCTGTACTTCTCATATCAACACTCACAAAACAAAACTGGCACCTGCAGTGCTCTTTCTCAGCATGGAGCACTGATCGTTCTTAGGTAAAGACTAAAGCGCATTTGCACGTTTTATTTGATCTTATTCATTGATATTGAAAACTCCATTCAGTTCAGAAGTAAAGTCCAACACATTAGCCTGAAATCAAGTTTGGATTCTTTGATTTGCATTTGGTTTTCGAGTCCATTACAATAACGGTGCTGTCTGACTTTAGCCATGATGGACACTGATAACACATATCCGTGCAATCACGATGTAGGGCTACAGAAATGATTTAGTCATGAAAACATTTATTGCTGCTTTTTAAATAGTAAAACAATCTAATATTTGCTAACTTCAGCTTAAATCGACCATTTTTTTCTAATTGAAAACATCCAAAGACGTCATCGATCCGTTTTACACAACTTTCTGACATTTAAATGACAGATATTAATTTGTTATTTGCAGAGTTACTTTATTCGAATATTTTAAAGACATCAGATGGAATTTAAAATGAAGCTTATGTTTACGAGTAGTGTGTGAACGCACCATGAGTTTTCTGCTGAAGTTTGCAGTTTGCTCTGAAGTAAGCGCACTCACGCTGTCCTTATTTTATTTAGACTGCTGGACTCCGGTGATTGCAGACGAGTGCGACCGCTTCTCGACGATAGAAGATCACGTGATAATATTTCGGTTCGCAGCAGGACGGAAGAAAATGCCTTTACTGTAGCTGCTCTGTGGTTTTGATGTGTCTCAGCATCCTTCGGAAAGTTTTCATAATATCACCGAGCCTGCAGCCATGCAGCAGGAGCTTCTTTTCAAAGTCCTGGTCATCGGAGACTTAGGAGTGGGGAAGACGTCCATAATCAAGCGGTATGTGCATCAGATCTTCTCCCAGCACTACCGAGCCACCATTGGGGTGGACTTCGCCCTGAAGGTGTTGCAGTGGGACAGTAACACTGTGATCCGGCTACAGCTGTGGGATATTGCAGGTCTGTCAAACTTTAACGACTCACTGGTTTAAGGCTTATATATATCAGGTGATACAACGGTGTTTGTGCGCGTGTGTGTGTTTTGGGGTTTTTGGGAACAAGAACCATTTGTTTCACCATCAGCAGCCGTGAAAGCTGCTTCTGGAAGGAAAGGCGCTTTGCAAATTCACTTGAGAGGATATTTAGAGGAGAGTTAGAACATAAATATCTTCATCTTAATCTAACTCAGGTCTTTTTGTAGTGTCATAAATAAGAGGATAACACTTTTTTATTTAAGAAGTGAAAGGCAGAAGAAAAACAAAGAAAAGAAAAGCAGATTTTCCACCCAGAGTGTGTGTTTCTGTGTGTGTGTGTGTGTGTGTGTGTGTGTGTGTGTGTGTGTGTGTGTGTGTGTGTGTGTGTGTGTTGGATGCCTGGGTCACTCCCTGCCGTTTGATGCCTGGTTGAGGAATGTAGATCCCATGCTCATAATATCAGGCACATGATGGCAGCTGCTGTAGACTAAACACACACACAGAGCTCCATAACTGGCACTCATAAACCATGACGTGACTTCATTTAATTTTATGGACTTGAAAGCAGTCTTTGTATGTGCGTTTGTCTGATTGATGGCGTCTCATCCCAGGACAGGAGCGGTATGGGAACATGACTCGTGTCTATTACCGGGAGGCGGTGGGAGCACTGGTGGTGTTTGACGTGACGAGGGCCTCCACGTTCGATGCCGTGCTGAAGTGGAAGGATGACCTGGACTCCAAGGTCAGATGGCTGAACCCGCAGAAGCATAAAGCTGGGCTTTTCTGTCTTCACCGTCATTCTCTCTGTCTTTTTTTTTTTTTACCCACACGTGACTGATCGCATGGTGGTTAGCGCTGTTGCCTGAGTTCAATTCCACCATCGGGTCGGGGTCTTTTTGTGTGGAGTTTGCATGTTCTCCCTGTATTTGCGTGGGTTCTCTCTGGGTACTCCGGCTTCCGCCCACAGTCCAAAGACATGCACTTTGTGTGTATAGGTTAATTGAAAAATCTAAATTGCCCATAGGTGTGAATGCGGGAGTGAATGTGAGTGCGAATGGTTGTTTTTCTCTGTGTGTTAGCCCTGCGACAGACTGGCGACCTGTCCAGGGTGTACCTCGCCTCTCGCCCTGTGACAGCTGGGATAGGCTCTAGCACCCCCGTGACCCTGAAAAGGATAAGCGGAAGCGATTGGATGGATGGATGGTTGGTGACTGATCGCAACTAAAGAGAGAGACAGTTTTTAGAGTTTTTAGCCCCTCCATTCATCTGTTTTCTTAAATGTTTATGCAGTTCGGGGTCAAGGAGGGGCTGGAGCTAATCCCAGCTGTCACTGGATGAAGGGCAGAGTGCACCCTGCACAGCTTGCCAATCTATCACAGCAAAACCACATCAAAACCTCTGTTATTTTCTTTGCAGTATTTCAGTGTTTTTTCTCCTTCTCAGCAGATCCAGCAGCGTTTCACATAAAAGGCAAAAACCTCAGGTTGCTACATTTACCCACATGTTTTCTCCTTTTGCCCCTTTGCATCACTTCTAGTGTTGTTTTTGGGATCTTGCATTGGGAGCTATAGTTGCATTAGTGCAGTGAAAGTTGGAAAAAAAGCCCAACAGATCACAATCGTGCTCTTGGTTGATATTCATGTTGAAGGGTCCTCATTTTTATACAACAGAGGAGCGAACAAAGCAGAGCAGAGGCGACTCAGCAGATGATCTGAAAGAGGATTTTGGGCAAATTTAAATCAGGTTTTTGCTTTTTTTTTATGGGAGTAGTCACACACGTTTATGATCTCCTTTTGTATATGTGGAAAATTATCAGTCATTGTTCAAATGTAGATTAATGCCACAGGCTTTTGAAAAACCTTGCACTTTGATGTGCATGAAATGGCAGAAAATGAAGAAGCAGAACTTGAAAGGGAAATAAAATGTACAACTTATTTTTTGCAGACTGTTGCATGAAAGGGGGAGCATTTTTGGACAGAGACATCATAAAAGATGTGAGAGGATTTCAGAGGGTGAACACGCACCTCTGAAAAAGCTTCCTGACACTTTAAAGCAGACAAAAACCACTCCATGATGAGAACAAGCGAAAATTAGCACTCTAGTCTCTTCAGCTCGTATAGTTGTCAGTAATACTTTGTTATTGGTTTGCTTTTGTGATAAAATGTCTTTACAGAAAGACTACAGGGCACACTGATATTTTTCTGTTTGTGTGCTTTAAGGTAAGACAGGGCCATTTAACAATTTATTTAAAAAATAATGTGATCCAGCTCAACTTTCTTCTGTCCAAAGGTGACACTGAACCATGGGAGGCCAGTTCCAGCTGTACTCCTGGCCAACAAGTCAGACCAGCTGGTTTCCCAGCAGCCCAAACTCGACGTCTTTTGTAGGGAGAACGGCTTCGTCGGATGGTTTGAGACTTCTGCAAAGGTGTGAGAGAGGAGACCCATGTGGCTTTTGATGCAATCTCTGCAACAAGCTGTAGATTTTCTTAGACAGATCGTTGAGTATACCAAAGATTTCTGTGCAAATTGTTAAAGCTTAGAGGTCTTTCTTTGACTAGCCAAATGATAACTCTGTGCCATACAAGCAAGGCCCAAAATCGGGTTATATTTGCATATTTGGGGGGGAAACTGGAGCAGTGTTATTTCAACAGAAGCTTCCTGTAAAAACAAACGATTCAAAAAAGGTTTCACTCAAAGTCAGACAAGTTTATTTGCCGTCCTCTTGGGAGGCAAACAGAGGAATTCCAGCACTCTGGTGTGAACTAGACTCTTCTTTTTCTTCTCATTTAATGCCTTTCCAATGAGTTACACACAAGAGTGTGAGGTAAAGGCTGCGATGTAGTTACTGTACACAAAGGTTCATGTACATAAAGAGCGACTGACATGTGGGCAGTTTGAAAGAGAGCTGTAGATGTGTGACAAATGAAAGGAAAAGCCTGGACCGTTAAAGCCCTCAGTGAGGGGCTCTGATACAAAGTTATGCTGTGGGGGGCGTTTGGGTCCACAAATCAACACAACGCTGTCCTGAGTGACTGCCTTCATCCTATTCCCAAAGAGTCTAGCTCCACTCTAAATTAATGCGGTAATAGTAAAAAAAATTTCACTTTTATTTTTAACTTGGCTAAATCACTATGGTAACCTATGGTGAATGCTTAACCTGGCCAGGAGCAATTTATGTGCAGCGTTTCAGTTTAAAATCAGCTGAAAGCATCACATTTTCACCGATTCCAGTGCGCTTTAGGCGTTGTACAGATTCTGGGCTGAAGGAAAAAGGTTTATAAATTGTACCTTACACCACTAAATGAGGCCCAGCTGTAAAGTCGAGTCGCATTCTCACAGGATTTTGCTGGCATTCAGTCGGTGATGCAGAAAATGAATGTTTACGCTCGGGCGTAGATGTGCCGCTATGTCTGATTTAAACTGCTGCGATGGCAGCTAGTAGAACCCAAAATAGTAAACATTTATATTTGTTGGCTATTTATTTCTGAGAATACCTGTTAAACCAATACAATTAATTGACTGCATCACTCTGAATAACCGCTGGTGTTTCAGAGCTTTAATGTGCTGCCGTCACATTAGAAGTGAACGGCAGCACAGAGCGGTAAAATAAATATAATAGAGTGAGATATTTTACCCCTTTTTCGCTTTTGATGCTGGTAAATTCACAACATAAAGATAGCCTTATTTGCAGCAATGTTGCATTTTATTGCTATATTCTCTATAATTTTTAGAGATCACCTGTTCCTCTGATAATGTCTCTGATTGGAGGAGGCAGTGCTGAATTGCTCCACTGGAATAGGCTCTCTTACAGTATGTGAGTGTGCACAGAGGCTGAAGCAGAAAAACTGGGTTAACAGAGAAGGCGGGTAACCACTGCCATAATACTCGTTATCTCTGACTGGGAAAAGCCTGGATATGTTGAACTTTGTTCACCGTAAACCTCTCAAAAAAATCTTTGGAGAACAACAAAATCAGATTGCTAAGAGAAGTATCAATCCAGCTGTCATCAATCCAGCTGTCATCAATCCAGCTGCCTACTCTAAGGTTGACCTAGATGTGTCAGACGGCCGCCCCTCCCTGAGCCTGGTTCTGCTGGAGGTTTCTTCCTGTTAAAGGGAGTTTTTCCTTCCCACTGTCGCCAAAGTGCTTGCATCTGGTTGTTGGGGTTTTCTCTATATTATTGTAGGGTCTTGACCTTACAATACAAAACACCTGGAAGCAACTGTTGTTGTGATTTAGTGCTATATAACTAAAACTGAATTGAACGTGTTGTCACTATATGAAAAGTAAGGAAAATTACAGCTTCTATAGGACTCAGTCTGAGTTTAATATGAATGTGTGTCCAGCTTCTCTTGAGATATTAAAATCTGTGTGTGTCCGCTGCACTGGTGTGGCTGTAAAGATTTCATCACAGCAGTCTTACTTTTTCTTTTTTTTTCTCACTCAGGAAAACACAAACATTGAGGAGGCAGCCCGCTGCTTGGTAGAGCACATTCTGAGAAACGAGGAGAGTCTAGTGACAGAGCGAGAACCTGGTTCGCTCATCCTGTCTGGATGCGCTACGACATCAAAGCAGCATCTTGGCTGCTCCTCGTGTTCAAAATGGTAATGTCTGACATCAACAGGCGACCAAGACGGGAAGGCCACGAGAAATGTTTGACTCAGGGACCGCTTTAAGAAAAATTCTGGCTCAGAGTGATAGATTTGATTTTAAAAACATCTTAAAAGTGTTTAAAGTCTTTGAAGTTCTGTGGGTATCAAAATGTGATTTTTATTACTTTATTTCTTTATCCATTTTTTTTGTCCCTCCACACAAACTTTAACAATCTTAGAAATCAAAACACTAAAAAAAAGAAAAACAAGTTGGTACATGCAGTTTTTATTATTAGCACTTTCTTCCTTCTTTAACTTGCTTTGAATCGACAGTGTGACACTGATATTTGAACTGACGGCTCTCTGTGGCACTTTCGTTCTGACACTGATGTAACATGAAAAATAATTCCAAACTTTGATTTTTTTTGCCTGCAGTGTGAACACAGACACGAAAACATGAATCTTCCTTGCGTTATTTGCACTTTTCCTCGGCCTACGTTTCTATCTGTGTTTAACCGCTCACTAAAAATTTCAACGTCATGAATACTGCATTGTGAGCTTGAGATACATAAAAGCAGCTGCTCAGCTTTGGATAACATATAGACTGGGAATTGGGAAAACAGCCTGACTCAGGGAGGGGCTTCATACTGTTCAACCCTGCTGCTTGAAGCACTAATACTGACCTCAACTCAGCTGGGACGAGAAGTCATATACAGTCTCTTTGCGTGTGACTCGATAGCATTAGCAGTTTATAGCAAACACACTGTGTTGGCTATGTTTTTTAATAGGATTTTCAAGGACCTACATCACTCTCTTTTGTATATGGATTTGAGTGAACATTTAATATTGGGTGGGCCACATGTGAGCGCCACACTCTTGGCTTCAGAAATAACTGCTGTATGGGAATGAAATCTCTTTGCAACAGCTATCGCCACCTCGTGGCTTCAGATAGAAGGCAGGTTTAAGATACTTTCCTACTGGCTTAATTTTTCCAACCCCAAAATTAGCTCAATGTTTTATATTACCTATGGGCGCGCTTGGTCTAATATCCACTGCCAAGCCAATGGATGTGGTGCATCAACAGTGCCTCTATGATAAGGCCCAGATATTTGAGGAGATAAGCCCAGAGCAGAGGTGGGCAATTAATTTTCCCACAGGAATCACATGAGAAGCTGGAACTGCTGTGGAGGGCCACACCAATCAGCTTGTTGAGATATGAAATTAATACTGAGCAGAATTCAGCTCATCTTATTGGTGTGGGTGCAGTTTATCATGTGGCCCCTGTGGGAAAATTAATTGCCCACTGGTGGCCTAGAGGAATAATAATAATAATAACAATCATAACAAAGAATTTAGCCAACAATAACACTAAGTGTGATTTTTTTGCTTTGCACCAATCTCATTGAATATATTTTCCTTCTACACTGCATCGTGAGCTGATGAAGTGGAAAATCTGTTCTGGCACAGTGCTGAGGAAACTAAACAAGAATCCTTTGCAGTCAGGAACAAACAGAGAAGTATCGGGGACCCTGGAGGGGAGACAGTTTAGCAGATATGGCCACTAAGAAGACCATTCAATTAGCTGATAAGATACTAAAGACTGTTTCTGAATTCATTAATTAGAAACAGCTGTAAGAATAAAACAATTAAGACATCTGTGGGTCCTCCAGTGCTCTGCCTCTTCCTGATATACTGACGGATATTCAGTCGGCTGCTAATTTACATGTGTTGTCTGTATTTTAAATGTGGTTTCAGTGAAGAATCTCATTTTTGAAGTATTTCACTCTTAACTTTCACCACAAACTCTTGGCTCTGTTGTTCAAATGGGACATTTTCTTCAGCTCTAAAATCAACTTCTTGCCAGTTCAATAAAAAAATGTGGTATGTGCTACTCTTCTTCTGCACAGCCGCTTTTGTTGAGCTTGTCTTGTGTGTTATTTGAAGGTCCATGTTTTCAAATTAGGCATCTGTTTTATATTTTTCTTCACTGCCTTTGATGTGCAATAGCACGCCCTTAAGAATAAAGGCATTTGTCTGCACTCTCTGTGGACCAGACTACGTGTATATAGACATGTACTTGACATACTTCTGCATATGTTTTAAATGATGGTCATTCAGGATTTTTGCCTCAACTACATGTCACTTAAATCAACACTCCTTCAAATGAACAATAATACTGAAAGAATTATCCAATTAATCTGTAGCTATTCATATAATGCATTTAGCTTTACTTTAAAGCAAAGTTTCTCTTCCTACAGCTGCATGCTTCTGAGGACTTACAGTTGTTCTCTTGATGTCATTCTGAAATGAATATCTTTAGGTTCTAGTTTGTTGGCAGGGAAAATTTGAGGTTGTTACTTTGCATTTTAAGGAAATGTTGATCAATATGTTTCAGTATTTTAGGCATTTTTTATACCAAGGTAAATAACTGAGCAGCAGATTAACTTTAAGATTGTCTATTTGTTGTACGGCTGTAGTCAAACGTTTACATTCAGCAATCATGGGCATGAAGGTCATGGTAATTTGGGACTTTTAATGATTTCTTTGACCTGTTCTGTCCATGGTACAATGATTATGCAAGCATCCTCTACCAGACACTTTTGGTAGCCGTCAACGAGCTTCTGGCATAATCCTGGCGAGATATTTGACCACTCTTCTTGACAGAATTTGTAGACCTCATTTAAATTGCTTGTTTTCCTGGCACAGGACTAGTCCATAGATTTTTTATTGGTGTGAGGTCGGGGCTTTGGGAAAGTCATTCAAGAAGGAATCATTGTCCTCAATTTGAAGCTGATCATTGTGATCATGTTGGAAAATTCGGAGGTAGCTCCCCTTCTCCATTAAACCATCCACTTTGCGCAGTGTACCAGTACCACTGGCAGCTAAACAGCCCCAGAGAATGATGCTACCACCACCATGCTTGACAGCTGGTGCATTGTTCTTAGGTTTGAAATCCTCACCTCCTTTACTCCTCCAAACATACCTCTTTGTCATTGTGACCAAATAGCTCAACCTTGGTTTCCTCTGACCATCAAACTTTTTTCCAGAGGACGTTTGATTTGTCCATGTGAGCAGCTGAAAATTCAAATAGAGCTTGAAGGTGTAATTTTGGAGCAGGCACTCGCCTTGCTCGGGGCCTTCTCAGTCCAGTGATGTAAAACACACTTCACTGTGGACTGCAGCACTGCTGTTCCACAAGTTTCCAGCTCACAGTAAGCTTGCTAGTTCCTGGTTAAGGGTGACAGTTTGTGTCTTCTTCCAGATCTTGGCAAAGTGGAGATGGTGACACATAAAAACAACTTTTACTTATGTACAGTAGTTTGAACCAATGATTTTTGATTCCACTGTTGTTTAGAAATAATCACAAGAGACCTTCCCAAATTTTCTAAATCTGAAATTTGAAGTCATCAAAGATGTGTACTGTACAATCATTCCAGCCTGGAAAAAGGAAAACTGAACGAAACCATTAACAGCCCAAAATGAGCATGACATTAACTACCGCAATGCATATCTTAGTAGCAACTTTCCTCTAAAGGATGTTGCACATACAGTTTACACCAAAATAAAGAGTGCAGAAATTAAAATAAATTGACAAAACAGGGACAGAGGTTCCTGCGGGGTTTAAATTTTAGCAATGTGAATATTTTGTGGTCCAGAGAATATCTTCTAAAGCTTTCTGGATAACACAAGGAAATATCTTTTAAGCTATTTAAGCAATACCCTCCTGTGAGTTATTTTACCATTATGAGAACACTTTCATTCCAGGAACTACATTTCACTGTAACGGTGAAAAGATATTAAAGCAAAAACGATTACTTAAAGCTCCCTCATAGTATTAAGTTAAAAACTGGAGGTGGAATATTGGTGGGGAATTATTTACAATAAACGTCACCATCTGGTTTTCCTGGGATTTAAAAGCACAAACTAAAACACATGGGGTCAGAGGCACCTTTTCATAGGAAGCGTTACAGGAATAAAACATCTTTTTGTGTGTTGTTATTATTAGTGGTTTTTCCTCACTATGTGTCTACATTTCATTGGACAGCAGATAATCAGGGAGAGTTTGCACATCACACTCTTGTGCTGTCCGTATGCACTAAGGTGATAAACCAGCTGATGCTTTTCTCTCCTTGAAAAGCCTTCTGCTTTAAGATGCCCTCCCCGGACCCGAGAAGTGGTCCAATCGCCCTCGTTTCTCAGTCACCTGATTCATGTGCTGCCATTTTACACACAAGTTTGACTGACAAAAAAAAAAAAAAGAAAGAAAAAAAAAAATCAGAATTGGCCTATCGGAAACCTCAGCAGAGAAATACACCCTTTTGTAAAGAAGATTAAAAAGACTGGGGATAAAAATCACAGCGGCTGAGGTTTGATGCAGCCAGCGCGGGGTGCTGTGTGCGGATCAGAGAGGCGCTTGCAGTCGGATCTGTGCACACGTTCAGAGGAGATACCGGGTGAAGAAGAAGGAAAAGGGGAGGGAAAGGACAATGCTACAGCCTCTGTCTTTGAAAAATTAGTCTTCAGTCATGGTGATGCCGCATAGATTTCATAATCATCGCCGGCCGTCTTTCTATCACTGACATTGCTTTTTTGTGATTCAGCGCTCTGGCACGGACTCTCTGCGCCGGCATTTCACCCTCAGCAGCGTCTATTTCAGGGATACTGTAGATTATATTAATACACTGACCAGCTTTGGATGCAGGCCGCTCTGACAGGCTACACCGATTTTCTTCTTTTTTACAAGCAGGTTGATTATTTCTGCGGCTGGGCCACCCTGTTGCCCTGCGCTGGATTTTTGGATGCTTCTCTGGATGTGTGACCGTTTAACGCTTTATTTGGCCGCCGCATGAATTCTCCCACCGGATCCTCGTCCGTGTACGCTGCTGTCCTCCACCACCACCTCCTCCTCCTCTTCCTCTTCTCCCTCCTCTGGCCGATTCTCACAGAGGGCACTACCCTCCTCCTCCTCCTCCTCTTCCCTGCCGCTAAAGACATTTTGATCGTCCTCCCCGGTTCCCCCCACCCGGACTCGACCATCACTCCGCCTGCCTCCTCATCCTCCTCCTCCACCACCACCACCGCCTCCTCCTCCTCCGTAACATGTCGGGACAGTCTTTGACCGACCGGATCGCCGCCGCACAGCACAGCATGACCGGGTCTGCCATCAGCAAAGCCGTCTGCAAGGCCACGACGCACGAAGTCAGCGGACCCAAGAAGAAACACCTTGACTGTAGGTTAAGCATACCATCACTGCTTACTGTATAGATAGGCAGCCTGCCTGCATGCATGCATGCATCAAGCGACCAGCATCTTTTTCCTCACAAAGGGTAGCTTGTATAAACAGCATTACGCTCCCCCCCCTCCCACCACCTCTCTCTCTCATCCGGCCCGCTTATGTTCACAGCTTCTTTAATTAGGCACCGTTACATTCCATTAGATTAAAGCGTGATTTACGCAGCAGCCGAGCGCACACAGGCTCCACCACTGACCATCAGAGCAAGCGGAGATCTTCTTCGTCTCTCTTTTTTTAATATAAGGCGAGAGGGGGGCAAGCCAGGCATTATCTGTGCATGTCATTCAGGGGAAATAGGCCACTCTGGTATAAGCTAATCATATTGCAACCAGTGTAGGCCTATCCATTATTAATGCCACTATCAGGAGCAGCAGCACTATGTCCCTTGGAGACTCTTCAGTACAGAATGTGCGTTATTGTGCAACATTTTTCTGCCATGCATTCTCGCTGATAAACGCGCTGCTGGTCAGTCCTAAAGGTGCTGAGGACCCTGTAAAGATTTTAGGAAGAGCAGTGCACTTTTTCCACTCCCCAGCTAATTATCTATGCAATCAGTAGCAATGATGCACACAGTGATGAAGAGGATTTCTCACATGTGGATTGCATCAGTGATTATTAGGTGGCTGTTAGGTTAGGTGGCTTTTCTGCCTCACTGTAATTACTTGACATGATCAATAGAGAGCATGGGTGATCAATGGCACTGCCAGTCACACTCACATGCAGACAGACAGACAGCAAGACAGCGAATCTGGAGGAAATGTGGATAAATCAGTCAGAGAGAGACCATGAGGCAAGTGGCCAAACAGCCAGTCATCCAGCTACACACCCACCCACCCAGTCAGTCGGTCGCCCGGCAAGTTTGGCAGTGGATTGGTCAGTCATGTCCACAGCAGAGGGTACCACTGTGGATTTTGGGCTCCCTTACAAGATATGCCACCAGGCGTTTCAGTGTAATATATCTAAAGAGGGCTGCCCCACTGAAAAAAAAGAAAAAGAAGAAGAAGCAGGAAACACCCAGTGGGGGCTCAGAAGCAGGTTTCCCTGAGCATTTACGATGAAGGAGCCCTTTTGTGACTCTAGAGCAGGGGTGGGCAACTCCAGGCCTCGAGGGCCGGTGTCCTGCAGGTTTTAGATCTCACCTTGGGTCAGCACACCTGAATCACATGATTAGTTCGTTACCAGGCCTCTGGAGAACTTCAGGACATGTTGAGGAGCTAATTTAGCCATTTAAATCAGCTGTGTTGGTTCAAGGACACTTCTAAAACCTGCAGGGACACCGGCCCTCGAGGCCTGGAGTTGCCCACCCCTGCTCTAGAGTAATTCCTGCTGCTTTGATTTCATATTAATCTTACCTCGATGGTGGCAGGCACTCAGTGTTAATTATTAAGGTTTTTTGGTGGTAGTGTTGCTGTATCCCTGTTGTGAGGCTGATGTTTTACGCTATACACAGTTTCACACATCCTTGGAAAAATAAGTAGAAGAGAATCAAACCTACTGATGGCTCCACGTTCAGTATCGCCGCAAGTGCATCAACAGACTGGCACCGGTGCTGGTTTGTTATTGTGCTCGCCACAGACGCCCCAGTTTTATGAGAACATTGCACCCCTGCAGATATTAAACGGCAGAAGGTCATCCACCTTCAGCGCCCGCCATGAGTGGGTGTATCTCAGAAACTAGTAAATGTCACTTAACTCAAGGGTGAGAGCAGAAAATCTTAAAATAGAACCGGAGCATTTACATGACAAATGTCCATCTGTCAAGTGGATTATAAAACAGTTTTTGTCACGACTCACAAGGGCAGAGAAGTTTCTCTCAGAGTCGGTCAGTTTATTCTGGTGAAGGTGGTTTATTCTCTTTTTCCACATTGATACGACTCCTTTGAAGATATGATTCACTCCCATGGAAGTGTGAATCACATTTTTTAGTTAAATAAGCAATTTTGTACTGAAGCCATTCAAATGCAGCTGTTCTAATCGATGCCACAATAAAATACTTTATATTTCCAGCTAGAGAGCCTCTCTTCTAAGCCAACATCCAGCACTCTCTCTCTCTCATTCGCATTAGGGCACACTTTTAAGGTTAAGGAGGCGATCCAGGAAGGAAGTGTGTTTGTCATCAGGCGGTCAGTGGGCCTGAGCCTTAATTTGACTGAGAGGACCTTGGTGGGGAAGTGAATAAAGAATGCAAAAAAAAGGCAGTGAACACAACTGCTCTCAAGGAGCTTCTGATGAGTCAGCTGTACAGGACTGCGTGCAATCACAGGTCTCTTTGTTCAACCATCAATGCATCTGAGACTCTTTTCTAACCGAACCTGCGTGGTAAACTCAGGTTATGAGAAAACGGCGGACATTTGGTTTGTATTTTCAGATAATGCAAAGCTTATTATAAAAGCTCTCTGCATGGAGGACACGAGCGAGTGGAGCAAACTCGGTGTGGCTAAAAGAATACAGAGCTCCCGGGAAGAAACTGTTCAGATTGGAAAGAAAGAATCTGTTAAAATAATCTGAGGTTAGTTTGATAAGCAGAGTTAAAATACACTAGTTGTTATTGATCCACCACAGCAGGCACAGCATAGAGTAAATGCTACACACAATAAATCTATTCAGAGTGACCAAACCCAGGCCTCCTTTTTTCCCCCCCTCTTACGGGGTCATGACCTTGCCGCTGTGGTAGGTGACTTCAGTGGCAAATGTTCATCTTTGATGACCCACAGCAAATAATGAGCATGACACACACACAAACACAGGGTAATGACATAGTAGAAGAGTAATCAGGCTAAAAATTACCTTCTGCCCCCAGAGCACAGTCAGCAGTGGTATTCACCGTATGATTTCTTTGCTTGTGCGTCACTGCTGAAATGCCGTAGCGTCACGTTGTAGATTTATTCAAAAAGAATAATTGTGTCGAGAATAATTATCTGCCTTTTTTGCTCCGATGTTCTTCGCTTTTGGCCTCTCGGCTGGATTTAGTGAAAGGCAGCAGCGAGAAAGAGGAAGAAGTGACGACAGATGAGCAAAAATACAACGGATGACGGGGCTCAGCCGCACAGGCGGTCAAACAGAAGAGTAATATACATGAATCCCCCCTCCCCGCCACGCACACACATGCTTACTCTGACATCTTGTAGTTCAATTACACGCTCTGAATGATATTCACTTTTTTTTTTTCTTTTTTAACGCCAAGGCCTTAAAACACATGGGAGGGGAAAAAAAGTTTTTATTGCATTTTAAAGTAAATCTCTTTATGAGCTCAAATCCCTTCAGTCATGCATACTTTAAAACTCTGCTCTTACATTTGATCCTAACCAGTATTACAGGTGTCTTAAATTTAGCGCCGTGTTGTCGTGTAATCGTGCAAACCTTTGCACGCTTGCAGCATAAATCTCACTTCTTTTTGTGTTCTTTATCTGGATTTTTTTCCTGTGTGGATTTCGGCTTATCGATAATCCCAGCTGGCAATCGTGCAATCAATACTTCATCATCATCATTGTCATCATCATCACATCCCTCTGGCTATTTGCACAGCCACACATCGATGGTTAAATCCCAGCTGATGAATTGTCACCCAAAGGAACAAACAGATTGGGACATGGAAATGTAGTAATTACCCTACTAAAAGTTAAATATCTCTAAACCTCCAGTGAATTAGTTACTGGTTACTCACAGGCAGTGTAAAACTGAACACCTTTTGACCTTGTCTGCTGTTTAGTTACAGCTTGATATAGATGTTTGGGGTTTTTTTATATTTAGTTATTTATGAATTTCCTAGGATCATCCTTCAAGCTCTGCTTTTGAGCTCAGCTACCTCTAAATATGAGGCAAATATGTGGTTATTTTTCCACTCTGTTGCCTCATCTTACATCGTTTTTATTCAAGTGTCACATAAAACTACTAGAAGCTCTAGTCCTTGCAGTTTAAAAGCCCATGAACATAAAAGCAAACATACAGGGTTTCAGAGAAATGGTCCTAATTTAGACATGGAATGCAAGAGGCACACATTAAGGATTTTAAAGGAGGAATTGAGGATTTTATTGTTGCGTATATATACATATATCTATTCAATATGCGTTAGTTTGGGAATTGTTTCTTGTGCCAATTTTATTGCTTCCTGTGCATGTTACATTTTCTGCTTTCAGATGTAGGGAGTGGACAGACCTTTGGCTTATATTTGGCCCTAAAGCAGGAGACCAAATGTCATGACATTAATGCAGCAGAGTTGAGAGTCTGACAGTCTTGGCTGCGTTCGTAATTCATTGTAGGCCAAGCTGGATGAGGTGACGACCTATAATCAATACTTTTACACTTATTATTGGCTGTGCTGTTCCTGCTGAGGCTTTCGCAGTCGAAACTAAAATAAAATAAGACCAAGCTGAGTTGGATCGAAGCATCAGCTGCCGCTGGTCGCTGTTGCTTAGGGTGTGTTTCGACATGCATTCAATGGTTAATCAGGGTGCGAACCGGGACTCTTTAGTATCCAGCGTTTCAGTGGCTGCAGAAAACCTCATCAAGCTTTCAAAACAAAACACTGATAACCTCTGATCCTGCAAAAAAAAGAAAAGAAAAAAAGAAGCAGATCTCAGAAACCAAACAGCTTTCTCAGTATCTCAGCACACAGATGCTCTCCCCGTCTGCCTGTGACTACAGCGGTTTTCTCTGATTGCACAAGGGACTCTTTAATTTAGTTCCTTTCATTATAATTGTGCGACACACTTTTGTTGCTGGTGTCTTGTTACCAAATTCAAGTGAAACCGCGGATCGTCTTGATTTCACATTTCTCATCTCATCTGGTAACATTTTAGATTCATTTCTTCTGTCTGTTTATCACTTTTGGTCCCAGTGTGTGTTTTACCAGGATTAGCTGAGACCCTGTTACCAGCTGGCCTTTAAGCAGCCTGCACAATCTCACTTTTAACAGCATCACTGAGAATTTGATGCAGATTGTTTATCCAGGAAAAAAATCTCCAGCTTGCTGATAAATGTCACTGAGCAAATAGCATGAGCTATATATTATGAATGCACTGTGTATAGTCTGTTTATAAAAAAAGGTTTTTTACTGTAGAAATGCCCCAAGTCAATATAAGAAAATCTGTCCCTGAAGATTTTAACAACCTTTCGTTTACAGTAATTGAACATTTCAGAATCACATAAGTGGATCTGTAGGCTATGCAGTCTGTAATGCACTGTGTAAAACACGGGGCATGTTTGCACCATTTTACTAGAAGCCTGCAAGTCTTTGTGCTTCAACAGATGCCAAACATACTTTGCATTTTGCTTCTGAGCCCAGTTCCTTAAAGAATGTAGGGCAACATTCCTGCAACCCATCCCAGCAACACTTCTTATCTCTATTTAATTATTTTTGTTGTATCTACAAGACTGAGCACAAACAAAAACCCTACTCCTCTGTTTCCCTGCCAGTTCTCAGATGTGAACACACACATGCGAGCACACACTCGGCCTGTCGTTTGCCAGACCTTTGAGTCTGACATACAGCACCGAGCTGTTTTTCCCCTTTTTTAAAACGTGTTCCACATTTGCTTTGAACGGCCAATTTACATTCTAGATGCGACTCTCGGATGTTAACTGTTGGGAGGGTGGGGGTCATCTGTTTTAGTCCATCATCGCTAACAAAGATGCTCGGGAAGAAAACTCACAGTCAATATTCATCATCACTCCATTCATCTGACAGTTTTTTTTAGTTTTTTTTTCCTAAATAAAATATGTGTCGCTTAAGTTCATTACGCGGGAATGGAATCGACCTTGCAATGTACCTTTCCATCTTCTGAGTTGATATTTTATTGATATTTTTGTAGAGGAGGCTGGCAGCATTGCTGAATTACAGTCTCAGATGTGCATTTGGAGATACATCCACCTATAGAGACTATATCATTCATCGATATCATTAATCAATCATTTGTTCATTGAGTCGAGATAAATGCACCGGTCAATATGACTTCAGTCAGTGTGATTGTTCACTCCATCAGCAGCTGTTGCTTTTATTCACAATGACTTACAGTAAGTGAACAGGCGGGGTTGGAGTTTATTTGTGTGTTCCTTCACCTTGCTTTCACACTTTTCTCCAGATTGTTTCATGGGTCATCTATTTTTTTTGTCTCCTCCAGACCTGATCCACTGCACCAATGAGCTGAACGTCAGCATCCCCCACCTGGCAGACACACTGCTGGAGCGCACAACTAGCAACAGCTGGATTGTGGTTTTTAAAGCGCTCATCACCACACACCACCTCATGATGTACGGCAATGAGGTGAGTCAACCCGCATCGACGTATGGATGCCCGGGGAAATTCGGAGGATGTTTGTCCCCTCTGATCTTGTGACAACAGGAAAATTATTCGTCATCCTGACAAAAAACGCTTGTTTTAAAGAGATCTTAAACGCACTATGATGCTTCTAAAATGATCCGTCTCACTGTTTTTTTGAGGTCAACATTTCCTGAGTGGTGGGACGTGACTTGAAAGGCCAAAACGACTCTGCCGAAGCTCTAAATAAAAATGTAGAAAAGCTTATTCATCTATTTATCAGTATTGCTCTTTCAATAGAAAAAGGCACCAAATAACCTCTCATTATCAGTGACTCCTGTGTGTGTTATCAATTAATTACACAATTTGTCACTAGGCAGCAAAAGATGACGATCAAACCATTTCCTGTAAAGTCTAATACTCTGTGAATGAGCACGAGAGAGAGCTTGTTGGTGTTTTGATCAATCCTTAATACTTTGTAGAGATTTCTCTCCAACGCACCCTCAGTGAGATTCTTTGAAACCGTGTCTTCCATGTGTCCAGCAAGGACAGATGAAATACTCGGCTGACATTTCAATGGCCAGTATGACAAATCGCCGCGCTCCACTGCGCGCCCTGCGAGAGCAGCGACCAAAAAACATCAAACATGTTAAATGATGAGCTTCTGAGACTAGATAGAAGTGCCGTGGCAACGATTACTCCGGGGACGATGACCCTTTCAGAGCATGTGAGCAGCAAAGCTTTCAGTGACATGAGGAGTGACATGATGTTTTAAAAATTTGTCAGGGTTGTTTAAATTGGGCGTTTTTAGCCTGGCTTTTTCCTCACTGGTTTTCACCCTGGCCAGAAAGACTGCGTGTTTACAGGCCTCTGAATTGGCATCAAAGCTTGCTTAACGTGATCTGATCCTTTTAAAAAGTGGATGCTGGAATGGGTTTTGCTGCAAATGGGATATCACTTAAGGAAAGAAGGGGTTGTTTTGTATTGGTAGTGAGGGCAGATTGTGAACGCTAGATCAAGGAAAAGTTGTATGAGTCAGCTCTTAATGTTAAAACACCACAGCGAGCTGACTGACCTGGTCCACCCTGGCAACCACGACTCAAACTAAACAAATACATGTAGCTTTTTCCAGAGGCTGCCTTTTTTCTCCATTGAGCTCTTAATTGTCTGCCTGCTTTCAGTTGTTACAGGAAAGTTAATCTGCTTTTTTTCCCCCTGGGTAACTCAACCTAGACAAACTACATCAAGCCTGGACATGTTTATGAATGCTGATACAGTTTTCAAGGATGTCAGTGTGTCTGTTTCATACAGTTTCAGGAAGATTATTTCACTGTTTCCTTCTTGGCTGTGAAATTAGTAAAAGGCAAAAAAAAAGTAGGGCAAGAGCTTTCAAATAAAGACGGGGCAAACGTTCAGTGAAACAAGTAAGAAAGTGAGTTACACAGCGATAGCTAATATACCCAAGTTTGGTAACACTGGCTAGTCAAGATGCTAGTCAAACCTGTAGACTGTATATTAGACTTTGTTGTAGACACAGTGATGTCACCCACTGGCTTTAATGTTTGCTGTTTTCAATTTCTAGCACCAAATCACAACAACAGTGGCTTCAAGGTGATTTTTTATTGTAAGGTCAAGACCCTACAATGCAAAGACAACAGGAAAAAAACCCAACAATAATATGATGCGACAGCGGGAAGCAAAAACTCCCTTTTAACAGGAAGAAACCTCGACAGAACCAGGCTCAGGGAGAGGTGGCCATCTACTGCGACTGGTTAGGGGTGAGGGGAGGAAGACAGGACAAAGACACACTGTGGAAGAGAGCCAGAGATGAATAATAACTGATGATTAAATGGTGGTGTAATTTTTGCAGCCTTAAATCTGCTTTTGTGTTGCAGATGTTGTGTTTTTTAGATCAGATGCAACTTTGAACAAGCGCCAGTTGCTAAGTTAGCAGCTAATGCTGACTAGCTTAGAATTTGGCCATGTGCAGGTTAGAGAGTGCACTGCTGATAGCAACCACTGGTTACTAATGAGAAATGTGTTATCCCTGACCATTTGGTGAGCAGTTGCTGGAGATTGTTAGATGAAATTGGGAGCAAAGAGGTATACAGGGGTTATGAACGCTTTGGGCAACAAGCGTTGGGCGTTGACAACAATTTACACTATATCTATAAACACTCGACAATTACTCACTGAGTGGTGGAGAAGCTGTAAAGCACAGCAGTAAAATATGGGCAAAATATATGGGCAAATGTTGAAGCCTGCTAGCAAACAAAGCAATCACAAGAAGGTTTTTGGTGCAGCACCACAAGGTGGCTGTAGCTCAGAAGGTAGAACAAGATAATTGAAAGGTTGGTGGTTCAATCTCTGGCAGCTCCAGTGTTAGCTAGAAAGCACTTAGGTGCAGAAAAAAAGTCCTTTTATTAATGGATGAATAAAGCATGTTGTATAAAGTGCTTTGAGTGCTCCAGTACAGTAGAAAAGCCCTCTATAAGGACCAGTCCTTTTAGCATTTACCCTCTTTGCAAACCACTTGCCAACTGCTCAGGGAATACAGTTTTCCTAGACCTGCATGACTGAGGCCTTAGCAAAGTGCATACACAAAATGCCAGGCCTGTGGTGCTTTTTCAAATTCTTCTTCCGTGTTTCCGTGGTGACATGAACAAAAGTCTGTCACAGATACAAACTTTGGTGACCTTTAAATTACGTACGAGCAACGTATGTGGATTGAGACATGTGAAACAAACACAAATGGAGAATATAACGTCACATTTGCAGGGAGGTGGTGAATATGAAAATCAAAAGAATCGTGATTTATAATAAATCTTTTAAAAAAACATATAGATGCTAAAAATCGCTGTACGTGTGACGATGTTTGTGCAAGGTTTCATTCATATATAATCATAGGTAGGGTAGATACACAAATATATACATATGCTATGATCTTTACAGTAAGATGCCACAGATATTCTAATTATTGATCACATATAAATACAATAACACTAGATTTTAATTCACTGAAAACACACAGAAAGCACAGATAATATTACTGTGCACAGTGCACAGTAATATTATTTGTCACACTACTGCATTAAAAAGGCACCGAAACAATAAACAGAGTTCAACTGGAAGGTACATTTTATTACTTTTAAATTTAACTTTGGAAAAAGAAGAACTTCTTTTGTCAAACGTTACCTGCGTCACCCAAGCCAGCACAATTACCCTCTGAAAAATGCAGATAAAGCTGCAACGTTTGTGTACTTACAGGCTGCCCACGTGGCAGTTTGGCCTTGACTTGAAACTGTCAGGCCACAGAAAGAGAGAAATCACTAACTCATTCTTCTGTTCTTTTTCCTTCAGAGATTGATGCAGTACCTTGCCTCCAGGAATACACTCTTCAACCTCAACAACTTTCTAGATAAGGCTGCACTACAAGGTGATTTAATGCCATTTGGCTCTTTGTAGACTCAGCAGTGCTGTACATCTAACAAAATGACTTTATGTCGGACTCTCGCTGCCTCTGTAGCGCTATCAATAAGCTGCTGCTCAGACGGACCAAATCTGAAAAACCTACCGATGACTGTACCCTTTGTTTGTTACAAAGGCTGCGGAAAATTAAAAAAACATGCTTGGTGACTTTTTAATTATATATACAAAAGGAAAACAAGATAAATAAATAAAGTAAGGTAATGCATGAGCACTGGAAATGCAGGTTGGTCGCAAAGAAGCGACTATATTTTTAATTAAAATAAGTGTAGCTTCTTAATCTAATGTGAAAATTGGTCAAGCTGATCAATCTCTAACTGCAGCACCCTCTCTCTGCCCTACAGGGTATAACATGTCAACCTTCATAAGACGCTACAGCCGCTACCTGAATGAAAAAGCCATGTCTTACAGACTAGCAGCGGTGGACTTCACAAAAATGAAGAGAGGGTGGGATACTCTTGCTTGTAACACTTTGCCTGTTTTTTTATCCTCTGCTTTACCTGTATAGTAGAAACAGTAAATATATTTTCTATTTTTCCTTAAATGTACATTTATGTTAACAAGTAGTCATTGCAGCCCCAAGTGGCAAATGCATGTCTTGTAAAAACAGTGTGTTCAAAATGGTCTCTATTTTTGTGTCAAGTGGTCTTGTGCCTATGTTTGAGATGAGAGGGCGGGGATACCTAGCAACAGTTTTGTTTGCATATGGGCAGCCAATCAGAAGAGAGTAGGACCTTAAAGAGACAGAGCTAAAAGGGCACAGAGAGTAGATGAACTGAGCCTTTGAGTAATAAAAGCTTAGAGTTGCTATTAGTGATATTCTAGAACAAAAATGTTGAGCAAGAAATTGAACAGCCTTTGATGCTAAAATGCTGTATTATTGTATCATAACTGCAATCTTAAAACATTGTAATTATAAGCTAGTGGTCATAACAGACCAAACAAAGGAAAACAATTACAAGTATTGAACCAACAAAGGATGAGTGTGAGGTTGGTTTAGGACATGCGTGAGGACATTTTTACATTTTTCAGTGGGGAGGTCAGAGTGGGATTACATCAGAGTTAGATGAGGTCAGGCAGGACTTTCAGTGGATTATAGTGTTTGCAGATGATAGTGTGACCTGTAGTGAGAGTAGGGAGGAGTTGGAAGAGAGCCTGGAGAGGTGGAGGTATGCTCCAGAGAGAAGAGGAAGAAGAGGAGGGAACAGTTGTAAAGCTGAAGCTGTAAGGAGTACAGATAGTTAAGGCAAATGAGTTTAAACATCTGGGGCCAACCATCCAAAGCAATGGCTTGTGCACAAAAGAGGCAAAGAGGAGAGAGTGTAGGCAGGGTGGAGTGGGTAGAGATGAGTGTCAGGGTGATTTGTGACAGAAGGATAGCAGGGTGAAAAGGAAGCTGTACAAGACTGTAGTGAGACCTGCTATGGTGTATGGTTTAGAGATACCACTAACAAAAAGACCAGAGGCAGAGATGAAGATGCTCAGATTTTCACTGAGAGTGACCAAAATGGACCAGATCAGAAATGAATACATCAGCGAGACAGCTCAGGACGACCAGTTCGGAGATAAAGTTAGAGAAGCGAGGCAGAGACTGTTTGACACGTGCAAGGGAGGGCTAGTGGATATGTTTGATGCTGAAATGAAGCTGGCCAGGTAAGACAAAAAGAGGAAGACCACAGAGGAGGAAGTTACATACTCTTGATTTTCAGTGCACGTACATCACTTCCTCTACAGGCTTGATGAGTTCTGCGTGTGTTCTCCTGTGTGATTCTTAGGGCTGATGGTGTGATGCGCACCATGAACACAGAGAAGCTGATTAAGACTTTGCCCATCATTCAGAACCAGCTGGACGCACTGCTGGATTTCCAGGTAAACATCTGCCTTAATCGCTCCAAACCCTTTAATGTAAGCAATTGTAGCTGTCACTTCAATATCTCATCTCTCGTTCGTTCCTCCTATCGTCCAGCCAAACTCCAACGAGCTGACGAATGGAGTGATCAACACAGCCTTCATGTTGCTGTTTAAAGACTCCATACGGTTGTTTGCTGCTTATAACGAAGGCGTCATCAACATGTTGGGTACGCACGACACGGCAGATCCAGAGTTCATCTATCTTTAGTTCGTTCTATATTTATGTGGTAATTTTCCTCTGATGTCAAGATCACAAGACTGTGACTCCATCCAACTCCACTTAATCCTTCTTTAGAGAAAATCAATTTTTCCTCCCACTGTCTTCCAGAGTTCAATTAAGGACCACTGTGTAATGATCAACTTCTTTTCTTCCATTAATTATTAAGGCAGTGAGGTGTGAGGGTCTGATAAGAGACCATCAGACTCTATGATTTTATTGTAAGTGGGAGTCTTAATGAAAATTAATTTCATCCTGCATGGACAAGAATTGGACAGGCCTAACAGGGAAAATCAGTACCAGATAGATTTTTAAAAGTTGTTTTTTACAGTATACACTGCTGCAAGTCAAAGTAAATTCTGTTTCTTGAGCTGTTTCTCGTCTTCTGGCACGCAGAGAAATACTTTGACATGAAGAAGAACCAGTGCAAAGAAGCTTTGGAGATCTACAAGACCTTCCTCAACAGGATGACCAAACTGTCCGAGTTTCTCAAAGTGGCGGAGGTAACGTCCGTTTGTCCTGCCGCTCTTCGATGGAGTTAAACACCTGTAAAGACGATGGGAATATCTATTTGGAGCGAATCTCAACGGCCTTCCTTCCTCTCTGATTTCATATAAATATATTAAATGCTCCTTTCTCATTTCGTCCTGTCACTCAGGAGAAATTTAATCTGCAGAAAAGCGCACTTGAACCTGTTGAGATTTGCTCCAGACTTCTGTTACCCCGGGAACTGATTTACGGTCAGTCTTCTCAGACCTAAACTGACCGCAGATCAGCCTCCGGGAGCTTCTTCTCTTTAATCTTCCAAGTCTCTTTTTTGCACTAGATCTTCTCCTGTTTCTGTCCCTCTCTTGCCCTGGCCTAGGGAAGGGTTTACTTCAAGGCAGTCATTAACGCCAGAGTCTTATAGGCTATCAGAGAGACACTCATGTAGAGCTTCCAGTTGAGAGACCCCTCGTGTGCTGCCTGTTCACATGCCTGCACTGCATGCCCAAGCAAGCTCTTTTTCTATCACTATCTCTTTCTCTTGTTCTAATAGCTTAATTTCCACCCTATTTCTTTTTTTTGTTTTGTTAATAAATAGAAGTTTCTTTTATTTTTAAATGGCTGTTACTCAGTTAACAGCTCTTGCTGGGCTTCACAATAAATATAAACAGTTTTATGATCTGTAGACTGCGCAGTATAATCGTGTACATCTTCAAAAGCTGCCTCGCTGCTTGGTTTCGTTCCCATTTGGAAGAAGGTTTGGGATGCAGCCACTTGATCCCAAAGAAAGAGAGAAAAAAAAGGAAAAAGAAAGAAAGACTAACGTTGACTTTAAGGACCCATTCATTTTACCTGTCTAACAAAATGTGTTTGTCTGTTTGTGTGTCATCTGTGCTCCCCCTCCCCTTCTTCTTTCTGTTCAAAGTCAACATTAGTTGAGTGTCTTCCTTTTGGATGTTTCTTATCTTGCAGTCACATGACCTGTTGTCTGCCCTCTGTGCCCTGCCTGTCCAATCAGTCGTTGTGCTCAGCTTTCATTTCCAACCAGATCTCATCGTGTGTGTATTTATAAGTGTGTGTGTACATGTACTGTGTGCGTGTGTGTGTATATATATATACATATATATAGGTGTTTGTATGCGTGTGCATGCGCCCTCCTCCTCTGTTGTCTTTTCTTTGTTTTCCTTTACAGCCACTGCATGAAGTAATGAATGCTTGGGTTTGATTCTTCTTTCTCCCTCCTCCTCTTCCTCTTCTTCCTTCAACACGCCTCTTCCCTTTATTTTTTATTACTATGTGGTCTGTTGGGTTTTTTTTCTTTCTTTTTTTGGTTATTCCCTGATTTATTGTTACATTTGGTTTTATTTTTATTTTGCCTCCCTCCTCCCTCCCCCTATCCCTCCTTCCTTTTTTTGTGACACAGCGAGTTGGGATAGATCAGGGCGACAGCCCCGATCTCACACAGGTCAGTCTACATCTCATCTCAATCAGTCAATCAACCAGTCAGTCAACCAGTGTATTAAATCCGTCAAAGTCAGTCCCATAATGCTTCATTCTAAACGCTCCCGTTCCCTACTCACCCTACAGACCTGCCCACACTGCAGCTGCCCCGTCCTCCTCCTCTCTTCTTCACTCTCCTTAACTCCTTCACTTTGTCTCCTTTTCTGTCTGAATCGAGAATAGAGAGGACACATGCAACTAGCCTGAAAGCAGCATTTTTCCCCCCCTGACAATTTTTAGTCATGTTTTCCTATCTGAATCCTTGCAGAACAAATTTTACTCTAAGGTAAGATTTTTTTTTAAATCAGTTTTTATGCAGCACAGCCACAAAAGTTTTCAGTCTCTCTCTCTCTCTTTTTTCAGATTAATTTTAGATGTCCGTGACTGGGGCATATAATATGTCAGAATTTTTTCTGGCAGTCTTTCAGGCATTTTCCCAGAGTAAATATCGAAGCTTGTCTGTTGACTCAAACGCTTATCATACAAAAAAAAGTCAGCACAACTTTATGAAATAGGCTTTTGTCCATCTAAGCAGTGTTCACATCACTTTCTGAACAGATTATGTCCCTTTGTATTAGCTGTGGGGAGAGCAGCGAATGGTTTTTGTTAAATAGGTTTCTGCAAATATGACTTGGATAGGTGTACATAATGCCATCATAAGTACTGCATACTATGCTATGGTCCTTGAATACAGCTTATCCTTTTCATTGGATTTTAACAATGTGACAAAAAAAACTTAAATGGAAAAAAGTTGTTTTTTCTTTTTCTTTTCTACATTTATGTCGTGTTTGTAGTGCTTATGAAGACCTTATATGCCCTTATTCAACAACATAGTGAACCATGCCTTTACTAAGCTCTAGATATGTGTCTGTTTTAATTTTAAACTTTTAGCATATTCTAGATTTCTCTGAAGAAGGATGCCCAGAATTCGCATTTTACTCTCTTTCCCCCTTAAAATAAGTATATGAGAAATCTTTTCTTTGCCTGTTGTGTTTGCCTTGTGTTCTCTGGTGCTGAAATGTAAAGCTCTGGGTGAAAACTGTGGTATCACATGTGGTCCAAATGAACCCATCCATCCTTTTTGTTTTCCAGTAATGAGTGCAGGCCAGCTGTTCGATGTGTATACCTGGTTTTTTCACCAGATGTTTACATTTGACTGAGTTAACTTCCTTGGCTTCCAGCGGGACACAGTTTTGGTGCTTAGCTCCAGTGATTACTTCCTCAGCCAATCAAACCACTAACACATGAATCTTACTGTGGAATCCACAAGTTAACTCTTAAATTTTGGATAGTGATTTTCTTTCTGTGTATGCGTGTGTAAGTGTGTGTGTTTACGAGAGCATTTGTGCACTGCTGGCCTCTGCATGGGCTCGTTAGATGGTTCACAGACGTGTTTGTTGTGTTTCGACTCTGGAGCCCCGCAGCGATGATGCTCTGCTCTGTCCCGACCTGTCAGTCCTGCTGTGGACTCGCTTGCATGATCCAAAGCTAACATGTGCATGCTGGCCAACCAAACCTGATGAAACCAAATGAAAAAAAAACAAAAAAAACAGAACAAAGAGCTGTCATAGAGTAGATAGTGAATTTGAGGGTGATGTCTAAATTTTGCTGCTGCTTTGTGTGTGTGAGAGAGAGATGAAATGAGAAGTGAGGAGAGGAGGGAAAAGCGAGCTAAATGCCCCAATTTGCCTACTTGCCCATGGTTGTAATCTGCTGAACCCCACCCCCCTCAGGCTCCCAGCTCTCTCCTGGAGGCTCTGGAGCAGCATCTAGCTTCTCTGGAAGGCAGGAAGCTCAAGGACCTCTCCACCGCCAGCAGGTATGATCAGATCACAGACAGGCACCTCAGGCCTGCTGCATCACTCACTTAATGCTACTTTTAAAACTATTATTTCTGCTACAGCTGTTCTTTCCCTTACTGCTACCAGTATTAGCACTACAGCAACCATGGTGTACTGCTGATCTGCCACCATGAATTTTACTACTGCCAGATTTTTACAGTTTCTCTTATAGCAAACATAAAACTTGCATTTTACCTACATGCATCATATGCTGTTGCTTAAATGATACTTACAATCAAATTTTACTCAAAGTTCGTTTCTGATCACTACTTTGAAACATTTCAACCGTGGGTCATGCTGATGGTGCCCAGATAACTAAATGGGTTTTTTATTTTTTAGCTTTACATGGTGTTGTTAAAAAGTATCAAAGAGTAAAGTAAAAAATATCCCCCCAAAAAAGAAAAAGAAATTTAAAGAGACCTGTAAACCCTGTGTGTGTTTGCGGGTGTGTGTCTTACCTTAAGATCCAGCACCTTGTCCAGTGCAGTGTCATCTCTCTCCAGCACGGGGATCTCTCTCAGCCGTATGGAAGACAAGACGGAGGACAACCGACTGCAGCAACACAAGGTGAGTCAAACCTGTCCACATACTGTGGACAGGTTTGCACAGTTCATACATACCACATGCCAGAACTATTGCAGGGATTCAACCACAATATGATTGCCTGTGCTTTTAGGTTCTTTTGTCTTCTATGCTAGTGAAACACTCTGAAATCCGTTCACGTGTGTGAACCATGTAGACCTCGGTGTCTTAAGACTTTCTGCCCTCCACACTGTTGTTAAAGTTGAATAGACAAGTGCATTCATTCTGCAGTACAGTGAAATACGCTGTTTCTCTGTGGTGTACAGAGATGCGCACAGAATAGAAATGAACTCTCAGTCTACATACTGCACTCCTGCAGTGGAGTTTATTCTCAAACAAACCATCCTGGCCTTTCATTCGATAGTAACAATTTAAAGGAAGATTAACCCTTGAAATACACACTCACTGGATGCTTTGTTATTTATATCTAATAAAATTCTCATTAATGAAACTATTAAACTGGGCAATAATATGGCAGCAACTCATTTACATGAGTTAAAGAATGTAGACATGGTCAAGATAACCTGCTGAAGTTCAAACCAAGCATCAGAATGGGGAAGAAAGGTGAGGAGACTTTGCATGTAGCATGGTTGTTAGTGCCAGACGGGCACTTTCCCACACAACCATCTCTAGGGTTACAGAGAAAATATCCAGCAAGATGCAGTTCTCTGGGAGAAAATGCCTCGTTGATGTCAGAAGAGAATGACCAGACTGCTTCAAGCTGATAGGAAGACAACAGTAATTTAAAAAAAAAACACTCGTTACAACCATGGTATGCAGAAGAGCATAACACATCCAGCTTTGAGGACAACCTTAATCGCTTTTGGACAAAAGAAGATTTGATCTGATCTGGTCTCATAAAACCATGGATCCATCCTGCCTATATGGATGGTTCAGGTTGGTGGTGGTGTAAGGATATGGGGGATGTTTTCTTGGCATACCCTTTGATACCACTGGGTATTGTTTAAACACCACAGCCTGCCTGAGTATTTATGACTGCAGTGTACCCATCTTTTGATGGCTGTTCCCACCAGCAACTCTAACTGGCTTCTTGAACATGACAATGAGTTCACTGCACTCAAATGGCCTCCGTAGTAACCAGATCTCAATCCAATAGAGCACCTTTGGTATGTGGTGGAACAAGTAATATCACTAGATGTGCAGCTGACAAATCTGCTACCATGTCAACATAGACAAAATCCTTTGAGGAAAATCGCCAGCACCTTGTTGAATCGATGCTAATAAGGAAGCTCTGAAGGCAAAAACAAAAAAAGAGTCTGACATAGTACTAGCAAAGTGAACCTTGTGTGTATTATACTAACCATAATCATCTACATTGTGTTGATGTATTCTGTCTAGGAGGACGGTCACAAAGTGATCGACATTCAGACACCTAACGTGTCACCCAGCACCCAATCAGTGGGCAGTGCCAACAGCAGTGGAGGGGCCACAGATCTCTTCTCTAACTCACCTATTGTACCCGTCAACAACCAGTGAGTGTATTGTCTGCGCTTATATATAGTTTCTACAAAGAAAAAAAGTGCCTCCTACCTATACTGCTAAAAAGAGTGTTTTTTGTATTAGTTAAATGTCACAAGTCTATTACCTTGATCTTATCCTGATATTTTGTCCAGTTACCCTACGTCTTTAGATGAAAGCCTTTAGCCTTTACATTTTTAGAATAAAGTGAAGAAAAAAACTGTGCTTTCCACTCCATTTTCCTTCCTGCAGTGTGCCAAACCTGACTAGTGAGCTGTTCACCCTGCAGCCTAACTTCACCCCCATCCAGACCACACACACTGTGCCCAACAACAACAACGCCTGGGGAGGTAGGACCACGCACGCACGCGCACACACGCACGCACGCACGCACATGTACACATAATCATGTTAACGTACAATGAAGCATGAGAGTAAATTCCCACTCACTACCTCACACACACACACACACACACCCACACACACACACACACAAACAAGCACACGCTTAAAGCATGTTATGCTTTGACAATGACGGCTAGCTTCTTCATGCTTTTTGACTCATTTCTTCTCTTTTCACGTTACCATGGTTACCTGTGGACGTCAGGTGACTTGCTAAAGCCATCCCCACCCACTCAAATTCACAGTCCTGGAGCCCCGTTGCACTCTGGGAAGATGCTGCCCAATGATTTGGACTCATCCTTAGCCAACCTTGTTGGCAGTGAGTACAAAATGTGCAAATTTTCTCTTCACATTTTCCCTGTTAACCAGTCTTGCTGTGTCTCCCTTTCAACTGATGCTATGTTTATTTTTGTTTTATTTCTTCTCCCAGACCTGCAGTTTGGGGGGACGCCAGCTAAAAAGTGAGTGGGTTTGCCTTACATCAAAAGCCGAACCGCAGGCAGACGACTGCTGTCGGATCTCTCACGCTGTTCAATGATTTTTGCATCCTCTGTGCACCTGTAAATGCACGTGTTAGATCGTGTGTGTTTTTGTGCATCAGGCCAGAGCTCCAGTGGAGTCAGCTGGTAGAGAAGAAGCCGACGGGTGGTAGTGGCTGGCAATCGAAGACCATGTGCACCAGCACCAACTGGACTCACACCACCCATCCCATGGCACCTGCACCCATGCCCGTTCCTCAAATGGTAAAATAAATGCTACAATTACTTTTTAATTGCCTGCAAGAGTTTGTGCTTGTGTCATCAAGGTCCTGTGGTTGCACTTACAGTCCCTCTGACACTTTTTTTTCCCACTTCTGCTGCTTGATTAGACATCTTCTCAAGACAGTATGGGTGTGAAGGTTTCTGCTTTATTAACAGTTTCTCCAGTCTCCACTTAGTATGGTTGGTTAATTTGGGATTAAAATATAATTTCACATATAAATTTCTGTAAACCAAAGCTAGCTATAAGTGGATGAGGGATCCTAGGTGAATTTCTAAATGGATGGGTTTGCTCCAGCGCGATGGCCAAGAAACTGAAAAGGTTTCTGGCTTCCATGCTGTTTAGTCAGTTGCTTTATCACTCATTAGTGTTTCCCTACTGGCCGGTAGACTTTACAATGTGATAAGGTAATGAAAACAAAACAGATCTTTCTAGGCGCCTCTGAGTTTTTAAAATTGGAACCCCAAAGCCTCAGCTTTTTTAAGATAATGATAAAAACTGACATTGCGTGCAGTTGGATTTTTCTCCCAAAAGTCTTTATAGATGTCTAATAATTGTGGTCATGTGAAAGAGACCAAGTGACCACTGAGAAGATTGGCAGTGAGGCTGTATCCAGCTCTTTCAATGCATCAGTACTTTTGAAGGAGCTCCCAAATGTGTCTGTGCCTTTTGTGCTCCATGCTAATTATCTACACGTCTCTTCAATTCAGTCTGGTTTCATCCTTTTAATTTTGGACTGATTGACCTCTCAACTCAAACTGCTCATTTTCTCGGCAAATGGTTTGGAAAGATGGTGGCACGCCTTGAATGGAAAGTAGATGATTTTAACATGAGGAAAGTGCAAAAAATTCCGCTTTATCTTCTCTGCCTGTTTGGAGAAAGAGAGCGGGCTGTGATTGTGGTATGCGGAACTATTTTAGAGGTCTTTAACTGTTTTTCTTTTCTCTCTTTCCTTTAACTCGACAGAATGGGATGATCTATACTGGCTATGTAAGTTTCTTCAGCCCCCTTTCCTTCGCTCCTCGTTTTGTCCACGACATCCTCCAGAACTGCACTGCTTTGCTTTCTTAATCATTTTCCTTATTGTATTGTCTTAGAACTGTCCTTTTATCCCTTGTGATTCCATTTTGTTAAACGTTAAAGCTGATTTTGTTTCCCAAGATCTTGTAAAAGCTGAATAAATGGGAATATTTATTTGGCATAAAAAAACAAAAAATGACTTTCTTTGAGGTACATCTTTGACAGATTAGAAATTAATTGCCCTAACAGAATCAGGGTTCATTTTAATTTATTTCTTTTGGTCACTATTAAAAAGTATTGTGCATTACGCCCCTCCCTGTTTTTCTGTACAGGCTCCAGCACCAGTGGCTTTTCCTATGACGACACCCCAAGTGCCTGTGTATGGAATGGTAAAGAACAACTTCCAGTCTTATTGTGGTCTTACAGTCAGAGATTTTTAATTTATCCAATAAATACTGTTTCTTTTTATTGTTTTGTCTCGGTTCACGTTGCTCTGTTTACTCCCCACCTCTTTCGCTCCCTCATACTCTTCTCCTTCCCTGCCTGCTCTCACCTGTGCTCTGAGAAGCTCCCTCCTCAGATGAATCATCAGATGGGGGGCGTTCCCATGATGCCCCCACAGCATGTCATGTATAACCAGCCTGTCCTGAGACCCACCAATCCTTTTGGACCCATCCCAGGAACACAGGTAACATCAGGCCTCACAAAAACAAGCAGAAATGTTAATGAACATGCCAGAGAGCGTGGGGACAAGAGCATAGCATATGGGCACTAATGGGATCATCTCAAGTAATGCAATGGTAGTACGCAGTTGTGCTGCACAAAGACACAAGTTTAGTAGTTTTGCTTCTGTACATCACCACAGTGGATTTTAAATCAACCAATCATGATGTGATTGAAGTGCAGCTTTAATTCAAGGGGTTTAACAGAAAAATTTGACAAACTTTTTTAGGAATTACAGCAATTTTTATAGATATTCTCACATTTTCAGAGGCTTCGCATTAATTGGACAGTTTACTGTTTCATGACTGGTTATGCCTACTTCATTGTTCTTGGACAAGCTTTGAAGACACAATATCTGAAGTGTTGATTTTTCACTGCACTTTAAATATGAGGCCCAAGGACATGTCAGTGCAAGTGAGGGACATCATCATTAGGCGTAAACCCCCCCCCCCACACACACACACACCCACACCCAAAAAATAAAAATAAAGCAATCAGAGAGACTGCAAAAACCTGGTACATTATTAAAAACCATGAATTCACCAGCTTAGCAACAACAAAACACCTGAAAGAACATTGAAGATTAGTAAATAGAATTATAGACATAATTATAATGATTATAATCATATCCATGGTTAAGAAAAACAACTTCAGAATCTAAATGTGTTAACAACACTTAGGTGTTGGACATAGGTGCATCACTGTCAAGGTCTATAATCAAGCGATGGCTTCATGAATGGAAATATAGAGTTTTTGCAAAAAGGTGCAAACCACTGGTTACACTCAAAAACAGGAAGGCCACATTAGACTGTCAGAAAAAGAGCCTGCACAGTTATGAAAGAAATATTTCGACAGGTGAAACCGAGATGAACTGGCTACCAATGGAATCAGGTCACTAGTGTTTAGTGATGATGTAACTGCAGATAGAAGTAGTAGCATGAATTCTAAAGTGCACATAGCTATACTTTCTCTATACTCTCTCAGATTGCAGATCTGACTTCCCAGTGCAAATGATCCATAGCATACTGCAAGAGCCACCCAAGAGTTTCTCAATGCAAAGAAATGGAAAATTCCTCAACAGTGAAGTCAGTCACCAATGAAGTATATCCTATATATACACAGCATCCCAGCTGTTTTGTGGCTACATCGATGTAGTTAAACGAGCAGGCTGGGGCCGCTGGTTAGCTTGGCATAAAGTCTAGAAATGTAGGGGAACAGCAAATCAGACTCCAAATTATCCAGCAAGTAATGCCCCCACAATCCCACAACTTGGCATCAAATAAGAGAGAAAAGTGATTTTCTTTAGGGTTATTGGTGTGCTGTTTTTTTTTTTCTTTGTTTGTATTTTTTTTTTACTTTTGTTTCTGCTCTTAATGCTAAGGTAAGCTATCCAACTTCTGTTCACATGCAAATCACATGTCAGAAAATAAGTGCAGTTGTCAAGCTGTGCATTCCTTTGTAAACCATAAATCAAACATGCAGCTTGTCTGGGTGCTTTTTTTTGTATTTTTCTTTCTCCTTACACTTGACCAATTACAGATAATCTGACACCACGCAGAGCAATTTTGAAAGCAGTCACAATACAGTAGGGGAAAAAACTGCCTTGTTGAAGCAGCAGCAGCAATGCTATTACAAACATGACCAATAAAAAAACTAAATGTTTAGTAGGTAATAAGGAGGGTGTGTGGATGGAGAAACTGCCCAAACTAAATCATCTGCAAATATTGGACAGCTCTAACATTTATGGTTTTCAGTGCGTAGCTTCTGAGAAGCAGATTATTGAAGCAGAAACAGATAAAGGAGAAAACTGGGAAGTAATAGGAGCTATTTAAATGATTTCAGCACATTAACGGGCTGCACTGCACATCTTAAACCAATGTGTACCAGCACAGAAACAACACGGGCAGAATATTACTTTGGTACAAACACTGAATCTGTGCCTCTTCAAGTCCTCGGGAATAACAGAGGCCACTCGTTCATAGCTGTTTCTCTAGGGGTGATTAGCAATGTTCAAGTAGTGGCTCCATCAAGAATCTCAATGATGAGTCATGTTGTCAGGTAATTTAAAAATTGACCAGGAAGTGTGAAAAAAAAAAAAAAAAGTTCACTGCGAGCAATCATCAGCTGCAAAGGTTACAAGACTCACAGGAGCACAAACGATCAAGTATATTTTGACCAATTATTCAAAACATAACAGAGTAATATAATTGTTTACTGAACAATCACCGCTCCGAGGTGCTGTTTTCTTGGCACTGCGGCAGCTAATACGCTTGTCAATAGATGCCTGAACACTTGATGAGCTGTTTTGTTGAACTAAATTACTCTTGCATGTCTCTCACCCCCCCACCCCCCCGTCCTCTGCAGATGCACTTCATGTAGGGGATGATGTTGTAACCATGGCAGCAAAGCTGGGAGAGAGAAGGCGAGAGGAAAGAGACAGAGAGAAAGAGTCGGCAGCGAACGCAAATCCAGAACCAAAATCCAGCGCAGGGGAAAGAAAGAAGAGGGCAGAGAGGAAGAAAAAGGGGAGGGGAGGGGAGAGGACGAAGGAGAGAGGAGGACCAGAGGATGGATAGAAGATGAAACGCTGATGTCAGTTTCCATGTCACCTGACCCTCTAATCTCCTCTCCTCTCTCCGTGTGGCTACTGATCTCTCTGTCTTTGAATCTATAGTGCTGGGGCACCAGAGGCTCTGCATTAGTCCCATTCATCCTCTGCTTGATTTGCCAGTTCAAATGGCAATTACGACCTGTGATGACACTATGAGGACTGACAGCTCGTTGGAAGTGCAGAAGCTCTTTTGCCATTTCCCCCCCGCCCCTCACCCCATCATACTGATAATTTCCTGTATAAAGGCTTACCCGCATCTCTCTCCATCCCTCAGCTGAATCAAACTTGGAGGACACGCGTCTCTTTCTCTGATTGGATCGTTTGCTGGCACTTTACTCTATGTGACCTTTGCCAAGGGTGTATTTCTGTGTAGGTGATTTTTAGCATCTTGTTCCGATTGGTTCCCGGTAACGTGTCATCCATCCATCACCTGATGTCAGAAGTTATTGATTTGAATGCGTGCGTGTGTGTTCGTGTGTCTGCGCGTGCGTGCGTGTGTTCCTTTTTCTACATTTCAGCGTGCTGCATCCACGCATCCATTTGAGTCTTTTTATGAGCTCCATTTGTTCTTAATTGCCAATTTCACAGAGAGAATCGGGCGTAAAACAATTGGCACGCTTGTGTGATTGTGGATGGACGTGGAGCTGTGTAGGGTGTGCTACAGCTTGTGTTTCTCTTTTGGTACCTGATGTCATTAATGTGTTGCCAGGTACCAACATGTTACTGCACTGGAATTAACTGATGAAAGCACTGAGCCAGACCCAGGCATCACATTTGGATGTAAACAAACCTCCGCTACTTGGGGACGTGATGTACACACTGTGTTTCGTTTTGTTTTTTGGGGGTTTTTGCCCTCTTCTACAGGCGTGCAATATCATGCAATCTCATTATACACCCATTTGTAGCCCGGTTAGAAGCCTTTTTCTGCTGTAGTGTCAGAGTTCCTGTATGTCCACATGAGATTTCTGTACAGAATACTGTGGATTTTTTTTCTCGTTTTCTAAGCTGTTCTGTTAACAACTGAACTGCTCTAAAAGTTGTGAAAAATGCACTGAGAGCCACACAGGAGGTGAGTTGACATTAGGTGAATTTCAATCTAGCAATCAGTAATGGTCGAACTCCCAGCTGTATGATATCCTCCCTGTCCTGAGCATTTGTCCTGTCCAAAATTAGTCTCCTGTCAAGTCCTTATCACCCCCACCCTACCCACCCCAAAAAATAATAAAATTTAAAAAAAAAAAATGGATGAGGGTAGAAGTCTCACCTCCACTGGGAGGATTTAAAGAGAGCCACTGAGAAGCGAGTTATTAATGTAGAGTGGAACGTTTATGGACAGGACAGCTAAAGGTCAGTCTGGAGCGTCAAGTGAACGACAGCAGTGGAAAGCAGCTGAGGGTAATGTCTGTCGATCACGGCCCGAGCAAAGCCCGCAGCGACGGCGCGCAGATTAATTCGGACAGCCAGAGACAGGGAGGCTCTAATGAGACATTAAATGTTAATGTGGATTTTCTAGGAGATCCAAGGTCGAGTTAGACTCACAGTCAGATGATATATATAAAAATATATATAGCACAAACCTTCAAAGAGGGGACAATGCTCTGCTGCACAAAAACCTAAAATCATTGCTGGGATGTACAGTCGAAAGGGGCAATAATCAATTGGGTATGAAGTCGTTTTTTTTATTGGTTGTGTCCGTTCTATGTACATGTACTGTATGTGTGTTTGTGTGCACATGCCTTCCCATAGAGATAAACAGGGTCATGTTCCTCGGTTAGAGGTTACACATCTCTATCGAGCTGGTAGCTTGTACTAACTTAGCAATGAGTGTTATTGTGACCGTGTCTGTAAAACATCACATCATTTTAAGGTGGCTCTAGGTTCACTCATCTGCTGCAAAACGCAAAAAACGGGGGGGAAAAAGAAACCCTCGAGTCATCAGATGTGGAATCTGTCAAAGTGAGTCTGAAGCAAACTTCTCCAAAGAGCTGGAAGTGCACAGGCTGGTGATTTCTAACAACAACAAAAAAAGAATCGCAACTGTAACTGCTGGCTATGTAAAAACCAGTCCCACCGCAGCTACAACTCTACTACCAGCAGAGAGAGATTTGTGCTAGGAATCACCGGGCAGGCAGATGTTCTCTTCGAGGTTTCACTTTTGAATGAACATAAATGTAAGAGGTCAGCTGAGATTTGGGTATTTCCTTCGGGAAAATGTCACGCCATTACTCCTTGTTGCAGTTATTTGTCGTTCTCCGTCAGATGAATGAGCTTTTCATTGTGCACTTCACTCCCACCAACAGAGCTCGATCCATCCTGGGCCAACCTCTGACTGTTACTGTGTCCTCTGTATATAGGTAATGCTGTTCATGTGTTTTTAGACGTGCTCTCTCTCTCTGTAAAGTGATCGAAGCCCCATTGGATGACGTACTGTACGTGGGACAATTTATTGCTGTATCTGTGTTTGAATGGTTGTACTTTGAAGGTGTCATCATCCAGGGATGGGCGGGGTGGGTTAGGGTTGATGTTTGTGATGTTTGTGTCCATCTCGAGGAGTAAGGGTGGGGTCGGGAGGGATGGGGTTAATGGGGGTAAACTATCACAACTGGTCTATACCAAGAGTGTCTTCATCAAGGAAGTGGACAGGACAGGGTCTGTCCTCTTCAAAACAGGAACATTTTTTGCACCAAAGTCATCATCAAAGCGCAGCTTCTTCTTATTCAAAGTCACTACGGATGGATGATATCAGAACTCAAAGGAATTTTTTGTTCTTTTATTTTTAGAGACAAAGAAACTGTCTTTTTTTTGCATGATTAAGTGTCGTCTTTTTATTGGCTTGTGTGCCCGGTAAAAGCATGACCATTGTGTGAACTCTCACTTACCAGTGTGTTTGGAAAACGTTAAGGAAATTTCTCCATGAGATTTTTTACTTACCTCTTGACATGAACACTCATTGACATTCATAAATCAACTGTTTTACAATGTAGGGGTCCGTAACTGTTTGAAGGCTGCCTCGCATGCAGAAATGCAACTTGCAAGTAACCCATCAAACTTCAAACACAGTTACCATATCTGCATCTCTGTAAAACATCATGGATGTCAATGTCGATTATCACCTAGCTAGCTAGACATTGCAGTCTTGTAAAATCGCTCTTTATTAAAGCGTTGCTATTTTCAATACGTGTGTTTGAATGCTTGCTCCTTTTTCATACTATGCCAGCAGCATCATGAGAGGTCGTGATTGAAAGTCTAAGTACTGTAATACGTGTTTGGTCTGGTCCACATCGTGTGGTGTTCTTTATGTGTTTGCCCAGTCTTGTCCTGTCTGTTGTCATAAACTAGACTTATCAGTTCTTAGTCACACCCTAAAGCACAGACCGGTTTCCTCTTAAGCCAGTCTTAAGTCCATGAGATGCTTTCAAGTGTGTTTTGAACAATTTTGGAAAACTAGGACCAGAAATGTACAGATGTGGGGGTTGGGATTTGAGATCAATGGCATCATTTCCAGCCCAACTGTGTTAGTGCAGATGGGTAAATTAAGAATCTGTAGCATTACCCACATTTCTTGGTCATGTCTCTTTTTTTCCCCCTTCTAAGAATAGTTTATTAATATTATATTCTTCCTCACATTCCCTCTACCTCGCTATGGTAGATTAAGGGACACAGCATGAAGCCTTTGAGGCAAACTAATTGTAGTATTTTATCTGTGGTGGGACTTTCTAAAGCCCAATGAAATAAGGTTTGAAAGGCAAAGCTTTAGGAGAAAATTATTTGCTGTCACATCTTACCTTTCCATACAATACAATAAAAAGAAGAACCTCCACTTTCAGTGTACACATTTACCTACACTCTAATGGTGCACAATGGATGTGGAAGGTTAACAATGTTTCAAAAGTGGATGCTTATATTAAACATGGGTTTCATAAAAATGAAGTGAGTGGCCAAGTCCCCCCACCTCTCTTAGATTGGAATAGTCACACAGACAATATCCATGCAAATTGCAAGAAAATTCATTTTTTTCTGAAACTGGAATGTTTATTGAACCTTCTGACAATTTTTTAAAAATCAATTTGCATTTGAGTTGGTATAATTTCTACTATGTCCATAATTTCTGTCCAATTTATTGCGCCATTTCATTCAGATTTTTCAGGAAAAAAAACAAAACAAAACACACTGAATCAAAAGTCACAAAAACCCATGTATCGAATAGGCATTATAGGGTTAATCTGGTCATCGCAGGAATAGCGTACCAAATTGCTGTTCAAACCATCTGTTTGGAAAGGACAGCTTTAAAAGGAAATGAGCTAAAAAGGTTTGTTTTAGACACAGGATGGACTGAGAGGCTTGAACTGAACTGCGAATTGTGCTAAGCTACGAATGAATATACAGAAATGAAAAATAAACACCATAGGTCACCTTTAAAGAGTATGTTTAACAATGGCCATTGCCCAGAATGGAAAATTCCCCAATTAAATTATTTACTGACTGCACACTCAACAGGAAACAAGTGTTTGTATTCATTAGTGAAGCTACTTCATAAACTAATCTGGCTGATGGAGGCATTTGTTACCAGAGTAGAAACTGCTGCATATCCATACCATTATTCCAATGAATGGTGCATGATGTCTCTGCAGTTTCACCTTCACTGTTCCACCTTTGCCCACTTACGTACACAGGCCTACTCCTCATGTTACCTCAGTATATTTGTGTATACTGCTTTCACTACACCCATGCAGTACTGTAGTGTCCATTTGTAAACTTAATTGCTGTTGAGGGCATGAAACTCAGTGAGTATCCATGAAAAGGTCTTGTTTGCAGGTGGAAGTCCGATACCTTCAACTACTTCTTTTGTATATTAAAAACGACTCAATTATCAGGTTTGGATTGTTATCAGAGTATTGGTTTTTATTTGAAAAAGCATAGATTGATGTTTTTGGAAAAAAACTGAATAAAATGTCATCTGATGCTGAGCCCTGAAAGTTTAAATGGCAAGACTCGACAAGCTTTCTGCATCTTCAAATATTCACACAGAGATTGTTTCATTCGGTTGAAATTCATTTTATTGATAATTAAACATTTGAAAGAACATAGGACAAAATGTAATTTAAAACAACATGGTCGCATCCGTGTTCATCGTCATTCATACAAGTTGAATGCGGCATCAAAAATCGTTTTCAGACGGGGGGGGAGTCGAGCGTTGAACCAGCAACTGATCCTGAGCCAGGTTATTCAACTCTGAAGTGGAGGCCCTACCACTGTGCTCTTACGCAAGGCACTTAACCCCCGAAGAGGCCGCAGGGGCGCTTTTAGAAAAACTAAGACAACCCATCGATCTAAATGTCCCCGACTCTGGCTGTGGTGCTCTTCGGTGATAGGCTGAAACAGGACGTACTTACAACAACATGCCTGCTGCAGAGTGTGTTCAGATTTAGACTAAAGGTGGCACAGATGTCCTTAAAAACTTGTGTGAGAGTGGTCACATTAGGAGCAGGAATGTATGAGCAGAGAAAACTTGTTGAGGGGAGGAGGGAGGGGAAATGTAAGGATTTGAATAGGAAAATAAAAAAAATTTAAAAAAAAAAAAAAAAAACAGAAAAGAAAAGAAAAAAAATCTCCCATTAAAAAGGAAAAACAAAAAAAACCCCAAAACACCAAACAAACATTAATGAGAAAAAAGATGGGTGAGTCGTTTCAAAAAATAAAAATAAAAAAATTCCAAAATCCAGACAAATCTGAATCCCTGAAGGCAAGTGAGGAGTAAGAAGTATGGACACAGGAGCATCTGTACGGCGTGTGTGTGCTGGTGAGTGTGTAGGCATGTTTCGGGGAGGGGTCTGAGTGTGTGGTCTGAGTGTTTACCTTAGTGGGGAGACCCCCCATCGTCCACAGCAGTTTCAGGCCTAACGCTGCTTTTTTCCCCCATTCCACGCTACAGCTGCGTGTGCCGTACGTCCAGGGCAAGGGCTCAGTTTGGCTCCCTCCCACTCTAGCTGCAATAATCAGCAAGAGGAAGAAGGTGGCTGGAGCAGCAGCAACAACAAGGCAAGCAACTAACAGTTCACATGGAGAAGGTGGAATAATGTGGAAATGTAGAGAGGCTATGTGTCACTGAAAATTAATCGCAGCACTATCAGTTCACGTGCTGAATGAGAAGTAATGCGAGTAGCTAATGTGTGGTACAATCACATCGGAGCAACTATTGAGAGTCATGAAATGCAAGAAGAATCAGGTGTGCATTAGTATTATTTGCACTGCATCGCACGTGTTGTCTGTTATAAATTATATGAACTAACCCAGTTATAAGGTGAAAGTTGTCTTGGTGTGATTTGGATGCTGAGAAAGCCCGTGTGTGCTTCTGGTGAGATCAGAAGAGAAAAGGAAAGGTCTTCGTGCCTTCTCACTTCTGCCCGGGAAAAAAATCAGCGGCCTCTACAAAATCCAAAACGACTTTCGCATCACCAGCAGCACTGAGAACATCACCTGAAGTCTGCTCGGCTTAAAACCCTTCGATACACGCACAGTTGCTTTCTCTTTTTACTTCACTCGCCAATGCCACTACAACTCACCATCACTCACTACATGCTAAATGCACAACTGTAATCCCTCCCTGCCATACAAACCGGCTCCCTCTTTTTACGAGTCTGGTACAACTGAACTGTCGAACTACACCGGGTCTCCAACTGTTTAGAAAGAAATACAATCACTATGTTTTTATTAACAGTCAATATTCCTACCAAATGTTGGTTGGCATCTTTTTAAATATTTACATTTGTACCAAATTGTAGATTTTCTCTGTCTAAATCACCACATCTATCCGTGAGACCAAAGGTATGACAGCAGCTGATGAGACTCCCAACAAAATGGAAACTAATGGAAGATGTTAAAAAAAACAAAAAAATAAAAAGGAGGAAAGAAAAATTAAAAGTTGAATTTTAATTGCTCAAATTCTATTAGCTCCATTGGCCATGCATCGCTTGCTGACATTCCTCCTGGCTCTTATAAATTCACATATATACAAAACCAACAAAAAAACCCCAAAACTATTGAACAACTGAATGTTGCTTATAATCAGAGAAAGATGTGGATGCACTGAACACAAAACAGAGAGAAAGAACTAAGTGTGAATAACTACTAAATTACGTGAAGACTCTGTTCTGACGTTTAAAGGCAAAACCGACCTTTAAAGCAAAAACTGACAGGACATATTCAGTTCCTGAGGTTGGAACATATTTTTTGTTTGCACAGACCTCAAGATTTACAGAAAGCCAAGAGGGGAAGAAAAGTAAGGTAAATTATAATCATCTACCTCAACTGAAATCATGCACTCTTGTGGGTCTACTCTGCTTTAATCGATACTGCCCAAAATAGCAAAACTATGAAACATCAAGCAGGTTATTCACACACTGCTTATATCCATCAAAAACCAGTCCAACTCTTGTATGTTAGGAGGATGGTCTAGAAATTTACCTCAAAGTCACTCCTCTCACCCTGCAAACGAGTTAGCTCAGGAAATGTTTTCATGTGAACAGCCCCCATTCTTTTATTTTTTTAAGACTACACCGTCAGCTAAAACCCCTTTCAGACACAGCAATCTCACTAGGTCTACCTAGTAAGACTTGCATATTTCTTTCAATATGGTGCATGTCTGGATGCATGCTGTCACATGCGCGTCAAAAACAATAATCAAGTGTATGTGTTTGCTTTATTCAGTCCAGAAGACAGGATGTCGTCTCTGAGCTTGTGTGGGAGAAGCAGCTCAGTCGGCAGCCCACACACTCAAAATCAGAGAAACCCTGCTGGTACTGACAATGAAGGAGAGAACAAATGTTCTCAAGTGAAACTACATCTACAGAGTGATGCTTACAATGCCCAATGACACCAGTGAGATAGGTCTTTTGGATATATTGAAAGCTGTTTGTGTGCCTGAACGAAGCCGTGAGAAGAATTCATGTAAAATCCAAGTGCTGTCAATCTACAAGACTGATGTTTTCTATCCCATGTCTGAAAGGGGCTTAAGTGAAACCGGCCTGATACATTATTTGAGATGCCATCTGGTCAATTTAACAACACATTTTCAATCTGTACGGGATCAAGTTTCCTCAGTAAATGAAACAATCAATTTGATTAACCACTCAAACTTCCTTTTACCTCAGCTCTGCTTTCCATCTTCAAACACCATATTACATGTAGAGGTTGCGCGTCTGATCAAAACAGGTTTATTGTTACAAAAGCATCGCTACAAATGACTTCAGACTAAGCCTCGTTACATACTCTACAAAAGCCACAACAAATATGCAAGCACAACTGTTTGTACTTTGTTATTGTTGGAGATGTGCTGAGTCAACTTTGTGTTCTTCATAGCAGACTGCAGTTTGAGGTGCTGTCTAACTGAACAACATTATACAAAGAGATGTTTCTTCAACACCCTGACAGATATATAAAGGGGACAAAATTATAGAAACAATTAGTATAAAGCAATACAGCTCAACAGCACATTAAATTGCAGCCAACCCAAAGTTGGCCGTCATGAATGAACATCATGGGCCTGTCGAGAAATTAGTGTTTTATAAAAACAATAACAAAGCCATACAGTCCCAGTTGGACAGGATATGTTTCCATGGATAAAACCGGTTTATAATTTACTTATCTGTACTTTGTATTTTTGTCTGCAATATACGATGATGTAAAGAGTTGCCAGACTGCACATTTCATGCAGCAACAATCTTTTATGTAGAGTACATAAAAGGGCTTCGCCTGACACCGAACAGAAAGCTCTTCTGAAGTGACAAAAACCCACCTTCTGAGTCCGACCTTATTTGAGGCAAAATTTAAGCTTCAACATTCAACAAGGAACCAGCTGTGCCTCTATATCACATCTAACAGGAACTATAAATGCTTAACAGCACTCCAGTATCAGCTGCCTCCCTCATCTCCACTACTCCAGAGACCTTGCTAGCTCATAATCATCCACTTAACTGAGTAATCATCCATTGAGAGACTAGTTGGTCAAGATGGAGAAACAGGGGAGAATCACAACCTTGCCCACTCTCTTGTTTTTCGCCTTTAAACTGTCCATTATGTATGCTCGCCCACGTACACACACAAACACATACACGCGCACACACACACACAATCACACATCTGCCATGTGTAAGGAGCGTGTGGGAGGGGGGTGGGACTATCGATAAGGGGGTTCTGGCGTGTGGTAAGGGTAATCGTGGCGCGGGGGCATGGGTTGCCCGTGTGCGGGTGTCTGCTCATACGGTGTGGAGGTGGAGTAGCTTCCCGCTCCGTAAGCTCCCGATGAATCATATGCTCCCGGTGTCCCGTAGCCTCCAGATGTGTCATAGCCCGCTGAGGCGTCGTAGCTTCCAGACGAGGCATCGTAGCTCCCGGATGAAGCGTCGTAGCTCCCCGATGAGGCGTCATAACTTCCCGAAGTGTCGTACGTTCCTGGTGCTGCATAGGAATCCGATGCGGCATATGTCGGGAGTGCTGTATATGTCCCTGGTGGTGCAGGGGTTGTGGTGGAAGCAGGTGCCTGTGTGGTTGCCGGTGGAGGCGGAGGTGGTGGTGGAGGATTGGTGTAGGCATACTGGAGGTACTGGTACTGTTGCTGGTACTGTTGATACTGTTGGTACTGATGCATTTGTTGGTAGTATTCTGTATATGACCTTGAGTCAAAATTAGAGTTGAAGAAAAGGTAAGAAATAAGCAGGAAAAAAAGGCACACAAATCTCAATAATATGACCATGTTATATTATCATAAACTGGTTTAAGCTTAATTTTCTTCTATTACTATCTGCTGTTTAAATGTTATCTGTACCTCGCAACAGGATCCGCTCCTTCAGGAGTTGTGGTGGTGGCAGCGACAGGGTCTTCAGGTGCTCCAGGTGGTGTTGGAAGCAGGGCACGTCGTTTGGGGCGTATCTGAGCAAATGAACCCGGAACAGGGTCAGGGAGGAGAGGAGCTCGATTTCCTCGTATTGGGCTGCGGTCCCGCTCATTATCTGAAGGTGCTGCCTTTCTCCCTGCTTGCTGCTCTGCCAGAACCTTGAATCATTAAAAAAAAAAAAAAAAACAGATAAGATGACCGTTTCTGAAACACAATAATAGACACACAAGCACACAAGACATTTTTACTCCAAAGTTAACAGACCTTCTGTCCCTCCTGAAAGAACTTGGCTCTCGCTGCTTCGAAAAGTGTTGTTGGATCTGGTACAGTCTGGGGCTCCACCTCTTCCTCAACTGCGGCCGCTGCAGAATTGTGATTTGCCAGCTCATGAAACACCTGGTCAGCTACAGATCCATACACTTGGCTGGCAAGAGCTCCATATATGACTCCATCTGCACCTTTAGAACTGGTGATCCCTTTCAGAGCAGCATAGGTGGGGTCAAAGGATGTGGTGTTGTAGAAAGAGTTATGGACACTTTGTTGAACCTGCAACAAAAGAAAATTCTTAAATCTAGTCCGTCTAAACTCTATGGTGCAATATAGGGAGTTCAAATTAAAGTTCATAAAAGGCTTGACTAAAAATAAAGTTTCCTAAAAAGTTGTGATATTCATTACTTTGAAAAACAAAGAGCAGAAGGCTTTCAAATGGCAGGGGACATCCTGGTGGGGAATATGCTTACTTGTATGGGTAATCCAGCTGCAGCAGCTGCAGCTGCAGCAAGCACAGCTGCTTGACTCTGATGATGCTCTAGTGACGGAGGCGGTCGTGGAAGAAGACCCTCTCTGCCACCTGCTGAAAACATGATTACAACATAAGCTGCATTTCATTTCTTGGAAAACAAATTGCCCTTTCATCATCACCTGCTGTTACAGCACCTGTGGGGTTAGCTGAATTTCCGGCTGTCATAATCTGGTTTATCAGAGGTTGGGCTTTGGACAGCTCTACAGCCAACTGACGCCCCTTGAACATGGTCCCATTGAGTGCCTCAATAGCCGCCAAGGCTTCCTCCTTCCTCTCCATATGCACGAATGCATAGCCGACATTTGAGCATAACCTTGCTGTAGTTTACAGGAAAGAGAAAGGTCAACATTAGTCTGAGGCTGATTTTTACAATAAAATGTGTGCATCCCATATTTTATGTCACATCAACTTGAAAGATTGGACCACGATGCAAACCAGAAAAGTCACTTGCTTAGAGTTTAAAGTCCCCAAATCCGTTCTTATTCAAACCAGCTCAAGTTAATTAAATCCTGATGCAAATTTCTCTCACACACAATCTTTACAGATTACAAGGCTTTATACGTTACCTTTGACTTTATCACAGTCTAAAACTCTTCCGAAGGTTGAGAACAGCCCATGCAAGTCATCTGCTGAACATGTAGCACTGAGGTTCCCCACAAACACTTTAGTGGAGTTGGGTGGGCGTGCTCGTGACTCTTCGACTACCAGGGGTCTGCCTCGGTACTCTTTGCCATCAAGATGTCGTATCGCCCTGTTAACGTAAGAACAGCTAAATCATAAACACATTCAAAACCACAGATGAGACTATCAGTAATAATATTTAACTGCAATATACGGTCACTGCCTACTTCCCTAAGCACACCTATTCAAAGGCTCATTAATGCAAATATCCAATCAGCTAGTCACATGGCAACAACTCAATGCATTTACATATGTAGTCTTGGTGAAAACTACCTGCTGAGGTTCAAACTGAGCATCAGAATGAGTAAGAACGGCAATTTCACTTTGAATATGGAACACCAGTTTCCTGCTATCCAAGACCAGGAAACTGGTGCTACAATTTGCACAGGCTCGCCAAAATTGGACAATAGAAGACTGGACAAAAACTGCCTGGTCTCATGATTGAGTCAACATTCATATGGTAAATATTTATTCTGAATGTGAGATCTTGACCCAAAATAGCACCTTTGGGATGTGCTGGAAGAGCAGACTCACATTATAGGTGTGCAGGCAGGACAAATCTGCAGTGACCAGATGATTTCACATCAATATGAACCAAAATCTTTGATGAGACCCTGTTGAATCTATGCCATGAAGAATTAATGAGTTCTTTATGGAAGAGATCAAATACCAGCAGAACAAATACTGCTGCAGCCTTTCCTTGTTTTACTAACTGCACTTTAATAGGAAGTAAACAGCTACTGTAATTAGTCAGACCACAACAGTGTTTGGTGAGAGAACGGTCCTGTTCCTGTTTTCTTTTTTTTACCCCCAGTAGCTTAAAGTTTTTCAGATACTGCAGCCTGTTTCTTCTTTCATACCTTTATAAACTTTGTTAATTTTATTGTTTGACCTAGGTCTTCCAATTTCTAATAATAATGAAAGAGACAATTCTTGTATCTGAACTGTTTGTCTCCACGCAGACATTTTTTTAAGGTGTCTGCAAACTGTAAACTATTGCATGTGTTTTAGGCTTCTACTGTATTAGACTAGTATTAAGCAGGAAAGTGAAGCTAAGCAAATGGTCAAATTAAGCTGCTATGCATAGATCTTGGGATTTATAATTAGTCATTACTTTTAAACAGTCAAAACACTGGAAAGGTCAAATATATGTATATACTTGTTACTTTTAACCTTTAATTTATATTGTATAACTCATTGATATGAATGTTGTACTGTAACAAATATGTAGCTCCCAGAGAGGACTCATTTCTGTGTAGTTGTTTTAACACTATAACAAAAACATCATTTATTACAATGCAGATAGTGCTTACCAACTGTATCATTTAAGAGGTTCAGAATATGTACTACAATACCAAAAAAATCAAACTGTGAGAGAGAATGACATGTAGACTAAATCTGACTAAACTCTCAAACATTAAAACTAAAGACATTTCAACTTGTTTCAATTTATTTAACTAAAGTCTAGTTTATGACATGTTTTTTTAAAAACGTTTAGTTTTACTTAAGTATAATAACCTTGATGATAAAATAAATGAACGTTTCTGGTTTTGGAATAGATAGATTCTATCTATCATATGATGTTCCTAACTCACAATAGGATTTTGAAGGCCACTATGCACATTAGTGCAACTGGTCAGAACAAAGTTAAGTAAAGAGACACAGAGCAATGTACGGCAGATGTCTGTGCAATACTCTATTTAAGAGTCTGCTGATAAGCCATAATTATTTTGGGGGTTAGCTTTACTTTACTACACATACTGAACATCACTAATGCAAATGTTGCATTTCTGACGCATGTTTAAAAACGACAAAGCTGGACTACTTTAAATGACTAAATACAATGAACTCAGTCTGCTCTTATACTTTGAGAAAAGAATGTATGTTTTCATGTAAACTAGATGACTCCTTTTGACATGATTTCCGAGATGTACAACAACATTTAGGAAAGCAAAACACTAATTATATCTAATAACAGTGATGGCCAGTGTAACAATTATACCTGTCTGCTGCCCCCTCTCCCTTCAGGGTAACGAAAGCATACTGTCTCAGCAACGAGCAGGTGTTGATCTCTCCATATGGACCAAAGAGCTTGTTCAGTTCTTCGTGCGTAGCATCTATAGGAAGGTTCCCTACAAACAACTTCACGTTCTCACCGCTCATCTCTGTAAAAACCAGGCATCTGCAAGAGAACAAACATGATGCCGGGAACATACGGTCATTTGCAACGGCAACAGGCTAGCTAGACGATTAGTAGATCTCAACAGGAAATTTGCTGTCTTGAAAAAATCTCGAAAGGCCTATCAAAGCTGATTGATCCCCCCCCCACACACACACACACACACACTATTTGGCGTTATTACCAGGCGGGGTTTTTTTTTTTTTTTTTATAGCTATTTGCGTATTCGCCGGATTGCCACTTGGCAGTCGCGGCAGCGACGCCAGGAGGTATTATTAGCTAAGCTAATAAAACCGTTAAGTTGGACGGCGAAAATGCCTCCAAATTAAAGTCTGTAAAATGCCTAGGTTAGCCGCAGAATGGCAAAAGACGAAAAATAGCTACATGTAACTGTTTATATAGCTTACTATAAGCACCGTTACACGACCAGCAGCACGCTAAAACTCCAGACACTCCTGGCCATCTTGTTGAGCATTAGCTAATGTTAGCTACGCCAGCTAACGCTAACGTAGAGGGTTTTATCTGAGTGGTAGCAAACGTCTACCAAAGCTAAAGCCAGGTCTCTGTTACCAGTTATCGTAAAAAAAATAACTAAGCCCGTCTAGTTTTCATATTTGTACCAAAATTACAAAAATTTTGAATTATGCCAGCAAAGTACACAGAAGCCTTACCCAACGCGGTCCTGGAGCTGTCGAATTTAAACCTCACATCCGTATCCGGTTTCTTGAGGTAGGGTTGCACACATGGAGGGCGCAGTTTCACCAAGACGGTCACTTTACTGGCAAGCCACTATTTTACTTGCATATCTTCGCGCTAATGTGCTAAAGTAGACTGTAGCACTAACAAAATGGATGAACGGAGGCTATGGGTTCTGTAACTACAGGACTTTAAATCAATTAACCCCTGTTTAACTGCTCTTCTAAAACGACTTGTTACTATTATCTGTACTAAAAAGTAATACAATAATAAGACATAACTCAAGTCTTATGTGGATCTAGAACACGTGAGTCTGACGTCATGATGACTTGACTTGACTCCAGGTGAGATCAGGTGGGTTAGGAGGAGGAGCAAAAGAAGGCATCTTCAGATCGGAGAGCACGCGTCATGACAGGCCAGAGTGAAAGAGAAGTAAACTTCCCATCGTAGTAAAAAAAAAAAAAAAAAAGCTGGTGGAAGAACACGAAGCATGCCATCATAAAGTGGATCCGGAGGTGGAAAAGGAAGGAGAAGAATCGGAGCAAAGAGGTAGTAAAACAGTTTGAGTTGGTTGTTTAAAAATAAGATGAGCGTGCTGTGACACACAATTACATGACTGTAGCGCTAGAAGCCTGCGTACAGCGCAGTTTGCGGAGGAAATGTGCAAGTTTTAGAGGAATGTACTTCGTGCGGGTCCAGACAGAAGTTGACATGTATAGGCTGCGGTCAGATTCAGCCCATTGATGTGTTCATATTAAGAAGGATAAGTGTGTCAGTTTGACATTTGCTCCTTTTTTACTTAACATCTAATGACTGTTGTGGCGTTTGTGTTTGCTGTCGGTGTGTCTGTAATTTAAAGATGTTCACCATAGGTTGCTATTTTATTTAAGCTCTGTCTGAGCTGCTGTGCTTTACCAAGTCTGGACTTGCCGGTCCAATCCAGTCAGATTTATGGTACAGGTGTGTGTCTCTGTTTGTGTGCAGCAGTCTCACCCGTCTTTCTGTCATGACTGGGGTCCAGAAGGATGCCATAACCACGTGTAGCATTATGAGACTGCATGGTGATTTGGAGCACATTAACTATGTTGTTGTATGCATATGTGTTTAGATGGCACAGCAAGAAGAACCCCTGTACGATTTCCCAGAGCCCACCCAAGTATCGGAGCGCAAGCTGAGGGGTCAGGGTTCCCTGAAAAACATCAGTGTACTGGATCGTCTCCTGCTTACAGTGCCCGTCTGGCTCCAGCTATCAATCAACCCAGCCACAGCACTGCACATACTGCAGAGGGAGCCTCCCGGGGTCTGAGACACAGACATAACACACATCCACATTTCCTCTCCTACCTTTTCTTATGCACTCCCAGTTGCGTTCAGTAATCAGTTGTGTTGTCTTGCAGACGTTCCTGGTGCGAAAGTCTCGCACGTCCCAAAGAAACGTGCTCTGTGTGCGTTTGACGGATGACAGCGTGCCATCGTTTGTTCAGCAGTTTGGTATCAGAGAGGAGCAAGGCAGTAAGCGCATTACCTCAACACTTGGTAGTCTTTGGAAGAGTCTACTCACACTTTAGGAAAGCATCTTAACGTTTAATAGAGTGCTGTGAAAAAGTTATTTAGCTTCTTCCTTATTTCTTTTATTCTTTTTGCATATGTGCCATACTTATGTTAGATCATCGAGCAAATGTTAATATTAGACAAAGTAAATACAAAATGCAGTTTTTGATTAGATAATTTCATTAATTAAGGGATCAAAGATGGGAAGAAATGTTATTATATAGAGAATTTTCAAGTTTGAATGGTCTGCCATGGTATGACATTTTTGCCCAGTCACTTTCTTATTGATGAATCATGAACACTGAGGCAAGTGAGGCCTGCAGGTCTTTTGATGTTCTTTTGTGACCTCTTGGATGAGTCGTCGATGTGCTCTTGGAGTAATGTTAGTCAGCTGGCCACTCCTGGGAAGGTTCACCACTGTTTACTCCATATGTGGATAATAGCTCTCACTGTGGTTTGGTGGAGTCTCAAAGCACCAAACAAAGTCACTGATAGAAGTCAGTGACTTTGTTTCTCAGCTTTTCTTGAGTGTCTTTATATCATGGCATGATCTGTTGCTTTTTGAGATCTTTCAGCCCACATCACTTTGTCAGACAGGTTCGATTTAATTTATTTCCTGATCCAGCAGGTCGGGCAGTAATCATGCCTGGGAGTGGCTTGTAAAATTGAGCAAAAAAAAAAAAAAAAAAAAGTGGTTAATCACAGTTAATTTCTCATTTAACAAGGAGAAGCACCAACACCGTACTCGTGTGCTGGATATAAATGTAAATCAGCATTTTCTTTAATTATATTATTTTGGCTAGGTATTATATACACCATTTGCTTGGTTTTTACTTTATTATTTATTGCAACAAATAAAAATTTAAAAAATACACACACACAGACCATGATGAGTGCAGTGTTGTCAGCAATTCTATGAGTCTTATTTAACCTAGCTTTAAAATCTTTTCATTCTGAAGATGCCGTAATTAAATATCAGACAGCTTTAAATCTACACTACAACTACACTGCACACTATCATTTCTGTAGTATTACACGGTACTTACACAAATACTAGAATTCAGATCAAAGCAAAGATGCCTTTCATTGTCTTCTTTTAAAGTAATACTCCAGGCCAAAGACCCAATATTCTACTCAATAATTCCTCAGATAAACTGTATTATTAATACCAGCCAGCGTTCCCTCGCACTAAACATCCCTGACATTTGAATTTTCTTCATCCGCAGCTCTGTCTCTGGACACTTCAGCCATCAGCTTTCCAGACCTTCCAAGACTAATTTCCTTTTACTGTGTTAGCAGGTAAAATGTTGCCTTCCTCATTCTCTGTTTCCTTAGTGGTTCTTTAGTATAATTTTGATTCTTTAACCTTGCTCAAGTCCTATTACGTTGTCATCACTTCTTCCACATGAATCCATTCCAATATCTGTTTATGTGCAAGAACTAATGCAGATCTTTTTAATCTCTGCGGCGCATGTTTCTTTTCAGAGATGTGCTACCATTCCCTCTGGAGCTTCCTGACGCAATAGCGAGGGCATCATCGCACAAAGAGCTCGAGTCTATCTCACACATGGGAATAGGTTGGTCATTTCATTTTTTCCCCTGATAGAAGATTTTGTAAGCATGCTCAACTTCAAATACTTTGATCTTCCAGGATTTATTTAAGCACATCATTAATTATGTCTCAGCCGCAGGTTAGCAAGCAGGCACTGGGGGAAGTTTGTGTGTAGGTTTTCTGTCCTCTGTTTACTTAATTCTTTTATGTATAAAATGTGAATTTAATAAAAAAAATAATAAATCAATAGTAAATTACTGTCACAATGATGTTGAATTTATGCAGCTTATAAAATGTTTACTCAAAATAAATCACTGTTCGCATCAGAATCACAGTAAATTTTGGTTATGATGAACTTGTTAAAATAACCAAAACTTTTTTTGGTGTGTAGAGTTTTGGAATTCCCACCTAAATGTCCGTGGGCCACGGGAGACACCTAAGCCCCGCAAAGCTAAGGAGAAGAAGCGAGATGTTGCAACCTCCGCCCTGCCTAAGTCTGCACTGCAGTCAAGCTCTGCAGCTCCGTCTGACTCAGCTCCACAGCCAGACTCAGACAACCAGCATAAATCTGCACCTGACTCAGATGCTGCCGCCCAGAAATCGTCTCTAAATTCCACCTTGTTCCACGAGTTTTGCCCGATCACGACGCGTAGTCCCTTAGAGCTGGACTGTGGCTCTGGGCTGGGCGCTCTCTGTTTCATCAACCCTCTTTTCCTGCAGTCTCAGAGCACTTTATCCAGACGGCGCATGTTCAAGCACAGCCTCAAAGTCCGGGTTTCAACAGAGACATCGACCATGCTGTCGCCCCCGCTTGCTCCACCACCTCCGCCACCTTTAATGCCAAAAACCAAGGGGAGGCGTAAAGCCCAGAAGAGCGGACAGGACACAGTCGAGCTGAGAAAAGGCCAAACTGCTCAAGACGGCCATACCCAGCCGGTGACGCAAAACAATCCCAGCGGTGGTCAACCGCAGCCTTCATCAGCAATTCCTCAGATCCAGCCAGGGATGCAGGAGCAGCAGATGGAAGCACGCCAAAGTAAAGAGGGAGTGAAAGAAGAGGAGGCTACTGCCCAGCCACCAGCAATAAAGGAGCATCTCCCAGATGACTCAGACTACATGAAACCCTGTCCAACAATCAGTTTCCCCAATTGTGCCTCACTGTCTAAGCCACCTCTTTTCCCCAAAATGTTCCAATCCCCCTCTCGTGACTCTCCCAGTGCTTCTCCCTCTCTTTCCCCTTATCAGTCCCCATCTGTATCTCCCAAGATGCACATTTCTCTCTCCCCTAATGACTCACCGAGCCTTTCTCCCTCCCATTCGCCTTATCAGTCCCCATCTCTTTCTCCTAAGGTCCCCTACTCTCTCTCTCCCTTCATCTCCCAACCCTTCTCTCCGTTGATAGAGCTGGCCAGCGATACATACTCCACTCCTTCAACACCGGATCAGTTGAGATCAGACAGTGAAGCTGAAGAGAAGGAGGAAGCACAAGTGATCGAAAACAAGGATGGAGAATACAAAGGAGATCAGCACAAAAAGATGGAAAAGGTTGACTTGGTGTTACAAATGAATGCTGCTTCTGTAAACGATAGGGAGAGCTGCAGTACTGAAGAAACAGCAGAAACTCCTGATTAGGGCTGGGTATCGTCACTGATTTCTAGAATTGATTCGATCCAGATTCACAGGGTCCTGAATCGATTCGATCCGCGATTTGATTCTATTCGATTTGAATCTGGGAAATTTTGCCTCAGACAGTCAGAAATATTGTAATTCAGATCAGTACATTGACATATTTTTGTATCTATAAAAGGAAGGCTGACACTTTCCAGACTTTATCAAAGGTGTGAGCGTCACAGCAGAGGCCTTTGTGTCAAAGTAGCTGAAGATAAAACACAGAAAAACATGAAGGTGATTTTCCTGGCCTGGGATTTTATAAAAATATTCCACAGTACATCAAAAACGAAAGAAAACCATTAATCAACATATGAACATTACCTCTAAAGTTACAGCAGTTTTATTAGAGACACGGCCAAGCGTTTTGCATTTTGTATAATTTTAAAAAATTTAAATTTGTTCAGAAGCCTATTGAACGGCAGAAATTAGGTTTTCTTTTCGGAAGTAAAAGGAAAAAAAAAAAAAAAAAAAAAAAAAAAACGTCTGACAGCGCTGTAAATAACCGTAGACTTGTACGTAACAAGCAAGCGAATAATGCAGAAAACAGATTTCGGGGATAGATGGGGAAATTGTTCTTGAAGTACACTGAGAAAGAGAGAGAGAGCTGTGCATGAAGTGTGATTTTTATCGTGGTGGAAGCAAAACAGCAAAAGTCAGAGAATTCATGACAATGTTTATATGAAGCGTAGTTTGGATCTTCTTTTGCTGCTGGTTCGGTCAATATTGTTTGGAGAGAGATCAAACTAACAGCTTTAGAATCAGCGTAAAAAGGGCGTAAACACAAAGCGCGGACCTGCCGAAACATCAGAATCAGCGAGCTGTCGGCTTTCAGCCTCGACAGTGTCCGTGCCGTCGGTGAGAAAGGCGACATCTCACTGATTCTGATCCGTCAGCGGGTCCGCGCTTTGTGTTTACGTCTTTGTGCAGAAGCAGTGTACCTGCTCTCATTTACTGTTTTAGATGTTTGGTGGTTGTTGAAATTTTGTGAGGTTTCACCTGAGATTCTGGAATTTTGGGCAAAATACATTTATATATAAAAAAAAAAAAAAATCGATTCAGGATTTTAATGAATCGATATCACGTTATCCAAGCCAGAATCGATTTTAATCGATGAATCGATTATTAAAACCCACCCCTACTCCTGATACATCCGACAAACAGGGCGATGGTACAAAAGCATCTAACGAGCAAACAGCTTAAACTGCCTTTCAATCATATTACTAATCCCTGGGATTACTTCAGAATGCCAGTAGTTTCTTCAGGGTGACTCTTTATTAACGTGTAGTAAAAGTGAGTTTATGAAAATGAAACCTGCTATGATTCTGGAAGGAAAGAAAAAAAATACCACCCAGATCTTATCAAATTGATTTTTTTTTTTTTTTTTTTAATTTGTTCAGAGTCAACATCAAAAATACTTACTAGTCCAACTCACCAGAAAGAGGAATAACACTAATCCAATATGCCTTAATACCAAACTGGGCAAAAAAAACCCCGAAGTATTACTTTGCCTTACAGTCAACATTAAGTTGTCACTGGAGCTAGTTAACAGTCTAAACCTCTCAAGTCATTAACACAGAAATGGCCATAAAACTAAAAAGGACCAGCTGTGAAGACTGTAAAATCTGTAGCCATGAGTTGACTGTAAAAAAGTATTCACTTCAATCACTTTGAGTTACCATAAAGATTTGTAAAAGCATTTCTTTCAATGCTTTAACTGTTTAAGTGTCAGGGTTACATTGGTTTAGTTCTTACTTCTCGTTAGAAAAGTGTTTGCCAAAGACATCTGCAAGAGTGATGAGCTATTAATAATCATCTCACTCACACTGTGTCTGACAATTGTCATCAGAAACAGACCTGACACTGAACCAGAGTGCTTAAGAATCCGTTGGTGCTTGAAAAGTTGTGGCTGCTCTGGTTCTATGGCTTTATTGGATGTGAGAAAGAATCATTTTGCTATTGCATACAGTTGCAAAGAAAAAAAAAAAAAAAAAAAAAAAAAAAAAAAATCTGATTTCTGTTGGTACTTTTTGGAAATTGCAAAGCAGATTCTCCCTCCCTCCACACATCAACACCAGCAGGGAGCGTCTTGTTTGCTCAGCTCCAGCAGGCCGGACTCCAGCTGCTCTGCATCGTCTTGGAAGCGCTCGGTAAAGGAACGAATCAAACCTGCTGCGCCGCCTTCGTATTCCACCAGCTCAACACTATCCCCTGGAAATCAAACACACACAGACTGAATGATTAACTCTGGCAGAACAGAGCTAATTCACTTGTTTGTATGCTTGTATAACTGTTGTCTGTCACAACAACAAGTTGAACAGTTAATATATTTTTAATGCCATTTGATTTGATATACCTTTATTAGTCCCACAAGGGGAAATTTCATAAAGCTGCCGACCTATTGCACGCAATGGCGGCGCCATCTTACCCTCCGACCATAAGACAGGTCAGAGAGGTATATTTGTACAATTGTTAATATTTCTATGCGAGGATGAAGCAGTGCCATTACAGGTTTGACACGTGGTCTTTAAGCAAACTCCAGAAAGGTATTTTTGGAAGCTTCCAAATAAAACTTGGATATAGAGAAGCGTAATCATCCTTTCCATTCATTACCTCACAATACTATATTCATCAGACTTAACATTTTGGGATCTGTAAAATCATGATTTCTCCTTTTTTCAACTGAAAATAATGCAGACATTGAACTCAATCAAGTCAATATGTTTTATCCAACCAGATAAGTTTATATCACAAGTTTTTTGCTGCAAAATGAGATCAACTCTGTCACTAAAAGCTGCCATAAGACCATCTATCAGTCTGTAATTGAAAGGGGAGATAAGCTGGCAAATGCATTCAACCCGTTTCTGATAAATCAGTCCAAGTCAGACTGTGAATGTTTCCAGAACGCTTGCCGTCTATCAGCCAACCTGTGCAATTGCCTTGCGATCAGTTGCAATTGGTAACAGAATGTCCAAAAATAAATAAATAAAAATCACATTCTGAGCCCTCTTGTTTGCAGTATTCCAATAGTGTTTTAAAATTGATACCTTATTACCATGCAAATTATGGCGATACTATGCTGTTTCGTTTCCCCCAATCCCAACCCTAATCATCACATGCTTATGGAAGTGAAAACAGCTAGACCGGTTATCAAACAAATAAATAAATCAGACAGCACCCTGTTAAAACAGAGTCATTTACATACCGCTGATTCTTGTGTTGGCTTGAACAAACATCTTGCGAGCCTCCTTCCTCAGCAGCACCGTCTCGCGCAGGCGCAAAAAGTTGTGAGCGCCAGTGTCGCTTACGGTGGAGTAGTTGTCATAGAAAGCCCTGCCTCCTTCCACGTCTGCCGTCGACTTAAAGACCTACAAATCAGTTTACAAACTGTGGATTCAGCTTAACAGCATACTGAGTGAAATCAACAGAAAGACACAATAAAGCTTAGATGATGGCTTAGAGTAAACTTAGGTGGAAAGTTTGGATCAATCTAGTTGCAAAACAAGTTACAAAAGCTTGACTCATTTCATTGTTTTGTTCAACCCTCAAACTAAAATCCTAACTATAAGTTACTGCAAAAGTAAATAATACACAAATTCACATTTGCCATGGTGCACACAATTAAGTTTAATATATATTTTTTTTAAACAAAACACTCAACTGCTATTCAAAATTGTTGCTGCTTAATTTTCTGCTTCTTTGATTTTAATACAAAAACAAGGGTAGTGTAGTGGTGCATGTAGTTGTCAAATCGATTCTAGTGAATTATTCTATTTTGTATCCATTGATTGGAGAAGTATTGATTACCTGCAGTTTACAAAGGAACCTATGGATGGCGTTCTTGCCCACGGTGGGGATCTTGCTTCGGTCCAGTGTAATTCGTGCATCGGGCTTGCCATCTTCTCCCGTTACTTCCTCCAGGCCCACCAGGCCCTCTCCAGCCTCCAGCAGCACGCGTAGGATGACGAATCGAGCCTGCATGTGAGCCTGACGCAAACACATAACGCCACATACATTTGACATACTGTCTAACAAACAAACTGAAATTTACCATCAGCTTATTTATAAAAATGACACAGACGTATCGAGCTGAGGCTGTAAGAAACACATAGTCAACGTTCTGTATGCTTGATTGTAGAAACTGTTCAGCTAATACTTTGCAACTTTGAAGAAGAAGTGAAAAGAGGCCACTAGTAAGAGGAAAACTGCTCAGTGAGCAGACACATTACCTGTCTCCAGCTCTTGCTCTCAGGTGTGTAGAACTCCAGGCCCAGCAGTCCCGCTCTGACCATGCTGAGCCAGTTTATGTACACCACATCATCTGCATCCTGACCCTCATGGCCAAAAATACTGGCACAGAAACACATGGATGTAAACACACCGACCCCACAGAGCATCAGCCACACTCTTGAACATACATAATGACCACTCCCTCCAACCCACTTACATATATTTAACAAAAAAAAAAACAAAAAAAAAAAAAACCCATCCATGTCCACAAACTGGAGTAAGACTGAAAAATATCTGTAAAAAAGTGGACTGAAGAGCTGCTTAAAGTTTCCAAACATCCAAATAAAGTGAGCACTATTTCACTTGGCTCTGGAGTTTGTTTTTTTTAATATTCATTACATATTTAAATAGATTGAAAGCCTTTGTTTTTGTTCTTGGATCCCACAAATATTTTCCCAGCTGCAAAAATCTGTCAGTTTATGGAAATTTGAGGGAGACTTTTCAATCCAAATGTGACTTTTATTTTCTTATTTATACAGTTTGATCTCCTTTTTATTTTTACTTTATGTGCAATATTTGCTTCTCTACATGAAATATTGAGGAGGTGCTGAGCCTAAGAATTTCACTGCTGGGAGTGATTGTTACCTGTAGACACCAATAAGAAAACTTTTTGGTTAAGGTGGGATGTGTAAGTTAGTTTAACATATATAACACATATTTATTATAAGATACAGTGTGCAGGACATACCTGAGCACTTGTTTGTTGAGGCACAAATAGAGTCCGACACACTCAGCGCGGCATTCTTCATAAGAAGAAGCAATCGTGGAGAACTTACTGTCCCAGGTCTCGCTGCCCCGATACCAGCTGGACACCTGAAACGCATGTTCACACATTAAGTCTTTTATTCAGCAACTGAAAACTAAAGCATGAAAATGGCCATTAGATTTTAAAACCAAACCGAAAGGTGCACACAAAAACAAACTCACCGGTTCACCGGTCTCTGGGTTGATCACCTTACTTTGGTCAAAGTTAAACTTGCCCTTGTCATCCTATGGATGGAGATTGAGGACACAAACTAGATTTATTCACTGATTTTTTATTTTATTTTATTTTATTTTTTTTAATTTATTTATTTATTTATTTATTTTTTAAATTGTCCAGAAAAAAAAAAAAAAAAAATCATTAAATGAAACATTTTACAAAGAGGAACGGACTATATCTGCTGCTCTTAACACACCACAGGAAGTAAACAGACCTGGACAAACAGCTTTCCACTCCCATGACCCAGAAGCTCGTGAAGTCCAACCTGCACTTCGAACGATGGGCCCTTCCATTTGATAAACAAATCCTGGAGAAAACAGAAGAATCAGGAGAATGTATTATTACACAGGTGTGTGAATGGAAAACAGAGATGGTGTTTAAGAGAATCAGAAAAATGTGTAAAATACCTTGTCCCCCTCCTCCAGGAAGGTCAGTTTTTCTTTTTGCGTTGCATAGGCTACAGCCAGCACGTTACCAAGCGACACGTTTTTAAAGCCCTCTGTCTGTCTGATGTCATCGTCTATATAAAAACAAACATGCTCAATGCTGTAATTAAGCTGGACTCAGCTGTTTGACAGTGTCAGAGATTTCTGCGCACGTACAGTTGGGGATGTTGATGCCAGCTGGTATTCCACTCCCAGCGAAGGTGAGAACGTCCAGTGAGGTGAAGTCCGGTTTAAGGAACGTATCCTTCTCAAACTCCTGTGGCCAAGGCAACTCAGGAAGCAAGACTTCTGCTGAACTCACCAGTTTGGCGAAACGCTCACTCATCGCCTTGTTCACAACGGCCACAAAACCTAAAACAGCATGACGCAATAAACTCAGGAAACCACGTAATTTTTTAATGCTCATTTCCAGGTCTGTATTTTTATTTTTCGACTCTACTGGAGTAGTTTTGCATGACTCACAGCTTAAATTGTTATTCATCCGTCCCTTGGTGCACACACTCAGATTTTCCACCGTTTCAAACAAGCTTTTTTTAGCTCCCTTCCCCCTCCCTTTAACACAAATTTTTGCTGATCGGCATGTGCCTGAAATAACCATATAAGGGATCGCCACTCTCACTGACATCACACAGAGCCAAGAGTAGGTTGGGAGAGAAAAGAAAAAAAAAAAAAAATCCTTATCAGTCTCAAACTGATAAGGATTCATGGACACTTGGACATATGCTGCCCAAATTAGATCCAGCATTTCAACAGTAGTACTAAACAACATCCTTTACAGTGCGTGTTCATTTAAAGACCACAGGCTGCAATTACTATTGGGGCAAAACACAGAAATGTATCCAGTGGAGATGCTAAGTCCATCTACTTAAGTAAGCTCGGCCAACCAGCAGGAAATAAAACCCAAAGAGACCCATAAGATCACAGCTTGCACAACAATAGTCATGACAGTATCGCTCTTCTTCATCAGCTTGGCACTTACCTTCAAACTCTCCTCTGGAGCCAAATGGGTCTCTGTAGCTCTCGATGAAACCTATATAACTGAGAGGAAGCAAGACGGGGAGGAAATGAAGGGATAATAAGGAGTAGAGTGAAGAGCGGTATTCATTCACAGTGCAAAGATCAGAATGAGTTTTATGGGGAAGTAAATAGGCAGGAAATATAATAAATCAATTTCACTGTGCAGCAGAATTTAAACGGTGCTAAAACAGTCCCTCTCTAAAATTCATCGGGGATCTCATAAACGTACTGTGCTGCTGATTAGTGGACTCACCTCTCCACAATCGGCCCCTTGTCTTTAATCCAGTAGCGCGAACCCTCTTTATGTGCGTCAATGGAGCCTAAGGTGAAGCTGCGTGTGTACTCCTCAAGCATCTTCCTCTGGTTCTCATTGGCAGCATAGGCCTGCAAGACATTCACAAACAAATTCTCTTTTAACAGGGGTTGGGCAGGGCACTTTGTCACACTTGCAACTAGTGCAAAATGCTGCGGCACGATTTTTAACTGGCAGAAGGAAATTTGACCACATCACTCCGATTTTGGCCTCTCTACATTGGATTCTAATTGAATTTAGGATCCGTTTTAAAGTCCTTTTATTGGTTTTTAAATCTCTAAATGGTCTGGCACCTGTTTATTTGTCTGACTAATGAAGCCCCACGTCCCCATTCGTTCCCTTCGGTCAGCTGAGCAGTTGTTGCTTTCGGTCCCAAAGTCACGGCTGAAACTTAGAGGAGACCGAGTGTTCTCTGTTGCAGCGCCGATGCTTTGGAATAACCTTCCTCTCCATATTAGACAGGCTACATCAGTGCCAGTTTTTAAGTCCTTATTAAAATCCTATTTTTATTCCCTGGCTTTTAACTCTGTGGGTAACTGACATTTTTATTAATTTTATTGCTACGTCTGGTTTCTGCTATTTTATTACTATATTTATATTTGTATTGTACAACACTTTGGTTTACCAGGTGTGTTTTTAAAGTGCTATATAAATAAATGATGATGATGAACAAAACAAAACTTATTTTATAACTAGAACTCTGACAGAAACATTTTTTGGTTCACTCAATCTTCTCGTAAAGACAATTACTGATATTTTACTAACCCAACTTTATGTTTTAGATTTAAATGATAAAACTGGTATTCATGTAAGCTCCACTGCATTCTTAGCCGTCTCACCTGTGCTTTTTCAAGATAATAGCAGACTTTTTCCATGACACTGCTATAGTCTCCCCTCTTCACAGTGAACTCTTTGTCTTCAAAGCTGAAGCTGCCACAGCAGGACTCGCACTCCCCATCCACTGCGCAGTCTGTGAACCAATTATTTATTTATTTTCATTAATATATATTGAAATACTTTTTGCATGCCATTTTCCCCCTTTGTTTTGGCTTTTTTAACTGCAGTTTGACCTTTTTGCACAGCTGAAGCCAAGCGGACCTCATAGCAGGTTTTCCCTCCATCTTCCTTCTTAAACAGACGCGTGTTGTAGGCAGACAATTTCTAGAAACAAGCGACAAGAATAAACTGAGTAAGACTCAAAGGCAGATGAAAAACACATTTATTATAAGAAGGAGATTAAAAGAGATAAAAGAAACAATAAAATATTTATTTTAGATGTGAATTTGCTTACTTTTGAGTCGAGGAACTTCTGAGCCAGCTCAGCATCCTCCAGGCAGCAGTTTCCTGAGAAATAGGTGGTAATTCCCTGAAGCAAACAAAACAAATCGAGTCAATGAGCCATGCATCCTCTCACAGGGAACAAGCATATTTACTGCTTTCCTAAAAGGCAGATAAAATCTCAGAATTAAGGGGGGGGGGAAAAGAAGAAGAAGAAGAAGTCAAAATAAAACCAAAGAGAACAAAACTTTTGCAGCTGAGGCCAAAACCATTTGTCACATTTCTCCCATCTACGAAAACCACTGGCTATTTAATCAAAATTGTTAACCAGCCAGCCTGCACTTTGCTTTAAATGATTAAAAGATCTCACCTTGTCGCCCAGCCCCAGCTGTTTCTGTCTGTTTTCCAGCGAGTAGAGGAGACAGGAGCAGCTGTCCCACAGAGCCTCCATCTCAGCCGGCTGCTCCTGAAAGGCCTGGCTGGCCCAAACCAGCGCTTTCAGCTTGTCCTAGTGTTCATGCCACAGATGCAGACAGCTTAAAAGGCAGCAGCATTGTTTTCAATGATAAACACATCAGATTACACTATATCAGGCACACTTGTTCTGAACACCACTGATATTTTTCAGGTTTCTAAAGTTACATTTCGTTAGCTTCGTGTTTACACTCTACGAAGCTGCTTTTACAGTTGTCCTCAACCTATAATCTGGTTAAAAAGTATCTAAACTGGATTGACAACTCTTACTGCAGGCCTTTTTTACCTTAGGCAGATTTGGGATGAACTTTGTGTCTCCAAAAGACTTGTAGTTGCCCATGTTTGCATACAGACCTGCTGCATACACCAGAAAGGCCTGAATATCATAAACGAGAAAACATCGAAGAAACATTTTTATATGGCTGCAGCCGTTTGTGGATGAAAGCTTGTTTTAGAAAGAAATGAAACGGCAGAGAGACGGCGAGGCCGTGTACCTGATACTCCTCAGAGCTGAGCCCAGCTGCTGTGGTGACCTGTTCCAGCTGTGCAGGCGTTTGCTTCCTGAAGATTCTCTGCAGCAAGACAAAGATGTTTGCAGACTCGGGGGATGTCTGCAGCAGTACTACCAGACCGCCATACCTAAGACAAATGTTCAAACAGATGTATTTACATTTGTTATTTTTAAAACCAGCAGGACGCAAATTTTAAATAACCTGAAGTCTTTTGTTGTTTCAAGAAGGTGAAACATGTAATTTCAGAGTGTTGACATTCTCACATCTTTGCATTAGTAACATACCAAGATGCGCGTGACAGGTAGTGGGCGTACATCTTCTCCTGAGGTGAAAGCAAACGAAAGGCCTCGCTGCAGTCGAGTGCGGAAATTCCAATGTCATTTGGGAGGTAGTACTGGGAGTCCACCATCTTGAGTCTGAACGTTAACACTGGCGATAAGGTACTGTATTAAAATAGCAGGGAAGGAAAGTGGGGAACATGTTAGGAGGAAATGTGGGACAACAAGATAAGTGGTGCTTCAAGTTAGAACCTACAACTTTCTTTTTTTTTTAAACCGTGGGTATTTGCACACCTGTCTCTGTCAGGCAGGATACGCAGTGTAGAACAGCTTGTGTACGATACAAACACACTGATATTTACTTGCAACAGTCCTACAGATACTAGAATGACTTCTATGTATAATTATTTTAAGAGTCTTTTTAAGAGTTTGTTTATAATTCTGTATATAGAAGATAAAATCTTGAATAATCATCAAGTATAGCTTTGATCTTAAACTGTTTGGGTTTGCCAGCTTCTTGTTCTTCCTCTTTTGGTTGGTCCCTTTAGGGGTCACCACCAGGTCATCTCACCTAATATCTAGCATCCTCCTCTACCACACCAATCCTTGAACTTCTTCTGTGGTTGTCTTCTTTTTCTCCTCCCTTTGCAGCTCCATATTCAACATCCTTTGTCCATTATATCCACTATCCCTCCTCTGCGCATGTCCAAAACATCTCAGCCTTGTCTCTCTAACTTTGTCTCCTAACTGGTGACAGTTAGGATGGATAAGTTCAGAAATGAACTTATCCATCCTAAGAGGTGAGGGTGGGGTGGTGGATAGGTGTGGAAAGGGGGGAGACGAAGGGGATGGGTGTGTGTCTTTATGTAAAACTGATGTCTGTGTGTAGTGATGCGCGAATCATGAACGAATCGTTCAATACTCGAGAATCACTTTACTGACTCATGATTCACAAGCCCAACTGACTCATCCCTGTTCCTGTTAGCAACAATGTATCTAGCTTATAATTAAAATTGTGGAGAAAAACACAACATCCAGTATCGTAACAAAAAAAAATTTCTGCTCTGAACTGGAAGAAAAAACCCTGAGTAGAAGCTCACATCAAGAAAATAGCTCCTCGGTTCACAGTAGCATCGCTCTGCTAACATGCTAACAGCACATTTGAGCTACTCACCCCCTCCCTTCCTGTGCTGAATCATAGAGCGAACGAATCACTCACTCACCCCCTCCTTCCTGTGCTGAATCGTAAGCCTAAGCGAATCACTCAGGACTCACTAACCCCCTACCTCCTGTGCTGAATCGTAAGCGTGAGCGAATCACTAAGGACTCGCTCACCCCCTCCCTCCTGTGCTGAATCATAGAGGAACGAATCACTCACTCACTAACCCCCTCCCTCCTGTGCTGAATCGTAAGCGAATCACTCAGGACTTGCTCACCCCCTCCCTCCTGGCTCACAGCTTCTTCTTCTTGGTTGGCAACCAATGTTAAGGCGCATTACCGCCCCCTGGCTCACAGCTCAGTGGACATTTACATGAGAAAATATATATTTAACACATTTAAGGAAAATGCTAATAAAATAAAAAATAAAAATATATTAAAATAAAATAAAATAAATGTTTATTAAGCAATTTGATAGGAAATTGCTTAATTTTAGAAATGTTTTTGCTCTATAAAATAGTTGTTTTCTTTTAGAATCATTCATCTTAGCAGTAGGATTTACATGAAAAGAGAAACAAATTAAGTTTGAGTGAAAATGTACATTTTTTGCACTCTCTGGTCGACTGACTCAGTGAACCAAATGACTCAAAAAACTCGATTCACTTTGGTGAGTGACTCATTAAAACTCTATTCAGTAAAAAGAATCAAATTGACCATCACTATCTGTGTGTCCCCTTCCATTTTAATATCCATCCGATTTTCAGTCATACTCATCTTTTTACACATCATACGCTCACACACCAACACATACACCGAACATTTCTCTGTCAACGCAGAGGGCACATGGTTGCCATTGAGATCTGTAGCCTTGGGTCTTCAGGCCCCCAAAAACTTCTCTTTGGCTTGTTGGTTGCGTTATTGCAGTTTCTTGCCATCATTATCAAGTACATTATCATGACACACGTGCACATTTGGGCAACCCACTGCTTTTCTACATGTGCTCTGTCACCTCTTTATAGTTCTCTTATTTTCTCCCCCTCTCTTTTTTCTTTCTGTCTTTTCCCCTGCCTGTTAGCTCTGACATTGATATATTTTGGAACTGCTGTGAAAAATAATAGTATTAATAATAATAATAGAAATTAATAAATAGATAAAGGAAGAAGAAAAATGAACAAGCAGCCTATGGAGCAGGGGTGGGGGAACTTCAGGCCTTGATCCAACATAGCTGATTTAAATGGCTAAATTACCTCCTCAACATGTCTTGAAGTTCTCCAGAAGCCTGGTAATGAACTAATCATTTGACTCAGGTGTGTTGACCCAGGGTCCTATCTAACACAGCACGACACTGGCCCTTGAGGCCTGGAGTTCCCCAACCCTGCTATAGAGAGTCTACAGAGCTCCTCAAGCAAACATGTTTGTCACAAGAATATATTTAGATCATAAATTTGATTGCAAATGCTGCCAGGCCGGACAGGTTTAAAAAAAATAAATAAATAAAAGACATACCAGGTCTCACTCTTGCACATCTTCCCTTTCAGTTTTGCTGCTATCCTTTTGTCACAAATTATTCCAGGCACTCATCTCCACCACTCCAAGCTCAACCCTGCCTGCACTTGCTTCTTGACCCCTCTTGTGCACAGTTCGTCCCTTTAACATCTTTACTGCCTCTACTTCATGCATCTTCACTGTTAAAAGTGCTTCCTTGTCATTCACACACACACACACGTATTCTTGTCTTGCTTCAAAAACTTTCATTACTCTTGTCTCCAGAACATACTTCCACCTCTCCAGTCTCTCTTCCACCTGCTCTATATTCTCACTGCAGCCCCCAAAGCTGGAGACTCTCATCTGACCTCATCTGTCAGCCTGCCCATCAATGCTGCAAACAAGAAAGGGCTCAGATCTCTGATGTAATTCCACCCCCACCTTAAAATCATCTGTCACCCCTACCACACCTCACTTACCTCACGTCCTTCACCACCCTCACATTCTTGTCTGCCACTCCTGAATTCCTATCCAGTACTATAGTTGCTCTCTTGGTACCCTAATATACTCAGATTTTCAGTTTGCAATAAAACACAAAAGGACTTCACCTAATGATTATAGTTCCCAAATAAGTTTTTAATGATTCTTAGAAATTAACACTAATTCTTTAATAGATTGCCCTGTTTACATATTTTTTAATATACTTCAATTGGGAGCTGTAGTGGTTAAAATAGAGCATAGTACAGTGGCAAGTAAATGAATTTAAGATAAGCTAAGCTTTATTGACATTGTAAGCACAAGCGTACAAAGAAACTGGAATTACATGAATTGAAGTGTGGTTATATTTCATATAAATATATTTCGGAGAAGCAGTAAAGAGAGAAGCTTTTGTGACAACAGGCGCTGATCGTCCAGTGAACCTTGACTTGCAGGACCGTGGCACAGATTCAAAATCAGTTAATATTACTCGAGCCTGTTTTATTTTCCGTTTCACTTTCCCCCCAAAAAAACTACAGTAACTGATATGAAGAGAAGCGTCTACACACGAAAATAAATCCTGATTGTGTCTCTTTTAAAATCAGCAGCCTACTATCACCAACACAACGATAGTACGTGTCTGAATTAAGTATGAATACAGAGGCTACAGCTAACTGAATAACGTTAGCTTCCTGAGTGCATGCTAAGACGGCTGCATTTAAAGACTCGGCGACTTCTGTAAACAAAACAATTAATCACAAAATGTGCAAGTCATTAATCGGTATGACTGTCTGCTAACTGATACACAAGTGAGATAAATATAAATATAAATAAAGGTAAAAGTCAACTCAAAAACTCGTTACCTTGATTCCGTTATAGCGCTGAGCGAATGTCAAATTGCAGTCTCACGCTGCACACTTCCTATATTCATTCAACGAGAGAATCAGCCCTCAGCCAATCAGAGGTTATATATCGTGGCCGATGGAAACTTTAGCCAATCACTGAGCAGCTATGCCGAGCTTTTTAACGCGTTTCACATTGTGAATTTGAACAAGATTAAGTTTGAAGAACACCGCCGTTAACCACAGCAGGTAGGTTCAGGAAATGCTAACAAGAAACAGACTATAGCAGTCAGATAAGTGTGTATATGTACCAAAGTCTTCGAAAGGGTAGAGCACATGACGAGGTGGCCGAGTGGTTAAGGCGATGGACTGCTAATCCATTGTGCTCTGCACGCGTGGGTTCGAATCCCATCCTCGTCGGTCTCATTTTACAAGCACGAAAAATTTTGAACATTGTTCGTCCCTGATACATTCTCGCTTAATGCTGCTAAACATGAGTTATTCAGTCGCACAACCGGAACATCGAAGGGTCAAAATCCTACAAACTCGTTGGGCTATGACTCAACAGCGCCTCCTGCCCTTCCTGACAGCCCTACACCATCTCCTCCTCTTCATTTCTGGCCCTGATATTGAAAATTTGGCTTCGGAAAAATCAGCAGTCTTTCAGCTGCTTAGCACACAGAGCTATAAAACCACAACCACACATTCTTTCCTTTCATCTTCATTTAAACCAACACAAAGCACACAAAGTTTTTTCAGTTTTAAAGGTTTTTATTGAATTCTAAAAAAAACAAACAGACAAAAACAAAACAAAAAAATGATGGCAGACTACATTATTTACAAAAGCTGTGCAAGAGGAAAACAATGAAAAGTTTTCTTGATGAGTGGATAGCAGTTTTAGACAAATCTTAACAGACATTTGCATTTTAAGGACATCCGTGTCTGTTTGATTATTTTTGGTTTCATGCTTGGGTTTTCACTTCCCTCCTCTCAGGAGGCGTTGTGGGGAGTATCCAGCGATAGCAGTCTGAAAAGCGAAGGCTCTTGTCCACAGCACAGCTGGTGCAGTAAACAATCCCCAGAGCTAGCATTACTACCAGGAACACACACAGGGGCACCAGGAGGGCCACGAGCAGCCAGCTCTTGTCGTGCTTCGGTTGACCTTCAGCAGACTCTGCTTCTGCCGTAGCTTTGACGCTAGCTTCTTCTGCACCATCCATGTTAGGTTCCTCTGAATTTGAACCATTTGCAGTGTCCTCTGCCACACCTGGACCAGAGTCTCTACTTCCTGCATCAGCATCCACGCCATTATTAATTTCATTGTCTATGTTGCCTTTTTGCGTCGGGGACGGGGATGTCTGATATCCCCTGGGTGGCAGGGTGTCCCACTGGTTTAGGTGATTTCCTGACCTGTGAGACCCATCAGGGGGAAGTCCTTCAGGGGCCTCTGTCACCCAGTCAGCATCAAAGTTGGTGTCAACTTCAAAGTTTGGGTCAGGAGTGAATGAAGAGGACCAGGGAATATCATGGTCAAAGATGGCTACATGAACAGAGTTACCAGGGTCGGGGGTCAGAGTAGAATACTCTTCGTCTTCAAGCGAAGACTGGCAGGTGTGTCTGTCTAACTGCAGGTCGTAGCCATTGTCGCAGAAACACTCGTAATCTCCGATGAGGTTGAGACAGTGCTGTTGGCAGGGCGACCCCCTTGCACACTCATCTATATCTACACACTCTCCTTCGCTGCCCACCTCATAGCCAGCGCCACACACGCACCTGAAGGACCCCACTGTGTTTTCACACACACCCTCACAGCTGCCATCATCGAGGCATTCATCCACATCCACACACTCGCCCTCGTCGTCTGGCTGATACCCTGAAAGGCAGGTGCAGTGGAAGGTACCTGGGATGTTGACACAGAGCTGGGGACACGGTCCTTGCTGACATTCATCTACATCGGAACACCTGCGGCCATCTGGAGCCATTTGATAGCCTGGGGGGCATGTGCACCGAAGACCCCGTTGGGTCTCCACACAGTTATACTCACACCCCATCTCCACACAGGCCGGGTTGATGTGAGGCAAGTCGGTGGGACCTGCAGAGTCAGATAGCTCAGGTGGGTTGGTTTGGCTCAGCGTGTCAGGCTTGCAGCGGTATCCATCCTTATCTACTGTGAAGCCCTCAGAGCAGTAACAGTAGTAATCTGTGTCTGTGTTCTGGCAGTGCTGCTCACATCCGTGGTTCTTGCTACACCAGTCTTGGCTCTGTGGTTCCTCAATGGGTGGACAAAGTGGAGAATCGGTGGACCAGCCCACTGTTTCGTCGTCTCTCTGGATGCACAGAGCGGTCTTCTCAGTAGGATCTGGATTTCCGCCGTCTGCAGGGCATTGCACGGTGGCCACAGACCCAAATGGCACATGAGTCAGCAGACTGCTGACAAGGTAAAATGGGGTGGTGTAAACAGGTGGACCTCTACCCTCATCTTCAAGAGGTGGGCACATGCCTTTGTAGTTGTACTGGCAAACATAGCCATTCAGTGGAACCGAGCAGGAGCCGTCAAGCCACTGGAAGTTTTCTTCGCTCTCACGCCCGCTCTCAGATGTATGAACAATCATGGAAACGCAGCGATAGACTCCACAAGTTGATGGGGAGTATTCTTTGAGCCAGTCGGTGAACTGGACATTCTGGTCTCCTGTTGTAAAACACAAAGACAAAGATTAAAAAAATAAAATAAAATAAAATATGCAAGTTTACTGTGTATTTGAGTTTTAAGAGCTACTTGACACATTTAAAGGATGACCTTTATCATAAATAAAGATCCCATATTTACAGTCTACATGTGCTGATATTGTCATATTTGGAAAATGTTCTGTGCAGTCATTAATCGCATTCAAATGTGTATACGTGTGTGTGTTTGTGTGTTTTAAATTTGCCTCTAGGAGTCGCCAAAGTCAAAACAAAGTCTGACTCACAGGCACTTAAAAAAACAAACAAAAAAAAAAAAAAAACGCCACAGCAAAATAATGTTGTATTCTACCCCCCACAAGAGTGGAGGTGGGGGGTGGGCCCAACAAAATGATGGGGAGGTTTGCCTCTAAGCTGTTCTGTTAACAAGCAGGCTGCAGAAATGCCTGCAATATATATTTAAGGAGTTTGTTTACGCTCTCAGGAATGTGCTGCAGTGGTACAACCTAGCACAACCGTAAACACTGAATCCAAGGTTAACTGTATCATATGGAAACATCTGAGTGCACACATATGTACATTTACAACATTCCAGTTCCTCCACAGTAAATAAACTGTTTGCAACAAACTAGGCAGAAAAGTCTGCATCTGCAGTTACCTTAACGGGTGTGAAGTCTTAGTATCTAGTTACCACTATATGGAAAAGAGAGCAAACATGGTTTTGTAATTTGGTGACGCCAGTCCTGTAAATTATGACTGAAGAATAATAAAAAAGGTTGCATTTCTCTTTGGATTTGATTTCCAACAGAAGAATAAGGCAGACACTTTGAGTGATGATAAAAAGTGTCTGTTTTTTAAGTGGGTGAGGTTTCCATAATGACTAAATCAGACTGAGGGGTAGCAGTGAGGTCAAAAAAATGGATTCCACATTGTCTACTGCACCAGCTGTGTCTGTGAAACAAAAGTAGTTCATCTAAATACCGTCCAGCCAGACTGGCCGAGGTATCAAAGTCTGACAGAGAGATTATAGAGGAACATATAGCGTGACACCTGTAGGTTATAATTTAAAAAAACGAAACATATCAACATAAAAGTCTATTCAAAAACTATTAAAATGGTGAATGGATGTCAATGTTATAAAGAGTGAAAGCTCAAATTTCAAAAAAGATGAGACTTTGCCTGTGACCCAGACGAATCCTCTGAGCGGTCGGGTGGATGAACACTGACGTGGAGGTCTGTGCAACCCAATCCAGAGGTAAAGCTTTGACTCAGATCCCTGTGTCTCGATGGCTGACAGCAGCTCGTGGACGACAGCCGCAGCTTCTTGGTTATAAATCGTCGCCAAGGTCCCTCCGCGCTCCCGGCAGCTGCGCCCAGCCTCCCTGAAGGTCTTCTTCTGGAGGAAGACAGCGTAACATCCTTCTTGGTAACAGACTCCATCGCTCTCCATAAGCGGAACTTTCTCTGCTGGCTTCTCCCTCTCTGCTTCCTTCAGCCTCTGAGCTTGGCTTCCAGGAGCCAGACAGACCGTCAGCAGCCACAGCACGCATAGAAGACTCATCCTGCTGCAACTGCTGCTGCTTCTGATGATTGTTTGCATCCTCCAAGACATGAAGTTTAAACTACACCAACATCTAAATGAGAATGCCAACCTTACTGTCAAAATAAATACTCCAGTAATGCAGCTGGTTTCTTTTCTGCCCTGTTATTGAAACTCACCTGAGCCGAACTGAGCTTCTATTGTTAGTTTTACAAATTACCGCTTTCCACTCCAGACTTAACTTTTTTTTAAAAGAAATAAATACATAATTTGGTCTAAAGGAGCTATTTGAAGCTATTTTTCTTTGCCTTATTTTATCTGGGATGGCCAGATTCTTCAAAAATTAAGGAACTGCAGTGTAAAATAAATCCATTCAAACTGCCAATACTGCTGCCTCAGATTTTATAAGAGCTTACTACAAAATAGATTGAACTGAAAGTCCGATAGAATTAACCCCAGAATGTCCAATTTAGTCCAGTAGAGTCCAAAAAACAGTCCAGTGAGTTACCAGTAGAGTCCAGAATTTAAAAAAAAAATGATTGAATGGGTCTATCTATCCTTGAGCTAAGTCCAAAATAGATAAAGTTGATCCTTGTATGAATTTAGGTGAATTTCTGGGACAGAAATCTTGCACTGCATCTGATCCTGCTCAGGCTTTCAAGCCTCTGCAAAGTTCTGAGGGAACCTTAGGAGAAGAGAAAGATGGGGGTGGGGGGTTGGGGTGTAAAGGCGGAGAGGCTACGTAGAGGAAAAAGCAGAGGGGGCTGGTAAAGTATGTGAGACTATGAGGGAATAGTTGAGGGGATGATGGGTTAGTGGGGCTTGGGAGGTGGGGAGCAGGGTTGGTATTGAAAACCCTCAGAGTGTGTTATGAAAACCATACGGCACCATTCTGTCCCCCATCTTGCCAATGGCTTTGGACACACGTATGCAGTCTCACACAGCCTTTAAGCCCTGCACAGCATCCACAGGATGGAAAGTGTCTCCAGCATTGTGAGATGCAGAATTTGCCCCTCTTCTGACTCTTTCCCCCACCTGCCTTTCAGATTTTCTTCCTCTCAGTCTGTCATCATCTTTTTCATTTCTCTCTTCGCTTCTATTTTTTTTTTTTTACTCTTTTCTCATTTTCTTCCATTTCCCTCCCTCCTCTCTTTCCCCCGTCTTTCTACCAAGTCCATACCAGCTGGAAGACTTTACAGTCCAATGGAAATATTTGAGTGTGGAACAGAGGTCTACCTGTTGGACTGTTTGTTGGGTTCATTGCTGTTATAAAATAACTTTGAATGTGCACAGATGTTTAAGAGAATGAGTAGGTGTCCTTGTGTGTGTGATTTTGTGTGTATGTATGGGTGTATGTGTGTGTGGTTGCCACTCGGGGGCATATGGAGGAGAGGAAACAGGAAATGCCAGATGTGCATCAGCTTGACCTCTCAGTAACTGGGGAGCAGGAGTGACTTGAGGGGGTACCTCCCGTCACATGATCTGGACGTGATGAGTGGCATGTCTGGAAGCAAAGTCAAACATTGAGATGGAATTTTTCCAAAGAAAAATATGATCTTTCTATTTTTCCTTGAGTTTATGTAAAGAGTGAAGCCAAAGAACATTAAATGAAGCCGACAGCTGCAATTTGAAGATTCAGGTACTGAAGGGAATGCTGCTGATGGGCACAAACAGCTATCAGCTGAAGGTCCACCATGCACAAGACTGCTGAACTGCTGAAAGCTAAAACACTGTATGGATGCTCATTGTGTTTCTTTGTGGCAAGCTTGACCTGCCACATGTCAATTACAAGCAGCTTTATGTCATTGCTTCACTCTCCAACTTTCCTCTTGGTCTGGCGTAAAAAGTCTTTTTGATACAAATTTAAACATGAAAGCATGATTTCACCTCTGTAGCCTCTTAACAAAGGATGATGGGATGGAAAAGTCACACTGCATGCAAAGTTGAACTTATTAGCTACACATTGACTGTGTGGCTAATCCAAGCCACACATCCAAGCCCGTGTTTTCCCAGTGTACAGCAGATGAGTCGGCTGGCTGTGCTGTGATTGTGTTGGCAGGCAGACCATACACAATCTTACTATTCAGCAGTCTTTTCCAGTTATGTAACAACCACTGGAACTTGGGGGAGAACAAACATAAAACCTCAGGATCCTGGCGAACCTAAAGAGCCTTTCGATCTTGTTCCCCACCTCCCTTTCGTCCTTTTCAACATCCCTCATCCTGCTCCTGTCTCCCCACTTCTCCTGCTTTTCTTGGACTACCCCAACACTCAGCTGTTTCTCCCTTTCCTTATTATTCTTTCATTCCCTGTGTCTCTCCTTTATTTTTCTTTGAATTCTTTTGCTTTCCCCCCTCTCCTTCTTCTCCTCAGGTTTAGCTATTTGAGCAACCAGATCAGCAATCTTTTCTCCAGAACCCCAGTTTTCACCCCAAACTTCTGTTTATTCAATCATGGAGCCTGATTAGCCACGCCCCCTGGCCTTATAGCCCCGCCCCAGAGACAGATTCCAGAATTGTAATTGACAGAACAGACAAAACCTCTCCTTTCCATAGCCCTGCGCTCCCAATCCCCCCTCTTCACATTAATCTAAACACAGTGTGTCCAAGACCTCTAATGGAACATACAGAGCTCTTGATTTAATATGTGCCGCCCCCTAGGTCACAGCTTACTTTCTACCTCCTTGACTCCGAGCCGCTTGCCACATATCATTACTGGCTCTGATACATTCTCAGATTCTGGATTCCAAGCAGCTGAACTGTACCTTCCAGCTCCAAAACCTCTCCATTTCATTTTAACCACTAATTAATTTTTTAACAGCCCGGTAGCTGTTCTTGATCTGATGTTCTTCTGTGGCCACTAAACCTTATATGTCTTATATGTATTACACACTTTGGGCTCTTTTTTCCATACGGAAAAGAACATGTGACATGAATTTTAATAGACTGCAAGAAGCTCACATCTCCCCTCAGCAGGTAAATTTTTCACCAAATTCCTAATAAACAAATGCAAATGCCAGCTGAAGCTAAATGCAGTGCCAGTGTTGATGCTTGCACACGGGCACAATGAAAGAAAGACAGAAATCTTACTTTTGTGAACATGAGTGTCTGCACCAAATTCCATTCCAGTCTGAGTTCGTTTCACTTAAAAATCACAGATGTGAAGCTCACGATGGCTTTACAGGGAAAAACAAAGGGATTGCCAAAGTCAGCACAGTTCATGCGGTTAAAACTGTGAACTTTGACCTTCCAGGGATAAGCCAAGACTTCTGGGGACCATAAATATATGGACACTAAATCACGGAATGGAATCCAGTAGTTGTTTGGCTTGAAACACTTAAAAACAATTAAACAGTTACTTCACCTTCACTAGGATCCCTTTTTTTTTAATGTGAAATATTCTCTCAGATGAAAGGAAGAGCCCAAAAAGTGTTATTTTGAACTCGCTGGACTAAACTGTGTCTGTTCTCCCAGAAGGCTGTTGGATGGATCAGTGAGTCAGTAGGATAAATCTGGGCAGATACATTGAAAGAGCCCCAGATGCTTTAGCGGAGCTGCTCAGTGTCAAACAGATCACCCTGCAGTTATACTGAAGAACTTTCAGGTGTGAGTGTGAGAGCAAGGCATTCCTGGCAGAAGAGAGCTCTGCTGGAAATGCCTTCACCCACATGGATTTTTACATTTAAGGACTGGTTGATTTTGCACAAGAATCTGTCAGTAAATGGAACATAGAGTGCTGTATATAGAAACTTTTAATTCTTATGTTGTGACATAATTGAAATATATAAAAACACCTTGCCACCTCCCTCAGTGTTATTTCAGACAGTCAGTAAAATATAAACTTAATGCAAGGCTTTAAATGCTAATAGAGGCTTTTTGGGACTAAACAAATTAGTTATGCCTCTGTTCCTGAGCTCGTCTGATGCCAGTGAAACTGTTTAGTTATTTCCTCATGGTCTTGGGTCACGGGAGTACAGAATCGCACCATTCAGGCCTATTGCAGCATCTGTGCCATATCAAGTAGAGCAGGACACGTCACGTTGTTCATTTTTCCCAACCGCTGGTGTTTTAAGACACACACACACACACACACACACTGAAACAATTAGCAGTGGCCTTGTGGTTAAATAATAGACTGTAGGCATTCCTGGTAATTTCAGTGGAGGAAAAAGAGGATACTTTTATCCACTTCTTCTACAACGTCCACATGCTTCATCTTTCACAGCAGACACAGATGCCCTCCATCCACACCCACACTGTCAACAAATCTATACCACAAACATCTGAACCGACCAGGGTCGCTCTCCAGTTGTTAAATCGAGAGGAGATCAATTCCCGTTGGTTATAGTCTACAATTACTGGATGCATCGGCTAAAAATGTATGGACGGTTTTGACAGCTGCAAGTCGGTAAATAAGCATTGAAGCTATGTCAAAGCAGTGAAGGTGTCTCATTTGATTTTTAACCTTTACGTATTAATAGTTAAATCATCACACAGTGCAAACATCGCCTCAACTACAGGCTGAAAATGCCAAAAAGTTCCTTCATTACTTGCTTACATGAAAAACAAGATAAAACATTCTCCACCAAACTCTGCAGGTAAAAAAAAGAAGCTTAGCATAGCGAAATAAAAAGGAACATGAGTAGCAAAGGATAAGGAGGCAATGATTTATGTATTATTAACTGCAATAGGAGTCAGCTGCATGTACAGAATCACACATGTATAAACAAACCTCAGACAAACAGCGAGTCAAGGTTTAAAAACTGCTGAGAGGCAGAATGGGAGGACAGAAAACTGGGAGAGGATAATTCCTGAAAGATTATTTCTTTACCAGATGACAGGCTCAGCTTTTCCATAGACACACGCATGCACACATGGACGACACTTCTCTGCTCTGCATTTCACGATACAGTAATATTTCTCCAGGGAGGGAGCATTCGTGTGTGCGCGTGTGGGTTTGTAATGGCAAAAGCATCAACTGCGAAAAGAAAGGAGAGGACACAAAAGGAGAAACAAAGAGACAGACGGGCGTCTGATGTGTAGAACAGTCATGTGTCTGACTCATTTCTGCACCGTTTAATATCCTGGAAACTTCACATTTTGCACACATCCACGTCCCTCATTTGATCCGGGCTCATTTTCCTACTCTTTTTCTCTCAAAAAAACTGCTTTTCTAAAGTAAATAAGAAAAAAAGAAGTCTAACCAAAGTAAATCACTCCCTAAAACAATGCAAAAATATGCATTTTTCCTCTACTGTCTTTGTTTAATACTACCAGCAATGAAGCAGGTTCCACCTTTTTCTTTCAGAAGCTTCTTACAAAAACCTGCTGCCAAGTTTGAGTCAGTGCAGCAATGTCCCACAAATTTAGTCGACCTTGTTGAGCTGGAAAGATGCCAAGAATCGCTGAGTTGAAATGTAGGAAAGCGAAGTAGGGAAGGAGCATGCTGACAAATGAGCAGTCTATCCCTGAATAAATAAAGACCTGGAAAAAAAAAGCTTTTTTAATCCTTTTAAATCGGAAATATTCAATCCAAACCAAGTGTGACACCCGTGGCTGACGCTACAACGTGAAAAGGAGATGCTTGTATATCATACATCATGAGCCGTGTGTCATTTTCAGGTGCAGACAGCTGCAGTCGGATAAAGCTACAAAACTGCCCAGCACCAAACACTAAAGGTGAAGCTGCAATGCTGTGGTATCGGCGACAGGATGAGATTGACTTATGAAGTGATTTTGGTTTGGAAAAATGTGTAAAGGTGAAGGTAGGGCGTATTTTTGTTCTATCTCTTTTCTGTGTTTCATTTTGAAGATGATCCCTAGTCCCCATCTTAGCCAGCAGCACTTTGAAACCAGTGTTACTTGCCCAGCTGAAACGTTAGTCAGGGTTCAAATCTGTTAATATTGTAGGTGCAGTATACTGTTGCCTTATGTACACGATTTAATGCCAATTTGAGAATGAATTTGGATGCAAAAGCATTTTGAATGCTCAGTGTAGTTAAACGTGGCCTTAATGAATCCACTTAAGTCAGTATGTTTTTGGATAGAGATGCATTTTTTTGGAGTTTTGCCTCTTTACACCACCACAGGTGATTTTAAATCAAACAATATAGATGTGATTGAAGTCAGATTTTTATTTATTTTATTTTTTAAAGCTTTAATTCAAGGGGTTTAACAAATGTATTGCATTTACCGTCCCCCCATTTCAGAGGGTTGAAAAGTAACTGGGTAAGGGCCAGTCAATGGCTGGCCCTTACCATTGAAAAATATCCCATTTCTTTTCTTTAAAAAACTCTTGGGTTGCTTTGAGCCAGTATCTATTTCATCATGAAGCGCTGTCGAATCAGTTTTTGCAGCATTTGGATGAATCTGAGCAGAGTGTACAGCCTTGAACGCTTCAGTATTAATCCTGCTATTTCTACCAGGAGTCACTTCATCAAAAAAACCTCCACTAGTTACCTGGTTTCACTGAATGCCATATATTATCATATCATAACATTACCTCCACCATGCCTGACACACTGTTTCTCTCCTTCTACTAACATTTCTCTTGCCATCGTTCTGGTAGAAGTTATACTTTGTTTCATCTGTCCAATATTTTTTTTCCTGAACTGTGCAGGCTCTTTTAGAGACTTTACCTCTACCTCCCAGAGAATCTTCTTACATTATTAGATATTGTAAAGTTGTTTTCCTTAACCATGGAAATAATTCTGTCATCATCCACTTTCATCTTCTGTGGTCTTTCAGGTCTGTTGGTGTTGCTGAGAGAACCAGTGCATTCATTCTTTTTAGAAATGTAACAGACTTTTGATTTGGCCACTTCAAAAGTTACAAATTAAACAGTTTGAAACAACTTCCAGTGTTATGTGTGCTACATTTATCATGAAATAACAAGAGAACAGGCCTCAGTGTGGCACGAACCTGCTTATGAGTCAACTGTCCAATTCATTTTTGAGCCTCTGAAAATGGCGAACTGTATATAAAAAATGACTGTAATTCCTAAACAGCCAGTATAATATTTTTGTTAAAGCCTTTGAGTTAAAGCTGAAAGTCTGCGCTTCAATCATATGTTGATTGTTTGATTTAAAATCCACTGTGGTGGTGTGCAGAGGAACACTACAAAAATCTGATCTTTTTTTGCTGCAGGAGCGTCTGTACATGTGGTTAAACAGGCAGCCGTATGCCAAAGGCTGTTTGTGTTCATATCTGCCACAGACCATCTCCTGCGTGTCATTTCCCCCACTTTTCTCCTTTTCCATCTAATAAAGGCTTAAAGAAAACCTTACCAGTTGAAATAGGATTCAAAAAAAACTTTAGTCAAGACCAGAGTTTACTGACTGAAGAACAGCTAAGATATGCATGTAGTACATGTGCAGAAACATGCGTGACTTTACCCCCCCTGTTTTAATTTGTAAACATCTGTCTGACTCATAAATCTTAATTGTCCAATGCAACCTTTAACCATTTCCACAGACCCTGAATGACCTCCTCTCCCTCATCTCTGCTACTTCACATTTTCAGTTTCCCTGGGGAAATACTTTAAGCTTCTTCCCGCTCCACTTTTCCTTTACATTTCTCCTTTATTTTCTCCGCTTTCCTTTTCTCTGCCCACTCCAACCATTTTTCCTCACTTCTTTCTGTATTTACTGCTACAGTCTGACTGTCATAGCCTTATTTGTCCTAATAGCACACGTTTTAGTTGTGCCTCTCACTTTGGTTCCCTTTGTGTATTTTCTGGCAACATCGTCTGTGTTTGTGTCTGTCTCCATCTCTCTGTCTGCATGTGTTTTTTTCTACTGCCTTCCCTTTCACAGTTCATCTGTTTTTCTCAGCCATGCGCACGCGCACACACACACACACACACACACACACACACACACACACACACACACACACACACACACACACACCTCTTTTAACCAGGGAAAGTTGTACTGGCATTGAGTTTCAATACAGTAGGAAATATTTTTGACCATGCAGGAAATGTCTAAACTGCTCTAATCATTCTGCTCTCATGCTGACCCACCCACGCATAGACATATATACATGCATAGATTTTTAGTTTTGTTAAAAAGAAAAAAAAAACCAGCAACTTTTTACATCACAAAATGAAATCCAGAGTAAAAGAAGGAGAGCTGGAGCGCATTTAACTTAATTCGATTTCATTCAGCAAACCGACCCTGGAGGGGGAGCCAGGCTGCAGATGGGAATGGGACCATAAAAGTACTGGTCTGTCAGCGGGAAGAGCAGCACCAGAAACAGCAGGCCTCCCATCAGATATGAGAAGAGCAGAGCTGAACTGTGAGGGTGTTGCAGGGCAGAGCTGATGTCAGGCAGGCCCTGACTGTTGCAAAATGAATGGCACAAAACTGGACCGACAACATGCCCTTAAAAAACAAAACAAAACAAAGATTTCAGATGAAATGGGTTGATTATCGTAGGCTAATGAGTGACCAAAGTATTGTATAGATCACATATCTTACCAGTTCTCATGAATATAAAGGCAGTAAAAGCACCAAAAACAGTTGTGTACAAGAACTGCATCCCTGTGAGAGAAAAAAGATGCGATCAAAGTGCTCAGTTTTAGTTTTATCAGTCCATGTCACATAAAGATGATCAAAATCAAGCTAAAAGAAATGAGTTTGGTTTGCCTTTTCAGCTAACTGACCTGCCACCAGAAGGATGACACTCATGCTCTCTTTCCCAAGGCGTCGCTCCTCTATGACATGGTGGAAATGAGCTAAAATGAGGAAGCTGACATTAAAGGCAGTCAAACCAAATGTAATGTAACACTTGCAAACATAGATTTGGAAGAAAAAATGAGGCACAAAATGCAACATTTATTATTCTCTCCTCCTTGGTGCAGAGGAAGGGTGGCGACTGGATTGGACAAAAGAGGGTGAATATGGAGCTGCCAGGCAAGGAGGAAAAGAGGAAGATCACAGAGAGCGTTCATGGATGTAGGAAAGAAGGACATGCATAGGGTTGGTGTGACGGAGGAGGATGCTGGAGACAGGGTGAGATGGAGGCAGACGACCTGCTGTAAGAAGGGAACTGCTGGAAGAAGAAGAAGTCTCTCGAACTTGGTGTTAAAGTTTAATCTGAAATAGTTCAAATATATGCAAATATGTTTTTTTTTTCTGTTTGAAAACTTTTTCACATACCAACTCCAAAGAACAGTGGAGCGGTGACGATGGCGCCTGTGGGTCCCGTGCAGGGCACCAACATAGGAAGCATGGCCCCTCTGAACACCAGCTCCTCTGTCACTGGTGCCACCACCTGGTTTCTGAGCCACACTGCGTCCCCCGCACACCGCCTCCATGACTGAACATCTAAGAGAAGTGCATGAAAGCACACATGTGCAGCTCTCTGATTCCAGTTAACCCAACACAACATTCAGTTATTATAGAGACAAACGTACCCAGTGCACACTGCATTTCCCCAGTGAAGCCTTTGGGGTTGTCTATAGCGGAGTGAACCAGTGGGCCGAGATAAAAAACCTGACGTGGGAGAGTAAAACCAGTTGTTTATAAAATCTAGAGGATGTAAATTAAAAAAAAAAGATTAAACTGGAAACTACAGGGTACATTTGTCAGTGAGTGGTTTAAACTCGCCCATGGGGATATTACTGCAGAACGCAGACATTTAATGGAAGTTGCAAAGCTAAGCTGAGGCCACGCTTAGCAGGAATGGAAATAAATCTCTGAAATGTCAAGCATGCCTCAGCTAAGCATAAATATATTGTTGTATGAGAGAAATGGGATCTACAGATTACTGTTTGAAGCTACTGAAAAACTCATTGACTATGGTTTTCTTCATTTCTGACAAATCTTATGTTAATGATGTAAATGTAAATAAATCCTGGGTTTTCATCTGTAAGTATTTAATGTGCGCTACATATAAAACTTCAGAGATATTTGTGCCCTCAGTTAAGCAATTTGAAATCAGTACTATTCTTTTCCATCTCTAATGAAGCAAAATGTTACAAATGTATGCTAAACAAAATTTATATTAATATTTTGAATGCAGAATCAACTTAATCAGATATGGGATCCCCTGACTTACCATAGTAAGTAATAAAGGTAATATGGATGCAGCAACCAAACCGTCCATGCGAAGTCCCATCAACTCCCACACAGACACGTCCGCCTGAAGGGCAAAATGTGTTTTAGAAACCGTGAGAATGACGTTTAAACGAGTCACTGAAGTCCTGTGTTTAGGACATTAGCTACTAAAGCCTGCTGTGAGATCCATAATTTCCTTCGGGATTAATAAAGTATTCTGATTCTGAAAATACACTATATTGACTGGGAATGTCAGCAACTCAGCCACCAAGTGGTAGGTCATTTAAAATCATAGAGTGGGATCAGTGGATGCTGAGGCGCACAGTGTACAGAGGTCACCAACTTTGTGCAGAGTCAACTACTACAGACCTCCGAACTTCATGTGGCCTTCAGATTAGCTCAAGAACAGTGTGCAGAGAGTTTCATTGAATGGGTTTCCATGGCTGAGCAGCTGCATCCAAGCCTCACATCACCAAGAATAATGCAAAGTGTCATATACAGTGGTGTTAAGCACTCTGGACTCTAGAGCAATAGAGACGTGCTCTGTGGAGTGATGGACAATCCGATGGAAGAGTCTGGGTTTGGCGGTTGTCTGACTGCATTGCGCCAAGTGTAAAGTTTGGTGAAGGGGGGATTATAGTCTGGGGTTGTTTTTCAGTTGGGCTGAGCCCCTTAGTTCCAGTGAAAGGAACTCTTAATGCTTCAGCATATCAAGACATTTTCATGCTCCCAACTTTATAGGAAGAGTTTGGGGACGAGGGCGACTCCTTCCTGCTCCAACAGGACTGCGCACCAGTGCACAAAGCAAGGTCCATAATGACATGGATGAGCAAGCTTGGTGGGGAAAAACTTAACTGGCTTACGCAGAGTCCTGACCTCAAACTGATGGAACACCTTTGGGATGGAAGAATGGTCAAAAATTCCCATAAACACTTCTTCTGTGGAAAGCCTTCCCAGAAAAGTTGAAGCTGTTATAGCTACATCATAGCAACATCACATTAAACCTTACGGATATTTCAAGTTCAAGTTGAGTTTGAAGAAAAACAAGCAAATACTTTTGGGAATATTGTTCATAATATTTAATTTTAGATGAGCAGTAATCACAGATTTGATTTGATTGGTATAGATTGCTGATGGAAAAGATCCTTTACAAAGGTAGCAATCGGGACAAATAAACAAACAGATACAGAATTTAATGATAGGTGGAGTTTAAATTGTCGCAGAGTTGAGTTAAACTCATATTGCTGAAACTTGTCGGGTCACAAGGTAAATCCTCCAGGGGAAATGTTACTATCTACAGTATACTCACCTTGACATCAGCCCAGTGTATCCATGTCTTCACAACTGCAGGTGACACTACAGAGACCAGCAGCACACTAGCACAGCGACGCTTTATCACACTGGGATGATCCCTGCACGCACAGTTTAAGTTTAGTTGTCTGGCCTAACAGCACTTCTCTCATGCCTGTTGGTGAGCTGTATACCTTGGTGAGCTGCTTCTCCAGACGTACAAACTGCCAACGTAGAGACCAGCCAAGAATAGGCAGCTCAGCAAACCCAGAAAACACCTCGGGTGGGTGTTCTCTACCTGCATGACAAACGTGAGGGTTTGCAATCACAACTTCAGCTGGTTCTCCAGCTAAGCGGCGGCTAACAAAGGAGTGCAGGTTCACCCCGCTTTGGATTGGCTCGATCCTGTCAGTCATTTCAGATTAGTGAGTCCTGGTGATTAGCTGATTAGCTCTAATGCTCTATGAAGTCCAGTGTAAACGAGTGTAAACAAGACTACGTGCAAACAAACATAATACATAACAGTAAATATTCAGTTTTGGTTATGACTCAATATTTTTATACTAGGGTCAGAGAGAAAAAAAACTGGTGAAGTTTAGCCTCTCCGTGCCAGTAGAAGTAGTTGTGTAATTGGAAAACAAACATGTAGCCATTATAGAACATGAAAAAGCTAGTTCCCTGACCGGGAATCGAACCCGGGCCGCGGCGGTGAGAGCGCCGAATCCTAACCACTAGACCACCAGGGACATGCTGAAGATCGTTATTCTGCAGGTTACATCCAATCGCATACAGAAAACGATTTTCATGCCTCCATTAAGATCTTTTGGGGCTGCATCAGTTCACATTTGCTCTTTGCTGTGTTCGTGCAGTAGTACTAAACAGTGGCTCTGACTTATAATTTCTTTTATTAAACTGATCCATTTGATTTTTGTTAGCTGATTTATCAGTATCAGTCTACACGTCAAATAGATTATACAATGCCAAAAATATATAGTTAAGTGTATATATTCACATTTTAATTCATCAATATCTTTGGTTATATTGATAGTCTGCAGTCAGCAGGATTTACGAAGGTCTTATAAATAAAATAAAGAAATTACATGTTTTGTAAGAATCTGCGTTATTGTATGTACTTCTGTGTTCTACATTATAATCAATCCAATCGTTTATGGCACTTAAAATATATTTATACAACTGTTATGTTATGGTTGTTGCTTCCCTCTTTGCCAGATCTCTTCTGAGAAAGACATTTTTTTATGTTAATGAGAGTATTATATTCATAAATAAAGCATAAATAATTGCCAGAAACTGATTGCAGCTTCTACTCTGTGACAGAAATGATCTTTCTGGCTTAAAGTGGCTCGATCCTATTCACAAGAGATATATTTGACATACGTTTTACATATTAAAGGCCAACAAGTCATTTACAACCGTTTAAATACCGACAATCATAAATACTGGAAATCACTTATTGGCAGACGGTCAAAGCTGGCCCACTGGACAACTTTGGAAACTTTAAAGAAGAGCATAAATTTTGGCCCTTTAACTAAAAGAAAAAGGTTGTTTTTTATGCATAAACAATAGCTTTCTGTTTTATAATTACAGGGCAGTCTGGGAAATAACTGTACACTGTTAAAACTGTTAAAATTACACTTTTTTCCCCCTTATGTTAAGATATCTCAGAGATCACATGTGTAGTTAAGCTTCTCTACACTGGTCCGACCAACTTAAGATCCTAGTGGGCTGTATGTGGCCCATGATGTAAAATGAGTTTGACGTCTTTGGCTTAACAATTTAAGTAATTTCCTCACAGCTGGATTGCCAGTTGGAGATGCATTACCAAACCTCATTTGAGACACACCAAGCAAGGTAAAAACAGATATTTACCCTGAAGTGTTGTTAAATTTAGATTTCAGCTGTATTGATCACTATCCAGCAATGTCTGTTTTGTGATCACTGCAGCATCACATTAGGGGATATTTTTGTAGCGTCCAATGCCTTTATGCTATAATGTGCACAGGGTGATTTTAGCATGTTATGATTATACATTAGGATCATATTACAGTTACTGCCCTGGGTTACATAATCTATGAAGTGTGATGAAGACTAAGTGATGAAAACAGTCATGACAGATGGGCAACCAGCCGATATGTTTTTATTTTCATCATCACAAACATCCTCGATTCATTATACGCAGCTACAGTATGAATACACAGTGGCGCTGTGGAGCACAGTGCCACTTTATTAGCACACCTCCATAAGCATGCATGCAGTAGTCGACACAGAAATGGAAAGCACTTTGATTTCTGTGAATATTGCAGACGTGAGCAATCACATCCACAAAGACTGCAAGTTACCAAGGTGTAACTTTAGGCTGGAAACATCTTTGAGCTCCATGAGGCTGCTGGGGGTCATCCTGAATCTGAAAACACGTATCCTCCGCTAACAACATTGGGCATTCGAGTCCAGCTCATGACTTACCACGTACTATTTTGATATCCAAAATGCTCGGGCGTGTTTATGGACTTTTTCCTCGGGGAAGCGACAAGTAGGGTGACATTACTAGAAACCTGCAGATTACAAACAACTGTAAACTAAACTTCCCCTCAAAGCTGCAAATATTTTGGCCTCGTTTTTCACAGTGGAGGATAAGCCAGTGTTTGAATACTGAAAGTCACAGATTAGAAACAGAAACACACAAAAAGCAAATGTGCAATAGATGTAAAATTGTCAGATACATAATTTAAATAAATAAAAATAGGTGAAAAGAATCAATCAATACTTATATATTAAGACACACTTAAAATAATGAACATTTGAATTTCTTTTTTTTATCAGAGAAAATGACATATTTTTTGCAGTGTCAAACTCAGAGCAGTCCTCAAGGCACTTTAAATACAAGAAAATACAGAGCCCCAGCATCCTTAAAAAAACAACTTTCTATTTTTAAAAAAAGTACTCTTTTGGGACTTTGGAGTAAAAGCCGTTTGTGCTTGTCCTCACTCGTCTCACTGTACCACACATTTTTCTTTGTTGCTGTATTTTCTCCTCCTCATTTCGAGACCACGCTCCAGACGCTCATCCTCCTCCAAGGCCCTGCAAACACAAAAACACGGTACGGTGCTGAGCTCATGGATATCTGCACCCCTCTATCATAGATAGGCATAAAGATCCAAATAACAAACTAATCTCTTTTGTTTTTTGGATGTATAATCTTCCTGTAACCCACTTTGTCTCTTTCACATAACCCTACGTATACTGACCGTCTCTCCTTGGTGTCGATATCCCTGATGATCTCGTCCCTTTGGTTGACCAAAGACACCAGCTCCTGGAGGAGCAGCTGCTCCCTCTGCTGCTGAGCGGGTGACTTCTGCCAGTCTGCACAACAAACAGCAGAACTCAAAAAGATCAAATTCATTGTGTTTTAATTTTTTTTACCATTTACATTTGTATTATTATCTGTAAATCATTTTGACTGATATTGTACAGATTACTTGTTTCCACTACTTTAATGACCTTCAATAGCCATGATTACGCGCAGTTCTCTGGTCAGAAGGTCAAATCTCCTCTCCAGATCCTGCTCCTCTTGTCTGTAGATGCAGTTAAGAACGAGTCGGTTTAAAACAAATGTAAAATATACGTATATGAGTATGTGTATACTGATATGTGGGAGGTCTTACAGCAGTTCCAGGTTGTCTTGTCTGCGGATCAGAGCGTTCTTCTTGTTTACCAGAGTGAACCACTCCTGGATCAGTCTCTCCTCTTCATCACGGTCACTTCCTGCAACAGCAGAGAAAAGACATGAAAGCCTGTAAATATTTGAATACAGATAAAGATAAAGATCATTAAACATAAAGATCCACTTGCAAGATACTATTTAACAACAAAAAAAGTGTAAACTAGACTGAGCTGGATCTGGAATTTACTTCATTATAATCACAAGTAGAAGGCAGGTTAGCATCATGGCTGAGGAGGGTATTCATCTGCATGCAGGTCAGGAGATTTAAGGTTCGGTTCAATTTAGTTCATCTTTTTATGCATTTACATGTATATTTTTTGGTGTCTTATAGTGCCACCTTCCCCTCTTACAAGCACTTGGTGATGCTGGAGAGGAAGAACTCCCTTTTGACGGGAAGAGACCTTTAACACAGGCCTGCTCCTGACCTCCTTCAGTAAAATATAGAAAATCCTGTCCTTCTACTACTTCCTGCAAAATACTGCATTAATTCTAAGATTCATCTTCTTACTTTCAAGTCTCTCCATAACCCTGCACCTCTGTATCTCACCGATCTTCTGCACATTGTCACAACTTGCTCTACTCCACTCTGGGATCCTCCACCTCCACCATCCTCTGTTAGACCCCAGTTAGAGCTTTCAGACGATAGTCAGCTCGTCTTTGAAACTCTCTCCCACACCACATTTGCAAAATTGATTTTCTCCCAATCTTTAAAGCCAACCTTCAAACACATTTTTAATATTGTTGATTTTTTTCATTCTCTGATGTGTTTTTAATCGCCATATACTCGATCTTGTTATTTCATTGCTTGTAAGATGTCCTTGAGTGCCCTGAAAGGTGCCTATTAATACAATATATTATTATTATTATTTTATTATTATTATTAACAGAACAATGTTCAGGGAGGGGCAGCCACCTGCTATGACCAGGGGATAGGGAAGAGAAAACAGGAGTAATCCAGTGATGACACATAACTGCAACCACTTAATCAATGCAAAAGTCCATTGGATTAAATCTGCTTAGTGAATTCTGCACCATTCACTTCTTGCTTATCAGAGGTTTAATTAAGTGACTCACCTGTTTCCATGAGACTTCGCAGTCGTCTCTCCACCACTGCAGCTCTGCTGTCGATGTGCTTCTGTTCTGTCTCCAATGCTGCCAGCTCACTCAACACATACTGGCTGGTGTCCTGCAGAGACTGACCACAAGCCACCATCACACACGTACAAAGACACGCAGACGAATAGAGGCAAACACACACAACCACACACGAACATACAGAATGACGACAGAAAGCCACAAATAGAGGAAGAAAAGAGATCAACAGAAAGAGGGGGTCGGACAGCAGAAAGGGGAGGGGGACATACAAAGAGAAGCAGAAGAAGAGGGTCAAAAAGATTAGAGAGGTCAAAGGATGGAGAATATAAGATGTGAATGATGAACTGGACAGCTGTTATTCAGTACTTTTTGGAGCCATCAATTAATGATGATGTGAGAATCAAAATGATATAGAAATGAAATAAAGAACAGAAAAGGGGAAGAACACATGACTGACCATTGTTTCCTCGTCTTGTTTTGGAGGCTGGGGCTCATCTGCACGCTGAAAATCTGCAAAAATTGAAATACACAAATCAGAGTAGGGAAAAAGTGAGGGAAAGAGTGCTAAAACAAATGCTTCAAATGTTAGAAAAGGCTTACTCTGCAGGCTCATACCTGTATTACTCGTGTTTTCTGTTGCAGAGTTAGACATTGTATTTTCATCCTGGAGAAGAAATATAAAACTTTCATATAGCTACAGTAAAGCAGATGTATAAAGTTAAACAGAGGTGAAAATGCAAAGTAAAAATTGAGAGTGTTTCACGTATTTTTTTGCCTGAAAAGTTTGTTTGCTGATGTAAATTATAAAGGAAGAAAGACAAAGTGTTACCTGAGCTGGCCCAGGCTTGACTACCTTTGTAAGAGACCGTGGGGGCGGGACTGGAGTTATGGACTCCTCCACTAAAAGCAGAACAGACAAATGATTACATGTTACATTTCTTTAATTGTTTTAAGGCCTCAGAAAACTTGGTACAGAGTATTTATCCATATGTACTTAATCCAGTAAAATGAAAAGCCAAAGAAAGAACTATCAAAGTGAAAGTAAAACATGTATCTGAATCTGCTCCATTGACACTTTGTGGATGTCTGTGATTACCAGGAGCCACTGCAGAAAATAATGCCCAAATGGTCGTGACATATTAAATATTACTACATCGTGATTGAAGCACAGATGTACATGACATCCCTTACTGGATGTCCTAACTGGATGTCGACCAGTCCAAACCATTGATAACAGCACAGGAGGGAAAAAGGCTGAGACGGTTTTCTCACATGTGAAATCATCAGAACTTTTCCAACTTTAACAGAACACGCAGAGTTCATGCCAGACCTCATCGCTCATGAATCTATTTGAGATAACATGTCTCCAGGGACATTCAGGAGTTTTAAATAAGAATAATAAATTTCACAGCTGTTCTACTGGGACTAATATTTATAGCCAAAATTAATATTAAACACGTTTGCACTAAAAAGGCACATCTGGTCTCTCTGGGAACCAACAAAAATCTTAAGCGAGGCATTGTGAACTTGATTTATTGATCTGTTTTCTGTGCCTCTTGTCGCCTTAGCTCTAACTTTGCTACTTCACATTCCTAAGTTACCCTGGGAAACACTAGTGTTTCCACCTTTGCTCCTTTCTGCTCTCCTCGCTGTTTTTGCTTTTTTAACCCAGGTTTATGGTGTGAAAGGGCTTGCATAATAAAAAGTTTTTAACTATGCCTGCACAGTTTGTTATGGTAAGACAACAGAAACTGTAAAAGTTCCAAAAAGCCAAAGTGGGCAAAATTAACCTTATTTGGTGAATATATAATAAAATAATCATACAGAGGGAATAATACTAGTACCTTTAAGCTGTCGTTTAGCTCTTGGCGGCGGGACCACCAGCGTGCTGCTTCCTCCCTCTTCTAGACTCACTCCTTCATTTAGTCTGGCCATGCAGAAAGCAGCAGCGTCCACATTCGTGGGAGTCGGGCCGGTGAGAGCGACGCCGTAACTGGACTTACTGCTGTTGTGCTCTATCTGCAGCACGCTCAGCTCCTGGTTGGTGAAGTGTGAGCGGATCTGGCTGAGGTAGGTCATGACTATGAGCCTGTCAGGCACGGACAGAAGGACCATGTCTGACGGCTCCAGCAGGCGAGAGATTCCCAGCGCCTCGAAGCCATCAAACGCCTGATGTTGTTAGGAAACACAGGATTACAAAAGGAGATGGCAACAATTGCCCTAGCAACACTCTTTTAATGGAACAGCAGAATATGTGCTCTGGAGCAAAGCCTGGAAAACTATCATTCAGGACCACTTTAAAAAATACAAGAACGTCTGGCTGCTTGTAAGCAAAATATAAAGAAATAAGGGGTGGGCTAAGAATTATATTATTATTGCTCTCGGTGTTAATCGTCAAACATCTCTGACTATATTGCATGAAAAATATTGATCTAAAAGTTACCAGAACTATGTCATCATCCTTTCATGTGGCTGGAAAAACAAACTGATGGCACAGTGCACTAAACAGAAAAGAGCTAAAAACATTAAATCATGCTCACCTTTTTATTGTTGAGTTTGATATCATGAGGGTCCAACTGGTCAAAATCTCTAATGGCACAAAAGCAGGAACAGAAAAGTAGCTTACAACATTAAGATTAACAGTTTGGTAATATTTATAATTTCTAAAGAGAATCTACTCAAAACTAGTAACTTTTGTGTAAAATGTCGTACATTTTGTCTGGATGGAAGTGGTGTAGGATGGCACAGAAGGCCAGCCCATTTCTCCAGGAAGTGCTGAAGTTTGTGACCTTTACCCCCTGGTACCCACTAGTGATGCTCTGACACCACTCGAGCAGCGATTGGCTGGAGTTCACCAGATCCTGGAGAAAGAGGGAAAGAAATGTTGTTTCTGTGCATCTATGCAAATGAAAAGCCAAATACTTATGATGAGTAAAGTAAAGTATAAAGATGAGTATTCATTAAATTTACCTCAGCTGTGTCGTCCTTCCCATCAGCCTCCTCCCGGACCACTGTAACAGGATCCGGGGTCCTGGGGTCAGGGGTCTCTTCTTCTGGTAAAGTAGGAAGACGAGATGATGTGATCTCACAGTGATGGACTGTGCTGGGCGAGTCTTCTAGCAGGAATGGTGGTTTCTTAACTACGTCATCAGGGAGGTCAGCCAGCTGGTGTTTTGGCCTAGAAAAAAAAAAGATATATGATGTGAAAAAAGCTTAACTTAGAAGAAGTGAAGGAGGTTATCGATGCCGTTTCATCATTGCCATGTGCAATTATTCAGATTTGACATGCAAGCTTGCCATGATGATGATGATGAACTGAACAAACTCATGATGTTAAGCGTGATGGAAAACATACAGCAGTCATGTGATTTGCATCAGGATTTGCAGCATGGTTGCCTCAATGCAGGCCTATGCTTTTGGCATTTTATGGGCATACACTCATTTTTAAGCATCTCAGTTTGCCTTTTTGGGTCACATCACCCATGTGTGACCTAAGCAAAAGCCTTAAGCCAGCTGGTTGTCATCAGGGCCTGATTTTGACAGATCTTGCAAGCCTCTTTCCTCACTGTCACTCAGCCAAGCATACATCACACACGTGACACATTTTTTTAGTTTAAATAATCTTGCTGATTATGATGGCCTTGAACACACTCCCTCTTTTTGTTGCAAGTTTTAGCGATTTGTAACAAAATGGGGTCTCATCCGGGATCTGCACCTAGGGCCTCTTTTCAGCATTTCGGTGTAAAATACTCTTTGAACATAAAGTTGAAAAAAGTGACCTCTAGAACAGCCACATGCACTCATGTGTACAGATACACAGACTACAGCAGAGCTTGTTTTTTGGGGTTCAGCCAAGTTCAGCCAAGAAAAGACAACGGTAGATCTCAGCACACAAAGCTGTACTAAAACATTGTGCTTTATAAGCCAAGTCTCAAACGAGTTGGTCTAATAAAACAGGACAAGATAACAGCCTATCCTGACTTACGCATTTTCCTCTGCCTGTGGCTCTTCTGTTTCGGTTAGTGATATTTCCTGCAGGGCATCAAAGCTGGGAAAAACTAAGTGTTGATTGACAACAGTGAGATCTGTCCCGATGTCCAGTTGTTTTTTTGGCTGCTCAGTGTCACAGTCAATATCCCCCAGGGCCGGCATGAGTCGTTTCATATTGTGAATGCTGGACACCGGGGATGAGTCACCTGACATCAGGCGAATTTTAGCCAATAGGAACTTTTCCTCTTCTTGGAGTTGTTGGTCTTTGGAGTGACTCATGCAAAGGTTGTTCGTTTGTGCACTGTCACTCTTTTGGCTGTCACTGTCACTCTTGTTTAAACTGAAAGTCTTGGAGTTGTTCACACCTTCCTTAACCTTCATTTCAAGACTTGTGTGTGATTGTGTGACTGTATTTATTTCACTATCTACTTTAGTGACGCTCATGTCTGTGTAAGTCTTAGTATGTTTTGTATCAGACTGTATGTTGGAAGTGCTTGGAGGGAGAGGCCAAGGAACCACTGACGACTGAACAAGTTCTCCCTCCTCATCAGCTGCTACCTCAAGGCTATGGCTTGTATTTGTAGCAACAGCTTTTCTCTGTCCTTTTAGCAGCTGTTTCTGTGATTCATTAAGTTGGGGAACGGGTTTATTCCTCACTGTCTGATTGACTGATATCCCCTGCTGAGACACAGACGGAGGGTTAGGATGTGGACTGTCTGTTAGACTGGGTAATGACTCAAGAACTTCTGGTTTATTTGGCTGACTGGGAGCAGGGCTCTGGTAAAGTGTTTGTTGGCTGAAAACAATTGAAGAGGACTTCTGGTTTACAGCTGGGGAAGGGTGGCCTGGTCTGAAGACAGAAAATCAAATTTCAGATCTCACGTGTTTTTCACAAAACTCAAGAACCACAAACCTAGCCAGCATCCTTTTCATGCCCCATTCCCTTTCTTTGCAAACACACCTTCATTCATCTCAAGCAACCACATATTTACCCTTTCAAGATCACAAACGTCTAAAGATTCAAGGACAAACATTTTGATGAACTAAGGGTAGAGCATGGTGGATGTTAAAGCTCACTGTGCTTTTCCCACACTCAGCTATTTTTATGTCATTCCTTGAACATCTTGTTAGGAAAAGATTTTCACAGAAAGTCCCAGCGCATTAGTAGAACCGAGGCCTAGCAATGAGATTATACTAGTTTTGACTTTCTCTAGCCTCGAATGCATCACAGCATCTGAACATCAAAACAATCAATGCATCCACGCCACTTGACATTCTGTGAAGCTGCACTGATTGCAGAACTATGTAAGTAAACTTGTCATATTCATGTAGACAGCAAAAATAACTCATGCAGTAGATGCACATACATCCATTGCATGCCTTTTTATTTTCATGCTTGCAAGATTTACTGCTACACATTTGTCTAAACAACAACTGAAAGCCTATGGTTAACTACTAAAAGTTCATATTTGCAATTTTTCCATAGATTTACAGGAGACTATCAATGGGCTACACTGGCACTGAAACACTGAAAGATAACATAATTTTAACTTTGATTATTACCCTCCTCAGTTTACAGTAAATGGAAATAAAGAACTGTTCAACTGAGTAGAAGCGTGCTATGTAAGTACCAGTCGACTCCAATAAGCATGGAGTTTAGGTCACAGTGAATTAGGAAGCTGAGGAGAAGATGGGACATATATGAAGTGTTTAGAGCACTTTGATATCCCACATAAGTCCAAAGCCAAGGCTGTTCTTTGTCTGCTCAAATAATACTAATAACTCTAACATTAATCCAGAACAACAATAATGGTCTAATGATGTTCTTTGGAAGGTTGCATGTATGATTCACATGCGAATACATGACTCTTTCATGAGAAGGACATGCACGGCCAGGCCAAACGCTCAGTGGGGTTTAACTAACGTGATTTCCCCCGGAGTTAAAGAAAACACAGTCCAGAGATCCATTAGAAGCAACGAGCACAACTCTCTCATCTCAGCTCTATTTACTCACCTCTCTCCCTGTGGCTATTTATCTCTCCCATACCCCTTACTCACCCTGCTTCCCCTTCCATGTACAGCTCAGCCAGCCAGATGGATCCAAGATCTTCCTGTCCCCTCTCATATGATATCTCCTCAACATCATCCTCTCTCAGCCACTCTGGGATGGCTCCATGTTTAAGATAGGATTTGCCTTTTTTAAGTGATTTGAAGCCAGGATCATCCATGGTTTTCTTAACAATACAAACAGAGTCCTCAGCTTTGCTGGTTTTAATTTTGGCTGCAGGGGCAGAATCAGCCGGTCTGGTCAATACTTCAGCATTAGATATTACAGTGTTTGCTAGTTTAGGATCAGAACTGAATCCTGATTCCTCATTATTACCTTGTGACCTCTCATCATATGCAATATCCTCTAATTCTACCTCCCTCAGTGGCGGACAGTTGTTTTGTTGGCTGCTATCCACTTTCTGGTTGACCTTTTCTAAAGCAAGAACAGGAAGGGCCTCTGTCCTCCACTGTGGGGTTTCTCCATGGTTGTCCTCCTTTCCTTTTCCTTTCTTCTCTTTTTTCTTTACTTCCTCATTGACATCCTTTCTCTGTTGCTTTGTTTTGGGCTCTGTCTCCCTTTTCTCTTTATGCTCGTTCCCTTCCCTTGTTTCTTCCACTCCATTCTTTTCTTCCTTTCCCTCTTTTATCCCTTCTCTCTCACTCATCCTCATCTCCTTTCTCCCTTTTTCCAACCTCTTTCTTGCCTCTTCTTTTTCCCTCTCCAACCTGTGTTTCTTTTTCTTTGCTTCCTCTTCCCGCTCCTTCCTGCCTCTCTCTTCCTTCTCTGCCCTCTTGATGTTTTCCACCTTTTCTCTCTCCTCTCTCTCCCTGTTTCCTTCTCTTTCTTTCTCCTGTTCACTAGCAGCTCTTCTCAGAATTGCCACCAGATTGTGTGCCTCATTTAAAGATGAGCACTCTTTTTTCTGAGTCTCAGAAACTTTTTCTTCTGCAGTCGCCTGACTCTCTGCTGTGTCAGAGAAGTCTGTGGGTGGCAAAATGTCCACATCAATGGGAATCGGTGGATCATTATCCGCCTCAGAGGAACACAAGATCTCCGGATCTACTTCATGTAAACATGGCTGGAGTTCATTATTTATAAGGTGGCATGGCTGTTTGATAGAGGGTTGCGGTTGACCTGCAAGAGTCGATCCTGATGTGTTCAGGATGGAGGCCACTGTCTCGTAGCTAAAGGGCAGATACGAACAACAGACAAAACTGTGAGACAGAGCTCACCCGAAAATGACCTGCTTCATGAGCTCTGAACACTGTGACAGAGGGTCAGACAACATGCTTGATTAAAAATAGTTCCTTCTCAGACTTTGTTTTGGTGCTTTTCCAAAATGCCGTGCAAAAGCACTCAAAAGAAACACTGTTTGCTACAGTGAGAGCAACTCTGCACAGCATACTGATTTTTCTCTTTGACGGGATTAGGAACAAGTGAAATACTTTCTGGTGGCACGGAGCTGAGAGCTCAGATCGGCTCACAGACAAGCCAGCAGCTACATATGCAAGATGAATCCTCAAAGAGCCACTCAATACTTAAAAACCACATTGGCAAAGCCAGCCCACCACATAATCAAAACAATCACAAATATCCACTGGACGGTGCATTCTCCAGCAATGGATGCTTTTATATGCAGCCAGTTTAAATGCCACAAAAGCAGTTAATAAACATCAAAATGTTTCAGTACTTCACTGAAGGTTGCCACGCAGCAACTTTTGTAGAGATGAGGTAATAATGCATTAACGTGTAGGCTCTTACATAATGAGGTTAATGTATTAAATGTTTTACCTAGTCTAATATTTCTTCGGTCTGTTACACTACCACCCTTCACTTCTATACATTTTGCTTCCAAGGAGCTAGAATTTTATTTTTTTTGTGTGTGTAATTTTTAAATCATGATGAGCAATAGTTAATAGTTAGTTTTTTAACATATCACAACACTGACCAATGAATCACTGCAGCATAAATAAGGATCCTAACTCAAGGGCTGAACCAGTGTTAGTGTCTACCTCTCTGCACTGAATTATACTTGTTATTAATCTCTGGCTGTCTTCCACAGCATGACTTTTGTCCTGTCTTCCCTCACTCATCCCAACCAGTCATGGCAGATGGTCGTCCCTCCCTGAGCCTGGTACTGCCAGAGGTTTCTTTCTGTTAAAAGGGAGTTTTTCCTTTCCTCTGTTGCCAAAGTGCTTGCTCATAGGGGGTCATATGATAGTTGGGTTTTTCTCTGTATGTATTATTGTAGAGTCTACCTTACAATATAAAGCGCCTTGAGGCAACAGTTGTTGTGATTTGGCCCTGTATAAATAAAATTGAATTGAATTACACATAAAAGACAACTTAAGAAAGAACCAATTTTAAATGGTATATTTAGGCGCTTTGTTAATAGCAACCCGTTGCAATAAAAGCATATCTGGATAGAAAAACACACAGTAGAAGTCCACACAGTAGCACACACACACACGGACACACACAGAGAGACTCACCCTCTGTATAACACCCCAACTACTGCTGACATGAAACCAGCAGGCGCCTCCCTCTGCTGCTCTGCAACACACACATCTGCCTCTGTGTGCGCACATTTCTCAGCACTACCAGACACACACACACACACACACACACACACACACACACACACACACACACACACACACACACAGGTCCATTATATACTTGTGTAAAGCTCTCATCAAACCGCTCCATTTGAAATACCACTGCAGCACAGACAGAGGTCAATATAAAGAAAACAGCTTCAGGTGAGGTTAGTTGCAGTTGCTGAGTAAGCACTTGATAGGCTGCAGCACCCAGAGGAACGTTAGCCATTAAAATGCGAATGTGGTGTCACGCCATGCAGCAAACACTGCAAGCAACCATCGCTGACTCACCCCCCTATTACACCTTCCTCCTCTTTCAGCTTCTCCTCCTTCGCTTCCTTGCTTTCACTACTTTCCATCCCTTTTTCCACTCCTATCTCGGTGGTGGTCTCCTCCACAGCTGCCCACAGCTGTTTTTCTGCCTCGCACACTGGGTCCTTATTGTTGATGAAATGCTCGTGACCACCAGGCACGGCATCGGCTGGTTTCTCCTCATCTGCTCCCTCCTGTTGTGGTTTTCCTGATGGATGAAGATCTCGTTCCGGCCGCAGTTCTGGTTCTGGTTTTGAGGGCTGAAGTGGCTCCAGCGCCAGAGTCACGCACTCTCCAGCTTCTTGGGGGGGAACCTCGACTGAGGGTGCTGATTCCACCCTGGGTCCCTCTGGCTCTTTAGGCTCCTTTTTAACTGCCGGTGCGCTGGGCTGAGCAGAGGGTGCGGCAATATGATGTTCATCTCCATCTTTTGCTTTAACTGGTTGGCTCTCTTGCCTAACAGGCGTGTGCACCTCAGCAGGATCCTCTCCGTGTGAGCTAGAAGAGAGGGAAAACCACATGAAGGATATATCCACTAATTGGCATTTTGTACAAACATGGTTAAGAAACCAAACAATTAGCGAGGCATGCGAAGCACAAACAAGAGGATTAAGCAGAGAAGCAGACAAAGATGTGCCCCCTAGTCTGTTCTTACCCTCTGCACAAAGGTTTTGTACCCTCCTCGGCAGAGATTTTTTCAGGTGTACCCTTCCCACTTCTCCCTTCTAGCACTTTCCATAGAGGAATCTCTGCATCAGACAGCCTCTGTTGAGGTGGCACCACCATCGAGACCTCTAATATAACTGCTTTATTCTGGGCTGTTGGCTGAACAGCAGGGCCAGGCAGAGTACATGTGGCAGAGACTTTCTTTTCTGGCACAACAATGTTTGACAGTGAACCTTCGCTTATGAGAGACAGTTGCCCGAGACTGGAGAGAAAGAGGAAAAGTGAATAATAGAAAGGAAAAACAGGAAGAAAAGGAGCAGAGGACAGCCATTATTAATTATAAAAAACAAACAGAAGTACGGGTGAGCGATGACGGACAGCTGAGATATACCAGGGGCAAGATCACCGATATCAGTACCAGTTATTACAGCAGGATGCAAACCTCCACCAAAGCTGCTCACTCTGTGGGCAGTATGTACTTCTAAGGGAACAGTTCTGTGTTTTGTACATATTCACTTTATTAAGCTGAATACCTTCAGCTTATTATATAGCATTATACTATATATATTATATATATATTACATAAATTATATTTGTCTTCAACGATGTAACACATTTTGGGATTAACTTAAATAAAAAGCAGATGTGAAATGTAAAAGTGAGGTCAGAGGTCAAATGTGACCTGATATTTGGATGCAAACTATAATTTAAGTGTTATTTATAATCCTCATATACCAGTATCATTTCCTGAATGTTGCCAATACAAACAAAGGCAGCTTATTTGACCTTTCACAAGAGGTCAGAGGTCTAAAGTAACCTTACACTTAGAATCGCCATTGATCATTCCATATATGGATATATGTTGTCAGTACAAGCAGTGGCAGTAAGAAACATCGTTTTAAATAGATCTATACAGCATTATTATAAATTTGGCCATCAGATCAATATTTTGAACTTGAAAGTGAGATGATATTTTAAATGTTTATACAGTACTATGTTGACAACACATAGCACACTTGTAAGAATCATAAATTATACATTGTAAGCCTTTTGTTGACTTTCAACCAATAATTCATCTTTGTGTTTAAGTACAGAATAACACACATGGGAAAGCTACAAAAACATGACCTCCTTGGCAGAAGTATTAGGCGAGAGAGCAGAGAATCCTGAAAAAAATCACCACAAAGTAATCAGACGGATTCAGCTTCACGCAGCTTTAAGTTGGAAATAAGTGATTTTTAAGATCACGAACTCAGTTTCAAGTTTTGAGTCTCTCTGATTTCATTTGCTGATTAAAGAAGAAGCCATCTGTGTTTACAGACCACACAAAGCGCAATCAGCACGCACAGAGTGAAATCACCACTTATTTCAGAACTATAACTCACCGCTCGCTGGAGTTTGGTTTACGAACTGATGGAGGGGCATTCTCTCTGTCTTGTGATTGGTTGGGAATTTGTGAGGGAAGCTGCTTGGATGCAGTGCTGCTTTTGACCAGCGGAGGGAAGTGAGGAGCAGGAAGTTTTGTTTGTGTCACATTTTTCAGAGCCGTGTTGGCGTGTTTGGTACCAGCAGGGGGCGTGTGTGTGTTTAACTCAGAAATGGACAAGGAGGAAACCGTTTTCATCTTTTCTTTGTCTTCATCTGACCTGTTGGCCTCCAGACTGCAGACCGATGCTGCTCGAGCCTCCTCCTTCTTCTTTCTTCTCTCCATCTCCTCCTCCTGCAGCTTCTGCTTTTGTTTTTCTTCATTCTTTTTCCTGTCTTCTTCCTCTTTCCCTTTCCTTTCAGCTTTCTCTTTCTCCTCTCTCTGCCTCTTCACCTCATCTTCCTTCTTTTTTCTCTCCTCCTCCTCCTTTTTCTTCTTCTCTGCCTCCTGTATTCTCAGCTCCTCTTGAAGTCGCCTCTTCTTTTCTTCTTTTTCCCTTTTGATTCTCTCCATTTCCTCCCTTTGTATCCTCTCCTTTTCTTTCTGCTCCTTTACAAGCCTCTCTCTCCTCTCCTCCTGCCTTCTCATCTCCTCTTGTAGTTGCCTCTTCTTTTCTTCTTCTTCCCTATTAATTCTCTCCATTTCCTCCCTTTGTATCCTCTCCTTTTCTTTCTGCTCCTTTAAGAGCCTCTCTCTCCTCTCCTCCTCTTCACGTCTTTTCTCTTCCTCTTCCTTCCTCTCCATCCTTTCTATCTCCTTCTCTCTCTCCTCTTTGAGTCGTCTCTCCTTTTCTTCCACTTCTCTCTTCTTTCTCTCCTCTGACTCTTTGAGTCGTCTCTCCTCCTCCTCCCTTTTTCTTCTCTCTTCCTCCTCTATTATTTTCTGCTGCTCCTTCTCTTTGGCCTCTTTCAAGCGCTTCTCCTCCACCTTTCTTTTTTCCTCTTCCTCTGCGAGCCTCTTTTTCTCTTCCTCCCTTCTTTTTCTTTGCTCCTCAACTGCTCTCCTCTCCTCTATCTTTTTCTCCTCCTCTTCCTTCATCTTTTTGATGAATCTTTCTCTTTCAAGTCTTCTCTCCTCCTCCCTCTGGAGTTTTTCCTTTTCCTCCTCCAGCTCCAGGAGTCTCCTCTCTTCCTCTCTTTTTCTCCTCTCCTCCTCATCTCGCTTCCTCATCTCCTCTTCTACCCTCAGTTTCTCCTGTTTCTCTTTCTTCTCCTTCAGGAGTCTCTCCTCCTCACGTTTCATCCTTTCTTTCTCCTTCTTGATCTCTTCCTCCTCCTGTAAGAGTCTCTTCTTCTCCTCTTCCAACAGTCTCTTCTTCTCTTCCTCATGTTTTCTCCTCTCTTCTTGCTTTAAGAACATGGCCTTTTGCTCTTCCTCTTTTCGCCTCCTTTCCTCCTCTTGTTTCTTTTGAATTTCTGCCTCCCTCTGCTTCTCCTGCTCCTTTGCGATTGCTGCTCCCTCTAATTGCTTTTCTCCGTACTTCTTTTCATTGGTTTTTTGTTCAAGACTGCAGAACAGATACACAATATACCTTAAGGCTTTATTTCTCTGTCTGCGTGTATCACCTTCATCATCACTTCACATTCTGCAACCTTAGCATTTGTTTTCGAAAATAATTATTCCTGATTGCATCCTTGAATATAAATACTCACCCTGGGGGACACCTTTTGATAGTATCGTGCTTAGAGTCATCCTCTTCCAGAAACAAACCCCTTGATTCTTGTCTCTGGTTAGGCGACTCAAAGATGACATCATCAAAGTCAGGCTCTGGCTCTGGCTTTGCCAAGGGCGGCTTTTCTGTGTTAATGGAGCTACTAATACTCTCACTGGAAGGCTTTTTAACATCAATTTGCTCTGGAACATTGGGCTGTTTAGGAGTTATAAATGCTGCCACGACAGTGGTAGAGGGCTGCTGGGGAGTGGCGCGCTCGCAGGAAGCAAAGGGCCAAGGAGGGGGTGGCGCTATGATCAGCTCTGAGCGGGTCTGGGGAGGACTAGGGACAGAAATATTGGAGGTCAGGCTCAACAGATAAGCAGCTGAGATAACAGAAAGCTGAGAGTGCAGACCAGACCAGGATATCAAGGCAACAGGAGGCAGAAATCAAAGCGCTTTGCAACTGTTGGCATATGTTAGCATCATGGAAGCACAATCACAAACAAGAAGCAACTGTGATGCGCTGGGGAAGTGCACACTGACAATTATCGTAGTCCTTCATCTAGAAACATGAACAGCAGGCTGAAGCACTAATTTGGGGATAATTTGGATGATCGTTAGAGCTGATAAGCCAATGATCAATGCTCCTTATTAGGTTTTTATAGTTTGTTCCATTTTTGTTTGAAAATAGGACCAAACAATTGTAGGAGCGTTGCTGTCCAGCAGCTATGTTATCAGTGGTATTGAATAGTTAAATCTGGGTGTCTTAGATGGCTGTTTAGGGAAATATGCTTATTTGTTGTCTTGCAGCGTTCACAGATTTCCACTAAACATGAAGCCTCCACCAGCAGACGGTTACCTTTGTACAGCATCAAAGTCCAGACTGACACATCAGACTGAGTCGATGAGCTCTTCTAAAACTCGCTTATTAGGAGCTCATATCTTGTTTTTGTTGCCAATCCAGGTAAACTGTTTCCCCTGCTTCCAGTTTTTATGTGAGCATAACAGCTTGAGGTCATTTGGTTAATACTTGAGGTCATCAATTTAATTTTTATGTTTAAATCTGCCAAAAAAAGGATTTCCTTATTCCTTAAAACAGTATTGCGAATTCAAACATACAGCACATCTAAGACTGCCTTTAAAAACAAATCAAAAAGATTACAGGAAGAAGAAAAAAAAGGAAGTGAGCCATCTAACTTTTTGTCTTTGTTTCAATATGAACAAGTGTTGTCATCTTTGCTGTTTCTCCTGCACTCAGTTAGATCTGCTCCCAGTCCACAAGACACAGCGTAACCTTTACGGTCTGACAGATTTTCCACTCACACAGCAGTTTCAGGCCAAACATATCTTCAAGGCACCAAACCTTGCAATCTAAATTTATCCCTTCATGTGATATCGTCCCATGACCTCACCTGATCCGCACTGGTCCGACTTTGTTTTCTGCGATGGTCACCTTTGAATCCTGGGCTGCTCTGACTGGCTGAGTGGACATCTTGCTGTGTAAAGCTGTCCCTTTGTTTTTGGGGGAATCCTTGGATTGGTGCAGAGGGCTTGCGGCTGCTTCTTTCACTGCTGAGGTCGTTTCCTCATCCACCTGAGCGAGGGGGAATGTTAAGCCTATACAGAATGAGAAGGAAAGATCAGAACATACTTTGCACAAAAGGAGGAAAGACTGTTTTTACTTTAAATTGGATATTTTCAGATAGAAGAATGAGGAAAATGTCTTTGAAATGAGGATGATTTGTAGGCCAGTGTACCTGACCGACTGGAGCTGGTATGTGCTGGAGGAGCAGAAGGACGAGTTACAGTGAGAGGTGAGGAGAAAAAGGCAGGCTTTGGTAGAGAAGAGGATTGAGCGGGTGAAGTGCAGAGGATAGAAGCAGGACAGACTGGAGCCACTGGGTCACAGAGGGCATCAAGATCAGGACTAGTTAACAGAGGAACAGGGGCGATGTCCCCATCAGCTCTAACAGAGTCAGATTTCAACTTTGCTCCGTGAGCACCTGGAAAATGAGAAGGAATGACAGGAAGCATGATTTCCAGGATGAAGACAGAGGAGAAACACTGAGAAATAACTACAGAACCTATGAAAGCTCAGAAATAGGAAAAGCTGCCTTCAATTACCTGACTCTGAGCTAGAGGTGGGAGATTTTGGAAGAGGGGGTATGGATGAAAGAAGAGGGGCATCAGAAGAAAAAGGAGAGGGAGAAGTTGGGCGGGCGACTGACTTGACAATTTGAGGTCTGAAAATGTGAGAATGTCCTGCCAGAGGGTAACACAAAATGTTTAAGTTATTAAACAGAGAACAGAGAGGATAAGCATCGCTTTTGTTAAGACTGTAAATACAGAGACAGACCAGAGGCTGAAGCAGAATCATCTGCAGTTTGAACCTCTGGGGGGCGCCGCTGGTATGAAACAGGAGCTGAGGAGAAGAGAAGTGTGAACATAAGAGGAAGAAAGAAAGACTAAAGTTGGTATGAGGAAAGAGTGAGCTAACAACATTATTCCAGTTTAAAGACATATAGAAAAGAGTTATGTACAATATTTTATTTTATTCACTTTATAACTATGAAATCCTTAAAAATGCCTTCTCGGGTCTGTATCTGTATGTGTTTTTGTATGTAGTTTTACAGGGCCAAAAGCTTTTTTAATTCTTTTCATTTATTAAGCCACTTAAAAATGACCTACGAATCACTGAAGGATAAAAAAGGCACCTAACTCAAGGGATGGACCAGTGTTGTGTTTAAACAGAACAAACCTAGAAAATAAATGGTATCTTTAAATCTTTAGGCACTTTGTTGCTGGCTGCCTGTCGCAAAACACATCTTTTCTTCATTCTTATCTCTTCAAATTGTTGTCTATATGAAGAGCTACTGTCAGAGTCAGTCAAGTATATATTTGTAATAGTATATAAATGACAGATGGGTGGCTCATTTAAATATATAGATGTAACTAACGCCTGTACACAAGCCACATGGATTCAGTTACATGAAGGATTAAGCAAACAGCTAATATTAGACAGACAGAGCAGACTTTGAATGTTGACAGATGTTAAATGAAAAGAGGCAAACTATTTAAAAAATGAATATAAGAATGAGCATAAACAACTAATTTATCTTGCTCTGAGACAGTCACACAACATTCAGATGTTTCACTCAAAATTCTGAAATCATCACAACCTGAACATGCATATAGCTTCCTCCCAACACAACACAACAGTCCATTCTCTGTTTCACTCTATCTGTTTCCATGGGCATGAAGCTAAATCATACAAAAGTCGAAACGAAATCAGACGGTCACACATCATTCATCAGTTTGTCTGAAGCATGCAGCATGCCTGTCTACCAGCCAGCCTCTCATTACCTTTTGCAGAGCCTGACTGGAAGATTTTTGGCAGAGAGGGAGGCTGAGAGATGGTCCAGGTGAGTGGAGGGTGAGATGATGGAGGTTCAGAGGACAGGGTAGATTTTGTTGGGAAGGAAGATTTGATAGAAAGGGGCTGGGAGCCAGTGGATTTGGGTTTATGCGGGACAGAAGTAGATACGGTTAGTGAAGACTTCTGTAAAGTGATGGAAGATGATGTTACAATGGGCTCAGGTGATGACGGTGAAGTGGAGGGAAGTTTGGGAGGTACAGAAGAAATGCTCGTGGGAGGTGCACAGGCAGGCTTTGAGGACAGAGAAGAGGGTGTGCTTGAGTCTGCAGCACCTTCACTGCAATTGGATGAAGAATTCACAGGAACTGACACCAGTGAGGCAGGAGGTAAAGGAGACACAGATTCAGAGGATTTAGGAGATGGAGTGTCAGGCAGAGGAAGGACAGAAGGCATACTCTGGATTGAAGGAGCATCTGCTGTGATCTGGGAGCTTGGAGCTTTAGAGTCAGTCAGAGAAGAAGCTTCAGGAAGAACAGGATTGGCAGATTTCTTATGCTTGGACCTGGGTGATGGCTGAGGAGAGGGGCCAGGGGATGGCTGGATCTCTGACTGGACAGGAGTAGTGGACAAGGGATGTCGCGAGCGGCGTGGAGAAGGGCGGGGGGCAATTGGTAAAGGAGGCCGGGAGTGCACAGCGAGACTGGAAGGACCACCATCACTTCCACTGGCTGCATTAATACATGGAAGGATGGATAGAAGGATAGATTAATGAAAGTAGATTAGAAAAGAAAGAGTAAGAAAGAAAAGAGAATGAAATGTGCATATGAATATGATGCAATGGAATGGCAAACTAGGTTACTCTTGAGATAAGCCTATGAGTATTCTTTCTTAAGTGTGATACAAGAAGAAATAACCCAAAGTCCATTTATAAATCTTCATTTGGACAGTTGTAGTCACAAGTTAATATCTGACCATCATTGGCATGAACGTCATGATAATTTTGGGGATTTAGTGATATCTTTGAATTGTTCTTTTTCCAGGGTGGAATAATTGTGCAGTAAACATCTATAACGACTTTATTTAGGATTTTCTCTAATTAACACAGGGTCAAAAGAATACATTCAGGCTCAAATACACCCCCACAATTATTTGGTTAAATGCTCCTCTTGACCTGATGATTTTGGTAGCCATCAACAAGCTTCTGGCATAATTCTGGCTGGAAGTTTTCAGCAGTCTTCTTAGCAGAATTGGCAGAGTTCATTTAAATTGGTTGGTTTCCTGGCACAGACCTGACTTTTAAGTGTAGTTCCCAAACCTTGTGGTAAAGTTGAAGAATTTGGAGGTCGTCCTCCTTCTTCATTATTTCATAAACGTTGTGTAATCTACCAGTAACACTGGCAGCAAAACAGTCCCGGAGCATGACGCTACCACCACCACCATGCTTGACAGCTGGTGCATTGTTCGTAGGTTTGAAAGCCTCGCCTTTAGTACTCCAAACATACCTCTTGTCCTTTTGGCGAAATAGCTTCAATCTTTGTCTCGTCTGATCAAAACCTTTTTTTCAGAAGATATTTGGCTTCTCCACGTGAGGAGCTGCAAATCAACTTTGGAGCAGAGGCTTCTTTCTTGCTCTGCACCCTCTCAGTTCATGGTGATGTAAAACTCACTTAACTATGGACAGTGATGCTGGTGTTCCAGCACTTCCTGGTTCATAGCAGGCCTGAGCCTTGATGGTTCCTGGTTGTTCCTGAACACCTCAACCACATTCCTCTTATCCGATGGTGACAGTTTGGATTTTCTTTAAGACCTTGGCAAAATGTGCTTTTATACAATTATTTGAACTGATGATCTTGGAATTGTTGTTTAGAAGCTGTTCACAGCTTGTGTAACTCTACAACCTACAGCTATGCTGCAAAGAGAAACTGCAAGTTGTAGTAAATCATAATCACTAAAGAAAAGCTAATAGGCACTGTCAAGCTAAAAGATACTGTAGAGCCTTCAGCACCACTTGTTGAAATGTTTAATTGGAAGAACTCCTCTGCGTCTGAATGTCTCTCCAAATTCAAATACAACGTAGTTGAAACAATCCAAAAAAGAAAACCGTATGAAGCAACGCTAATGTCTGTTTGGACACAAAAACCTCAGTGTGTTCAATGCTGTCTCCGCGTAAACTTCAGTATATTGGTGGCAGTATTTTACCATCACATGATTCTTAATCGTGTTTAGTATGTGGACGAGAAATATGTGGTGTCCAAAGGACTGTCCATTCATGCAGTAAGGACCACAGAATAAATGACACAAGTGTGTGAAATACTGCAATATATATAAACTTAGCTAGCCAGTGAGAGACAGGCAGAGATGCAAACAGTAAGTGAGAGTAGCAAGGGGGGAGAAGGCGCTACCTGAGGATGGCAAAGTGGATGTCGTGGAGTGTCGCTTGTCAGGTGGAGGGGGAGCAGGGCGATTTGGACGGGTAAGAGTGTGTGGGACAACTGGAGCAGCAGAAGAAGGGCAGAGTGGAAAAACATACGGAAATGAGAACAGAAAAGGAAAGCAGAGGAAAAGGAAATGTCAAGAGGTCAAAAAACTGTGTTGGTGTAATCCTGCCTACCTGTGGCAGTCAGAAACTTCTTATCCTCTTCTTCATCGCTCTCATTGAAGTCGTCCAGGTTGCCGATATCTGTGGGTTTGACGCTCATCAAGCTGGCAAGACTTTGCATGTCTTCATCACTGAAGAACAAGAAAAACACGCACCACAACCTCATTACCAACCCCACCAATAGGAAGCACTCTTTATGAAAAAAAGTGTTTTCAAATGCTTAACTCTTTAAGCTATGACTCATTTATTAAACTCAGGTTAAAAGTATTATTGTCACACCTCCCTGATGTAGAACAGCAGTAAGAGTAAGTAAGTAGTAGTGACTTAAACTACTCACGTGGCTTTTCCCTCTCGAATAAAGACACATGAGAGGGACAGCTTGAGCGTGGCCTCCACCACTTTGACAGACAGTGGCTTCAGCTTCAGCGTCAGGTCAGTCTGGGTTAGCGTGGGGCTAGCAAACCGCTTCAGGTTGATGTCAGCGGATGCCAGCACCTTACGGTGACCCTTATTTTCCTGTAAATAACACAAACAAGTATTATACACCATATTCTTTGATTTCTACTTGGTGATTAAGCTGAGTCTGAATTGTATAACTGGATGTCTGAGCTATTTAGGTTTGGCTATTTTATTGGCAAACCTTTTGCTTATTTTTCTACTTATAAACAGTTTTAGTCAGGCATAGAGAGATACTTACACCCTCAATGACAAAGGTCCATTCTTTGTCTTCAAATTCATCAGCATTGGCATCCTGAGGGGATTATCATAAAAATACAGACTGTTTAGTGGGACATCCTCCTAAAATTGTATCCACATATCCACACATATGCCAGAGTCTTCAGGTGTACTACATAAACTCTATAAAGTCCTGTGAAAAACAGGAGTACATGGAGTACACTGTTACTGTGTCCAGGAAGGAAGGAATCATCTGGTTTTAATTCTAGGAGACGGTAAGTAGCAGCCAAGTGATACTTATCAAATTCACTTGATTAAATAATCACTAACACATGTGAGCACCTCAATAGAAGCTGGAGTTTGGGCAGTTTCCTGGTCTGAAAGACTGGACTTTGCAATGCTCAGAAAGCTACTTTCAGTTTTTTCCCTTATTCACAGGGAGTCACCAAAGTAGGTAACTCTGCATATTGAATGTGGCAGCATGGCTTAGCTTTGCAATGCTGTATCTTAAAAAACTACAAGACTTCTGGAACAATGAGATGATACCAGAATGGAGATGTTTAGCCATATTGCACAGAACCGAGTTTGACTGAAACTTCTGTCTGACAGCTACAGTCTGGCTAGAATTATGCAGTTTATCAAGCACAGCAACAAATCTCCAACAGAATGACTGAAAAAAAGTCAGAATTCAGATCTCATCTTGATTTAAATGCAGTGGCAGGACCTTAAGAGCGCTGTGAATAAACAAATGGAAACTTCTAGCAAAAAAAGGGTAGCACAAATTCCTCCACAGCGATGTGAAACACTGATAACGTTACACAGAAAACAATTACTTCAAGTTATTTCTGTTAAGGATGGATTATAAGCTGATGATTCATGGACTGTACTTAGGACTGATTTGAGTCCTGTGGAAATGACCTTTTTCACATGACTGTATATTGAATTTATTTAAAAGATGGACTTAAAAGCAATTCCAGTGCAGCCAGCACTTAAACATGCATTCTTTTTAAAGGCCAGCAGAGAGCAGCCCCTTTAGCAAAAAGAAGACTGGTTGTTTGGAAGTCTATGGAATAATAAGCCTCTGTTCCCTTGTCCGTGACCTCAGTCAACACTTTCCTGCTGAGTTTATGGTCTTAGATGCTGGTCTTGAGTCTTATTTACTAAAACACATTTAAATTATAGTCCCTTTTGGAGATACAAAGGACGATAATGAAAGGTATATCCATCATGTTTGGCTTCAGAATGCCAAATTGTCAAAATGCTTAGTTCGAAGTTTTACAACAGGACTTTGTTAACCCATGTTTAATGTCATAGTGTCTATATTCATCCTTATATATACTTTTCCACACTTACCGACCGCTTTTCCCGCATATATATTCTACACCTCTTTTATTCTGAGCAATTAAACTCTTTATCTATATTACTTCCACACCTTAAATCGATTCGGAATCACCAAACACCCTAAAATGACTAGGCATGACTAGACAGTGGGAGGAGTACCTGCAAAAAAAACCCCACACAGGAACAAGGTCCAGAGTCACACAGAAACACCCCAGCAGACCAGTGAGAACATTTGAAGCCAGAACCTTCTTGCTATGAGATAATACGACTAACCACTAACTAACCATGGTGTTAACTTGACTCTAAGGAAAGCCTAAGTTTAAACTTTGGCTTAATAAAGTATTCTAAACTACTGAAGGATTAAAAATGATCTTTCTAAAAGGGACTTTTCGTAACATTTAGGGCCACGGTAAACCATTCACACAAGGATTAACTTGTTCAAGCCACCCAGAAACAACTTGTGCCCTGACCTTTGTTATATGTTTCCCTCATTTATTCAGGTTTTTCATTTACTTTGTTATTACATTGTAAATAGTACACTCTGTACACTGGGTGTTGGTACCTTGAAGAGAGTAACAGAGATGTCGATGTTTTCCGGGACAGGCCACACTACCATGCCTCTGTAGGGGTTCTTGATTCCAGGTTGCCAACTGTGGAGCTGCACAAGAAATAACGCATTAACAGAGCTGTGAGGAGTTGTGTATGTGTTTATGTGTGCGGTGTTTTGGTGACTTCACCTTGGAACACATTCGTCTGTTCCTCCTGGTCCACACCACCCTCAGCTTGTCTGGTTGCCTAAAGAAACACGAACACACATCAAAACAGAAGTGCCATTTTCCCTCAGGCCATTGTATGTCAGTCATACCTAATACACTCTTTGTTCATAAGCAAGCGAGTTCTCAGAACAAAGTAGACATGATCCAAACTAGATAACACAAGTAAGAGATCTTGTGACTGCTGAATAATAATTCCTCTGTGCCAATGAAAGAACATGATGTGTTTTTATTTGTGAAGATGGTTGTCAGCAAATTTATGCAGGTCTGTGAAGATGTGATGCTGTGCATTTATGTGTTAAAGTGTTAGAGTACAACAAGTTACCACATGAAACATGTTACAAGTGTATACCTGTCTTTTTGTAAATGTGTGTTTTATAACATCTGTTTCTGTGTTTCTATTGTATTTCTCAGCCCTCTCTGGCACAGGAAGTGAGACAGGAAGCTGCACAGTCATATGACCTAAATTTGTATGACTATAAGGCGTGCCTGTGACAGGAAGAGAGGAGCCCCCATAACAGGACACAAGATACTAACAAATGCAGGCACCGATCCACATAATACCCCTTTGTGCCGCCACTAATACTACTACTAATAGTAGTAATAAATGTCAATAATAGTGCTATAACAATGTTATATATTATTCATATTTATTCCTTTGTCTGGGCCAGGGGAAAGAATAATTCTGTATGTTGTCTTGCAGCACTTTACCGCACTATTTTTGAACATTTTTAAAAAGTAAAACTGGACAACAAAAATATTGTAATAATACAGAGAAAACCCTAACAATTAGATGACACCCTATGAGCAAGCACTTGGTGTCAGTGGGAAGGAAAAGCTCCCTTTTAATAGGAAGAAATCTCTGGAAAAACCAGAATTATAGTGCATCATGGGAAGCCCTGAGCAACTTAGGTCTATTGTAAGTGTAAGTAAGGGAGGGTGCAGAGTTATTTGATCCAGTCATAACTATAAGCTTTATCAAAAAGGAAAGTTTTAAGCCTAATCTTAAAACTAGACAGGGCGTCTGTCTCCAGAATCCAAACTGGGAGCTGGTTCCACCGAAGAGGAGCCTGAAAGCTTAAGGCTCTGCCTCCCATTCTACTTTTAAAAATCCCGCAGTCTGAGAGCCAAGTGCTCTCTATGAGGCAAAGAGCACCGCTCTCACCGCTATGGAGGAATAACTCATAATACTCTTTAAATCTCATTGCTAAGCCCTACTACATTACATTTATACATGATGTATTCCAATACATACAAAAACGACAGCAATAGTTTTTAGATGGTCCATGTGGTCTCACGTTTCAGTGCATCAGTGTTCAAGTATGGCTGAGAAGGCTTTGTGAGCACATGTGTTTGTGCGGTATGTGTGTCAGGGGGTCAGGGAGGTCCATCAGAAATAGCCTGGTAGGCACAGAGATGCAGAGGAGACGGGAAGAATACATTAAATAAAAATAAGAGACATCAACATTTGCTGAAAGGAAATATAATCTATAATACGAAGATGTGAAAAGATCTATTGGGCACAGTTACAATGGGCAGCGGTGGAGAGTTGACACTGGTTTTAAAGAAGCAAACAATGGTGGTGCAATACAGCTCAGTAACATGTGATTACTGCACACCACAGCTCAACAGACAATAGTTTTCTTATCCCACGACTGCTTAGATGAGTGGTAAACATGACTCGCCTCTGTGTTGAAATGTTCGCATGCAGCGCTAAGTGTTAGATATAAGTGTAGCTGTTTCCTCAGCAAACCTGCTCACTTACTCACCAACATCTCTCATGGTTTGGTCACATGAAGCGTTTCTAAGACATAAAAATAGTCTTGTTGCTAAGTCTTTTATTATGCCTGTGTCACTTCACCGCTTCTGTCAACATTAGTTCATTTTCTAAATGTTGTCTCCGGGTCCTTTTTAAATCCCCCCCCCCTGTATTTTTGCTTCTTTTATCCAACCTGATTAACCCTAACCTTTCTTTTACTTAAAATTGCCACCTTTGTTACTATTGAACATGTGTCTCAGTACAGAAAGTCGATGATCTTAAATAACAGGCTAACACTGAATTAGAACACCCCCTCAAACACAGACACATGCGCACAGAATATTTGTAGAGGGACCTACATGTGGCCAAAGAGTTCACTTCCTGTCAGTAACCTCAGAGTTTAATCACGTTCAAACATGTGTTGATCACCAACACATACATTGAGCACACATGACTGAAACTTTGGATGGATCTCTGGTGTTTCCTCACTTCCTCTTTACGCCTCCCTTTCCTTCTCTGTCTGTGGTTTCTGTTTTTTCTTCCATCTCATTATGACAGTGGAAGTTAAAGACTCTGATTTCATAACTCTGAACGTAGGAAGTAAATCACTCAGTCGCCTTTATAAGTTTTACACCACAGATGTATACCTGTGTCTTTCTGCTGTTGATCAAACTCTTTAAACTTTTTTGAGCCAGTCTGGTCTTTATTGAGGTCTGTGCTGGAAACCCAATTAATACATCATTTAATGTAATCTGAACAGATAAGAAGGTGCAGTGTGGTCCGAACTGACAACTGGGTGAAAGTTTAAAGATGTTGCTGAAGCTGTTAACAGAGGAGATTGCACTTGGGATTTTAAGATTATGAAAATGTGTAATACCACTTCCAGTCACGTGAAAAAGAAAGTTTTCACAGTCCTCGTGCAGTTATGTGAAACGCTAAGTACACACAATGATTCAGTAGCTTTAAAAACGTTTAGCATCAATGACTTAAACTGAGCTTTTCTCTGTATCTTTTATTGGTCTCGCACATCATTATGGAGGATTTTTAGCTCACTTTTCTTTGCAGTGTTGCTTCAGTTCATTCAGGTTTTTTGGCATTTGTTTATACGCAGCTCTCTTAAGGTCCTGCAGTAAATTCAATTGAGTTGACTTTGACTGGGCCGTTGCAACACATCGATTCTTTTCTTTTTCAGCCACTCTTGATAGATTTGCTGCTGTGCTTGGGATCATTGTTCTCTTGCATGACCCAGTTTGGGTCATGCAAGGACATGACAGATGTGACAAGGACAGATGGCCTCATATTCAGGAGTTCATGGCTGATCCCATGTCTTCAAGGTCTCCAGGTCCTGTCGCTTCAAAACAAGCCCAAATCATCACACCTCCACCACTGTGCTTGGCAGGACTGCACAGAGTCCTGTGAAAACTTTCTGTTTCACATGACTGCATTGCATTAGTTTTAGTTTCCTTTTTTTAATGCCAGTGCCTCACACTTTTGCTGACAAATTAACATTTCTTTTTGTATTTTTTAATCGCATTGTAGTGTCTTTTCTAAGTTTTTGTTTTATTTGCATCAACTCTTTTATTATCTCTCTTTTTTTAAGTAGCTGGCTTAGTTAGTTATAGTCTAAAAACCTTGCCCTTGACCCCTGAAGCTGACACTTTTGACTTATTTTGCTTTCAGTATATCAGTTTGAGTCATATAACGTTTCAGCTTCCAAAGGTTTTGTGTAACCTAACGAACTTTAGCCTCATAAAATAGTTTATTTTAATCCCAGACATGAACTAACAACGATGAGCATGACTGGACACTATAGAGAGTCCTACATACGCATGGTCACAGCAGTGGACATATCACGTCCACGCAGGCGGGGTGGGGAATCGAACCCGCACTGTCAGCTCAGCACATGGGGGACGCCCTCATCGTCCTCAATGTAGCGGAAAACACCCACGATATGAGATAAACATCGCCGGGAGAAGGCTTATTATAGCTAATAACAGGCTTCACACGGTATCAGGAGGCTACTCACATCTCCAACAATAAAAATCGTGAGCAAATAGATGCAGAAAAGCGCATTTACTCACCATTTTTTAGTACACTCCAAAACGAGTTCCTGGTAAGAAGCGATGAACTGAAACTTTGAAGCCTTTTTACCAACTCGCTGCAGTCTTTTCCACACCGAAGTCATAACTCCCAGCGGTTAAAATAAAACCTAAGAAAGAGGAAAACTGAAGAAGCCCTCCGCCTGACAATAATCCAACTTTGTCCGCTGCTTGTGCTCCTTATAAGGCTTTCTTCTTCCTTCTCTGCTGCTGCTGCTCCTGTTGCTTATAATGAACTTCACACAAGCTGTGACTTGCGCTCATTGGCACCGAGTTGAATCACACACTGACACACAACAAAAAGGACAGAAATGTCGCCATGTACCGAGAAGCAAGAGCCGAACACCGTGAACAGGCAGCTGAAGAGTCAATAAAGAGGAACCGATTCCGCTCTGTCATTAACACAAGCTTCAAATTAATACGACAGGAGCCCGAAGTTTCAGTCAGACCACTGCAGGAGCTCTCACTGACAGCTTGTCCCTCTCTTTCTGCCAGTAATCCACATGTGGAGACGGCGCAGCTGACTCAAGCGTGGGGTTGTTGTAATATAGGTCTGCTTCCTTTAGAGTTAGTTAACCCTCCCTTTTTTCATGGGTGAAAGCAGCCAGCAACAGAGAGACAGGCAGAGTCAGACAGGATATGCAAAGACTGATGCAGTGGTATGCAAACTCCTTTATCTTGCTGCTTGTGTGGAGGCACTGAGGTGACAGTCCTCAGTTATACCTGCAGACTTTGATCCTAGCTATCTTGAACAGCCTTATCTGACATTTAACTTAATCAGCCGTTCATAATCTCATCTCCAGCATGCTGAAAGCACACTGTGTCTTGAAATTGCGTTTTTCAAATTGGGTATATAACTGAAATCACTTTCTGAGTTTCGGCTGCGTCATCCAACGCTCACTCAGGAAAGTGTGCTTCATGTAGTTAGAGGAATAGTTTCCACTGAGGAGAGCCAATAGACTCCAGTCCAGTGTGTGTTTGTGTGTGTATGCGTGTGTGTAAGCTAGGTCAAGGCACAGGGATTTTCCTCAGTGAGAGCAGGAGTGTATTTATAGGATGGAGAACAGGGATTGATGGATGGACAGAGGCAGCTGGAGTAGAGGAGTGTGGGGTAGCAGCAGCAGGGGGGTAACTCTCTCATGACTCAGAGTTGGGCTAATGTTACTCTTTGGTTTGGTATTCAACACAGCATTATACCTCTCAGTACCTCTGCCCAATCCTACTCTAAACATGTACACACACACACACACACACACACACACACATAACAGCCTGCAGTGTCATCTCATCCCCTCATTTGTTAATTGGTGCTCTCTGCAGTCAGTAAAACTAATTTCTGTCTACTGTAAACACTTGCTGCTGTCTGGCCTCTTCTACTGTAGCACAAACATGTAATTTTTGTGTTGTCTCTTTTATTTTCATATCACTTTTGTTTTTCTTTGCCTATCTGGGTTATTTCCCAGCTGTAGATACTGACCTTACAAGTCAGTGTATTGTAGCTCTGGTAGTATTATTCCCCTTTCCAGCTTTGCCTGCTGTCACCACCCCTTTTGATGTTTATTTGTTTTACTAATCACTGACTGTTGAATTTACAGTAACTGAGTCATATGATACCAATAGCGATAAAAAAGGCTTCTATGAGACGAGCAGTGAGCAGTGGGAAATATGTGAAAATTTACATTTGCATTGAGCCTAAAAGGCCAAACCACAAAAACATTCTGGTGATGGATGAGATAGAGAGCATGAACACAGACACACACACGCACACACACAGAAATTCAGTCCAACTGTCATTTAGAGTGACAGAGAGGCATATTCTAACAATATCCACAACATGTGTTGATTATAAATAGAGAACAGCGTGAGACGTTCTTCTCAGACATCTCTCCAAAGCAAATGGTTTTCCCCATGCTGCAGCCATGTAGGATGACCTCAGAGAAGGAGGAGGAGAAGGTGGAGGACTGCAGGAGCTCTCTCTTGGCTGAAGACAGCATGTCCCCTGTTGGTCATATTTGGCAATACCACCCCCTGGTTGTCTTTAACCGAATGCAGGAATACTGTTCATGTCTGTGGCACACGCTGAAGTTATATTCCAAGACTTAAATGCAAAGTAGAAAGAAAAACTATGATGTGCAAAGTCACTTGTTAAATACAGACACTGACTTCCAAACATTTAATGACAGCTTAATATATCTGCATTCACGACCTCTGAACAGGATTCCATCAGGATTTACTCAGGAATCATTTCTGATAATCTGAAGGTCGATTTTGTTATCGCTGGAGTCTCAAGAGGAAGCAAAATGGTTTGTTTTGTATGCATAATTTTAAAAAACAGGTTGTTTTCCCCCATACACTGCTGTTGAAAACCTATGGTCATTTAACATATTGAAGTGAAGTAAGAAAATCTTGAAGAAATCACAAACCTCCCTGATACTACTGTATGAAGGATAAAACTCTAGGATTGCAACTCAGAGTCTCTAAAACCTCCCACTGTATCACACACAGTGGCAAACATCTGATTAGGAACATGAAAGCATCCTGTTCGACATAAAAAAACAAGTAAGTTTCTTTGTATTAAACATGGACAGAGAAAAATGACAAAATCCTCATGAAACCACAAACTGCATGCCAACATTCACATCTCTGTGAATGCAGGCATGCATTTTCAGAATCAAACAACAAGCACGTTGGAGCATGTAGATGGCACAAAATATGCCTGAACAGTGCTAATGTCTGATCTTACTCGTCTCTCTTGATTTTCTTCTCCAGCAGTGGTTGTAAGTTCTCCTGCAGCACAGCGAGTGCAAGTTAGTGCATTTTTGCTTGGAGTAGCATACAACTTTTGAATGAGTGTTAATTTTTACCAAGTTGCAAAGTTCTGGATCCCACATAGATTAGGGAACCTTTACACAATTCTCATATCAAGCATGCAGAACGACGAGAGAAAACGGACTTTACAACTTCATGTTTTCAGATAAATTCAACTAATCTAAGGTTAAATTTCAACCTGAGGTTTATAAGAGGAAGAAACGGCCACATAAGTGGTTATAAACTGTTACAAACTTCCCCTCTGACATTACCAATCACACCAGGAGAATGGCAAATAATAGCCACCCTTTGCTTTGTTGACAGCCTTGGCGTTCTATCAATGACCCTTCATGATGTAGTCACCTGAAATGGCTTTCGCTTCACAGGTCAGGGTTTATTTGTGAAATTTCTTGCCTTCTTGATGGGGTTGGGACCATCAGTTGTGTTGTGCAGAAGTCACAGCTGGTACACAGCTGACAGCTTTCTTTGACAACTGTTAGAATTCATATTATGGCAAAAACCAATCAGCTAAGTAAAGAGAAATGACAGCCCATCATTACTTTAAAAACTGAAGGTCAGTCAGTCCAGAAAATGGAAAAACCTGGAATGTGTCCCCAAGTGTAGTCGCAAAAACCATCAAGTGCTACGATGAAACTAGCACACATGATGACCGGCCCAGGAAATGAAGACCAAGAGTTACCTCTGCTGCTGAGGATAAATTCATCCAAGTCACCAGCCTCAGAAATCGCAAGAGACAAGGAGGAAGAGAGAACTCGTGTGCTTCTTATCTTTCTCCACTTCCTTAGAGAATCCATTATCAGTATTCAAAGAGGGATTGAACAGAACAGAGACGCGCCAAAGTAAAACATCTGTTCTTGCCACTTGAAAAAAATAAAATAAACAACTACAGCTCAAGTTTCATTTTCAGGCGCTGTTATGGAGTCATTAGAATGACTGAGTGTTATTCTAAGTGTTTTTGACAGGGCGTAGTAGTTTAAATTGGGTATAGGTGTGGATGCAAGGTAAAAGAAGCTCCGAAGTGCTGTATAAATATTTGTGTTAAAAGATGAATGTGGCTTGCAAAACAGGTCATTTTTATTTTATTTTATATAAACACCCCTCTGTAAATCCTGTTATCTATAATGTTTACCAATATTAAAAAAAATCTGGAAGATGATCACTTTTGGACTGGATGCTTCCTCACCTGATGTGCAATTTATCTGAGCCCCAGCACCATCCCCTGCTGGAGGTCAGGATGTTGCAAGTCCTTGGGCAGCAGCAGCAGCAGCTTCAGTGATGAAAAGACACCACCCAGTGGACAGTCAGCTCCGTGGCACAAACTCTTCCATCACATCATCGGGAGACGCAATGGCACAGATAAAACATGGAAAACAAACCTTAAGTGGAAACAGTCCTTATGTATTTCTGTTTTATTCTCACAGAACATTGCTGCCCCATCGAAACCACTTTCCAAGTGCAAAGCAGACTAGATGTAATGTAGGAGTAACAAATGTGAAGTCAAGCTTTCAGACAGCATCCCTGCTTCACCCGGCTGCAACAGCACCATGATTGTCCTGATTTTCGGATAAAGTGCACAACGGTGTTTTCTTTAACTGAAGCACTTCTCTAACTCCAGTTAAATCCCAGACCAGCCTGCCACGCAATAAATCAAAACTTGCATGGAGATGATGCAAAAGCCATAAACATTTATTTTGTACTTGCTTCAACACATCATTCTCACATTAAAACTATATTTTGATGTGTTTCTGTGCCACTGTAAATGACTTTAAACCCCACCTTGTGTGTGGATGGTGTTGTGTATGGATCCAGCCTTTATGAAGCCCTCTTATGAAAAGAAACAAGCTGCAGAGCTCCTGAACAAGAAGTGCTTTATTGTGATACATTATTAGAAATCTTTTACTACCTCGATCAACACTGAAGCTGGCTTTTCCTCTATCAACATACAATTCAGAGTATATTTGCTCTCAGCTTTTTTCAAAGTATTATGTCTGACTCCCGAACTCTGCGCGCTCTCATAGAGACATTGGCGAGCCACCTGACCGTCACCATTAGGCATCAAATACATATACAACAAAAACTTTCTACAATGACCATCTTTGCACTGCCACAATGTCAGAGACAACAGAAACAGAGCCAGAATGAGCAGCAGGCTTTGTGAGACAATACAGGGCCACATTAGAGGAATGACGCGTTTTGGCAAAAATACTGACTATAAATCTGAATGTAGTAAAAGATCCCTTATAGCTCTTTTCCACCGACATGTGACTAGTGTGAAGCCAGTTCTGCCCAAGGAGGACCATCCCAAATTTCCACAGGTTTGACAATCGAGTGGTAAAGAGAGGAAGAAAGGGTCATTTCTAAGGGGAGATAACAACGCAGGACAGACTCTGTTGGCTGCTTCAGCAAATCATTGGTGAATATCTGGTGATAGCCCCTCTATCAGACACTGACATCAGTGGTTTCAACTTAGGGTCCAGCATTTGTGGTGCTGTATCAAAAAAGCTGGCTTTTTCTCAATGGAAATGCATAGAAACATGTGTTAACTGGCATTTATCTCTTTGCTCTATAGATTAAATCATATTAGAAGAATTTAATCACAGAATGGGTTAAATGAATTATGTTTTTAGATTAATATCAGCTCTAACTTCCAAAAGACTGAAAAAACAGTCAAATTTGTAACATTTCTGCCAGCTATACAACTACATTAATCCAAGAGTAACCGGTGCACTTTTGATGTTATATTCCTATTTTCATAATACTTTCTGACCAATTTTGAAATCATCTCTAAGCAAGAGAGAAGCTGAACCAGAGTCATTACTCCAAGACAGAGGCAAGCAGAAACAGTGTTCCAGGGTTTCAGCCAGTCTGTGGCAGCTACTGGGTGAGCTCCTTGAGGCTGCGCAGCGAGTTGGCACAGCTGTTGATGAGGCTGCAGAGCTGGATGCTCGCTTCCAGTGAGGCTGAGCTTTGTAACTGGTTAGTGGCCCAGCGAAGTTTGGTGAGGACAGCTTCCTCGGCTTCCTGCAACACAAGTCGCTGGGCAGAGCTCTGTGGAGTAACTGAGGGACGAGCTGGTGCCAGGGCTGCAGTGGAGGCTGGAGTTGAAGGAGGAGGGACAGCGGGTGGAGGCAGAGGAGTTCTTCCACCTGCGGCAGCCCCCTCACAGTGCTCTGGTCTAGGCTGGGGAACGGACATATTTCCCTGACTGCTGCTGGGGCTGTCATTGAGCTCAGGAGCCTGGGACGGTGCGGGGGACTGGGCTGCGAGCTGCCTTTCCCTCACCTGGGACAATGCAGCCTGAGCATTCAGGGCTGGGAGGAAGAAAGAAAGGGCAGACAATGTAACAAGAACACAAAGTGGGCTAACATATGTATGTTTTTTGAAAAGATATTTATAATTATTTACATGGAAAACACAAGACTATGTGCTTTAAAGGTTTAAATATCTATTGTGCAGACCGTTTGCGAAAGGGTGATCGAGTAGCAATTTATGTTCAATCTAGTTTTGCAGTGTAAATGACAGTTTCCAAATCTTCTTCTAAACAATTTGAAATTTGTAACTTTAAATGTAAATTTGTCTGGTTGAGCTGAGGGGTTTTAAACAAATTCTAAGGACACTGGAGAAAGCATCATTGGACGGCTGTTCCTACTCTTAATGTGTTAATGCTACTCTTTTTTTTTGTTTTTTAAATTTGTTTTCTTTTTTCAGTTAATTGTTTATATGAATTCTAATGTTTTAAAATGTGATTTTGTATAGATATTTAAACGGGTCAATCTTGAAAATATGACCCCATGTCTCAATGAGGTTTACCTGTATAAATACTTTTTTTTTTTTTTTAATGCATACCAGGGTTGTCTTTGTCAATATCAGAGTCCAGCTCCTGGCATGAGACGCAGTAGTTTTTCTGCTGTTTGTCCTGGAGAAGAATAGTCTGAAAAACACAAATACATAAATGATGCCACTCCTCACCTTCTGTTCATGATAACACCTGCATACGTTTTTACACAATAATAATAATAATAATAATAATAATAATTTTTTTAAAAGTGCCACTTTGCACCATCAATGACACAGCAAAACCATGTTTTTATATTTCCTAGCACAGACGATGACACAAGCCCAGGCATGTTTAACAAGAGATGATGATTTAGGACCCAAAGGAGCTACTTAACAAAAGTTGTTTCACTGCCTGAGGCAAAAATACACTGTGTAATACAACCAGGCTATGAAGTCAAACAAAAAAAAGAGATATCTGCAGCTGGTGATGTGAAACCGAATGTAAACATGACTCCACTGAGCATCGCTGGGGCACTCCACATGACAGGAAGAGCGTACAGTGGATTGAAATTACTGATGCAGTTAACATGGTGGTAAAGGAGGGTTTTAACCCTCTACACCCCATAACAGTTGCTCTAAACTTCCCCTTAAATGCATGTTTCTACTACTATTTGTGTACACACTATATTTTAAAATATCTGAATAACAATGACACCTAACAACAAATTAGCAGGGGGGAAAAGACACATTTCAATTAAACATTAGGCAATAATTCATGTTTTCATGCCAGTCACTTTGTCTGGCATTCATGTGTAGTAAGTGAAGACTCTTGGATCACCGTTTACCTCAGCTGTCAACATGCTGGGTGAGAATACCCCACGTGCATTTACAGTGGGGGAGTTTTACAGCTTCTGAAGGGGGCTGTAAAAGTTGGTGATGAGTCAATGAGTCAGAGAAAGTCACTCCTTCCTGATGACAGTGATACTGAGGTGAGTTGTTGAGGATATCCTGAACTGCTGCTTTTTCTTTTTTCCCCCTGATGTGAGCTTGTGTCAGAAGCTTTCTTTTAAGAGGATCTAACGTTGTCAGCCTCTATGATTAAAATCTCAGACAATGTGAGAGTGTAATCAAACTGTTTATGGAAGGGATTTTTATTTAGCTGGCACAATGTTAGCGTATAACCAGGTGGTGTTGTTATAGTTGGTATATTGCCAGCTGTCTGGAGACAGGAGTGTCTAATCTGCTGACAACCAGGTGAAATCTGGACTAAATAAGTATTTTTATGGACATTTTCTTATGTTAAAGCATGTAATTCAGTTCACAAGATGAGACTACAGTTGAGCAGGAAGAGGATAAGGTGGGCATAAGGGAGAAGTGGTGAATGAGGCAGATGAAGAAAAGAGAAAAAAAAATGACGAAAATATAAATGTACAAATCTTATATAGTTTGAAAGACCTATCTGTGCCATCTTTACATTAAAACTAACCTATAAAATTCACACTTTACTCTATTTATTTAGTTTTTTTTCTATATTTATGTGTTTGTAATACTTATCAGATTTCCCCTTTTGGGACATCCTAACAGAACTGTAACGCTTATAGACGACAAACACTAGAACCCTCAGGAGGGGCGATTTTGATCACCAAATCTGTGTGCTCACTCCTCAGTCTGCAGCTCTTCACCTCTCCTGCTCAAGACTAAGTGCTCTGGATTTCACTCTTTATTTGCTCGGATTAGCTCTCCATCCTCTAGGCTCTCTATTCATTTCAGTTACGGCTCCTCTGCTGCTCTGCACAGCCATCAACCTTCCTGGTTCCTCACACATTCAGTCACACAGTGCTTCTGTACCACTCCACTTCGTCTTGAAATCCCATCCTCAGCTTTGCAATAATTATTTACTTTGGATCTAACTACAGTCCCCCTACATACTGTTTTTAATCAATCATATCTGGCTGGCTCATGTGTAAACATGGTATTGCTAGGCAACCCTGTGTGCTACAGCAGTGGTTTCACATCAGTTTCTATGGGGTCAAAATGATGTCCTCCGTGGTTCTAGGTAAAAGCACTCATAATTCTTTCCCTTTTGATCCCACACTCGAAAATTCAGTATTTGATGAAATACGAGATGATGATGATGATGATGATGGGGTTTTAATTTAACAAAGTCACATAACTTTTAAAATGCCAAGAGGGTCAAAACGACCCCCTTCTTGTGTTAAACAGGTGGTTAAAAAGCTCAACTAAGATATGACATCCCAGGTAGAAAATATTATTCAGTTTTATTAGGTGCAGGTTAAGTTCCTTTAGTTGGAATAGTTGTTGTGAAACTGCTATTATTTTAACCTTTTTTTAAGCTCTTACTTAAAATTTCCAGGGATTACATTATTTAAGCCATTTCTGTGCTTACATTTGGCCTTTGCTCTCTCACTGTTTATCATGCAGTGTCAGTACTATTGCACTAGACCCTGCTGGCATCTTGTGACAATAGATCCACACTTCAAATTAGGCAGTCTTCATTTTGTTTGCTGCTGGCTGGGAGCTGCAATCATCAGGACGTTGATATTTTTCTATATACTTAGAAATATAATTATTGCATATTTAATAAAATACCGTGATAACATATCAGAGGCTAACTCGCCCAACCTGACAAACACAGCACAGCGTCCTGCTTCACTCACCCCACACACTTCGCAGGCTTCTCCAAGCATCTTGTACCCTTTCAGCAGGTAGTCTCCCATCAGCTTGCTGATTTTGTCTTGCCGCTCCCTACGAGCCTGGATCACCTTCATTTCTGCTTCTGTTGGAGGCTCCCACTTAAAATCCTCTTCATCTGCAGGTCAGTAACAGCCAAAACGTTTAATTTTATTTTATTTTCAGATTTCAGACCACAATTATCCTTCTTTCGTATTCTTAATACTTTAGGATTATAAGCAGTCTTAAGCGCTGCTGTAACTTGTGGATACTATTATATGTCTGCTTCTACTTTACCGTTTCAGCGGGATTATAACAAAACCCTTTTGGCACTGTTTTGAAGTGTGGCTATCACAGGTGAACTGCTCTGCTAGGAAATGACAAGCTAGCTAGCAAACCAGCCGGGCTACCGTTTGGCTAACAACATGTTTACGCTGTCAGCGACGAATTTAAAAGCAAAAATAAAGTAACCCAGAGGAACAGCCTCAATAAAAAGAATTTCTTTTTTTAAATCACAATGCAGAAAAACAGCAGAAATGTCAAAGTCAGCTTGTTTTTATAACACAAGTTCACAAACCTCCATTCAAAGCCATGTTTCTTCTGTGCTACACGTTGGACGTGATGACGCAATGCAACGCTTCTTCTTCCTCTTCGTTCGGCAAATATTTGAGCACAGCTGCCTGCCCCTAGTGGTAAATAGTGGTAAATAGCAGCGTTCCCACTCCTCGCTGTTATAGTCAAAAATGGTAGCAATAGCGCCACCGTGTGCTGATTAGTTAATTAACCTAAACAATTAAATCGTTTCAGCTAAACTTCTAATATGAGGATTAAGTGGATGATTTCTTCTTCTTCTTCTTATTATTATTATAATTATTATTATTGTAATAAATTATTAAGAGAGTGAGAGCAGTGTACTTTTTAGCACAATTTTGAAAATTGGAAGGGTGCCTGAGAAATGGAAGTGCACTAGAGAGGAATAAAGCTGATGGCCACACCATGAAGCTGTGGGAAAGACTTGAGGAAGCTAAATTACGAAGAGAGGTGACTTTTAGTGAACAGCAGTATGGCTTCAACCTGAGAAAGCGCACTACATGTGTGATGTTTGCTTTGAGAGTGTTGATGCAGAAGTACAGAGAAGATCAAAAGGAGTAATCGTTGGAGCAGGACATGTATAAGGACAGTGAGACAGTGGCAAGGTGGGTGGTAAGAGTCGGGTTTAAGATGGATAAAGATTTTAAGATTTCCATTGAGAGTGACGATAAAGGAGAAGATTAGAATTAGATCAAAGGGACAAGTAGGGTTAGAAGAGCAAGGCTGTGATGGTTTGGACATGTGTAGAAGAGGCGATGTAAATATATTGGACGAAGGAGGTTGACCATGGAGCTAGCAGGCAGGAATAGAGGAAGTCAACACAGGAAGTTTGTGGTTATGTAAATATGTAGGTATACCCCAGACATGATGTTTTTATGTCGAGAAGACATCTGCTATGGCCTAAATATATTCAACTTTAATTGAAATTACACAACTAAACTATAACCTATAGGCAGCACCTACATCCCATAAATTTATAGAACAGTTGTCTTTGGGAGCATTTGTTTAGAATCCAGTCCTTCAGTTCCAATACAGAATATAGTAGTGTTTTGATAGTGTTTTCTTGAAAGTCTGTCTTTGGCAATCGTATTTTCTAAAGTAGTCCTCTGGCCATAAGTAAAGTGCCCTCCAGTATCTACTCTTATGATGTGAACAATGAATGAAAACAAGACAACGAAATTAAGAAAGAAAGAAAACATTTAAAACTGTCTTTCAGGCGATTTTATTGTATTTTGGGATGTTTCATGTGTCCAGTCTAAACCATAATCCAGCACATTTCACATGGAGAAGTACATCATTCAAAATAATGAATGAACGCACCACAATAATCAAAAGCACATCAGCTTTTGAGGGTTTCTCTCTGATTTTTTGTTCATTGCCTTCCAATCACATCCTGCAAACAGGCAAAGGATAATCAGAACATGCTGCTACAGAAGTCTGGGGTGTCTAAATGTTGGATACTAACATGCAATACAAGCATTCTCTCTACGGCTAAAATTACATTTATTCAACATGACCACAAAATCTGCAAGAGGACTGATGTTACATCTGTACGCATATCCTTGGTGTGTCTGAAAGGTAGATGTCCTCGGTTGCTCTGTAACGACTTGGTGTGAGGACACCAGTCGTGTTCTTTCTTCTTTGTTTTTGTCACTTCCTTTTCTTGTGTTCCTGTGGGTTTCTTTTCAGTGTCCAGGGTAACATCCTCTCTTGAGAAGTAAACAGAAAGAGATGTTGGAATCTGTGATGTCATTATATAATATACTTCACTTTTTAGCATCAGAATTTCCTCTTTAAGAGTATAAGGTGTCATAATCATTCCTCATAATCTATTGCTTTCATGTATTTGTAATTGTAATTTACATTATTAAAAGCAAAGCAGTTATAAACTCAATGTCCTGGAGGAAGTTCTATATAAAACAGTGCATATCCTGTCAACACATTTAATGACTTTAATTTTCATCTTACAAAAATTCATAAATATAGCAGATGGCAGGTTACATAGTAGAGATGGCACGATACCACTTTTTTATGTCCGATACCGATATGAATCCGATATAGTGTTTTTTAATCAACAAAACTGTTTTTTTAAATATCTTGCTGCATTTTGTATAAGTTCATACTCAAGTTTAAAACAACAACTACACTAAAGCTATTCTGTTATACCTGTATGCAAAAAAAAATATTTCATAGTTCAGCAATACTGATCAATCTAATAAACTTAAACCTACACCATCCTCCCTATTCTGGTATTTTAAAGAGTACTTAGCGTAAATATTAAGCAACCTAACTAATAGGGTTCCAACTCCCAGCAACAACAAAAATAAATAAATAAAAAATAGGGAACCACCCCTCACGCTCCACCTCATGATGCTTAATCGACGTAATCAACCTTAATTTGATGCAGTGTGAAAAAAAATGCAAAGAAATCAATTATTTTTCAAGAAATATTAAATAGATTCAACATCTTTCTTCAACAAAATTGCAGACTGCACAGATGGTACCTTCCCAAAGGAAAAAGTACTATAGCTTACTAGGGTATATATATTAGACTTAATAGTTACTATATACAGTAATGGACTTCTATTCATTTTACATCAAATTAAAACTTTGGGTGTCAGATAATTATTTATTAAAAGCTAGACATTTTAAATGAGAATAAGAAAGAAAAGTATGTCTTTGTGCTCCCCTTTTCCCTGTTAATGCCCTATCGGCCCCCCTGGCTAAACTTTGCTAGATCCGCCCCTGCACAGTTACCAGCGTCAGCTACGTAGAAAAAGATCCTGGTGTAGAAAGTAATATTAAATAAATTCTAACAACAGCTTATCAAGCTTAAACGTGCTGCTGTTGTTTATCCACTGGTTTCCTCTTTCTGGTTTCCTCTTTCCTCTTTTTTTTTCCTCTTTAAAAGTGGGCCAAAAACAAACAAGAGAGACGGACTCGCGACAGAAAAGCCGATCAGCTGATCATTGATCAGTTTCATGATTGAAGTAGCAGCAAGAAGAGGCAGTCGCTCCATATATCGTTTGTTAAGCTTAACGCAGGAATGCTTTACAAACATTCAGAGATGGACTTACACACTTGCTTTACTTCTCTCGGGGATAACTTTGTCGGAGATGAAATGCCGGGTTGCTAGCGAAGCTCCAAATGCTATCCAGACCACCGACAGGTCCCGCATGCCACAGCCGCTCTATCACGTGATGCATACTGCTCCGACGTGCTAACGTTCTGAGGCGAGTTACGGCGTGTTGCAAGTTTTGTGAGGTGCTTTCGTGATATTTAATGGATCGGATTACATTTTTTATTTTTCTCCGATATCCGATCCAGTAATTTAGGTCAGTATCGGACCGATACCGATACGTAATATCGGATCGGTCCATCTCTATTACATAGTAATAGCTGAAACTCACCTTGACTATGGGGGTGTTTTCATTTAAGACACTGTAAAAACAGGAAAAGGATACAGATAAATTAATAACAATGGCTCAATTTATTAATGAAATAATAAGAAAAAGAAACATAAAAACAAATCACACATATGGTCCATTTTTTAAAAAGGTAGAACTCTGTGTAATTTAAATAAAAGAAGAATGAAATCATTGTTAATGAGTTTAAAGACTATATAATTAGGACAAAGACAACATGCTCAATATTGAAACTGACACTGCAAAATGTTTTTTTTTAGAAAAACTCTTCTCATTTTGGATTTACAGCTGCATCACTGCTTTTTTTTTTAAACCACCAGACAGATATTCTCCCTTTCTTGGTTCATAATGAATGAAACAGCTCTGGGTTTCCTTTGGGATTTATTTCATTTTAAAAATACACCAAACTTCTTTTCAGGACTGTTGGCAGACCAGTTTAGACTTTTTTTTTTACTACACAGATATTCTCCTTTCATACGTGTAACATGTGGAAAGACCTTCAAAGTAACTAAGTACTTCTAAACTTTTATATTTTGTTCAGATATATTGTTCCCAAGCGCGTGATTGTTCCCTGTGCATGATTTTCTCTGGGTTTCCCACATCTTTACTCTTAGGATTAAAAAAACAGGATTGTTCCTAAAGTATTCTTAAGTTCATGCTGAACATTTTGAACTATTTGACCAAACAATGTCATATCGAGGGGGTTAACCTCTTCCCATCTTCATTCATGAAACACAAAGTTGTATAAAAAACCTATTCTAGCTTTTTAAACATGCTGCTGATTTCAAATACAAATTGTTTTAACATTTTATATGCTTATGTACGTTTTTCATAGTATTATATTTTACACTGTATGCAATTTTTAAAACATTTTCTTAAAATTCAGCTTTCATTTGTTAGCTTCTAAGTCAAGTCCTAATAATGAAATGTCTAGGTGATAGCACCCAAAACAACATGTAAATAATAAAGTATTAAACACAACTTACATCAGTGTATACTCCTTATTCTGCTCGGTGTAGAAAAAAGATTAGCACAAAGGCGAGAACGTAATTAGGCATGAGAGTTAAAATCATTTTAAAGGCATTTATATAAATTTTTAGGAGTCTTTTAGGCTCTACAAGGTAAAAAAAAATACCTTCAGGCTTGGGGTGCATGAGATTCAGTGGGAGCTCCAATGTGACATCACTGCAGAGAAAAATGAGCCAAATAATGTGAATGCATGCAATCATCATTTCTGTATGGATTGTGATAATATTGCTACTAAATATTACTCACCTGGAAGTGAGGCCACCCAGCAGACTACATGGAGAAAAGAGGAAAAATGTAAGCCGGCCTTTGCCGTTTCGTTCTGTTTAATCTTGAACGGGGTTTACTTGTGTCAAAAAATACTTACCCTCCTCCAGCCACCATGAGGTTAATTTTAATCTTGTAGGAAACCAGGATACCCAGCACCTCTTTTTCTAGTCCCTGCCGCAGCCTGTGGAGGACGAAGCGCAGGGATTTGAAGGATTAGAGGGGTTTAAATTAGCTGAGTGTACTACTGTAAGACATTGCGGACACTGAACAAGAAAGCGGATGGAAATGTGAAGCAACAAAGAACCGGCAGAGAAGAGAGAAGAGAAACTTTACACCAGTGTGCACTTACATGGTGGTGGAGGCCAAGTTGGTGTCCTCGTCCTTCAGTCGACCGTCCAGCGCCAAACCTCTTTTCTCCTTGTTATCAGCGAGCACAGGTGTGATGGTCAGAGTGTTGTCGAAGCTGCCGTTAGAGTCCACCGTCTCTCTGCAGAGAGTGAAAAGAAACACATAAGCAGATTGACCCAATTTTATATTTTCATTTTGCTTCTGTGACATTTGCTGTGCTTTCAGTTTTCTGCCCACATACCCGAACTCTTGGTTAAGAACACACTTGGTGTATTTGTCTGCCGAGTAGAGGACGATGTCTGTGGTTTGGTCCACTGTTGCAGGGAGGAAGATATAGAAAAATGTTATTTCTTTATAACATTTTCAGGATTTATTTCAGTATTTCAGTGAATAGAGGTACCCACCACTGATTTTAATTTTCTTGACTGTTTTGTTGCTCTCGTTTTTGATTTTGATCTTGATTGGGATCGCTTCACCATGAAAGTAGAGCTGCGGCAAAACAGGAGAGAGATTTTAATTGGTTCACTGCACAGCTCCCATTTCAACAGGGTGAAGCTGAAAATTAGGGAAGTAAAATTTTGCTGCCGTACATCTTTCTCCATTGAAGCTTCTAGATGAACGGGCTTGTCAGACATCATGAAGCTTTTGCAGATATCAGCCTTGGGCCCGGAGCCCACCTGAGACGGGGCGTACTGGATTTTACGAATGATGAGACGGGCGGTGTCCCTGTCAGGGCGAAGGAGAGGGAAGGAAGAAGAGATGAGGTGAGGAAAAATGAAATGGAACAAAGAGAGGCGAGATAGCAAGGCAAAGACATTAGTGGAAGTAAACTCACTTCTTTTCAATATTTTCATCGGGGTTGTTCTTTTCCTTGGCAAGATAAGTTTTGACCTCAAAGTCAACGCCACAAGCCTGCAAAGTACAGTGCAGTTGTAAACAGCTGATATTTAAACAAGTGACATCCTTGCCTATATACACTCTAAGGTAAAGGGATGCCTCACCTTTCCCTTGTCATCAGGTCCAGGCTGCAGAGAGACTGAGCAGGGTAGGTTGTTTGGAATCTATGGAGACAAAGACTAAGATTTATAAGAAAACACAAGAGCTACTTCCATGAAATTACAAAATAAAGCATAATTTTAGATATTCAGGAAGTATTTCCTCATTAAGAAAAAATATATAAATGTCTATCAAATACTCAGTATTAAAGTGGAGTAACATCATGTGTCATTGAATGTTACATGCACAATTTCTAAAAAAACAAAAACAACAACTCTTTCTCACATGGCTGAGGTCATAAACTGCTTGTCGTGCTTAATTTTGTGTTCCTGAGTCACACACCTCAAAAGAGAAAGGGTGTGCGTTGTCTCCTGCCTTCTTCAGCAGGGTGTCGTGCATGGCACTCAAGGCAGGCTTCTCGCCATTAGGATAGAGTTGGGTTTGCTGCATCCAGATGTCCTTCCTGAAGCACAGGCCCATCACATCCAGGTCATCACTACCATAACGGAAGGCACATGCCAGCTGCACGAACACTGCAGACAGGTGTAATTACATCAGTTACTTCACAATGATTGGCAAAAGTTTCTATTTATAGAATTGAACCCAATTTAAAACGGCGCTTTATGTGACGCTACCTTTTCTGTCTCCGAAATCTGCTGGGTCCAGCTTTACGACGCCGTCTGCAAGGGAGCAGGATTACAGGCACAGTTATTGTCTTCATAATGACCGTGCATTTGCAGACACACACACAAATACAGAAAAAACACTCTGTAATAGGAACGTACCAACTCTGTCCACTTTGTCCACATGATCCACATAGTCTCTCTTCCCCAGGTAGAGGGTCAGCTGTCACATTGAAGAAGGGAAAGCGTAGTGTTTCAGAACCTTTTAAGTTTTACCCCTTTTTCAGTCTATTAAAAAAATGTTTTAAGAGAATAAAAGAGAACATACCCCTCCGTTTCCACTGGTCTTCTTGAAAACCCTGTGAAGCAAAAAGGAGAAACACCACTCACCTTAAAACTCAACCTTTAAATTAACCTTTTTGTATAGATTACAGTTAAAATATTAACCTCCTTATCCTGGCAACCAGGGAAGAAATAAGTGTGTGAAATGTTGAATAAAGCTGGAGAACCCGTGTTTTTAAAAGAAGAGTACATCCATTTACATCCACTGATGGAGTTACTGTCAGGCTTAACAAGATAAAATAGTGATTAAATTTGGATCCTGTGGGTAAATTTGGTTTCTTGGCAAATGACAGAAGGGCTGGTAATCCTTTATTCCTCGTTATCCAGTTAGTAATAGCTAAGCGTGGAGCTGCTTTACCCCATCAAGCCCGGATTGAGAGGCTGGCTCAGGTGAGGGAGCTACAAATGCTGTAAGAGGGTCCCCCAAATAACCAATTACCACTGTCATCAAATAAAGCTCAGAGCTGTGTTACCACATGTGAAAAAGCATGTTGAGAGACTAAGCGTTTTACAGACCTTAAATAAATACTTTCTAATAATTGTCCCTTTTAGGAGTTGGCTGACCATCCTGTCTACAACTCCACAAATTTCAAAGAGATCACAATTCTTATCAACTTTTCGGCCCCTGTCAGATTTTCTTTAGGTAAAAGGGAAACATCTTTCCACTAACAATAGCTTTGGATTGTTATATTTTTTGAGTATGAGAGAGAGAGAGTTCTTTAAATAGTTTGATTAGAATCAGCAGTTCCTCTGGGACATAAAGATAAAAACTAAATGTGTCCAGTACTTACTTTGCCATCTCTAGAAGGTTTTTGGAAGTATTCTGTTGGAAGAAAGGTGAAAAAAACAAATGATCAAAAAGTGATCAGGAGGTCACAGATCTATAACTGAGAGCTCTCTAACAGCTGGAGTGATGCTTTCATTTGAGGGTACAGAGGGTTAATCCTCTGCAATAAGATTACGCCACTGGTGTTAGGACTCTTCCACCAAACTGGTGTTTCTCTGTCTGCTAACTGACCCCGTGACCTCACAACAAACAACCAAAGATTTACATTGCACACGTGGTTATGTCACAGTATGTTTCTCCTAAAAGTGCCAAAGTCTTTGGACTATTCAAGGAACACTAAATGGATAAAACCCATTCATCACCTTTGATAGCATTCCAGGACTTTAGCTCTCTACAGCTCCGAAATAAAGATTAGTCCTGAAGGGTTAAGAGCACTACAAGCATTTAATTAAATACGTATTTTCAAACACATCTGCTCATCATCTTCCAACATAATCTCCAGTCTTCAGGTTGTTTGGTCTTATATATTTTTAAACATCACATCATATTTCTCTTTAGAAATTTGTTGGGGTTTTTTCTATTGGCACCTTCTGTGTCAACTCCATCTCCAATGTCATATACAAAGATTATGGATAAATGCAAAGAATGAGAATAAAGTCTTGGTTAATTACCCAGATGCCTTCAGTCTAAAGTTGCTTTGGGCTACAGTTACTTATTTCAGTGCCAGGAGCAGGTACAGCAGCTTCCTGCCTCTCTTCTGATTGGCTAATTGCTGTGCAATTTCAGCATATGTGATTGTTGCAGACCTCTTCAAAAATACTGAACTATGTCTTTGTTAGATTCTTGCTCAAACCACAGAGCACTATATTTAATATTTATTGGTCGATTACTCTATTTTACAGTGATTAAATAGCATTCTTGTCTGCAGGTAATTTAGTAGACATACTGAAAGCCACAGAAAGCAGATGTTTTTGTTACGTATGTATTATTGTAGCATCTATCTTACAATATAAAGCGCCTTGAGGTGACTGTTGCTGTGATTTGCCGCTGTATAGCTAAAATTGAATTGAACTTGCATTCTTATTTTCTTCTTATTTTGCACTATTTTGGCTCTTTTTACCTGGCCTCCATACACAAGCATTCTTACATATGTTCACTGATTGTAGATATGGCCTCAGAGAGAACCTGTCGGTTAACTTTAATGGCCTATTAAAACAATACAATACGTTTATACTGTAATGACTTCCATCATCCTTATTCAACCCCACAGTGGAGCATAACTCAATGATTTTCACCATTGCACCATTTGACCTTTGACATCTATCCATTTTCATAGCCACTTATCCAATTCAAGGTTGCAGGGGGCTATCAGGCATAAAACTGTACTTCATAATTAGTTTCACCACTACACATCCATCCTTTCATTCATTCATCTGTGAATATGAAGAATTCTTACCTCTTCTTAGTAGTCTGTGACCGTGGTGGAGGATGTCAGGATAAGTTGAGAGTGCAGTCTACAGCTGAGCTCCCTTTTTATACCTGCCTCCCTCTGTGCATCCTTCAGGCTTAGCCAGTTTACTATTGCTGTTTTTGCCTGCTTCATAATCCTGTTAAGCAATCAGAGAGCAGCTTTTTTTGGACAACAAAAGGTGCAGCCATCTAAATCACAGGGACATAAATACAACCTCACAGTCGCCATGCGGCTGTAGTAGGCCAATAATCCCCCTCTGCACCTCCACAAATCACTCAAATCTCCTTTGATTCAGAAAGCACAACAAAACAGGCCATTTAAAATCAACGTTTTTTTCTGATGGATTTTTTTTCCCACCAAAAAAATTGTGTTGAACATCTTTATAGCTTGCATTAAAAACTTCATCTGTGAGCAGCAGCTTTATCTGTAAATACAGGTTAGCTGGGTATCTATGTATTATTTGTTCTTTTTTATTTTCTTTTACAATCATGCTCATAAAAACACAAACATTTTAAAAAATATATCAGATTCAAGAGTATTGCTATATGCTTGATAGGGAGATGCAATAATAAACTAACCTATATGACAAAGGTTTCAAATGTTTTCTTATTTTAAGCCTGTGTGCAGCCGTGTATAGATTCCTAGTACTCCAGTCTGTCTGCTCTCAGCAGATTAACAGTTCCCTCTCCCAATATGGTACAGATGACGGGAGTATCAACGGTGAGGTCAGAATAAGCTTTCTTATTCAACAGTGTCTAAGTAACGTGCCAAAGATTAAGGAGAATCACCAGAATCCCCTTTGACCCTTGAAAACCTCCTAATCCTCCAACAGGTCCGTTATAACTAGCTTATGTTAAAAGAATGAAGAACACAGGAACGTAAAGTAAAACATTTTAGGATTGATGGGGATACTAGGGAATATTTTTTAGTTAAAAAAGATCCTTGATTATGAGACAGAAAGCTTTAAAAATGTAGTAAATGTAAATGTAGTGTTTTTATTGCATCCAAAGGATGACAAGACCTTTGCTTGAGTTAAGCCGAGGTTAACAGAGTTTAGGCCACCTGGACACCCCACAAGTCAGGGGTTACTGTGTTGTACCAAACATGGCTTAACGTAGTCCTTAATGACAATCATAATCCCGGTGAGGTGTTCTGCACAGCCTTTATGAGCTTTAGCATTTTCCAGGTTTTGTTTTCTTTATTCGTTTGACGCAATGGGAAGATCTGACGCCAAGAGGGAGACGTTACTTAATGCCTTTTCCACGTTGGACTTTAACCACACGTATTCTTGATCTGGGTGAGATGAAATAAAACAGAAATAGTAGGTTCAGGTTTTATCTGTCGCTTGCTGATGTTTCTTGGAAACTGTGTCTCTGGCTTGCGCCCTTTAAACCATAAGCCTAAATTCATTTTATTTATGTGAACATTTGTTCTGCTAATACAAGCTTATGTATCCTATTTTGGGAAACAGTGCCACAGGTGAATAGGCATAAATAACATGCCTGAAAATAGAAGTATATGTGGTGTAACAGGTGCTAAAACGAGTGTACTTGTTTCAGCACCTGATCGATAAAGACCGAGTCGGTGCCTCTCGTGCTCCTGAGAGGCTTTATTTTGGGACCAGCTGACTGAAGGCACTGACGGAGGCGGCTGAATCTTTTTAAGGCACACACTCCAGACTAAACAGACTAGTAATTATGAGTGTCTGATGAGGGGAATCAGCCAAAGGCCAAATCCAGCTTAATCAATTATTTATGGGCTAGGACAGAATGAAATGACACGAGGTAAGGCACACGATGTGAAGTATATATAAACATGAGCAAGACAACATTACATGAGCTCAGATAAAACATTAGGCAAATGAAACTAATTTAAAACATATATATTTATCTGTTTAGGAGCTTTTCCATTAATTATGAGTTATGTGGTGAAGACGCTTTTTTAAAAAGTTGAATTACCTGTGAAGCAAAGCAACAACTGCCCAGGGGCTCGGCACCCTCCGGGACCCCACAAGGCCAGTTTCATTGTATGCCAAATGATTTCTGCTGATTTTATTTACGGATACCTTTGCTGCAAATACAATAATATATAAACAAATATCTAAATAAATAGGTAAATAAAAAAATACCAAATTATTGACTAACCTGTTGGCTGTGGCATGAGAAAGACTAGTCAGATAACATTTTTTTTAAGACATCGTGACTGGGTTCCAGCGCTACACAAGGGACCTGCTTCAAACATACCACCATGCCAATCAGATTACTTCTTCCATGTGAGGGTGAAGAGGTGACCCTTCTGGATAAGATGGTGAAGGTTTGCTGCGTTTGGTGAACAGTGTGATAATAAAACCAGGGAAAAATGAAACCTGCTCCTGTTAAAGATTCTTAAGTCTTTTGCTGTATAAATAGCGGCATTTTTTCAAAAGATACAGTAAATAAAGTAATGTTAGTAGTGGGTGATATCATGTAAACACTGTCATGATTTTATGTAAACATTTTGTCATTTGTAAACTATAAATGATGGATTCTACACTGTAACGGATGTGATGTTCTATAAAGTGGTTTTAATTTAAAAAAAAAAAAAAAGAGGCAAAAATTAGTTTGTTTCTTTATTCAACTTTTGAACAGTGGGACTCAGTCAGTACATATTCAGTAAATGCAAATTATTTACACGGCAGTGCACTACAGGCATAAATCTAGACCCCTAGATAAAACATTAAGCATTATAGCAGTGACAACTCCTCCACAGTAGCAGGTGGGATTTTTCTGTTTTGAGGACGGCTCCTTTTACCTGTCACTACGGATGGTCTGTTTATGTTTTGATCAAGAGCCTTTTTTTGGGCAGCTGAAGAGGAGAAGTCTATCTTATGGCCAACCTCTGGCTGTATCTTGGTCACATTACCCAGCAAAACCCAGTATGCAGGTTCATCTGTAACAGTCCTTGTGCCACAGATCAACACTGTTGCTTCTACTTTAAACAGAAGAGCAGTGACGTGGCTGCAGGTCTCCGGGACTCCGGCCATACAGCTGCAGTGGGCGGCTTCAACCTTCCCTGTGATGCTCACAGTGACCCATGGCTGCAATGCTGGTTCATTCAGTCTTTGAGAGTGCCGGACCTGAAACACACACAAAGTTCATTTAAAGACAAGAACTTTGAGCCAAGGCCGACATAAATGTGTTTTATCTACTTTATCATAAATGTAAAAAAGTGTTTAGAAAGTTAGCACATACATGTAATTTTTCATTTCTTTATGTATCCATCTATAGAACGCTGCATGTTATATTCTAAATCTGCCTGTTCTCTGTCAGAAACCTGCCTGCAGAAAATGAACCTAAAGATGTCATCACTTTAGAGATGGAGAAAGCATAAAGTGACAATTATGAATCACTTAATATGATAAGGAGATTCTGCAGGTCATTGATCAATGTATAAAACTAAAATAAAATGTATTTTTAGTGACACAAGATACAAATATGGAAGCAAGATGTATAATTAGAATTATTTATAATAAGCATTAATAAATCATTGCAATTTCTTTGAATGAATGAATGAATGAATGAATGAATATCTTTATTCGAGCAACCAAATAATAATAAAGTTATTGTAATGTACAATTGTGATATACAATTACACACACAATAAAAAAAACAAAAAAAAAAAACAAGTTTAGCTCGAAAAGGAGTGGGATGAAGACAAGCTTTTTAACTCCCACCCCTACAATCTTATCTGAGTTTTAAATTTTGTAGTTACGCAGTGCATTTAAATATTTGTGACATACAATTACAATTATAAAATTATCACATTGTCATAATTACAACATACAGTAGTGTAAATATTAAGCATCAGTAATACAGTCTTTGTTACCACCGTTGAGTATCACAGTCATCACCATCATGGTCATTACATCCTCTCCATATATTATTTATATTTTAGCTATGAAAATATCAATGAAGTTTGCTTCCATTGTATAGTAGTAACTTTATCAATTTTACTTTTGAGAATTAATTCTGGTCTACTGTTTCCTAATACTGGAGATAGCAGTAATAACAACAGCATAAGACAATATCAACAGTGTCCATTTCAACTCTACAAGATAATTGTTTATATAAGTATTTGTTGTTAACATTCTATACATAAACAAGGAAGAAAGAAAGAGAAAGAGAGAAAGAAAAAAAAAAATCATACAAGGAATATATTGTTATTTACTATCCTGGATAAACAATCACACACTCGATTCCTCTTTGTACCTTGACAATATACATTTTTTGTACCTCAATTTAAACAGATGAATATTTGGACATTGCTTGAGCTCTACATCCAATCTGTTCCAAAGTTTCACTCCACACACAGACACACACAAACTTTTCCTGGTGGTTCTAACTATCTGCCTTTTAAAGTTACTACATCCCCTCAAATTATAACCTCCTTCTTTATGTGTAAAGAGCTTTTGGATATTTTCTGGCATTATACCCTTATTTGCCTTATATAGTAGTTGAGCAGTCGAGAATTCAACTAAATCAATCAATTTTAATAGTTTTGACTGCAAAAACAAAATATTAGTGTGACTATAATATCCTACCTTATACATTATTCTTATAGCACATTTTTGTAGTATAACCAGGTGATGCAGAGAACTTTTGTAATTATTGCCCCACACCTCTACACAATGAGTCAAGTATGGTAGGACTAGTACACAGTATAGCAAAAACATTGCATGGCAGTTTAAGAAGAACTTGGCTCTATTTATGATTGAGATACTTTTGGACACTTTATTTTGTATATGTCTGATGTGTGATTTCCAGCATAATTTGCTATCAATCATTACTCCCAAGAATTTTATTTCTGATACTACATCTATGACTACACCATCTATTTTAATTGCAGTATCTACATTTACATTGTAATTCCCAAAGAACATTACCTTGGTTTTGCTCAAATTTATAGATAATTTGTTAACATCCATCCATATTTTTAATTTCCTTAACTCATTGTTAATGTTAAGTACTAGGTCACTATGGTCGTCGTTAGAATAAAAAATATTGGTGTCGTCAGCAAATATGACTAATTTTAATAACTTTGATACATTAAATATGTCGTTTATATAAAGGTTAAATAGAGTTGGTCCCAGAACTGATCCTTGTGGCACTCCACAGCTAATGCCCAAATACCCCGATTCAAACTCGCCCATCTTCACATACTGCTGTCTCTCAGTCAAATAACTTTGGATCCATTTCAAAGCCACTCCCCTAATACCATATCTGTCTAATTTTTTAAATAATCTGCTATGATTAATCGTATCAAATGCTTTCTTCAAGTCAATAAATACTTTAACCATAGAGAATAACTAAATCCTTCAGGACAATGTCACATCAATGCACTGAACTCACTATGTTATCCACCTAACAGCCTCCACATGTTCTCACTGTAATTTCCCCTCATGAATGAATTTATGCTGCACTAATGTGAATGTTTGCAGGGAAATCAAACGCATTTCACACGCAGTACTCGAGCTGACTTACCTTTGTTTGAATGACGACTTGTACGGCGCAGATTCCACAGATAAGGTACGAAATATGTCAGGCTACGTCAATAGCGGTTGGTCTTCAGGGTTTCTACTCCACAGCCGTATTTCATACGGGTCCACATTTCCAATGCGCGCTATTTTCTGCAAGTACAGCTGCTTCGCCTCTGAACCAAATCGGTCTCTATACAGTCCATTCTCTTTTGAGCTGCTTTTAAGCATCTTGTAATCGTCGTTCCAACACAGTGTGTTTGTTTTGATTCGTAGACCCCGGAAATGGTGCCGCGCTCCCACAATGCATTGCGACGTGACGTCAACTCCAAAGCCCTATACCAGCAACAATGGTGACAGTATGGCTCGAAGAAGGAGAGCAGAATTCAGCCTATTTTTTCAGACTTGAAAAGCATCAATCTAACACCAACTCCATCCTACAACTAAATATTAATGGGACAATTTCTAATGATAAGGATACCATAGCAAAATATTGTTCAAACTTTTATTGCAAACTTTATTCTTCTAGTTATTGCCCTGAAGCTTGTCTGACTTTTTTTTAATTCTTAGGGTTAGGGTTAACCCTAACCCCTAACCCACAGAGCAAGCAAATGAGAAGCTTCTCCAAGAGAAAAGGGAACAAGAAATCAAACAAAAACAAATGGATTCCAATCTTCAGAGCATCAAGCAACAAAATGAAAGCTTGCAAGGAAAGCTTGATGAAGCTCTGCGACAAAATAAAGAAATCCTTCAAGAGAAAGAGCAGCTGGACAGAAAGCAGGGAGACATGGAGTGCCAACTCCAGCTCATGGAGGGAAACGACAGGATGCTGCAGGTAAAGTTCGATGAGACACTGCACAAATATCAAGACCTGCTTCAAGAGAGAGAACAGCTGGTCATTAAGCAGAGAGAAGAAAAACTTCTTCTCCAGGAGTTTGAGAAGAAAAACCAAAACCTGCAAGAACTTTACAACAAAATGAAGTTCAAAGCATCTGAGCTGGAAGGAGAAAATGAAAAACTGCAAAAGCAGGAGGCAACATCTAAAGTGCTGAAAGAAAGGTTGGAAGAAAAACAAGCCGAAATAGAAGAAGTGGAAAAAAAATGCAACAAGCTGCAGAAGCAAAACACAGAAAAAATCGAGGAGCTGATCCTCATCCTCGAGAAAAAGCAGAAAAAGAAAAAACGCTTCTGCTTCTTCTGGAGGAAGAACACTCCTTCTTTCACTACTGCCAATGTCACCTCTTCTTCCCCCACCTCTGTTCCAGCTTAATTCCCCCCCCCCCCCCCCCCTTTAACTACTAACACCTCTCCCATCTCCCTCCCCTCTTTTCACAGTCACCCCCCAACCAGTCCCGACAGTTGACTGCCCCCTCTAGAGCCTGGTTCTGTCATAGGTTTCTTCCTTTAAAGGGAGTTTTTCCTATCCACTGTCGCCTAGTGCTTGCTCAGAGGGGATTGTTGGGGTTTTCTCTCCTCTCTCCCTTTACTTTACGCTCTTCTTTACATCCCACCCACCCCCACCTTTTCTTTTTTCTTAATAATTGAACAATAAAAACAGTTGGCCGCTAATTAAATGTGTCAAATCAATGTCTTTATTCAAGAATACAAGAAATGGGTAATAGCTGCATGTGTGTTTGTGTGTGTGCATAATATGCATACTTTACGTGTTGGATCCAAATCCCACAAGGAATTAAATAAAACAAGAAGACAAACAAAAACAAATATTTCTCTCCCTTCCCAGGTCAGGAATCAGGATGAGGAAGAAATGAGGTCAGATCAGTGCAGGTTTGTGCACTACTGACATAAAGTTTCTGCTGATTAAAAAAAGTATGTCGATATTTCTGAAATACATTTGCAAACAAATAACTTTGACAACTTGTGTTTTTTCATAAAAGAAAAAAGAAAAATCAGAGAGCAGAGCTGGTAAAACAGCTTAGCTCCACAGGTTACAGGAGATCAGATGCCAAATACTTTTCATGACAGTCTTCGTTATTGCATAAATCTCCCCTTTTATCATTGATCAGTAAATCACTGCATATAAATTCATCTAACCGTTATAATTTCATGAGTAAAGATTCTCAGATGACTGAATGGCAGTTTTAGTAAATGTTGAACTTTATTGTGATTTCTATTTTTAGAATCAATAGCACACATTTTGATTTAGTTTTGCAAGCTGCTGATTTCACACAGATCCACTGCCCAAACGTGCCTTTGAGTTTTTCATCATTTAACAAGAATAGGCTCAGGCAATCATTGTGTAATTAGGCTTTGGGAAGGTCTGGGGACAGGTATGATGGTGGTGGTTTTAAAGCACTGTGGCACAACAGCTTGACTCAGGGAGATGTTAAAGATGCCCGCTAGGACATCAGTCAGCTGGTCAGCACGGGCTCCGAGCACGCGTCCAGGTATATTGTCTGGTCCAGCAGCTTTGTGTGGGTTGACTTTAGTGAGAGTCCTTCTCACACTGGCCGTGGACAGGGACAGCACTTGGTTGTCTGGCAAGGGGGTGGCCCTCTATAGTCCGTCTTGCATCCCATTTAAACAAGTGCGTGTTCACACTGCCCCTGGATGTCCTGGCCTCTGAGGTTAAGGTGTACGGCTCCTGGTTGTCAACTGACCAATTTATCATGGCAAAGCCTGTGGTGGACAAAAGATAAGAGGCTGATTATAAAAATGATCCATGCACGCCTTATGACCAACAGCATGTACAGTTAACACAGCTAAATGGCTGTGAAATTGTAAAATTACTTTTGAAATAAAGCTATTCAAAGTCAATTAACTGTGACTACAATAATAGCAATGTTAGCCAGCAAACAAAACGTTAGCACTAATTAAAATAAGCTGCTAGGTGATGTTACTGTTTCAAGTTCTCTCATTGTTTGACATGTAGGGCAGATATTTTGGTGACACTGAGATTAGCCAGACACTAAACAGCAGTGTAATATCAACGCTAGATTAGATGTTTTCTAATCCGATAAAATGACATTATTCCTGTTTATAGAAGATGTTTGTCGTCTGTTTGTTTGACTGACAGGAACAGGAAATAGTGGTTGGAAATTACTGTTGGTGTTACATGAGGGTAAAGAAGGGCTTTAAGCACCTGGGTAAAAACTGGACCCATGATGAAACACTACAACAAGTACAACATATTCTTCAGTTTTAATATGTGACCATACTGTGCAGACTGCTGATGAGTTACACGGTTACATTTCATTAATCATTGTTAAACTAAAGTGGTAAGCAGTTACTTTATCCTTTCACTTAAAATTTCCAGGAAAAACACTACCTTGGCTACTTTTGTGCTTACATTTGATCTATGCTGGGTCACTACTTTTGCACTATAATGCTGCTGCTGACACCCTGACACCTCCAAACTGCAAGCATCAATAAAATGTTACAGTATTGTTTTCTATATCTGTGCATATATCCTTATTGGTAGTTTTCTCGAAATAGAAGATCTTCATTTTAAAAAAAAATCTCTGATGACATTGCTGAAGCTAGCGCCCACCCCTACTGCGCGTACCGCAAATATAAAACTGATATATACTTACATCATGAAGCAGTTGATGTCTGGTTTCCGACAAATACAGTAAAGAGGTGCGTTCTCCCCCTCCATACCAGTGTTCTCAGGCACTGGTACATGGTCAGTGTCAGACACTTCACTGTCCTACAACATACCACATAGGACCACATTAGAAATGACATGTATGTAGACATGCTAATTATACCTGGCTAAATGGATGCAGTAACAAAATGTTACTTAACTACTCTAGTTATTAGTTTCCAGATGTGTGCAGTTGCTCCAGTCTTACTGACAGTATACTGTTTCAAACACCAGTGCCAACATTTTATGTTTTTTAAAATCTTAGTATGATTCTGCACCAAGACTTGTGGCCTGTTGCTCGGTAACTTATTGTCTGACTACATTAACTACAGTTCATAAACATCATTCATTTTCTCCTACTTATTTTATTCAGGTTGTATTCCAGCTGTCACAGGGCAACCCATACGGTAAAAAAATATATTTTAAAATACATTTTGAAATATATTTCAAAATATGCAAAAAATGGCCAAAAAATATATGTGCTAAAATACATTTTAAAATATATTTATATATTTTGAAATGTATTTTAGCACATATATTATATATATGTGCTATATATATATATATATATATATATATATATATATATATATATATATATATATATATATATATATATATATATATATGTATATATATATATATATATATTTTGAGGACTTAACTAAGAAGCAACTGAAAACAAAAAATATTTTCACAAGAGCAGAGATGGTAATGGCAGAGTCAAAGTAAAGAAATGTCAATCAGGTTGGATATCTACAGCAAAAAAAGAAAACTACTGATCCCGATCTATCAGAGAACCGCTGAAGAAAATAATCAAGTCTCCGACTAGTGCTAAATATATGTGCTAAAATACATTTTAAAATATATTTATATATTTTGAAATGTATTTTAGCACATATATTTTTTGGCCATTTTTTGCATATTTTGAAATATATTTCAAAATGTATTTTAAAATATATTTAAAAAATATATTTATAATATATTTTGAAATGTGTTTTAACACGTATATTTTTTGGCTGTTTTTTTATATTTTGAAATATATTTATAAAATATATTTCAAAATACAATTTAAACTTATTTAAAATCATTCAAAAATATATAAATTTAACCCTTCATATATTTCTAAGAAAACACATTCACATGTAACAGCTGAAAGAAATCTTTATTTGATGTTTAAAACATACATATAGCATATCAATCAAGCAAGGAATATTCATTTTATAATTTTATTCTCATTACATACTTAAACATTCTAAAAGAAACACACACACACATATACATATATGTGTATATATATATATATATATATATATATATAGCATCTATAGCAGATGCTAATTTATACTTTGCAGCGTGAACATCACATTACGTGGACAAAAGCACTGGGGCACATGCAGATTACACCTACAGGAGCTGCTCAGCCATGGAAACCCATGCCATGAAGCTCCCAGCACACAGTGTTAGTGCTGAAGTTGGAACTTTGCAGTTCGTCAGAGCCTCGGCGACTTTTTATGTATTCAGTGACCCCCTCTCTGTAAGTTTACGTGTTCCTCTACTCGCTAGCTGAGCTGCTGTGAATGTTTTCTGAACCCTTCCACTCTGCAGTAATACCACGTACAGCCAGGTCTGCATAAGGAAAAACAATCAGCAGTGCTGCCTGTGACAATTAAAAGCTACACTTTAGCCATTAGCAGGGGTCAAAGTCAAAGTACGCATTCATTTTAGTTGAATCCTTGAATCTCTCATATCTTAATTATGTCCCTCTTAATTATTTTCTTACCACTTTACCACCTTCTTCAGTCTCTTCTTCACTTCTCCACAGCTGGTACTAGCTATAGAAACTCTTTGTGACTGTGAGGGCTTGTTAGTTGTTGACAGCTAGCATGTCTGTTAATTTAACACATTTTATTCAATTTCCAGTTTCTTTTTCTCTCTTTTCAGCTACAGCTTTTCGCTTTTGTTTGTCTGTCTTTAATCGCTGTTATGCACTTACACTTACACCTAAAATGTACACGAGCGCACAGGGGTGAAGGGGGCGGGACGGTTGCGATAAGAGATTTGATTGGTCAATCCAGTGTCAGCACTGCCCTTAGTTAAGACAGTTTTCTTACATATTGATACAGTATTTGTTTTTATAGACCTGGAATGTAAATGTGCCGGGCTTTGGTTAATTGGTGATTCCAAATTGCCCGTAGGTGGGAATGTGAGTGTAAATGATTGGCTGTTTCTGTGTGTTAGCCTTGTGACAGACCTGTCATTGCAGAATTGCGGAAGAGAATGTATAGATGGCTGGACAGTAGGATAAATACTGGACTTTGAAGATAGAAACAAAGATACTGATGCCAGTGATGGTACCAATACTATCGATATTTGGATCTGCTGGTAGCGCTTCAGCTGTGGGATATTTTTCCATCTTTACTTGTCATTAAATTAATCTTTCCTCCCTCATACCATGTCAATAAAAATCATACATGCATTCATTAATTCAGTGTTATACGCCTCTTAAAGTGACACCTCTATCTTCAGCTGTGCTGCCCCTAGATTTCACAAATGCCTCTGCTTCCTCATGTTCACGTGCTTCTGATGCCAAAAGGTGATCCGCAGGTGACTCATCGTATCCTGAGTTTCAAGCGCCATCTAGCGGGACCAGTGGCATATTTCCATACAGCTTTCAATGTTATTTTTTTTATTTATTTTTTGTACACCTGTTTCATAGATAATCTCCCGGTATCTTATGACTTACGATCAGTGTCAGCGATGTGAGATTTAAAGTTAATAAATTATAATACAAATATAATATTATTGTGCAGAGTTTGTCAGTCTCTTGTCAGTAAGTCGAGTGATTTAATTCTTATTTCGTCTGGTCACAGGAATAATGGTGATAACGTAGACTTGTGTAAGCCAACTTCCTTTTGCTTTGACGTCAGGTGAAGCACACCCCACCATCCTGGTCCAGAGCAGAAGTGCATCTGCTGAGGTGCGCGCCGCTCTGCCTATCCGGACACTGCAGTGGAGGTTACCGTGCCATCTCTGCGGCTGCTCGTCCCCGACACCACGTCCCGCTGCGGACTTTCCGGGTACCAGTGAGGACAGGGCAGAACAAGGAAGCGCTAAAAAGCCATGGCCGAGTCCAACCCGCTACGGGGGTTCCCCCGTCTGCGCCGGGCCGCGGTAAGATCCGCCGGGAGGTGGGAGGCTTTAAACGGGGTGGCGAGAATGAGGATGCTGCAGCGGAGATATAGACGAGCTTTTCTTAAGACTGTTAGGTGCTGCGACACAGAGGCTGGGATGTGTTCGCACCGCATTACATATTTAATACGCCTAAGAAAGGGGTCGCAGTTGGACGGCAGTTCAGTGTTAAAGAGCCTGTGTCGGGGACCAGGACAGGCCAATGACAAATGTTTGGGCTGTAGCTGCAGGTGCAGAACAACAAGAGGCTGTATCAGCTCTGGCTCTGCAGTCTGCACACACAGAGGGATCAAGTTGTGCAGCTTTATGTAACACATTTTGAAACCTGTGTATTTAAAGTACTCACACAAATCTCTGTGCAGTTGTTTGGTGCAGATGTGCCTACAAGTCTGCAGCTATCAAGTTACCTCCATCATGGCTGCTGTATTAGTAAATATCAAGAGGGACTGTGTGCAGTTGGGTGATTATTTACCTGGGACATTTGTAGTGTGTGCAGAGTATCAGTCTGTGTATTTGGTGTCCAAAAAAAGCTCCACAGCTATAGTTGATCACAGACTTGATGGCTTTTAATGCGCTTTAAAAAAAAAAAAAAAAAACCTAATGAGGCATCCTTGAGGTTCTGCTTGTGTATTAGATTACACTGCACACGTCAGTAGATGAGCAAGTGAAAATAATGCATCATGAGACACAGATAAGCTACCCTCCAGGTTTCTCAGATTTGAAAGAGACTTACATTATATATAGAAGTCTTCTCCATTTTTATTAACTCCTCAGCCTCATGTTATCTGAGCCTGCACACAGGAGAGGGAAACTGGATAAATGGAAACACTGGCAGGCTTATGAAGAAAGAGTAAACATGCTTGATGACTAACCTAGTAACATGTGGAAAAAGTAATACTTCAGTGGCAACAGAAGGTGTGGCATTCTTTGAGTTTGTAAAGCGGATGCTGTTTACAGTCTGTGGTGTGGGAGGAGAGATGTGGACAGGTGATGTGAAAAAGAGAGAAGAGTGACCATAGAGCAGAGTGAGCCAGAGAAGCTGACCGTCAGACCTTCTGAAGTGCTGCAGAGGCTGAAAGACTCCCCAGATTGACACAGAGGGATGCTGAGGCTGTGTTGAGCTTTGCTAGACTCCATGACAAACAACATCCAGCTGTCAGTGACTCTGAATGACTCGTCTGACTTTTTTCAACCCTCTCACACTGCAGTCATCAGATAATGCAGGAACAAATCCTTATAACTCCGGTTACCACATTGTTAGGCTGTTGTTTTTTCTGTCCCATGAATTAGAGTTTGTTCACATTTCTGAATAAGACTGCTTTAGACTTCATTAGAAACCAATTAGTCCACCTAGTAGTAGTTAATTACATTGGCCCAACTCAAGTAGCTACCAGAAATTGACTGCTGTGCTTGTACATGAAGAGGACCTTTTCGCATATTAGATATTGCATTTGGACATGTTGCAGCAAGTTTTTTCTTTAATTCTGGGGTTGTCAATCTGTGGGGTGAGCCCCCTTAGCAGGACACATAACCACAGCAGGGGGAACATGAACAACATGGGAAAAATATCGCTTGTGCTAAATAATGCTTATCTTTATTTCACAAACATTTAACATACCAATCATTTCTTTAAATGACTGATAAATTGAGGGAATGATATCGTTTCTTCTTTCAGACCTCATTTCCAGGCAATCTACATTTGATCCTGGTGCTCAACCCCAGCAGTTTGTTAAGCTCTGCCCCGAGTCCATCATCAAGCACCGACCTGGGCTTTCGCTTCAGTCAGGATGACTTTCTGTTAAAGATGCCGGTGAGAGAAGGGGTTAAAAACTAGAGCACTCCTGTGCATGTATATTTAATTTTGTCACCTTTTAAAATGCCAGCTGCGGTGCAACACTGGTCAGGTAACAGCCGGTTGCCTCGTGTTTGTGTTTTCTAGGTGGTGATGCTGCGTTCTGTTGGCGACCTGCTGCGCTACATTGATGAAAATCACTTGACAACAGACTTCACTGCAAAAGTGCAGTTCTGCCAAAGCGACTGGGTCGTCCTCCGAACAGTACGCACTTCAGATACTAGATAATCCACTTTATCTTGGCATGTTTTCTGTCATGCTAATTCTGTTAGTATCCAGGACAACTGTCTATGCTGCTAAATTTAACAGGCCATGATAGCTTGTTCTGGGAATGTAAAAATGTGTCTTTATAAATATTCTAAGCCTTCATTTTTGATCTTTTACTTTATGTTTAATTCTTCTGTATTATATACTCATGTGAAACAGAAAGTTTTCATATACAGTCATGTTACAAACTAAGTACACGTTTAGTGCTTCCTTTGGAGTTAAAAGGTTAACTACAATCCGCGTACCACTAAACAAATGCACTTGATTAATTGATAATTGGCAAGTGTAACCAACACTTATAAAAGGAGCATTTAAGTGGTTGTAAACTCTATGCTACACTCTTCCCAGGAGATGAGTCTTAGCAAATTCACCCCAAGATCGGACATTGCAATGCTCAGAGAGACCTTAAGAGAGCTGTGCAAAAACAAATTCCTGCAAACCTCAATCAAAGAGTGGACCAAAATGTGGGAGTTGATAAAGTCATATAAAAAACTTCAAGTTATTGCTGCTAAAAGTTGTTCAACAAGCTCCTGAATCATTAGGTGTACTTAGTTTTTCCACATATTTATATGCCTAATTTTGAGAACCATCAAAAAACTGAAATACAAATAATTTATTTCTGTGTTTTTTTCTTCTTTTTTTTTGGTTTGGGTGCAAATGTGTAATCCTGCAGTCCATCGAGACGTTTGCAGTGACAGTTAAAGAGATTGCCCAGCTGCTCCAGAGCTTCGGATCAGAGCTGTCAGACACCGAACTTCCTGATGAGGCTAACGCCATCGAATTCTTGCTGCACTCCCACACACACCGATACCGACAGATGAAGGTGGTGTTTTACTCCCAATCATTTCCTGCCTCTCTCTGCTCACCCACACTGTATCTGTCACTTTCTGTACTTAATCATTCTCTCTCTCTTTTTTTTGCATCAATTTTGTACTGATCTAGGATGATATCAGGAATGTGCTGAAAGAAGGACGCCTCCTGCTGTCAAACCTGGAAACTGTCAAAGCTTCTAAAAGAGATGCAGAGGAGGAGAGGGAAATACAAGCAGACATGGACACTGTTAAGAGGTAAACCATCAGAGGATAAGTGAAGCTCGGCTTGAGTATGAAAGACACACTCTCAGTTTAATACCCTTTTCTAATGTTATTAAATCGTTCTTTTAGTAGACAGTTGTGTCATGTGGCGTGTGTGTTTTAGGCTCCTGGCACAGCTCGGAGACATGGAGGAGGCATTTGATGGCTTCTTTGAGAAACACCACCTGAAGCTGCAGCAGTACCTGCAGCTGCTACACTATGAAAGCAGTTTCCAGCAGGTGTGATAAGTGGTGCCGATGTCTTTTCACGAGTCGTAGTAGTTCATGATCAGAGTCACACTGTTTTGTATTTGGTATCGTGTGTGTAGATGGAGGAGGTCCTGGAGCGGCTCTCTGCCCAGGAGAAGGAGATTGCCTCTTTGGGGAACACAGTGGTTCAGACAGAACAGTTACTTAAAGACCTGGATACACTGGACAAACGTGCTCAGGTGACACACATGCACACACACAATTAACATCTCACATGTGACTTGAAGAAATTAAGCAAGTGGGCCAAAATGTATATCTGTTTATCCAAAATAGGATTTATTCTCCTTCAGCAGATTACTGCTGAAGGAGAATATGTGGAAAGCCCAAAGGCAAAGAGAGCATTCCTCCTGCCCTTCAATGCTCATATATTAAATGCCTGCAGGCAGCGAGAGCAGCAGCAATCACCCACACAAGCAAACACACAATACCAGACAAATCTACCTTCCCTTCCATGTGGACACATAGGAAGCCTGAGGCAGGGAGAGCAGCAGGCCAAGTCATTTCAGTGATATCTGTAACTGGGTTATATACCCATGAAGTCTATTCTGGCCACTGGCTGTCAAAACCAATTCGCTTTGGTGCACAACCTAGCATTCCACAGATTCTTCTAAACTTCAGCTACATGCACTTCAAACCATCATGAGAACTCTCAATATTGTGTTGGTAATGTGCAATTTTTGTTCTGGCCGAAAACAGCTATGAACTCCAGCAAATATGACTTCATATCTCTCCAAGCACTTGCAAAGGCATTCTGCTAGCAGAAAACTAGTAGCAAGAGACCTCCGCACACAGAGCGGGTCAAAGTGGGATTTTAATTACTCTTCCACACATAGCGTGGTGTAGAGAGGACCCGTATGCAGGACCCAGAGACAAACAAATCAACAAAATGCAATCCTTTTATATTTCTGTTCAAAACTACACAAAGTCCACCATGAAAAAATGAGGATTAGAAAGACAGGAGTGCAATAGATGGTTCGACAAGGACAGGAGGGAAAATCATAACTATATATAGGTGAGAATGATGAGACACAGGTGGAAACAATCCACAGCAATTAGAAACTATGAGGGTTGGGGAGACTATTATATGATGGAAATAACCTTTAGAGTTAAACAGGAATAAGCTAAAAACTAAATAATTAACATTAAGACATGAAAACTAACACCAAGTCTGACAAAGACAGGAGAACACAGGAGGAAGGAGAAACTAGATGCACAACAAAACTCACCAAAACATAACAAAGCCAACATAACACCCTTATGGCTTTTGGCAGGCTTTTCTTATAATTTGTACTGATGGAGTTTGCATGTTGTTCAGGTTCGTTCTTGTCGGACCTTTTCGTCATTAAAACCTCAAACCTCTGTCTCTGCTTGAATCAGGAGGAGATGGCTCGTGCCCAGGTGTTGATTCTACACGGTCACCAGTTGGCTGCAAACCACCACTACGCCCTGGCGCTCATCATCCAGCGCTGCAATGAGCTGCGACATTACTGTGATGTCATCACCATCGCCATACGCACCAAGAGGGCCTCGCTCACTCGAACACGAGACCTGCTGGGCTGCCTTGAGGAGGTAAAAATGTTCACAGGCCACTCTCACACGTGCAGAAATGCAAAGATCTGTGCATACAAACTTAAATGAAAACAGCAAAATTAATACACTGATGATTGTGCATTTTTGACTGAATGATCTACTTGTGAATCTTCCTCTTGCCATTAATGAAAATCAGGTCATTTTTATTTATACAGCCCCAAATCACAAATATGCCTCTATTTATAGTTGTCTATAAATCTATAAATCTCTAGGCTCTTCTGTCCTAGAGAAAAATTCGACAAAGAAAAGTCTCTCATCTGCAAGTCAGTTGTTGACTGAAGCAAATATTTGCTCTGTTAGCAATCATTCACCTTTCTTGTAGCACAAAGTGTTGCCATGGAATCGGTCTTGTATTTAGCAGTCTTTTGTGAGCAGGCCCTTCGCTGGTGCGACGAGGGTGCCTATCTACTGGCCAGCCAGATGGTGGACAAGTTCCAAACCAGAGAAGGAGCTCAGGAAGCATTGCAGTACCTCAGCTGCCACCAGGAGAGGGCGCCATCAGCCATGAAAAACAGCCAGGATACTCTCAGCTTTGAATTTCAAGCCATACTCACCCCGCAGCTACAGGTAACCTGAAACTGCTGACACAAACACACATATATTTTACACCACTGTTGTTTACTACAGTAGCTCTGTGTCTGTCCAGTCCCAGATTTCCATGGTGACAGAGAAGCTGAACTCAATGCAGTGCATGATCAGAAACAGGGAGCAGTGTCTGAGGAAACTGGCGGACGTGCAGGTCCGACCCATACAGCTGGTGGCCCCTCGGCCAGAACCGGACCAGACTTTCCAGCGTTGCAAGTCACCCCTTTTCTCCCCCAAACATGGTAGAACATCTTTCATTGCATTCTTCTTAACACATACTCAACAATTCAATCCTAATGGGGTTTCTTCCTGTTTTGCAGTAGAAAGTATGATAAAGCACAGGAGATATTTTGAGCATTGAAGAGGTTCATGTCTGTTGTTGAGTAGGATGTTCTTGGGCACAGTTATCTCCCTATTCTACCTCCATGTCCCTCTTGCATTCAACAGTTTAACCAAGCTTTGTTCTTGACTGCGCTCTAAAGGTCTTGAGCTGTTGCTCTTTTGCCAGCATTTCCTTTTTGTTCTTTCTTATATGTGCGATATCCTCCACAGGTGTAGACTTTAATGTTTTGAACTCCAAGTTCTCCTTTGATCTGCTTCCCGGCAAGAGGGCTGCAAGGAGGAACAACAGCCAACCCAAGGTGTGTGTCTATATATATGTACATATATACGTGTGTGTGTGTGTGTGTTTTCTCTTTCACTGCAGGAGAAAACTTTGGTGTGTTTGCTTTCATTTGCTTTTTAAATATATTTTTATACATGCACAGCAGACTTGAACTTAGTAGACATTACCCAATGAGCATGCGACATTAAACAATTTTTAATCTCCCAGCATGCACCAGAATAATATTTCCAGTAGCAGGAGTGTGTCTGAAAAAGGGCAACTTTGGTAACAGATCTGCAGACTCTTTGTTTATTACATGTGTTTAAAACGTGTATTTTTACTCACTTTTCCACGGAAAGTTTAAGCTGACGTGATATGTATGTGTTTCGTCAGATCGAGGTGATGCATGATTACCAAGGCAACCGCAGCTGTCTATATGGACCCAACCCTGAAACTGATTCAGAGGCAGAGGACAACCCAGAGCAGGTCACACGGTACACAGTCTTAAATGTTAATTGTGACTCTAATGTTGCTAGTTGTTTTAGGTGTATGTGTGCGATCCGTTTAGGAGCCTTTCAGCTTCTTCCTGTGCGAGTGTCAGAGCTTACACAGTAGTTTTACATTGGTTTTTTTTTGTCTGTTTATGTTTACGTTCACTCTTTTTAGCCATATTATGAAGGAACTGATAGCTACAGAGAGGATCTATGTGGATGAACTGCTCTCCGTCCTTCTGGTGAGTTAGTTTAGATCATTTGATGGTATTGTTTGGTTTGTTGGATATTTCATAATTTTTATAGATATACATATCTGTATACAGAATAGTAATGGGCAGTATTTTAGGTACAGGGGCTTTCTAGATTTAATTTTTAGTCTGGGTAACACTGACAGCATGAGGAGGGAATATCTTGAAATCTTGGGCAATCTTGAAACCACTGGCTATTACCTGGTTATGATTTAGTTGTTTGTTAGCTTTTCTAGTTTGTCTTCATCAACGTCAACATTAACCAGGGCACAGAAGAACAAGTCTTGGCCAGAGTATCCACGGAGTGGTCATCAGATGACAGGGTTTCCAGACTTGTTTTGTCATTTTGTATTTCTTGACTTTTTTAATTAAAACTTTCTCCTTTTCTTTGGCTTGCCTTACCATCTCTCCTCTCCCTTGACTACCTCTCGCCTATGCAATTATCAGGGTTACAGGGCAGAAATGGAGGACCCCTCTGTGGCTAATCTTCTTCCTGTAGCTTTGCGCAGCCAGAAGGACGTTCTGTTCGGCAACATGCCAGAGATTTACCAGTTCCACAGCAGGCAAGCCGCACACACAAACACACAGAGCTCACAAGCTGTTCCTGTCCCTTTCTGTCTTTTCATGCTGATCCAATTTCCTTTTATGTTCCTCTTGGTTTCTCCTTACAGGATCTTCCTCCAAGATCTGCAGAGTTGCCTGGAGACACCAGAGAGCGTGGGGGCTTGCTTTCTGAAAAGGGTGAGGGAAGATGTGATGAAAAACACGAGGACTTTACATGTGATATAACATAATATGTTTAAATGTACATTTGTGTGTGAGCAGAAGGACAAGTTCCAGGTGTACGAGCGTTACTGCCAAAACAAGCCTCGCTCAGAGTTGCTCTGGAGACAGTGTGCTGATTCGCTGTTCTTTCAGGTAGTTGCACACATTCAACACGATGCACTCACTTTCACTTTGTAGTTATGGCACAGTTTTTGTTCAGAATGGATTTTGTGCTGTAGCGTTAATCTCATTAAAATGACGTTAACGCGGCTAGCCCCGTGCGAGGGCTGCATAGCGTCAGCGCGGTTAGCTCGTTAACGCGTTAGCACTGTGCAGCCCCTCCCACGGGGTGATCCGCGTTAATGCAGTTATGGCGTTAACGTCATTTTAACGAGATTAACGCTGACAGCACTAATTTTGATCTCTCTGTCTCTGTGTCCTGTTCTTTCTTTCTGCAGGAGTGCCAGAAGAAGCTTGATCACAAGTTAGGTCTGGACTCTTACCTCTTGAAACCAGTCCAACGCCTCACCAAGTACCAGCTGCTGCTCAAGGTTTTCTACATTTGAGCTATAAAAATTTATTAGTAATGCAGGTCACTCACTGAAATGAATAATTCTCAGTCTGTGTTCAATGTATAATAAAGAAATGTAAATTTTGACTTATAATTTCATTAATAGCCCGACTGACGTATCAGATATTAGCTATTTGCTGATTTATTGCTATTGACATTTATAAAAACAAGACACCGGAACACACTTATACCGTGTTATGAGTAAATCTATACATATGACAAATATCAGAGAAATCTGTTCACACTTTGTGTGTTGTGTGTCTGGAGAAATATCATAATAGCAGATTTTTATAATACTGATGTTCATCAAATATCGATATGGCTATCGGTCTCTGTATAGGTTAGCTCTAATTACAACTGCAATTACAACAACAAAAAACTTTCATATACCTAATGAAGATCAGTATGCTACTAACATAGCTACTAAAGCTTAAAATCAGATATTGTATTACAAATGAACAATACATGCAATACATGAACTTTCACTATTTTCACTATTTTCTGGGTTTTTTTTACCATCAACTTAGCACGACCCCTGCCAGTCACAAAATATTACAGCAATCAATGTTTTTACAACATGCAATTGTGTTAAAAAAACCTAACTTTCTCATGATTTACAGTGTGCATCTGTATTCATAGAACAAAAATATTCAGGGAGATCTTGAATGATTACTGATTCATGAGTCACTCAGAAGCTCAAATAAATACTCCGGTGGTGAAAATGTTAATATTTGCTTTCATCCACTATGTTATTGTGTATTACTTGGTAAGTCATGTACCAAAATCTTCTCAGACATTCATCATCCAGGCCATAAAATTTAACTGCACCCTCATACAGCGCAAAGTGTATCAACTCATCACCAGAAAAAAAGTGCTTCTAATGTTATTGGCTACAGCAAAGTAGGTCAGGAAAACAAACATGTTTCATAATTGAAAATGTCTGTGCGTTGAACTTTGAGCTGCAAGAGGGAATATTGATAGAAGACTGAGCTCTGTGAGCCTGCGGTTCTTGTCCTAACCTCTGTTTTTTTTTCTTTCTATTAGCGGTAATAATTTTTTTTTGCTGTGCTTTTTTAATAGCAGTAATATCTCATGTGGACGAGCCGTCCATACAGTAATTGCTTTTGTCTGAATTGGCGCATGGACAAAGTGACGCTGGCACATAGAGACAAGGTTATTTCAACAGAAACAGAGATGCAGACAAATAAAAATGACTTTTGTGGACACGCACAATTTTAAAAGGCACAGAGACTAATCGACAGCAACAGGTTGGATCCATTTATTCAATTTGCAGAGTCACAGACAGGCTGACAATGATTTACATGTGCATAAAGCCATTTAAGTGGACAGACATCAAGGCAGACCAGATTAGATAAAGTAAGATCCACTGACATGTCATGCTGTGTGCCTGTCCTTGTTCAGGAGCTTTTAAAGCACTGCACAGAGGAGCGATACCGCTGTGAACTCCAGGAGGCTCTGGACTCCATGCTGGAGCTGTTGAAGTCTGTCAATGACTCCATGCATCAAATAGCCATCACCGGATATCAGGTACCAGCCAGTCAAATCAACAAATAAAACAGCAGACACACAATCACATTACTGGTTCGCAGATTTATGACCTTTCATCACACTTAATCTTATTAGAGCAAAGCACAAAATCTTTCTTACTGGTTGTGATGAGAATAGATTGTGCATGTGGAAAAACCTTCAGTATATTACTTTGCTGGCAAGCTGCAGATTTGAGTCTTGAGCGTATCCATCTGTCTGTCTCCTTGACACAGGGTGATCTCAGCCATCTGGGTCGTGTCGTGATGCAAGGCAGCTTTAGCGTGTGGATCAGCCATAAAAGGGCAGCGGTGCGAATGAAAGAGCTGGCCAGATTCAAACCCATGCAGAGGCACCTCTTCCTCTACGAGCACGCCCTGCTCTTCTGCAAGCGCAGAGACGAGGACAACCACGACAGGACGCCCTTCTACAGCTTCAAATCGTGCCTCAGAGTAATAACACGAAAAACTCTCTCACATTATCAGGCGACTCAAACACTTTATGTTTCCAATTTACAGTTTTTCTCTCTGTCTGTAGATGAGTGCAGTGGGAATCACGGACAATGTGAAAGGAGATGTGAAAAAATTTGAAATCTGGTATAGCAGCAGAGAAGTGGTGTACATAGTTCAGGTATGTGATGCTCTTTTTTCTATTTTAAGTGTAACTGAAAAGACTTTTCAGTGTCTTAGTAGTGTGTTATTTTCACTCTGTGTCTCTATTAGGCTCCCACGGTGGAGGTCAAAGTTGCCTGGCTGATGGAGATTCGAAAAATTCTCAACAACCAGCAAAAACTACAAGGTTTCAATTAATGTTGATGTTGCTTTGTGACTTGTTCTTTTTCCCTTTTTTAAAAGCCTGATTTCATTTATATGACTTGTGTTCAGTCATGTTTTTTTTTTTAGTGCTTTGTGGGGGGTTTTAAAACCTTAAGCTCCTTCCTAGCAGTGTAACTTCCTTTACTCTGTTGTTTATGGATTTTTATTCCTTCTACATCTAACTCATTCCTCTATGTCATCTCATCTTCTTAGATGAAGCTTCTCTTCTGCTTTCAGACAACCCTCTCTCTGACAGGTGATTCTCTCTGCATGACCTCACATGATGTAGGGATGTGCAAAAACATTTACATAAGAATCATGAAATGTTTTTATTCAGGTCACACAAACCAAAAAGATTCTGTTTTTTTCAATAGCTTTTTTCAAAAGTTGGGACGCTGTGTATAATGCAAACATATCAAAGGTACAAGCTGAGGCATTTTACTGGTCCATGAAAAATATTTGCTCATTTTAACATTCATGATGGCAACTCGTCTCTATAAAGCTGGACTTTAGAGAGGTAGAGTTTCTCACGTGTAAAGATGGGCAGAGGTTCACCAATCTGCACAAAACTCTGTCTGCAAATTGTGAAACAAATTTCAGAATAATGTTCCTCAACTTAAAATTGTGAAGACTGAATATCTCATCATCTACAGGACATTATATCATCAAATGATTCAAAATGTGGAGAAAGCTCTGTGTGCTCAGGGGACAAAGATTTGAAAATCATCGTGTACATTTTACACGGTGTCCCAACTTTTTTTGAATCTGGGTTGTATGAGTAACTCAGTGGATAGAATTTCAAAATTCCCTCATCCCCATACAGCATCAGAGAAGCTTGTTATGATGTTTCATGTGTGGTGAGAACAGGTCAGCCCAAGTCTGATGACTCGATTCTATTCTTTTAAAACCTTATAAATTCTGGGAAGAAAACGATTGTGTTTTGACCCTTAAATCCAATTTCTGGAATGACTTCCCGATCACATAACACCCGCCTACAAGTCAGGATATCCGCCATCGCCACAATCATAATTCTCATAATAATCTTTTTACAGTTTATTGATGTTACTGAGTCAGTGTGCATGTGCGCAGTAGCTACGTATGTGAATGTATCAGCATCTTTGTCATTACCCTTGAGATTTGAACTGCCAAATCCTGCAGATGGCACAACATTGTCTTCAGCTCTGATATTTAAAGCTGCTGGTTTTCAGCACCATGGACAGTGTCATTCACTTAATTTAGGCCTGCTACAGTTTCTTTCTGTGCTGCCGGGCTTTGATTCCTCTTCATATTCATGCATATTCACCTCACTGCAACAGTCTCTGATTCGATGCTTTAAAGTCCTATTGACTGTAATAGGGAGGCTGTGCATTACGTTCTTTTAAACACATTATTTTAAGTGACTCTGTCAGATACATTCTTGATCCTGTGGTGACCATTAAAGCGATAGGATGTGCTAGAAGAGGTAACTGTAAGTTAGACTACTTTTAGAGCGGTTTTCTTTTGAATATCTTGCACTTGTTGCTTTGATGATCGCAAGCTATTCAAAGTATTGTCAGTGACGGAGCTTTGCAGTGTGTTGGAGTTTGCGGGTGGGTGTTTGTGGAGTTGTTCTGGAGATGACAGTTTTATGTTTACAGGTGGCATGCTAGCATGTTGTAAGGTCAAGTAATGGCTGAGCCTTGTGTGTGTCACAATATGCAAGATCATGGAGATTCAGTTTATGGGAAATTTATCAACACTGGTATATTTTCTCTTTGTCAGCAGCTTCCACAAAGAGATCAAAACTAATGTTGTTATTTGTAGTCTCAGCCGGGTTTTGCTTGGACCTCCACTGTTCATGAAACCTTTTTAAACATATCAATGACATATACTGTTGCAGTGCTGTAATCACTGGCACTAGGTTACAACAGTTGCATTATTTATAATTCAAAAAATAAATAAATAAATAACGTGCACAACTATAAAGAATTATTAAACATTTGATGTAAAATTAAAATCCATATTTGTGAGCATTTATAGAAATCTTTAATAGGGAACCAGGAGATTTTAAATGGTGTTAGAAGGTATTGACAGAGACAGATGAGGTGGTAGATTTGAGGGCCAAAATGTAGGATGCAAAACTAATTTACACACAAACTGATTTCAAAATTCACAAGTTGAAAAGAGAAACAAAAGGTACCAGAGAAAAACAGGAAGAACCATAAAGCAAACCGGGTCCTTATGAAGCAAGCTCAGCATCAGCATCGGGAAGTACCCAAAAGACAAATGCTAAACACAGAGAGAGGAAGCGTTTGACTGAACAACATGAATGAGAAAAGTGAGCACTGCTACGTTTTCAGTCAGAGAAGCACTTCATAACACATCAGAGTGATTTCTTTGGTCTCAGTTGATGCATTTTTTTCCAAAACACGTCTCTGTGGTTTTCAAGCTCAGAAGACTTTACACCCAAAATTGGTTCACACCAAGGATCCTATCCCCCGGTAAAAACAGAGTAATATAGTGTACACTGTTAAGTGCCAGGAGGATTGCTCTCAGTTATACATCGGGGAAAACTGATTAAGCAGAAGAGCTGCATCCTCTGGAAAAAACTCTATTTACACCTACAGACCGGTGGCCCTTGTTTTAGTGATAAGAATGTACACATCCTGGACAGGGAGGAACGCTGGTTTTATCCGGCAGTCAAGCAGGACATTTACCTGAAAAGGGAAAAATCATCTCTGAACTGAGGAAGGGACCCTAGCTACAGTTCTGTGATTGCATCCAGGATTTCCTTACCTAGATCCAGACTGAGGGTGAAAAGTTGTACGCAGAATATTCTGTAAATTCAAAAAACTAAAAGTTATCGTACCACAGGAATGAGGATTAAAGAGTTTTAAAAAGTACAACAAACTTTAAGCACTAGAATGATAAAAAAACAAAAAAACAAACAAACAGAAACTCAGACTAAAATGTTTTAACACAAAACTCAAAGAGGACCACGACCCATTGTTAGTGTTGGTCTTATCATGGGAGTTGTTGACATACATTAAATGATACCAGCGATTTCTTTTAAGAATTTGAGCATGGTAAAGCCCCGATCAGACATCGTCTTGAAGCACTTTTGGATTCTTACTAATATACAGTATGGATGATGAAATACTGTAAGGATTGCCACTCTTTGAATGATATGTGGATCTAACAATTGTGTAGGCCTCACAGTATTTGTAAGTAATTGCAGTTTTTGCTTTATTTAGCAGATGGGAAGGCTTAAAACATTCGGACAATTATTATTGTACTGCGTTAATGTTCTTTCTAGTTATTGTATTAAATGGGACAAGCTTCACCCGTCTACTACATAAAGCAGGTTGAAGCACACGTGGAAATTATTTGCAAATGCCCTTTAATCAGGGCCTGTTATGCGTGTTTGTGTAGAATATTGTAGAAATAATATTTCCATATATTGCAGCGATCTATGATATAAATGATTTTCATGTGATAACCTCGAACATCCTTTGAAATCAGGCGCTGAAATATATGTGACTGTAACCTGAGTGGAATGTTGTGTTAATTTACAGACTGTGTTTGAGGTAACAGCTCGTTTTGTGACACCGTGGATGTCGTTGTTGTTGTTTGTTTTGTTTGTTGTGCTCGTTGGTCTTGTTCCCATTGTGATGTGGTTTAGTGCATCAGAGATGTGTGTGTCGTGGGGCAGCGTGCCGGTGGGAGGCTGCTCAGCGTGTCTCCCTGTTCCTCACAGCTCCTCTACAACAAGCCACTCTCACATTCCCAGAGGGGAGGAGTCGCTACACACTAGCCCCGCCCATTCGGATCCTGTGGTTCATTCACCTCGACGCAGTGAGTTGGACAAATGGAATACAAACACACACACATACACACACACACTTGTTTTTACACCTTAGCGAGGACATCAAATCGACAGGAGCTTTCCCTAGCCACTTACCTGAACCATAAGAAATTAATATTTAACCCTAAACCTAATCATAACCTAATTGTAACCTTAATCCTGAAACCGCAATTTGAGGTGTTTGTGCTGATATGTTGTATTTGATTTTTTATCGTGCCCTACCATCTTTTTAGAGATAAGAGGTTTTCCCCTTTTTCTAATTGCATTGTCATGAACTTTAACATTTAACATGGGTATTCTGCAGCTTCTCTCAGCATTGCATGGTCTCACTTTAATGAACATTTTCTAGGATGTCCACCTCTGGGAAGATTAGCATCTGTATTGCATGTTTTCCACTTGTGGATAACCTTTGTTAGTGTAGAATGATGGACTTCAGATTGTTTGGAAATGACCTTACTGACCTTTCTTTTTTACCATGAGTATTTCATTACTAACAATGAACTGTTCAATTTTCTCATTTACAAAACAAAGAAAAAGAAAAATTCTGCAGTTTCACTTCACTTCTTTTAGCTGTCTTTCATCTGTAGGTTGGCCTGTGAATGCTCACTCAGTGGCAATCTGTGAGGGCCTGGAGGACTGGGGTGCTACAGACCTCTCCACTTTATCAGACTCAGAGGAGGAGGATGAGGATCAGCCTGCCCCACTGGTGAGATTTTGTTACTGTCACATGAGTCCTGAGATATGCACAGAATTCACACAGAAACCGAGATGTGGTTATGCAGAGAACATTGACTACTAAAAGCAGTTTAAATATGCTTGCCCGATGGGAGGGACTTACTAAAGCTTTTAAAATTCTAGCTCTTATTTTTTGTTTGTTTCTTTGTGTTTGCATGAAGCCTACTGCCTCTTTAAGGGAAAACTATGAACATTAAGCTGTGCAGCTACAGCAGGTGGAAGGTCCTACCTGAACCTAGTAGACCTCCCTCAAATGAGCGGTGGCATCCAGCCTGACATTTTCTTACACCAGAATTCAAAATATCATTAGGATAAGAGCTATAAGTCTTATGTCTTTGTTTTTAAAAAAGATCCTCCAACTTTCTTTTCTGGCAGTTCCTTCCTCTTCTTCCTCTTTTCATTACCTCCTACTGGAGACTGATATTAGATAAGACCTGCCTTCTTGATATTTTTCCCCCATCCAATATGACTATGAAGGACACTGTGACTGACGTATCATCTATTGTACACTGATACTTTGTGCAATGATGCTCTTTGCGGCCTGTGGTGGTGTATGAGTTCCTAAATGAGTAAATATGTATGTGTCTTGTCTATTCATTCATGTGGCAAAGGGTTGAATACACTGTTCCCTCAGTTTTAATTGTTTTTACTCTGTTCCAGGTGGCAGGCAGGTACAGAGTGATGGTAGAGAGCACCATGGCCAGCTCTGATGACATCATCTTTAACTGTGGTGATGTCATCCAGCTGCTGCATGAGGATTCATCAGGAATGTGGTAAGACAGGCCACATTCTTCAGAAATCTTGAATTCAACCATTTTTAAATGTTGAAATGTTTAAAAAGATTTTGTGCATTGGTGTTGTGTATAACTGCAGGATAGTGAAGAATATAAGTCGTGGCGAAGAAGGCCGCGTCCTACCCGAGGACTTGCATAGGATTCTGGGAGAGACGTGCTGAGAGCCAATCAGGACAGAGGATGAATGAAGAAGTGTGCCTGTTTGTTCCTCACACTTTGCCTGAATATCCTTCCATGTGTACAGACACACACAGACTTATATATTCCATCAACTTCCTGAAAAAATGGGCATCTAAATCTGCTTGTCAATCAGAATGAAGCACAACATCAGCCACAGACTTTACTCCTCAAACTGCTGTGAGAGTTTCACCTCTGAAGACTGTGAACTCCAGAAAGAACCTCAGAAGACTTTAACAGTGGAAAGCACATACAAGCCATCCTTTGCTCTGCCTTCTCCGGCAGCAGTACATCAGATTATTTTGGACTGAAGACTTTAAACAGGGGCTTTTATTTATATGTTCAGAGTGGACTTTTGTTCTAGACGTCAAGCTGCATAATTTCTATTTTCTTATGAAACATCATGTCTACCAACATATCATTACTGTTCTTGTGCCAAACAGCTAAGCTAACTGTCATGCAGAAATGCCCTGGTTACGTCGTCGCCGCCTCTTAGCAGCCAAAGTGAACACTGAATGTCTGTCAGTTTTGTTTATGTGATAAAAAAAGAAAAAAAATGAAAATATGGCATTTTAGTTTTCCAGGTTTCAGCTTTCATACTAGCTCTAGACAATTTGACACTCAGTGCTCATAGTGTGGGAAAAAATGACTGCATACCCTTGTTTACAGTTAGCTTAATTAAAAGGGACCGATTATGCTTTACTTTTCTCTCTCCTTAAATAATTACCTGTTACAGCAGTGCTACTCATATTAAGCATGGCCCGAGTAATCCCTGTAAGCTAAAAGATAAGGCTTCAAATAGCTCCATATGCTTGGTTTCATACAGCTCCTTCTACTCTCGGCTCTTAATGACATCAGTGAGAATGGATATGATGTTTATGATGTGCAAATGAGAAACGAGCTAGCTTAAAGGGATGGGACAGGAAACTGTACTATTAGTGTAATTAGTATGAGATAAATGATTATTCTGAACTTTGAATCATACCAAGCTGCTTAAGTAGATTCCAAGAATAAAACATATGGAGCTGGAAATGAGAATAATCGGTCCCTTTAGTGACGTGTCATAGCAGGAAAGGCAGAGGCATAAAAACATTGTTGAAAGTTAGTTTGGGAGTTTGAAGTTTTTATAAACAATCTGCCAAAAATTTAGAAAACTAGAACATTTGTAGTCGTTATTATTGACACAGTATATGACAAAGTGAATCAATTCATCATCTTGTGGTGCCACCCCAAACTGTGGAAGACCAAATGCAATACACAAAATTTCGCCCCGGGTCATAACAGGACACCAAAGGCCTCGACCTCAAAGTCCTTCTCCTGTAATCTCTGATCACAATTTTGGTAATTAAAAGAACAAGAAACCTCTGTCAGTGCACTTTGAACAACCAGATTAAATTAGGTCTAAATCGTACATCCTTGCTACTGTGTGCTTTGGAGTCCAGGAACACTGATACGAACAGATCCTCTCCTGGTATGACAAGTTTAAATATTTCCTGTATTTTATTGAAAAAAAGCATTGGTGAAAGTTTCAGTTGCAGCGTGATTCACTCTTTTATGAAGAGTCTCCTGAAAACTACACTAGGACTAGGTTGCTGTTATTTATGGTGATAATATAGTTTTTAATGAAAGTTATATTCTCTGCTATGCTTTTTTTATTCATTTGATTCAGTAGCTTTTCCATCATCTAGTCTTTTAGAGCTAAAACCCTGATCACTGTCAAGCTTTACCATATTGATTGATTGCTTGCTGCTGTGCACGGGTATCTTACACCCTACATATGACTGTAGCTTTATTTCCACCTGCAATGAGAAACGATGCTCAGTGTTTGGTACTGCCTGTAAAAAGAATAATGTGGAGTTGTCACCTGAGCATATTTGTGAATATGAAATTTGAGGGAGTTCATTGAGATTATGGAAATGCATTTTGAACTGCCTTGTTTTAAAACTGCCCAGAAAAGTGTGTGAAGTGTGCAGAGTGCTCACAAAAACACTGCCACTCAACTGGAAATGAGCTGAGAGCTCATCTCTGACTGATGTAGTGTAATTATCTGAGTTGCTGGCAGCTTAATTTAGACATCTGCAGCAGACTGTGACCATATAAACATTAAAAATAGAAATAGAAACTGTAGACGTTAAACACCATTTTAGTCAGTGTTTTAGTCTGAATGGTGGTACTGCTTTGGACAGACAGACGCTCATACTCTGCTATCAAGTGAAGAAATGAATTTATTGCAAGAATATTTGAATCAAATCCTTGTAGTAGCAGTAAATCCAACATTAGCTTGTACACTAAGTAAAGATTAATTTTCACGGTATTCAGCACCCACAGTGGGAGCATTGAATCGTTTGACAGTGAGCGCTCGACCATCCAAATGAAGCATGTTCACTGATACGCAATACTAAATAACATTTCATCACTTTAAATTGATTTGAAATCCACCCACCGCTGGCTGCACTGTAACATCAGAAGTTATTAATGGATTAGTTCAGTTAGGCTTTAGCGTTTTTCGTGGCAGTGCTTTAACTTGGTGTTTGCTGCTTTTGCTTATTTGCACTGTATTTTTTAAAATAATACTAATTATGTATAGAATTATTTTCTGAAAATATAAACACTGGACTTGTTTCAGCTTGACTGATGTGATTTGTCCCTTTTGTATAGCCTTTGCTTGAACGATACGTCTATAATCCTCTTGTTAGTTTTATGGTGCGTCTTGGCAGGATAACGGCCAAGCAAAATTCACTACCACTTCATTTCATTGATAAAACGGGGTATTCATATAGAGCTTCCTGTTGATGCAAATTTGCTTAAATCATATTTGTCATCAAAAATGAGAACATCATATGATACTCAAACACTCAGATAAGTTGATATGTTTTATTGAGGTACTAAAAAAGAACACGGGGGATTTCTCACTTCATTCACTTCCTTGGGGGCTAAACTCAACACATGCTACTTGTTTATTTTTACAGCTGAGTCATGAATCCTGTTAATCGTTTATATTGATCTGTGTTACGTTACTGATCCATTTGTAGTAGTGTGAGACCCGGGTATAGATGCCATACTTCCCGTCTTTGGCACACTCCTCTCCCCAGCTGATGATGCCTGTCAGGAACCAAGTTCCTTTGTAATTGGTGGCATGCGGCCCACCGCTGTCCCCCTGGCACGAGTCCTTCTGTTCACTTTCAAAGCCTGCACAGAACATAAATCGGGTGATATGGTCTCGGCTGCTCTGTTTACATTTGGTGCGGTCCACATAGGGGACTTCCAGCTTCTGGAGCTTGGTGGCCTCGGGGCCTTGAAACCTTATCCGGCCCCATCCACTCACAAGGGAGACCGTGGATTCTCTCACAATGTTCTGTATGAAGTCTTTGGGGCCCAGGCAAATGGGACGCCGCTTGTTGGACAAGTCCACTGGACTGCCAAGCTTTAGGAGCGCAATGTCATGGTTATATGGTGAGTTCTTGAAATCATACTTGTGGTGGGGATGCCTTTCGGTCACCTCATGGTCTCGCTCTGGACCCTCATCTTGGTTCACATCATGTTCACCTGGAACCATAGATTAAGATAAAGATTTTCTAAGACAATGGAAATTTCTGCACAAGGAAGCAAAGTCTAAAGTACTAGACAACTTGTAAAAAAAACATTAAAGAAACATAATTGAAACATAATTTGTTAAAAAGCCATGAAGCTGAAACGAAAAAGGAATAGCCTGATCCCTAATACTTTAGGACAAAACAGTATTATTTGTACTTTAGTTCAAGTGAAAGATTTAATGTTAAAGAATGCAAGTAGCCTTTGTTCTTCCTACCAACTCTGATGAAGAATTTACGTTCTGTGCCATCGTTGTTCCACAGACAATGGGCAGCAGTGATGACCCATAAGTCAGCGAGCAGGGATCCTCCACAGAAGGGCCGTGCTCTCTGCACGCTGTCTGGGCGGGACATCAGGGCCACCTTCAAACACAGAAAGCAGAAAGAAAGGCAAAGAAAACTTGCAACAGAAGAGCAGTGATGCAGTATTCCGTTTTAAAGAACCTACCGTTTCTTGCACATTTTTTGAGCAACTGAAAACAAAAAACACTCAAAAGCAGCACGTTCTCTCTGCATGGCACAGGCTTCAAACACGGGTCTAGACTTACACTTCTAATGCATCTTCATTAAACCTGGCGCTCAAGTGCAAGTTTAAATGTCAAAGTCTATTCAAAAGTCTTTCTATTTAAACTATTGCACAGATTTAAAAGTTGCTGACTATTTGAGGATTACAGCTTACGTCTTACTTTACAGCTACATCTAAAACTCATGCAAATGTTCTTGCCCTGCTGGGATTTTTGTTCCAGTTCTTCACATATTGGCCTTCACTGCATCCCCAGCTCTTCCCTCTCCAGCCTATATCACAGTACCTGCCAAGGTATCTCTCCAGGAATGGCCACATCTCCTCCCACAATTCTTTGGTCAGTTTTCTCTTGAGCTGTGACGTTGGGGAGTGTGGCATACCCCCAGGACGACATCTCTGTCTTTGTTTTTGGTGTATCGGTGACACTTCTCACATGTCGACTGCCAATCACAGCCTCAGAGTCCAGAGAGTCATTGCTCGGGTTTGAGTCGGTCATGGGATGGTTCAGATAATCATACTGTGATATATCTTCATCATAGAAGTAATCGTTTCGGGTATCGTTGTAGGAGAAGTTTGACGATCTTGGTTCGAGAATGGACCTGGTGAGAGAGCTGGAGGACAGATTCACACGACCACAGCTGAATGGCTCTGGAGAAATAAAAGTGAATTAATAGGGGAAATATTACATTTTTGCCTCCTAGATTTGTTTAAATTTTACATTGTCATTTTTTATGGGGTTGGAACTATAGTTCTTCAGATTTTTTCTCACATGTGCAGATTGCTGACCCAAAAATAGAAAGAAAAGAAAAATACCTCTTTCCTTTCTGTTCCCTTTGAACACTTCATCTTTAGCAAAGTCTGGTTATATTATGTTTAAGCAGTGTATCATAGATGAAGGTGATTACTGTTAAGTTCCCTGAATGTTTTTTGTGATAAAAGAAAAGAAGAATTTTTTCCCGTTCATATGATTTACTTAGTCCGGCTGCTGAAGCATGAACGAGCGTAAAAATGAGAACTATAAATTTTGCACCCCACTACTTCCACTGGAGACGTGTTAGGAAGACAACTTCAGGAGAAGTATGAGGAGGAACAATTGCATTATGAACAATCATCATGAATATTTACATGAAAGTTTATTTCCTTTATGATTGTTGCCTCTCTGTGGAATACAAAATTTGCATGTATTCATGGTAAAAAGGAAACTACACGGTTCGTCCTTTCTAAGGTTTCACACATCAGGACATCGTAAAAAGCTAACTAATCTGTACTTGGTTTTTAAATGAGGTAAATACAACCATGGATAAACAACAACAAATGAAATATTATTCCAAGTCATTACTTATGTAACAAAAACTAAGCCGAAATGCAGATGCAATATAAAATAAACTATATACTTCCGTAATTCAGTAGCTTCCAGACCACCATTAGCAGCAGTATCTTAAATTAATGGTTTTTCTTTGTGGCTTTATCAGTATCTCATGTGGCTGTGGAGCAATTTTGGCCCACTCTTCTTTACAACGTTGCTTCATTTCATTGAGGTTTGCAGGCATTTGTTTATGCACAGCTCTCTTACTGTCACACCGCAGCATTTTAATCAGGTTGAGTTCTGGACTTTGACTGGGCCATAGCGATGCCTTGATTCTTTTCTTTTTCAGCCATTCTGTTGTAGATTTGCCGCTCTGCTCAGGATCATTCTTCAGGACACATGGCCTCACACTTGGCTTTAAACACTTTGGTATACAGAGGAGTTCATGGTTGACCCAGTGACTACAAGGGACTCAGATGATCTGCTTCAAAACAAGCCCAAATCATAGCCAATGCCATGCTTTACTGCCATGCTCTTTAGAGGCTTCTAAACAAGCCATAGTTGTTCAGTCTTTTTTTTTTCTAACTGTATTTAGCAAATATTAAAACCTGATAAAGATAAGGTTTTTTTTTTATTATGTCTTCATATGTAAAACCTTAGAAACTGTATTGTAGTTGAAGTCAGAATGAAAAATAATCAGATGTTAATGGAAAATGTACTTCGTAAGTTAAACTTTAAATTTAATGTGAATTGAATTTCTTCTACAGGTGCAGATGTTTCACATAGACTGTGCTTACCTTTTTAGAAAGCACTCGTGCAGAAAAAAACAAAACAAAACGCTCTGAGCACTGCACTAAATGCTGTGTGTGGTTTTACCTATTGGCTCACAGCTCTTCTTGTTTGGCCCAAGTATGTAACCAGTTGCGCACCTGCACACAGCTTGATTAGCCTTCATTACACAGAAATGAGAACATTCGCCATTGTTCACCAAACACTGCTTGTTCACTTCTGGAAAAAGTCAGGAAAACAGAATTAGCTTTCTTTGACAAAACTTTATGGTCTTAGCTCAAACGTTGTTTCAGCCGAGTTATTCAGATCCACACTCACCGATCTCACAGTTCTTGCCACTGAAGTTTGGTTGGCACAAGCAAAGATAACTGTTGATCCCATCTTTACACACACCTCCATTCTGACAGGGGGGTGGCTTACACTGGTCGCCATCTACACACGACAGACCACACCACAGGTTTAGAGAAGACTGTGTGCTGTAAATTCTCAGCAAACATGAGAACTTGTACTTTGTTCGTCTTACCGATATAGCCTGCCCAGAACTCCATCTGCAAAAGGAAGATCAAATTAAATGGGAAGTTCACCAACCATCCATCAAGCTCTGATCACTAGACCACTGTAACTGCCCACTTTTGGAGATATAAACAGTCAAGATCTTAATACTGGTAAAGGCATAGGATTGTGTGTGTGCGTGCATGTGTGTGTGTGTGTGTGTGTGTGTGTGAGAGAGAGAGAGAGAGAGAGAGAGACCTACAGTTTTCTCATCATCCTCAAACACCTCTCTGGCCTCCTCCATGCTGCAAATTTCTTCCATACATTCCCGCTCCAGGTTACCTTGTTTAAGTTCTTCAAAAGGAGTGTTATATCTGCGCTTACGATGCAGCACGGTGTGTGCCGTCTGCTGAGACACGAACACAGCTCCTGAAAGGGTAACAAAAGACAAAGAGTCCTCACTAAGTTTAACATAATTATTCAGAACTATTGATAAAGGCTGCTTTCAGGGATATATATGTATATAAAACCTATATGCATAATATAAAAGTACATCAAAGATGGACAGGTACCAGGACTGAAAGTGAAACCAGCGTGGAAGTGTCTTAAATCTGGCAGCAGGGTTTGTTGGAAGCAGGCTGAGATTCTATACTTTTTCATTCAGATCGACAATGCACTCATCAAAACACCTTTATGGTGACCAAAAAGCTCAGCTTGAGGCTAAAAATGTACAACTTTGCTGTCCAGTGACCATCTTCTATGTACAGTCTATGATATTCCTCTGCAGTAATCATATTATTGGTGTTCTCACTTGTGTAGAGAGTCTGCTATGGTCTCATCTGCATATATCTGGTGATCCCTTTGACACATGATGCTTTACCTTAATCATTTAATTGAGCCAAACAAAGAGCTGATACTTGCTACAGTTTTACATCCGCTTAGGATAATCTAGACTGGCTGCTACATGTACCTAACTCAGTGGTCCAGCTATCATCCCTGCCTTTCCAGCACAAGACGTCTTGCAAACAGCCACCAAACAAGCACCAAATTGTCTAAATTATATCAACTTAACATTTCAGATTTACATCCTAACCCTGTGGATGGACAAAAGCAAACTGGGTTATGATAAGGGCTGACCTGAGTAATCCTCATAAATAGTTAAAAATATTTACACCGACAGCCTAAGCACTTAGGAATCTTTACAGATCCAAGTGAATAAGAACTTTAAGAATCGAGGTTATTCAGTGGTCACCTGCTTAGCCACCAGCCTTTTCCTATATTTTGTGCAGCTCTAAACTTTGCTGAACTCATTTTCCTGCCACCTGGGTCAATACCTGCTCTGCTGCTTTTTACCTGTGTTTTCTTCTGTGATCTCAGCACCCACTCCATACATGTCCAGCAAAAAACCAGCAAAGCAAACCAGTGCACACACTCTGGCCATCTTGTCGTTGTCAGTTGTCTGTCTGACTTTGACACTAAACTCAAAGCCTTATCCAGCGCTCCAAAGTACAGCAACACAGTGTTTGCTCACCGGTATGTCTGCAGTGCATGTGTGTGTGACTGTGGGTGTTTGTTTTTTCAGATTTGTGTGTGTGTGTGCGTGTGAAGTATGTTTGAGGGAAGGATGTGGAGAAAAACTTCATGTGTGCATGGAAGAAAAGAGAGGTGTCCCATAAAAGAATAAAAGAAGGTGCTTTTTTTTTACACGTCAGGCTGAAATTGAGCAACATCAAATATTGACTGCTGATGGGACGGAACAGTTTGGACATTAGCATGTGTACGTGTGTGTGTGCGTGTGCACGCGTCTGTGTGAACATTACCAGCTGTTGTTTATCATGATGAGTCTTTTCTGATAAGCAGCTTTTGCAAGGCTTACGTGAGGTTTCAGATGAGTTGAGTGCACTCACACAGGCACATTTACGAAAACACACACCCACAAGTTTGTACTTCTCCATTTCTGAGTAAGTTTGTAATGACGGCTCAGGTCATTGAGCTAGTGTCCTTGATCAAGTGACCGAACCCAAAGTTGATCCCAAAGGCAAGTAAGAACCTTGCATTTCAGCTCTGCCACCTCTGGCACATAAACAGGAATTTGAGACTTACTGTAAAGCATTTTTAGAACTGATGCCACCATGCTTGACAGTTAGTACAGTGTTCTTAGGTTTGAAAGCCTCACATTTATGCCTCCAAACATACCTCTTGTCATTGTGAGCAGATCAATCTTTGTCTTGTCTGACCGTAAAACTTTTCACCAGAATTTCATCTCATCCAAAGATGAAAGTTCTTTTAGACCTTGGCGAAGTTAAAAGGCCGTCTCAGGTTAAAAGACACTGTAGAACCTTCAGCACCAGTTATTAAACTATTGAAAAATGATTTTATGTTTGGATTACAGAAAATCCAAAATGAATTCAAACTTGTGGATCCAATTCTTGTTTCTTAAAGTCATTAAAGATTTCCACCTTAGGGGAAAAAAAGTATTCATTAAACCACCAAAATTACAAAATTACCAAAAAAGTTGAATATATTAGGAAATAAAAAACAAAAAACAAAACTCGTGCTTGTCTGTCTGGAGGATCCAGTAGTTGAGGGTGGATAAAGTCACCAACTTTGTTGTATAAGATATTTTTGTACAACTGACGCCACCAAATCAGGTTTTCTGAATATTGGATTTATTTCTATTTCTGCTCTCTAATGTTTTAATCCAGCGGTCCCCAACCTTTTTTGCGCCACGGACCGGTTTATGCTCGACAATATTTTCACGGACCGGCCTTTAAGGTGTCGCGGATAAATACAACAAAATAAAACTAGTACCGGTACCGAAAAAAAAGAAGATTTATTCATAACACACGTGAAAAGACCCAGGAAAACCGAGTTAACGATAAAAACGATAACAAAATAACGCTGAAAACCGATAAAAACCCTCAAAACCGTACATTTCACACCTGAGCCTCAACTCTCGGGGCTCGGTACCAAACGACTCACGGACCGGTACTGGTCCGAGGCCCGGGGGTTGGGGACCGCTGTTTTAATCCATTAGTCCATAAATTTGCGGTGACTGGGGCTCCTGTTCAGAGTTCACTTTAAATCTGAAGAGTAAATGTCCTCGATTTATAAAAATGCTCACTGAAATCTTTTTTTCTGTGTGTGTACACTCACATGCACACACACCTGGAGCATTTTCACAGCTGGCAGTTGAACCTTCCACTCTAATGTTTGTTAATAGTCCTTTTGTATGGAAACCAATATGTGTGTATATATTTATGTAATATTTTTGTCTTGTTTACTCAAGACCGTAGCTCTGGTGGAGGAGCAGGTCACCCACTAACACCAACATTTGATTAGCAATTATAAATGGCCTGTATTTGTATAGCGCTTTTCTAGTCCCTAAGGACCCCAAAGCGCTTTACACAACCTGTCATCCACCCATTCTCACACACACATTCACACACTGGTGATGGCAAGCTACATTGTAGCCACAGCCACCCTGGGGTGCACTGACAGAGGCGAGGCGATTATAATTTAACTGCATGCTTTTATCAACAACTAACTGACAGGGATAACAATAGCAACATAATTGAATTACTTAAATGCAGTTACCTGTATGTAATATTACAAATGTAAGCAGGGAAGTCACCTGAAAGCCATTCAGATACAGCAAGAAAAGGAAGAAACATCAACAGAAACTCATCAGTTGATGCTGAAACTCGCACACTGAAGTAAATAATGTCAGATCTGTACTAAGTGTTGAAGGCTGTTTGATTAGAACGTGAGCTACGCAGGGTTTGACTGGTGATAAATCACTGTGACTGACAGCTAGGTCAGCTGACCTTGAGCCAGCAGCTCCTTAGCAACAGCGCCCGTGTGGTGATTTATTGGCTGACGATGGCTTAGATGGAGCAAGCAGGGGGTTGCATCCCTCTTTTTATGGCAACTTATGTAAGCGTTTAAATTCATCTCACTCGCAAATTAGATATTAGAGCGTAAAATAGGAAGGGGGATTTCACAATTAGCAGGTTTGTAGCAATTATGATTAGATCGCTGCCTGCTGATTGGTGTCCTGGGAACAGATTTGATAGCTCTGAAGATGAGAAGGGTGGTACTGGTTTCAAGCTTTACAGATGACAGAGAGAAGTAAAAAAAGAAAAAGTAAAAAAGTGGGTTAAAAGCAGGAAAATCCTATTACCACCAGTGTTTTTGATGGACTTTTATCTATTTGATATCAATGTTTGCTGTTAACAGAGCTGCTGAAATCTTGGTTTGATTTGTAGGACTCGATGCTCCAGATCTAGGCATGACATCGAGTCAATTACCTCCTCTATTCATGTCCCCATTTTCTCCAGTCAGTACAGAAGTGCCCCCTCTCATTCCCATTAAAATCATTCAGCTCGGTTGCCATTAGTGAGTCATGAGGTCATTGCTGTTCCCTCAACAACACTGAGTGGTGTGCAGCTGATCTCAGACACTCACACAGTGCGGAGGAATTATGACTGGCTGAATGAGAATATTTTGACTAATACACCTGCCCCTGGGTACAGTGCTTCCACTGTGGCCAGGTGTTTGTCCCACTTGAAAACATGCTGAAACTAATGACATGAACATGATCAGAGATGGTTAATCTAATCCCCCTGTAGAGTACAGAGTATAATTCATTTCTCATTTCCATGTCTTTGCCCTAATGTGGCAACACTCACAAACAAGACAAGCAAACTCCCCTGTAATGGTTTCTGTGTTTAATTTGTGCTGCATTCAAACAGACATGCACGTGTTACCTTTCTCTGTGTGTGAGATCTATATTTCTGGGCAGAGTGGGTTTGACTCCCCCCCAGAAATGAGAGTCGGTTTGACTCCTGGGAAAAGCAGCAGACTTATGTACCACTTTTTGTTCTAATAGAGCAGCTGGTCCCAGATCAGTAATCCTCCAGAAGGGGGATCTTACAGAGGGACAGCTGTGTTTTGGTCTGTTGGCTTAGAGTCAAAAAGCCACTATGACGATGTCACAGCTCCATTATACAAAGTCGTCATACAAGAGATGTAGTAGCAGCATTTTGAAGGGTCATGCAAGGACAAAAATCTTTAACAAAACACAGTGACATCATTTCTCATGGTGCAGGAAATTTCACTGAAGCAAATAATTCTATTCATGATATTCAGTGAATGCGGTGAGGTGAAGGTTTGGGAAGAAGCCGCTCCAAATAGACACTCCTTGAATATACAGGCTTGAATCACTGTGGCCTGAGGATGCAGATTTTCTTTTTTCACAGGCTTTTTTTTTTTTAATCCATTCATTTTCTTTTGCTTATCCGATTTAAGGGCACAGGAGAGCTTCAGCCTATCCCAGGGCAAGAGACACAGTCCTTCCTGGATGAGTCGCCAATCAGTCGCAAGACTAACACAGACAACCGTGCTCATATTCACACCTATAGCCAATTTAGAGTCACAATCCAAAGACCTGAGGAAGCCAGAGTGCACTGAGAGAACCCATGCAGACACTTGTGTGAGACCAACACAAACTCCACACAGAAATTCCAAGACTGGATTCAAACCAAGGACTTTTCTCCTATCAACTGAAAGTGCTAATCACTGTTCACTAATTTTCACGTTTTTATTCCATTGTACCCCTTCTTTAAGGTTTAGGTATTGTTTTCCTTTATTAACTGCCCAAGAAGGTTAATGCTTGCATGCATATGTGTCATTCTGTCTGTAAACAGGGTAGCTCGAAAGAATTCTGATAAAACTAGGGGTGTGGCCTGGGATCGTCTTAACCATCCATTAAAATTTTACATACATCTACCAAGGTCTTCAATGTCAACTTGGTTGAAAATTGACAAAAACTCTTATAACAACACTTATAAGAAACTATGATTCTTACAAGTGTGGTCTGTTTTGTCAGCATATCGAATGCACCATATCATGTCCCATTTGACCTTTGAACTATCTTAAAGGTCTTTAGATTGATTTGAAGGTCCAAGTGATAATAATGCTATATAGAGCTATTTAAAAATATGTGTCTTAATGCTTGTTGCGCTCTCTGAGTGCTTCTTGTTCTCAAATGAATGTATCTTGCATACATTTGTAGAGTGTTGTTGTGATTGTTCTTACTGCTGTTTTCAATGTGAACCAGAGGAACTGCCACTGTGACAAAAATTTATTCAAAAATTTTAAGAGCAACCTGTGATTCATTTTAGCCAATGAAGTCACACCTGTTAGTGAAAATCAGGAGACACATAGGTTGCCTTGAGCTCAGCTCTTTATTCTCACTTGCTATTACCCTCTGCCTGGGTCATTTCACAGTTTAAAAAGTCCTTTATAATGAATTCTTGACAATCTGCCACAGAAACAAGCAAAATCGAAGCTACTTCCAGCATCACACTCCTGTTGTGCCATATAAAAGCTTGATGTAGGTTAACAGAAGAAACTAAATTTATCTCTGACCCGACTTCTTTACTACGAACAACCATCACACTAACAAACTGAAGCCTTTAGCACGTGAAGCCACTTTTCATTCAGTCAACAAGAAATTAATCAAAAACAGGCCTTTAGGGCAGAAAAGTGCTGGAATATTATAATATGGAAAAGAAAAATACATTACCCAAAACCAATACTAAGTATGAAGTCTAAATGGGATCCAAAACAAGTGTTGACCACAGTAAAAAACACACACACAAAAAAAGAAAAAACTACTTTTCAGCAAAAATTGATTAAGTGATCAATAAATGGATTCATTTGCATAGTGCTAGAGTGCTGAGTGCAGTAGTGGATTTGCATTTCTTGGAGACAAGATGACCTTGTGATTACACTGACCTTCTTTTCTTCAGTAAGAGCAAAAATGTGCATCTTTCAGTTTCTGTATGTCTGCTGTAACTAATGTCTTCATTATTGCTCAGTCTTTTAATGTTTGATGCAGTAGAGGCGTTATAAGGAGAACTGTTTGCTTTGTCAGCTGGTGGAAAGTCCTTCTCACTTGTTTTGTCTTTGTTGTATTTATAGCTGTTAAATTTGTTTCAAAGATCCCCTGACTACTCGGAGAAAGAGCTGCAGGATATCTGCAGTTTTTAAAAATATATCAGTTTAACGTTTAGAAATAGTGAGCCTGCAAAACACTTTATTAATGACGTATTTATTTAAACATGAAGGACTGCAGGTTTCCTATAAATCACCAATTCTTCATTATCTTCTTCATCTTTTTGCCGTGGTACCTGGGTTGTTGACCCAGACTTTTTGGGTTTTGGAGAAAAAAAAGATAAAAAGGAAGAGCTGTGTGTTTCTAAAATAGGTGCTTATCAGCAGGTCATCAGATCTCCCTTTTTTTTAGTTGAACCTGCCTTCCCAGTGTTACCCATGTATTGTCTCCATCTGTGATGTTCCTCTGTTTAGTCTCTTCCTATCTTATTTCTGTAGTCTTTGTCTTGTGTGCTTAGTGTTCAGTTTTAGTTTTCCCCAGTCTTTTTTCCCCTTTTTTTCACATAATATCCACTGAACCTTCCCTGCCCATGTTCAAACCATCTCAACCTTGTCTCTCTAACTTTGTCTCAACACCGTCCCTCTGATGTACTCATTTCTAATCATGGGTGTTGGTCACCCATGAATACATGGCTGTGTGTTTTGTTATTTCTTTCGGACTCCACAAAAGGCCATGAGATCAGTGGTCCAACAGCCAGCAGCAAAAATAAGCCACTTACTTAAAACTATAGTAGAACATGAACAAACGCCAGTTAAGCCCGTGTAATGTTTTCAAATCCCTGCAACACAGTTACAGATGAATCCAGTGACTGCATCTCTGCAGAGCTGATGGAAAATGATAGGCTACTTTTAATTCCTCATTCAGTCAGAATACAATGAGCTGTCTTTGGCTCGTGCCCCCCCCGCGCGCCATCATCAGTTTGTCACTGTGCGCGTGCGAGTGCAGTTTTCGCGCGTGCAGGATCGGAGGGGAAGCGCTCCTGCTGGTACATGGTGACATGTAGGAGCACAGACAGAGTGGAGCTGTGGAGAGAGCAGCATCAGAGGAGCGAGAGACAGGGGGACAAGGAAAGAGGGGAAAGAGCTGGACCGTGCGCAAAGGGACCGGACACATTAGAGGAGGATGAAAAAAGTGAACGTTTCACCTGAAGTTTGATTCTGCGACCGGTAGAAGCGAAGGAGCTCCATGAACGTGATCACGAAAAGCAAAGAGGATAAAGATCATGCTTCCAAAGGTGAGTAACGGTGAACCCGAGTCAGGAGGGAGACATTTTATGTATTTATTTATTGTTTATAGAGGGAAGGAAAAAAAGAAGAAAGATGTGGTAGCCAAAAGGTCTGCGATGATGCTGAGTCCAGCACGCTCCGTGGCCACTTAATCCCATTGTTCCCACAATACAGGGCATACAGGGCATTGTGTGGAAGCTTCAACATACACACTTAAACCATTTGGAAACGTGTGTTTAGGTATAATACAAATGAAACACGTGGGGTTTTTTTTTATTATTATTTCGTGGATGTTTTCTCTCTATTGGTTTTGTATTTAACAGCTTTGAGGTATTTTAAATATATAAGGAGAAACACAAACCTATGAATTTATTGCTTTTGTTTAAGATTGAATTTCTTGCGTTACGAGCTAAAAAATCGTTAAAATGTGGTGTGTGCCCCCCGTGAAACGGTTTGCGAGCATGCACAAATTCATTCATTCCTCACCCCTGGACAGCAGTAAAATCGACGTGGGGTACGCCGCAATGGAAACTGGGAAACTATGATTGCCATGGAGACAAAAAAGGGAGTTGCCTGCAAGCTGTGCTCTATCATGAATAATAAGCTGTACGTGAAACCCGTGTCATTCATGACTGTATCTTGCATGCATTTTATTTGCTTTATTTAGCACTAAGAATTTGGCCAACATAAAAATACTTGTTTTTATAACTTAAGAAAGACAAATTTAGCAGATACAGGAAGAGTTTAATATAACAAAAATCCAAAGATTGCAGTTTTAAACAAAATATTCAAAGAGACTGGAGGTCTAAAAGGTAAATAAGTCACAAATAATAAAACACAAATAAGTCACATTTGTGCTTAATGCTGGGGAAAGAGGCTAACGCTATCGGTTCTAAAAATATATGGAGAGCAAAAATAAAAAACAAGCATTGAGCCAGAAAGCTGTTGTTGGAATTATGAATTAACAACACATTTACTCAAACGCTGTAGCCCTGCTTAAGGGGAGGTGGATGGGACAGTTAGCCAGAGCACATTGGCAATTTTATTTCGTTTTGTATGTATTATTATCATTATTAGTGAACGACACTGTTGTAACTTAGCATTTGTGGCTATGATTGGTTGTTTAGTTGACAGGCAGCTGATATATTAAATATAGATATTTTGAGCATTTCTAACTAATCTTTAATGAGAAATCGTTTTAAGTTTCAAGTATTTCTTCTCATTAGTTCAGCTGATTTATTTCCTTTTTGCATAAACATCGCTTTGCACTCAAAAGCTCAGAGTTTAATATTTGCTGCTTCTTAATTGAATAAAGTTGAAATCTAGGCTACTTAATTCAAATAAGCTGTGGCCAGAGAGACTCGTAGTCTCTGGAAACTCTCTGACAATGGGTCCAAGGATTTCATAGCAATACTTAAAAGCAGTCAAGGTGCTGTTGCCTGACCTGTAAGTCTGTGTGTCCTAGACCATCAATCACAAACCACCAAACTGGTCATGCTGAACGATGTTACAGGCAGCATGACCAGTTACAGGCAGCTGCTCCAGACCCTTTCAGGACTGTCACATGTGCTTACGGTGAACCTGCACCCATCCGTGAAAAGCACAGAGCATCAGTTCTGTTATTCTGGTCCTGCTGATGGGTCAAAGACCTTCTACAGCCTTGTCCAGCTTTCCTACAGTAACTGCCGGTCTCCTGGAATCTCCTCCATGCTCTTGAGTCTGGGATTTGCTGCGCCTCCCAGATGCAGCAAATCCTTTTAAAATAGCATGTACTGCTGTAAGAGCTGGACCTTTGTGCAAACTTTGTAAGGTCCAGGTAAGGTCCAGGGGGCTGTTCAAACCCCCACAAGGCTGCCCGCTGGGATTGGAACGATGGGAGAGGCGTGAGTTTCTCAAAATGGGCTCATTGAGTCAGCACGGATAAGATCTTGGAGAGGCTACGGCTGCTGTGAATACTCAGAATAAGATCTCTGACTGCAGACTGGATACATCTCGGAAGGGCTAGCCCAGAATAACATCTCTGCGCGCAAATCGGATGACATCTCGGGGAGGCACACTACCGTGAGTTCTCAGAAATTGGCTCCTTGAGCACAAGAAATGACAACATCACAGAACGCAAGTATGGCGAAGCTCGCGGCTCTCCAACGGGAGATTGAGAGACCAGTGTTGGACTGTAGAACTGCTTTGAAATTCATATGAGCTGTTCGCACTAAAGTAAAAATGCCATCACTTATGCGGATACCCCTTTGGCGCCAGCTGCAAGGCCGGAGCTGAACAAAACACCCTGATAACGACTGTGTTTAGTCCGTTCCTTCCCATTCCATGCAAGGCCACCTGGGTTGGCTGGAAGACTGTTTACTTAGCCTGGCAGGGCGAAGGACACTGTCTCAGCTGAACTATGGACACGCACACACATGCATATACTGATACTGATAAGCACTCACTGACGCATCACCCTCCCTAACCCGGATCCAACGCCACCTCCAACGCTTACCTCCCCTCTGATGTGGACATCGGGTCAGTTGGAGGAGCAGTCGAAAGATTGCAGCGGTCCCAGATCAGATGTACACACTGGAACTCTTTCCCATGTTGCTGTCTGTGTTTATTGTGCTATGGTGTGTTGATATCTGTGCATTCCTGTATTATCCTTCAGTGTTACACATTTCAATGTTTTTTTTTCCCTCGCTACCTAGCCTGACAAATAAAGGCTATCTCTCTCTCTCTCTCTCTCTCTCTATTTGCCAAGGCTCAGCAAAAGTTAAAAAACAGATGTATTTTGTTTAATGTAGACTATGCCTTTACCTTTGTCTACCTTTGAAGAGTACAAGAATAACAATATTGAGCTAGAAATGTGCATAGTAGATCCAATTAAACTTCAGCTTCTTTGTACTATATTGCCCAACAGCTGGTGACAGTGCTGTAATAAACCAGGTTAATGTTAACCTTTACTCACCTATGGGGAACAAAGCGAACACATCAGTACACAGAAACCCAATAAAACCAAGTGTTTTACCAGAGTAGGGCGAAACCCTTATACATTGCAATGGATACAATAAAAGCACCTTGAAATATTGCTTTTGAAGGAACGCTTATTTTTTGTGTTTTTTATAAACAGAGTATTTGAAGTCATGCAGTATTACCTAAAACACCAGGCTTTGAATTTAGTTTGAATGATATAACAAATATATAAATACATTGGGCAAAATAAGTATTGAACACATCAACAATTTATATCTCTAAAAGTGCTGTAACGTGAACTTCTCAGCAGATATCGGTAACGACTCACCCAATCCACACTTCAAGTCAAGTGGCTTTATTGTCATTTCAACCATGTGCAGTGGTACAGTACACAGGGAAGCGAGACAACATTCCTCCAAGACCATGGTGCTACATATAACATATAACAGACAATCAACACAGGACTGAATAAAGTGCAAGTGTGCAAAAATGGCAAAAAACCAAAACAAAGACAGAACAGAATGATACAGACACAAGCCAGTGCAGACACAACAGTGCAATAGAAAAAGTGCAACATACAGAGACATCCAACCATAGACGTCCATAAATTAAGTTTCGTGTAATAATGAGAAATGACACAGGAAAAAAGTACTGAACACATGAAGAAAGGGTGGTGCAAAAAGACATGACACCAGCTGAAATCTATCAGCAATTAGAAAGCAATCGTGCCACGTAGGGCAAATTACTGTCAGCTGGTTCAGTCCCAACTGATGGCCTATAAAAATGTGCCTCATTACCAAGGTGCTACACAAGAACCATCTCATGATGGGTAAAACCAAAGAGCTGGTGCAATATTGTCACAACCTTATTGTTGCAAAACATGTTGGTTACAGAAAAATGTCAAAACTGGAAAGTGGAAAGAACATAATTTAACATAACCAGATGCTCCCCACAAGATTTTAGGCAAATGAGTGAGAAGAATTATCAGAAGAGTTGTCTAAGAGCCAAGCAGCGCTTGTGGAGAGCTACAGAAAGACCTGGAATTGGCAGGTACAGTTGTTTCTGAGAAAACAAGTAATGTACTCAGCCACCACAGTTGTATGCATCATCACACAAGATGATGTTTGCTTTTCATCACTGATGAAGGAAAGCATGATGAAATATGTTTAAAATATCTTGTCTAAATGTTGCTCTTAATGCGCAACATTTGGACAAGCCTGTGAAATAATGGGAGAATATCGTCCGGTCAAAGGAGACCAAAATCAAACTCTTTGGATGCCATAATAAACACCATGGAAGAATATACCAAAATCACACCTGAGCAATCCATGCAACTTGCTTTTCCGTACAGGAGGCGTCTTCAATAAATAAGAAAACAATCACTAAGGTTGTTCAACATTTTTTCCGTTTCAGCTCTCATTATCACACATAACTTAATTCTGTGGTTTGATTTCTCTGCATGTGTGGATTGGATGGGTCGTTACTGACATCTGCTGAGAATTTTATTTCAATAGCACCTTTAGAAATATATTTAATTAGACAATTGATGATGCGTTCGATGCTTATTTTACCCACTGTATATAAAATAAAGAGACATGCCTCCATAGCACAGACTGAGGTCACAGTTAGTAAATGCATCAACTTATTGTGGCTTGTTCATGAACACAACATAAATTAGACACACACACATGCACAGTCGTGTTTTCATATTTTAGTGGGGACATCAATTGAGATGTTTTCCCTAGCCGCTTACCCTAACCATCAAAAATGAATGCTTAACCCTAACCTTTAGTCTAAACCGAATCATGTCCAAAGGACAACCCTGACACCAAAACGACATTTTGAGTCTCAAAAATGCCTTCAAAGTCATGCGGACAGGAATTTGTCCACATAACGACTTTTGGTCCCCACAAGTATAGTAATATTTCAATTTCTGGTCCCCACGAAGAGTAAACGAGTGAGTACACCCACACTGTGAATGACCACGGCAGACCCGATGGCATGAACATGCTTTGCAGCATACTTTATTCCAAACACGGTTGCTGTTGCAAAACACAGAGCTGCAGCTCTCTGCCAGCTCAACATACCAACAATGACTATCACAGGACCCGGTGCAATACTTAAGTCGGCGGGGCATGATTGCGGATGCCGTGCAGGTGCATCCGCCTTCCCTGCACATTCACATTTCGTTGTCTCCGAGCTCACAGTACTGCTCAGCCTTTCCCATAGCTTTTCCCTTCAGCTTCCTGTTTTCCAGCATTATGTTATCTGATGGTGCCATCCAGTGGCTGATCGCTTACAAAACTGGTGACATTACATAGTTTGAAAAATCCAAAGGGAAATACATTTGCAGATGTTTTTCTTTTTTCTTTCTTTCTTTTTCTCGTTCTCTTTTTTTTTTAATAGACTGAGGTTATTAAATACTGGCTACCTGCCCAGGAAACTGTCTTTGAAGTCTGAGCCAAAACATGCCAGCTGCCATCTTTGTAATTTGCTATTCAAAGCCCAGGTTACAAAGTTATTTTGGGAAAAACAAAGAATTTTGGTACACAAAGAAAGAAAGAAAGAAAGAAAGAAAGAAAGAAAGAAAGAAAGAAAGAAAGAAAGAAAGAAAGAAAGAAAGAAAGAAAGAAAGAAAGAAAGACAAAACAACAATAATATCGGTTCTCTGGAAATGTTGACTATGTAAAATCAGAATCTACAGAATTATTTCAAAGAGGTTTTGTTTTAAATTACTTGTCCTACTAGGGATGTTCTGTACTGCAGTGCATGCAGCAGCAGTTGCTGCTGTCTGTTATTCTTTGCGTATCATGTCAGTAATATGGATGCTGCTGTCTTTTACCAGGCAGCTTCACAGGAAGAGCTCTTAGAGGACAGCAGTGTAATGGGCTTATAATACACAGTTGTGGATAATTGTGTAGAGTCTCTATATGGTTCATGGGCATGTCTCTGAGTGAGGCTGCTATTTAATGCGCTATGATGTGGAAAGCCCACTGTGAGAGAGCCACTAATGGTGTGTTTGCTTGTGTATTTGTGTGCACACTATGTGAGTTTGCCTCTGAATTAAAGTTTTTAGTAGTTTCACTTCTAGTTGTTTATCTTAACAGAATTGTGTGTGTGTGTGTGTGTGTGTGTGTGTGTGTGTGTGTGTGTGTGTGTCTGCCTGAAAGGCTCCAACAGCGAGACAGTGTAATCAGTTTTCTATATGAGACCTAAAATTTGAATCACCAAGCATTGGCTCCACTGGTTGAACTTGTAATCAGGGTTTAATTAGAAGCAAATATAAATAAGAATTTCGCCTGGAGCTTGTTTAAGGTCGATGACTACAATTATGGATTGGTGCAGTTTAAGCTGTGACAAATACTGAAAAGAGCGATATCTGATGTAGACCTTGTTTCCTATTAATCTGATTTATTTCACCAAGTGAGAAATTTCCTGCTTCTCTTTGTTAAAACTGTTTAGCTGGATTTGACATGGCATTTTAAAAAGGTTTGTGTTTAATGACTCACGCCCCAGTTTGGGCAGTAAGAACCAGAGTCTCTGTTGTAATGTTTACTGCTTTTTGAGGGAATGGAAAACATGAATCTGATTGCATGATTTTGGGGATTAAAACCTGATTATTTCTTTTTGTTTGTTTACATTTTTTTTTAGCAATTTTTTAAATAACCATATGTTTTGCTGGTAAATGAATTGTTTAAGTAACAAAAAACAAGCTTGGATACTGACCAGAATAGTCACAGGAGGCCCCTGTAAATATAGCTGTCATGTTTTTGGACAGAGAATAACTGTGTTTAAGTGTTGAAAGAGGTCATCAGAGAGTATTTATATGTCGGCTGCAGTAACATAGATTTGGATGAATGTGTCTCAGCCACATTACAAGGAAAAACAAACACAGACAGCGTTTCCTCGATAGGTCCTTGGATTTGGGAAGGGCCTGCTGGCTCTCTCCCTCTCTTATTGTGCCAGATCAGCGGGGCCTCGAGATGAATCATTAATGACCGGTTCCAACGGCTTAATGGCCTCTAATGTTCTGTAATGATCTCCCGTCAACGCCATGTACGCGGCCTTAATGGATCCAATGCCGTGGAGAATTGTCTGGTTTGAACTTCCATAATTCGCCCTGTTTTCGACGAGCGGCGCACAACAGGAAGTGCAAAAAGCCACGAGCAAAAGGCTCCAGAGCTCCGCGGGCGCAGCATGACTTTCCCTCTCCGCCGATCCACTTCAGGTAAGATGAGAAAGGACAAAGTTAGCTAGAAAAAGGAGCCACATCTGTGCCTAAATATCACCAATATGTTCTGGTAATAAGATGTGCAAACGAGACGCGCTAAACTAAGTTCAAACAGCGCAACTCAGGCGCCGGACGTGTTTGAAGTGGCTTCTGAATTAAGAATGTGAATTGTGGACCTTAGAATATTTAAAATGTTTAACTTAATGTTGATAATTTTCTATTTAAAAAAGTTTAACGTGTTTTTTTTTTGTTTGTTTGTTTTTAAATAAAATGGGTTTAAAGATGAAGCGCTGTCCGTGGTGCTGAAAACAGGGCAGGACGCGCCCTTCTGTTGGGAGGACAGCTGGACTTCAGCACACCTTAGCAACGCGCTGGCTCCTTAAAACACAAACACATTCACAATGAATCGCCTCGGCTCTGAGTTTATTTCACGAGATTAACTTAAAGAAAAGAAAAAACACAACATGAAACTCAACAGAGAAACATTCTGAGTGAGTTTTGGGAGCGTTAATGAATTCTATTATAAGTTTAACACCAGTCCGTTTAGGCACAGCGAAGACTCGGATAATCCCTTTAGTGTAGAGTCGGCCTGCAGTGCAGTTTCTTACACGGTCTCCTCCGCTAAAACCACTTTGCATCCAAAGTTTTACGTTAAATAAAATATTCCAAGCGCGATTCAAACAACGCATTGATGGATTAAATGCGCAAACAAATTCCGGGTCTGAGCATTTCACTGAAGCTTTTGGCCTCGTAATGTCGTGGCGGCCAGTCGCAAAGAATTTAAAGTGTTGAATTTTGTACCGCAAGCTGTGAATGTTGTTGTGCGTGGCTGATTTCACTATTTCCGACTCTTGTGTGGTTAGACTGAGTTTCTCACAGTTTTTTAAAAATCTTTTTAAAGTTTGTTTTAAGTATTTTTCTTTTTTTTTTTTAAATGTATTCAGTTCTTAAACTGCCAATTGGTGGCGCTAATGAACTCCAACCAAAGCTTAAAGACCTTCACTTCCTTATCATAGAGTACATACTACTCACATTCTTCAGACTGTTTGTCTCCATTTCAGACATCACTGTGTCATTTCTAGCTACACCTCAAATAGATGTTAATTATGGATAGCCATTTATTTATTTTTAAATCTTTGTACCTTGTCTCTTTTTTCATTGCTTTTCTGTTGGTTGATTTTATTGATTTGCTTGCTCTCTGTAAAGATGAAATGAGTTATTGTGATGGCTGAAGGCTGTGTTAATGTTCCTCAGGTTCACTTTATATCCGATGTTTTTTATATCTGATTATTTTTGTGTGGCTGAAGCTTTTAGAGGCCTGTGGTTGGGTTTAAAGCAGTGAGCTCATAAAAGAAACATGAAGAACTAGATTTAGCTTTCAGTCACTTCTTTGCTCCAGCTGTTTTCCTTCATGTGATTGATGTTTTAGTTGATGTTACCGGTTAGTTATGAAATATTTTTAAGTGTTGTCTCAAAGAGCGTGGGTTGAACTGCAAAGTCAAAACTATATTTATCTGTGCATGTTTACAAGAGTCCTTACCTAACCAGAGGGCCATCGGTGGTACTTCAACTTCCTCGGTCAGCGGCAGGGTAAATGCTCCACTTTAGCAGTGTGGAGACCTCAGTGTCTGTCCACGGTCCATCACGTTCTCCAGCTGTCTTATCCTCACAGTGGGTTACAGCTCACTGGGTTTGGATCCTCTTCATTCGTGTAGTTTACTGCTCACCACATCCTCTTACTCCCCCAGCCATCGATCTCTCCCGCTGGAGAACAGCATGCATTGACTCTGCCCGCTGTTCAGCGGCAGTTGCCACATGCAGGTCGACCTTCGTCTGCCGGCTGTGTGTCCACCGCCTCCTCTTCCTCAGTACCAGTTGGAATTAGCAGTCACCATCCGCCACTGCAGCTGTTTTTGTCTCTGACAACTGTGCATCTGTTTTCCTGTGGGGGCTGCCTGTGGCCAGCCGACATGCACCGAGTGGCTGATTGCTGCTGCCTAGTGTGTGTGTGTGTGTGTGTGTGTGCGCACCTCTGCTCTGGTGCAAATGCAAAAAGGGAACATCTAGAGAACGACACAGCTCGCAGAGACACAAGTGCCGCCGTCTTTTTCACCTCCTTCTTGCATGCTGCAGCCTTTTCAGCAGTGGTGAACCTCTGCACCAAAATATTAGAGCCCCTCCTTTCTCTATCCCCCTTCTGATTTCTTCCCCTCATGCACACTTGCTAGGTCTTTCTCTCACTCTCTCTCCCACCCTCTTCCTTCATTGTCCCTTCACTTCATTTCTCTTATTTCATTATCACGTAGTTCCCCCTCATATACATCATTTTTCCTGATGTGTGGAATAGTCTTGCACTTTCTTCTCCTGTCTTCTACTGGATTTATTTTTCCCTCCTTTTTCATTCATCATTCTCTTTTCCAATCCATTTGCAGGTTATTTTCTACAAGCGTCTCCCTCTCTCTCTCCATCTCTCTCTCTTTCTCTCTCCAACACACTCAGTATCTCATTTTCTCTCTTCCACCCACCCCCTCTTTCATTATTCCTCCTCTCATTCATTCACCTGTCTGTCTCCTCTCTTATTTCGTTGTTTATTCTCCCACCTCCCATTTTATCCTCTCCTTCTGTCTCTCTCAGTCCGCCTATCACACATCAGCATATTTAGTGTATCATGTAAATATCATGCCACGTGGGGGTACAGGGGCTACAGGTGCCCTATGAGAAAGCACTGCCCAAATCCCCCCCCCACACACACACCATCCAGCCCCCACCAGTCTCCCTCACACACACACACACACACTGCACGGACACGCATACACACACACCCGCTCCACCTCCCCTTCTTCACTCTTCTTCCTCGCGGCGGGCAGGGCTGCAGCAGTTTTATGAACGGCACGGCTGCACCATGATCCCTTTCCCACTGAGCCAGCCCCGAGCTGTTTCATTGACAAACATCCCAGTTGCTGCATTTCTGTCACGGACAGCGTCAAGAAGAGGAGCATCGCCGGGGGAACGGTGCAGAGCGGCAGCAGCAGCAGAAGAAGAAGAAGGAGAAGAGGAGGCAGCAGCAGCTGCAGCGATCGTCAACAACCCCCGGTGTCGTTCACGCCAGCTTACACTCTGTTGATTTGCCACTCGGACCTGGAGAATCTCACGCGCCGTCGTTCTCCGTCCACGCTCTCTCTCTCTCTCGGGACACTCGGAGGAATCACCAGAGGGGGGAATCAGAGTGCTCTTTGCCACTCAGACCCCTTGCGGGGATGTGAGGCGGCGTCGTTAGCGCTCAGTCACTGGCACGGTGCTGGATCTAACGACTTCCATGAAGCGCCGGGACGCACCGATGGAGGATTCTGGACGCTTTTTAAAATCACGGATATCCGCGAGATTGCATCGGTCGGTGTGTGATGCGAACTGAGCCGTGGGTGGTGTAGACCCCCACCCCTCAACCCCTCTCCCCGCGCTCCACACACTCCGACCGCCTCGTCCGCGATCGCCCTCTTCAACCCAGGACGCGCAGCCTTGTTTCACTCCACCGGGGGAACATGTCCCGGGCAGCGGCTATCGCCAGCTCCCTGATCCGCCAGAAGCGACAGGCGAGGGAGCGGGAGAAGGCAAACGCATGCCGCGGAAGCGGCAGCCCGAGCAACAGCAAAGGCGCAAACGAGAAACCGAGCAAACTGAACGTGTTTTCGCGTGTCAAGTTGTTTGGCTCGAGGAAGAAACGGAAGAGAAGGCGACCACCAGGTCTGTGAGGAGGGGGGGGGTGGGGACTGCCGGATAGCCGGCGGGTAGCATCACCACCTCGTCCATCTTCACCATCACCTTCAGCATCATCGCCATCCTCATCTCTGCCACCATTCAGCATTATTTTTTTTTCTCATCACTAAGGCAGGTTCTTCATCACTCCTCACTCTGAGGACAGTGTCACAATCCTGTTGCATGAACCCACAAACGTCTCACATGAGTAACTTTATATTGTCCCACAGCAAAGTGTTGAAAAGCACAACCCTAAGTGATCCTACTCATGATACATGTGTCAATTATTAGCTGATTTATTTATTTATTTATTTTAAAAAGGCATCTTTTTTCCACAATGTTTAGTGGAACTGCCACGGATCGATACTGGTGGTCAGGGCCCTCAAGCATCAGTGACTGGAAATACAAACAGCGTCTCTTCCTCTGACACTTCTGGCTTCCTAGAGGCTGCTGGATTTGATGCATGTGATCACATGACAGCAGTAAGAAAAGAATGCACTTAATGTTTCTGTTTTCCTCTTAGAGCCCCAGTTAAAGGGCATTGTGACCAGGCTTTCCAGTCGCCAGGGCTTCCAGCTGCAGATGCAGCCTGATGGCACCATTGACGGAACCAAGGATGAAGACAGCACCTATGGTGAGGCTGGCTTTAACTAGATTTGTTGTGTGTGTGTGTATTTTACCCGACTCAATCATTTTGACCTAGGTTAACTAGGTAACCTAGAACTAGGTTATTTAGATTATTTATACTTTAACATGATTTATAAATAAAAGCAAAGCACAGGCTGAAACTGACTTTCTTCAGTGCAGATCTATATTACTTCTCGCTACAACAGAATGTTACAACATGTTACTGCTTTAAGGGTCGATTTAATTTAATTCCCACATCCCTATTGTTGAGTTTCATCTTGTGGAAATCTGTTTACTGCAGTGACTTTAATTCAGTCAGTCACTCAACAACAAGTCAAGTACTCATAATTAGCAAATGTCAAGTGGTGACACTGCAGTCTTTCTATATGAAATGCTTCCTGGTTAAAATCATTGATCAAATGTCTCCATTTCATTCTCTCCATCACACACGCGCACACACACACACACACACACACACACACACACACACACACACACACACACACACACACACACACACTCATACACACACACACGTGTTTGATTGATACAGCTAATTCAATTCTGTTGTTGTGGTTCAGTCTGCAATCACTCTCCTTATGCACAGTTGGTGTTGCCAGCATCTCACATTAATCTCTGTTACTTCTCAGGCCACCAACTGTTGTCTGCATGCAGAACGACTACAGAGGAAGCACACTCTTTAATGAGATGATTACATGGTGTATACATCATGTAAACGCCTACCCACATTAAATCAGTCACCCGTAAATGCGTTTGAATACATAATCCCCGTAAACCACGTCTTCATATATTATGCACAGTTATTGTAAAGAACAGTATTGACTAAAAATGATGATGCTTAAACAAGGGTCCTGACTCACGGAGCTATGGCTCGGTCTAATCTTTACGTTGATATGTTGTTACCATCGTGGAGCCTTTAAGTGCTCATCCAGTTTGGCTGGAAATGCATTCAAATGAAATCTGACAGTCTGCGATTTAATGTCACATTCGCTGTAATGTGTCGAAGAGCCCAGACGGCTTAATTTTGCTCGGGTAGCTTATGCTTATAAATCATGCTGTAAAAATTCACAGACAGAGCTCAATGAATTTGCGGCATTAAAGAAGCTCGGGAATGCACTGTTTACTCTGCATGCTCAAAACATTCGGCGACGGAGGACCACTTCTCCAGCAAATCGTCAAACATTTCCTGATTGCAGCTTCTTAACCGCAAGATTTGCCGCTTTTCTTCCGATTCACATCGGTGTAAAGTGAATATATTTCGAGGGCTTTTGGAGTGTTAATCAAACAGAAATTTGAAGGCATCGCCTTCTGGGTGGGGAAAACTGTAATGGGTACTTTTAACTACCGTCTGACATTTTATAGACTAAATGAGTGATTGAGTAGAAAAAATAGCTGAAAGTGATCATTAAGTGCAGCTCTAGCAGGAACATTTTTCATTTGTATGACAGATGAAATAGCGCTGATTACTGGCTCTCTGGCTTTTCTGTTGAAGCATATCCTTGCACTATCAAATGTTTACCAAAACTTGCTCTGCTGCTCACCTTTTGATAATTTATATCCCACGCTTAATACCAGGAGCTAAATTGTAAGCGTAGTTCAGCCTCCTCAGCGCCCGACCTTCTAAAATAGCTTTTCTGTGGCAAAATGGAGGTGTCATCATGCCATTGATATTGATGAGTACTTTCCTCTGTTTCCCTCTGTGTTCGCTGTGAGAATGCTTGTTTGATTGCTTTGTGTTGTGCGCGTGGCTTTGCGTGTGCATTTGCAGCTGTGTTCAACCTGATCCCAGTGGGGCTTCGTGTGGTGGCCATCCAGGGTGTCCAGACCAAACTCTACCTGGCAATGAACAACGAAGGCTTTCTCTACACCTCTGTAGGTCACCACAGACACACACACACACACACACCATCACAACCAGTGTCATTAATGCTACAGACTCAAACCTGCTCTTTGGGTCAGGTTGAGTAATGAAGCAGAAGCTTTCACCGTGAGCAGACTCATTGTCATCACATCATCACATCAATACTTTAACTACAGTGTTGCTTTGTGAGTCAGCTGCCACGGGGTGTTATAATCCAGTGTCTGAGCCTCCCTTATCTGTCTCCTGATATTGTGGATTCTCAGGATTGATTTCAGATCATCCCCCAGCCTCCTTTTGTTTATCTCCCTTCAGTGATTCTGTGATAGGAAGATTACTTTGTGTCTGTTTACACGCACAGCTCCCAAAATTTGTTTTCATGTCTTTTCCCACTCAAAACACACGTACCCCCCCCTCTCTCCAACGCTACTGTGCCTACATTTTCTCAGACAGGTCAGAAGGTAGTGCTGGCTGCAGTGCAGTGCATTAAGTGCCTCACTTTAGCTGCACAGCTCTGATGGTGGGTGGTGTGGAAGCAATAACAACAACAGAATCAACAAAAATAACAGCAATCTGAACAAAACTGTGAGACCAGCAGATAGAAAACTAACAAAGAGGAAATAGAAGAATGGCACAGACCCCGATGTAATAAGAGCCACGCTGCTACGCCTGTGCAGACACGTATACCGCCACAATATCTGGTCCATCATGTTGTTATTGTGAGGGCTTCAGTCACAGCACTGATATCGCTCGTTCCATCTTCTCACCTAATATTAAATGCAGAATACAGCCGTGCAATATTTCTGTGCCCGGGTCATATTTCTTTATGTTTTCCTGCTTAATCTATTTCAAGATCATGCATGCTGAAACTTCATCAAAATTTACTTAAGATTAATGGATATCGAAGAGAAACAGCTTTCTCTCTGGGCACCACCGCTCTCTCAGTGGGCTGGTTGGTATTCAAGGGAGTAGCCGGTTGCTATGGAGACGCAGGAATAAGGAAATGCAAATGTCAGCTGTCCTAAGTTGGTGCAGTTTGTTCTCGGAGGATACAGCCTGGCCGAGATAATGATTCAAAGAGCAGACCAGCTGATGGATGAATACACTGATGACTATATGGTGGAATGACTGAACGCTTTTTAATGGAGTCGCCGCCAGCAGCTAACACTCCACTCTTGCCACGTTTGCTTTATCACCTTCTCGTCTTCTTTCGTGTAGGATTTGTTCTCATTTCTATCACATTTTTCTCACAGGAGCATTTTACCCCGGAGTGTAAATTCAAGGAGTCGGTGTTCGAGAACTACTATGTCACCTACTCCTCCATGCTCTACCGGCAGCAGGCATCGGGCCGGGCTTGGTACCTGGGGCTTAACAAGGAGGGTGGAATCATGAAGGGGAATCATGTCAAGAAGAACAAGCCTGCTGCACACTTCATACCGAAGCCACTCAAAGGTAGGACTGATAGCCTTACTGACTTAAATACCGACATAATAACTCAGAACACATAAAAGTTTAAATGTAAAATGAAGCGTTTATTCTGAAATTCCTGTCGCATGTTTAAAAAAACCCAAGAAAACATCAAAGACTGTTTGCTTGTTGTTGCTTCACTTGGATTTTCGTCATCATTTTGCATCATTAAAAGGATGTCTTTGCATTCACCTTCGCATTTCTCTCAGCTCGAAAGTCAGACCCTACACATCTTTTTATAGTCAAAACTTTAAATAAGAAGCTCAGCATGTGCACAAGTATGAGTTCAAGGCTTACTGTAGGTTTCAAACTGAGAAGAGAAAAGCTGTGTTTAAGAGGAGCAGCCAATCAGAAGAAAGCTGGCTTAAAGGGAGGGTGGTCTTCCTGGGTGAGGGGTGGTTTGTTTCAGACGGTGGATGCACAAAGGCCTATCATAAGATAAACAAGAATGTCTTTGAACTATAAATCATGCAGAGGTACTCAAGTAGAGTCCAAGAATGAAAAACATGTGTCTGGAAATGAGCAGAGTAGGCCTGCTTTCCAATGAAACTTGCAGTATTTACATATTCATATATTCTGAGTTTGTCGGTGAGGGAAGAAAGAAGTTAAATTAAGATATGTGTTGAAAAAGAAAATCGTTTTAAGAAAAAAAATAGAGTAGCAATTTTTTTTAAAGTTTAAAACATGTCCAGAGGGGCTGTTTAAATATTAATGACTAAATATTCAGCGATCAGTGTTAACACTGGGAAAAAGCTATAGATGAGCTTATAACCCCCGTGTGTTCATGTAGAACAAAATAGACAGCTAATTGTGAAAATGGTTTTGAGCACCTTGGGGTGAGTTTGGCAGCTTAGTGAAAACAAAAGCAGAATCTCAGCGAAACTATAGCACTCGCTATCAAAGTGAGTCATGCTCAGAAATGATGAAGTATAAAACTGCGCAGGTACCATTTACACCAGCAAAGCAAACACGGTGTGTCCGTTACCCCTGACCCTCACAATTTCGGGGCTCTAGAAACTATGGCTGTGATGTATTACGTCACAAGTATATAGGATATGTTAGGTTTCAATGTTTTTAAACAAATGAAGTTGTGATAGCATCTAAGGGAGCAAACTGTATTAAGGCCTCATTGATTAGGAGCTTGGGGCTGCTCTTGGAAAGTTTTCGCCCCTATAGAGGATTTAGGATTCCAAAAATCCAGAGGACCCCTGACCTATGGAAAATATCTGCCTTCCTGGACTAACTTAGAACCCATCTGCTATTTGCACTCTTTGCTTGAAGGTCTTATCGTCTTTAAAACTGATTTTGTGTCTTGTTAGTTTATAAAAGATTTAACTGGATTCTATACAAGGAAGGTCATTGTAGATGGTAATATATAGAAGCTTTACAGATTTACAGGCTAGAGTGAAAGCACACTGAAAAGAATGCCAGCGCCAGAAGATAAACATTGAAATGTAAATGCAGATTGGGTACTCATGAATAAAAACAATAATTGAGTCTTAAATGGCATAAAATGAAAGTTTATGCCCAAATACTCTCGAGGAGGGGGAAAACATCAATAATTACATTCCTGGCCACCAGATATGATAGTGTTAGGCGACCCAATTCTCAGGTTTGATTTACCAGTGCCGGTCATCCAGAAAACAAGAAAATACCAGGAAAATAGGAAAAGAGGGAATAATCAATATTTCTGCATAGCAAGGCGATAATGGATCCACAGAGATTGGTTATCTGACTCTACTGCAGCATTTCTGACCATTTAGTATCACCACTTCTGGATGCATTAGATAGCTGTTTCCACTGAAAGAGCAGTAAAATGCACTGTGCACCATCTGACTGGCAGCGAACAGCAGATACAAAAAGTTAGCTGAAGAGACACATATTTCCCCAGAGACTTAGCAGAGGGAAAAACAAAGCTGAAAAGGGAATGAATATTGGAGTTACATTCATCAAACGGACATGAACACGACTCCATATAACGCTGCTAATGCAGCTAATGGATGTGTTCAGTGTGTGGCAACTGTTTGGTAACAGGCTTCCAGCCTGAAGGCTAATATGTCAGTGACCAGAAGCCATCAGGCATTATATGAAAGCGAGGAAAAAGGAAAAAAAAAAAACTGAACTCTTAGTTAACTGTTTATTTTTTTGCCAGTTATTGAAATTAAGATTATAATTTACCCATTTATGAAGTGTTACAGTCTTTAAATTTCTCTCTGATGATAAAATAGCGTCTTAAAATCAGAATTAATTAGTCTGTAAAAACTGAATCTCCCAGGTGCAGAGGAACTGACTGAACAAAGCTGTGCAGACTAAACCCATGTGACAAAGACCAGTGGCAATAACTGAATTAATGATTCTTGTCTTGTCTTGTCTTGTGTGTCTGTCTGCATGTGTGTGTGTGGGGGGGGGGGTGTAGTGGCCATGTACAGGGAGCCCTCCCTCCATGACTTGACAGAACTCTCCCGTTCAGGCAGCGGCACACCGACCAAGAGCCGCAGCGCTTCGGCCCTACTTAATGGCGGCGGGAAGACACCCAGCAACAATGACTTATCCTAGCCCCCCGACCCCTCACACCGTACCACACATACACATGCACATACACATGCACACTCAGACACACTCCCATGCAGACACACACATACACGCACAGATCTCAGGCCGACATGCCCACACATCAGACTGGTGAGGGGTGGGAGAAAAAGAAGGAGGACGGGGACGTGTTCTTCCACTAAACGGAGCCCACTGTGACTGACTGTGATGTAAATAAATCAAGGACAATCAATCCGTCTGGCTCTGCTGCCCCTGGTGTGCAGAGGGACGGGACCTGCGACTCTCTTCCCTCGACCGGTCCTCCTGCTGTATCGTGAACAGTTGGAACAAGCGAGGGAGCGATAGAGAAGAGGGGACAGAGGAAGTCAGACAGTCAGTCACGCAGTCAGATAAACAGACTGTTACAGAGAACCAAAGAGTACAAGTATTAACCCACTAGGTTATTACTACGAAATGGCACGCGGCTGGAAAGTTACAGGGAGTTACAATGGAAGGAAGTCTTTATCTAATCTACCGTACGCTATGTTTACACAGAGCTCATGGGTTTAAGTCATATTTTTAAAACTGACAAACATATTCCTTGTACACTTATAAGGACTTACCATTTGTTTGCATGCAGGTGTGCCTGTGCATGTGTGAGAGAGAGCGAGAGAGAGATTGAGTACATGCTGTGCTTGCGATAGGCGTGCTGTGTGTGTTTGTGTGGGAGAGAAAGTGTGTGTGTGTGTGTGCACGCATGTGTCTTGAGGGTGGGGGTTGGGATTTTACCTTTTTAAGATCTGTTGTATATTGGACAAACCCCCCGAGGGCTTGAGCAGGTTACTGTAAGGTTTACTGTATATGCTTCCATGCTTACTTCTTACAAGCAATGCTGTCGTTTCTCTTTCCGTTCGTCGTTGTTGTCCCTTGCCGTTTGTTTGTTTGTTGTTGCATGGAAGCTTGTGGACCTCTGCTCAGTAGCAGCATGCTGAAGGTCCTTTTTCTTTTCCCCCTCTCTCCTGGTCTTACGTGTTCCTGACCATAAGAGAACACTAGTGAGCCAATAGTGTGATACCAGAACACTAGTGAACTAATGTGAGGGTGTTAGAACACTACTGGACCAATAGTATTGCACCAGAACACGGGCGGACCAATGGTGTTGGACCAGAACTTTGGTGAACAGCACAGATTAACTTAATATTTTGGTTCCTGCTGTGGACAAACTAGAAATGCACTAAATAAACTCTTTCTAAGGAAGTGAACTGTCTCCCTTGTGTATTTATTCAAGCATTTTGCACCTGGCTGATGTCATGTCTGTTTCAAATGTTTGAAGTCTGGCTTATAATATTTGAATTTTATCAACAGTCAAGGCAGCGCTCACATTTCTTTTTCTTATTACATAAGACATATTTTTATTCTATTGCTCCAGTGGGCTGCTGATAGTTTTGGTTTCATGCCCAGCGCCGACGGTTTTACCACCACCAAAGGCGGAAGATGAATTAGTCCCTATGAAAACGTGTTGATAGTGGCTTGTGTGGATTACCGAGTGTAACAGTGCTGATTTGCTAGCACTCCATAACGGGGGTCTGTGAATACAACCTCGCGGATTAATGTAAGACTTCAGGCATGAAAAATAATAATTAATGTAAAACCTCACCAACTAATCATGGTAAAAGCTCATTAAATAATTATGCAAACCCTCATGAATTATCAGGAGTACATAAATAAAACAGCTCTTGCATGAAGCGGTGCGTTAATTAATGCCACATGTATGTCATTCATCGTGAATTAGGATATATTAATCATGTTCATAGTCGTCTGCAGTTTACAGGGTGGGCTCTAAAACAAAATTTGCACATGTTTATTATGTTTAATTCCAGATGTTGCAGTCATGATGAGTTAAGCATGGCTCTTCATGTTTTTGCTTGGTATTATAAAGTGGTGACCTGCTCCTTCATTAACACTGTTAAATGCTAAATGATTAATAATGTTGTAAAATCGAGTGTACTCATTTATAGAAAGGAGTGGCAATGCTAAATGCTTACAGAAGAAGCACAACATATTTAATTTTGACATATGAATGCAGGGAAATGACTCTTAATAAAGTAAAATATTTATTTTAAATTGTCTTAACTTTGTAGTAATTTAGAATGGATAATACAGTCATGGTAAAAAAAAAAAGTGCAGCCTCTTTTAAATTCTAATGTTTTGCATATCAAATAATAAAAATCATCTGGTCCTTGGCAGGTCTTATAAATATACAAAAGAGTGTGTCATTATTTATTTAACAAAGATTAAGCCAAAACAAAAGCAATGTGTGAAAGCTAACACCTTTACTGGTTCCACAGGGATTAAGAAGGTAAGAAGTAGCCAGATGCTGCTAATCAAAAACACTTGATTGATACTGATAACCAACCAAGTGTGAGGACATCTATAAAAGCAGACGTTTTGGCAGTTTGCTGGTCTGCAGCATTCACACGACGCCAATGAGGAACGACATCAGCACTGATTGTAGAAAAGCAATTGTTGCCGCCAATGAGTTTGGCAGATTTTCCAATTTGCCCTTCCAAAGTGAAAACAATTGAGACAGTGGCCAGTGGACTACCCAGCACATAAATACAATTAGAAAAAGGCTGAATAAGTTTATTCTTTTTCTGGAAGGGTTTTTAGGAGAAAGCCTATTCTCTTTAAAACCAACATAGTAGCACGTCTTAGGTTTGGAAAGCTGTTTCTGAACAAACCACAAGACGTCTGGAACAATGTTCTTTGGGCATATGGACAAAAACCAACCACGGAATATCAGCACAAACTCCTCGTACTGACTGCCAAGCACAGTGACCTCAACCCGACTGCTACCCTCAAACAACTGAAACAATGCTGTAAAGAAAAGCGGGCAAAAATTCTCCCACAAAGATGTGAGAGACTGATGAAGTCATACGAATGATTATTTCAAGGTACTTCAAATTATAGCTGATAAAAGTGGTTCTACAAGCTTAAGAATCATGGGCGTGCTTAAATAAATAATGATAGTGTATTATGCATTGCTTCTCTTCATCTGAGGTTGTATTAACTTAATCTTAAGAACTGGTGAAGACCAGATCAATATATTTAATTATGCCCTGATCAAATGATGTAAAACAAAGAATCTGCAGAGGGTGCACTCTCTTTTTACCGTGACTGTATGTTTGATACAGATATTAAAAACACGCAAACCACTTTATCTGAAGGCTCACAAAGAAGCCGTGCTTGTTATTCAGACATTTGGAGTTTAACAGAGCACGTGAATGATGATGATCGAAAACCGCATGGTGCTGCACTGAACATATGCATAAAACACTTAAGTTAATCACTGTAGGATCCAAACAGAATTCTGGATAAAGTGAATTTGTGTTTTTCATGCATGAAAACGTTTTTTATGAGTTGTACCATGAGCAGAAATGACATTTATTGCCTTATCTAGCAGACGAAGAGAAAAAATTATAACGCTGTTTTAGTCACACTCACCTAACGTTCTACTCCAACCCATAAGCCTTTAAACACTTTCTCAATGTCTCACAATCAGTGAGGTCAGCTACAGTATTGGGTTCTGTAAACTGTCCATGGAGACCTCAACAACATGCAAGCTGGAGGAGCTGGGCATTGAACCACTGCCCTCTCACATAGTAGCTTTGACTGTAGTTATCTTCACATTAAGGAGCTCCTTGTGCTCTTATAAGAGAGGAAAAAACCCTAAGTATTGACTTATTTTAATGTTGAAGTTAGCATAATTAACTTCAACTTGCCTTTGGAAGCAAAACAAGAACATTAAAACAAAAGTGGTATTTTATTTGACCACTAGATGGTGCTTCTATTTCAGAGCTCTGTTGCTATTATTGGTAACTCATCTTGGGGGTGGATGGGAGGCAGCATGATCCCGAAATAAAAGAAACTCTGGTAAAGAATCTTAAAAGTCTAAAGAAATGAGGGAAAATAGACACAGGGGACATAAAATAAACAGTCCCAAACACAAATATTCTTTATAAAATTATTTACTCCAACATTTGCGTGTGTTCGTTTCTCAGTGAAGGGCAGGTAAAGCAGACACAGGCATTTATCTTCAAATGATTCAGCTGAGAGGGGCCGAGGACACATTTATGCAATCACAAAATACAACAAGATAAAGTGCAAAAGTCAAATGTGAAAAATAAGAGTCATATAAAGGTTAAAACCAATTGTTTCACATTGCAACAACAAACATTTATTCATTGCTTTTAGGAACAGTGTCTACTCGATATTTTTTTATTAAACGTATAAATACACAATTAAGATATGAGATTCTGTACTTCTCTTACTAATAATGATAATTTAAGATTATAACTAAAAAAATTTCTTTAACCGGGTTTTTCATTTTTCATTTCCAAGTATCAAGTATAAAAATAATACAAACCAGTGGGTGTAGCTAAAACGTCTTGCCTGTAACGCTGAACTCACAGTGTTGAAGAACTACACTCTCCCTTTGCTACGCTTTCCTTTTTTTTTTTTTTACTTTCTGCAGCCCTGTGCAAATGTAAACACGCATGCAAACTCACACCGACACGTACACATCACGTTCATAGTGATCCACATTAACACGGTACTGATGTATCAGCTGAGCATGTCGTATTTACAGTAGCTGGTGCAGCATCACGCTGCCTGCACTTTTCCTTTAGATGAAATGAGAGCGCAATGCCTCCGAGTCCATCCTTTCTCTCTTCAGTGCCAGTTTTCTTGCTCTTCTTGCGTTTTCCTTTCAAACGTCCTCGTCTCCATCTGTCGATCTGTTTATGATCACTCTATGTCCCCTTCTTTGACTCCCACTCCTGGAAACCATAAAACGGGAGCATGTGAGTCAAACAGTTTTTGGTCCTCGCACACACAAACACACGCACACTCTACCTTTGCCTTCTGCATCACATTCCCCTTGGAGGAGGCGTAAAGAGACGGAGGCCGCTTTCGAAGCTCAGATGCCGCGTTGACAGGCACAGTCTCCATGTAAACCTTTTCAACCTTACTGCCCTGCGCCTACGCACGAACACACAGGCAACCCCCCCAAAAAACAGTAAAAGTTTGATTTCACTTATTTGAGCCCAGTGATGTTACTTTAAAAACAACACAAGAAGACCAAAAGTTCTTCCAGTCAAAAGCAGATGGATTACTAAAACAAGCATACAAGAACACAGAAAGAATGAAGAGAGAAACACCAAAACAAGCAAACACAGAAACTCATTATAAATGTCTAAAATGAGAAACATATGTTAGCAAACAAACATATAAAGCCTGATAAAATAAAAGTCAAATAAATAAGGGCCATATGGTCAAATAAATGACTTGTCTGGTAACAGACACTGCACACTGATTTAAAGGATTTGTCTTAATACAGTCCCAGCTGTCAATGTGAGAAATCCCTCAGCTCATGTTCTGGACAGAAATCAACCGTAAATCTTCACTGAAGCTCATATGAACTTTTAGCAGTCATTGATATTGATGTATTTTTAGTATCATCTTTTTACCTCCATCCTAAACAAAAAAACTCACGACTGCATTTAAATGTATTCCTGGCCTCTTGGTGATCTCTCTGTAGTCAGTAAGGCATGAAGAACTCTTATAAGAGTGTTTGTATATATTTTAAAGTACATTCATTAAGAGTTTTCTAAGGAGAGCTTCAGTTCCAGCTGTAAACAAATGTGTGTGTTTGCTGCCTACCTTGACATTGATCTTGGTATCAGTAGGTGGACCCAGTGCCCCTCTAGCCAGTGACTTCTTCAGGTTTTCTTTGACCTCTGTCAGTCTCAGCTCCAGCTCCACCCGTTCCTCCTCCTTCTGTTTGCACAGTGTTTCCAGCTCAGCTAACTGCTTTTCCACACTATTACCTGAACACACGCACACCCACACACACGCTCATAATTAGGACCGCTATGAAGCCTACGACTGAACAAGCGCTGTGTGTGTGATTCGTCTCTGACCTGTGCCGCTCTTCCCCTCCTCCTTCAACTGCCTTTTCTCCTTGCGCAGGGAAATCAGTGCATTTCTGAGGTCCTCCTTCTGCTTCTCCAACTCCTCTTTCTCTCTCAGGTACCGCCTGGCATCCTCCTCTGCCCGCGTCTTCCCATACCGCCCATACTGATTCACATCTACGATGTGAAAAAGAAGGAAATGAAGAAAGATTTGGCCACATTTGAACCCAAATCACTTTCATGGAGACAGTCTAATGAATTATGAAATTAACCGAGACTCACTGGAGGCATGTCTCTTAATGGCAGCCTGTTGTTCAGTTTTCTCAGAGTCCCTGCTGGAGAACGAAGCGTGACGTCTCACCTGGCCTCCTCTGCTCTCCACATCCACTTCCTGCAACAGAATGATTTAATTAATTCTAATTAACAAAATGTAATAGGGGAACTTTAAGGAAAAGGAAAATACTATAAATACTATATGTTTGTATGACTGATAAATATAAGCTTTTTAAAGATCGGATTTAAAAAAAAAGAAAACATATTTTGTTAATCTATTATCCAAAATCTTATTAATAGTTTCACTGGGGCTCCAGTGAAGCTCAACACAGAATGGTATTAAAATCCCAAGTTACAAAAAAATCTTGTTTGTATTCTGTAAATCTGCAATAAATTTCAATAATGAATATAAGAGAGAGGAGAGGATTTAAACATCTCTGTGTCTGCTGTGTTCAATATAAAGGTTTTTGTATCTCATCACTTGCTTAGAAATAAAGAAAAATAAAGTTTTCTCACCGCAACACTTTCATAGACCTCATCGTAAGTTCTGGAGTCTATTGAAGCACTACTGGAGGAGTTAGCTGTTGTAGCCCACCTGGGAGAAAAAGAAGAGGAAGATATATGAATATAAAAATGAGTATTTCAAAATAAAAGCTGTAATAAAAGACTGTTGGGTAAACATATGCACAAAAACGCATACTGTTGACTCACAAGAAGGAGTGTCTGGCAGCATGCCGTATGTCAGTAAGTGTGTCCACATCGATGTAATCATAGTGCAACTCTTCAGGGAGAGTGCTGCTGCCGGTCTCTGCAAACAAAACTCCAAGCCAGCGGCCAAGATCCTCAGAGCAGCTGGCCTGAATGACACACAAACACAAACAGACACACGCACATTTGTTTTTTAGTCCATAAGCAGAAAAATGTAAGGTGTGGCATGCCTGTGCGCACACTGATGATACCTCTCAGCTATATCAACAGTGATGTAACCAAGTGGCACAAATAAAATCAGTCTGTATATACATTAAATCTCCTGTGCTGGATAAAATGGCTCAAGATCTCTTGCTTCACCTCCAGAGCTGCCAGCTCGTTGCCTCCCTGTAGGATGCGGAAAGAGAACGGATGTTTAGGTCCAAGCCCGCCTGGCATCACCTCTGCCCCCTTGAGTGGCACCACAATGATTGGGGGTCGCTGGTCCCCGGGGTCCTTCTGCAGGTACAAACTTCCACCCCGGAGCACGCACCACCGCTCCCTCCAAGAGCCGCTCAGACACACGCTCAGATATCCTGATGAGTGTGTTAAAAAGAACGTGAACTGCAGGCATATTTACATTTCATTCATTGTCATATAATGTACCCAACACTGGTTGATGTGACGTTCGGTTTCTGGATCTAAATTAGATGTTATTATCATGAAATTAAAATGATATGATGTTTTTATAAGGTGTTATATTTGCATGAATGCTAAAAATGAGTCATTTTAGCTTGTTCTTAGGTGTTGGCTAGGCAAAATGATGATGTCATAACAACAGATATGGAATAAAAACTTCAGGGACTTAATATCTACTTGTGCCCATTACAGCACATTATAATTGTTTAGCTCCTGATCATGGAGGAGGAATTTGTGGACAAATATTTGGTGTATTATAGGAAGAATATGTACAATAACTTTTACATCTCTACAGTTATATGTTTTTTCCTAAAAGGCATTTTTATTGTTGTTCTGAATTGTGCATCATCAGCATTAATTTGTCCTTTAACACTCTTTGACACTGATGTCAAATTACAAATGCTAATGGAAAACAATCTAAACATCAATCAGCCACTTAGATGATTCTCTATCTAACCAGCCATTCAACAAAGTATTCATCAGGTCTTCTCACCAGAGCGGGGGTTGTCGTGCTGGCCAGAAGACAAAGCAGGCTCTCCTGGTAAAGGAGGTTTCCGCTTGGAAAAGGTGATGATCCGATTGATTTTCCTCCCAGCTGCTCGGCTCATCGACCCGGTCAGCTCTGAAAATGCTCCACGCTTCCCCCTGTCTGAAGTCAAACACATCCTGAAGTTGAACTTTATAACATCCAGCCAGTAAAACAGACAATGTTGCCTCATCATTAAAGTATCATGCTGTTTTTGAAATTAAAAAATTACTTATTTTTTCTAAAGTTTTACATTTTATCAGTTACAATGTAACAAAAACATGATGAAAACTGGAATAAAGTAAAAGGTCTGAATTCTGGAAAAAATACATTTTTGAAAAAGACCCTGCACCCAAACAGGACTCATGAAGCTTTTGAAGAAATAATATCTTGTTATTTCAGAGATGGCTTGTATTTATTCAACCAGACCCCTGCAGCCGGTTTGCAAGTTCTCTCTGAATGTACCAGGTGCTGCAGTGCACTGTTCACACTACTTCCTGATGATGTCAGTGGGAGACAATTGCAGGAAGAGGACAGGAAGGATGTCATATCTGCTCGAGCCTCACTTCCTGTCTCTCCCTCTCTCTCATGTCTCTTTAGGATCAGAGTTCCTTCGTCCGTAAACAGATTTGAAACAACTGTTTCCCAATTTCACTGTGTTTGACCTATTTTCTAACCCAACACCAAGGATCTCCCTGGTTTATCCTTCCTGATTTTGTAGACAGAAAAACAAAAATATTCTGTGTGTGTGTGTGTTTGCTTTTGTGGCCTTGTGGGGACCTGAGTTCCAGACCCTGAAAGTGGGGACTCTTAGAAACTGAGGAACCATTTGAAGAACCCTTATTTAAATATTTATGGTTTAAAAAGATGCTAGACTACGTAAAACACTATTCACACAAAACCCATCAACAACCACTGAACTTTGTAACAGACATACAGTTATCATTTACTACAGAGAAGTTGCATCACAGTCATTTACATTTCTCTTAAACTGTAACTATGTTTGTTTCTCTATGTTAAAGATGTAGAATAATGGAGGAAAAAAATTGTCTCCCTGCCAGTTATTAGTTTACCTTTTTTTTTTTTTTAAATTTGCTACAAAGTATCAATGAATGAGTCAGAATAGTATTACTCATACAGTGTTCCTCTCTTTTCATAAAAATGGTAACACAAATTAAGCTTATGGGAAGCTAGAAGAGCAATGCAGTATATGATGTGTGTTACAAATATACTGAAATGAATCCTTTACCTCCTAATCTTACAACACGTGAGAGGAAGGTGTTATGCCTCTCCCCACAGATCAACAGTGTGCTGCATCTGCGAAACTGTGCCTAAATACCCTTTAACAACCATCTATCTAAATGTTTGTTTTCACTGTGAAATATGCCAACGAGACCAGAAAGATGCTTTGTTGTGATTTTAAAGAGCATGTAAAGTGTAAATCATGTTGAACTGTCCCAATATATCTGTGGTAACACTGAGAAATTACCCACAGACACTAATCTAACGTTAAATCTCACTATAACCACCGATTTAACCTGCAATAACATGTCTTGTGCTATAATTACTGAGAGTGTACACACAAGAAGCTTATTTCAATGAAGCAACCACAATAAAAAAAAGAGTCGGTTGCAACAAAAACATCTCAAAAACTGCTGGTGAAGGTTCACGTACTGAGTGAGTCAGTAGTGTCTCGTCCTGACCCGTGTGCAGTGGCCTGACTGTCTGCTGTTGGCCCGCTGTCTGAGTCTGAAGCCTGTCTCTCAGACTGTAGCACCTGGCAACAAAAGGAACAAAACGCTTTTACTTCTCTCTTTTATAACATTTGAAGAGAGGAGACAAGGAATAGCAAAAATTGGCACATTTGTCTTTCCGTTTTACAACAAAACATTTAAATTGTGCAAAATCATGTTAAAAATAAAAATAAATAAAAATTAATGTATCCTCTGGGAGTATGACTATTTCTTTCTGCCAACGTGGGGTGTAACTGCCATGTCAGCATGCATTCAGTTTGTTCAGGACTTGAAGCTCTTTGAAACCAAGGCAACTCAGCAACCGCAATAATCACCTCACTCACTGCTTGTAAACTAGAAGCCAAAGGAATAGTTGTGTCATGCGTGGGCTGAAAGAGGGTGATGTCAGCGACACTGAAATGTTAAAACTGGGGTATATATTCAGTATGCCACAAATTACATTTGTCATAGTAAGACACAGTAAGAGCACAGCGTTAGACCGGCATTGGGGCTCCTCATTAAGTCTGTTTTATGGGAAATTTTGGTCTTTGTGGCAAGACCACAAAGAGAACACTGCGGACAAACAGTCTGACATTCAAGGACATACGCAGATAAGCACACTCACCTTGTCGAGCTCCAGCTTCCTCTGTATAATTGGAGAAGTTGATCCATCCAGCCCCTCAGTGTTGCTACACTGGCTGCCAACATCGTGGACCACCTGAACAGAGAAAAAGAAAACATTCATTTACAAGCACAGCCTTGTGTCTGCTCGTCTGTCTCAGCACCATGCCTCTAATGAGGTGAAAAAAGGTACCCTGAGCCATCGCTGGGCCTGTTCTTTACTCTGGACTGCCAAGACTAGCGCTTCGCCCCCAGGTAATGAGAAGCGCAACTCGTGACGCTTTTTCCGGCCTTCCTTAGGGACATAGATGACGTTGCAAAGATTCAGTGGGAGCTCTGTGTTGGGAGAGCTCTCTTTGATGCTTTTAAAACACTGTGAAGGAAGAAGTCAAGAACATGCATAATTTGAGTAAAAGACAATCTATGTAAGCCTAGCCTCTTACTGTTATAAGCTGGAAAATAACTGTGTAAACTGTGGCTTACAAATCAGTGTGTTCAACTGTCTGATTCACCATAAATAAATAAGGATTTACCTTGAATAACACCAGAAAAAGACAATTCTTTGATTTGAATGATAAAATAAACATTAATAAACAGCAGCATCTATTTACCTGCAGTTTATTGTCTCGGACAACAACAAGCTGCTTAGCCCACTGGCCAAAGCGTTTCTTTCGCAGTAGGAAGGCACAGATGCGGCAGTCTCGAACCGGTCCATCTGTTCTTTCCTCGGCTGTCCATCTCTGAGGCTGGTCTCGGCCCTTTGCTTCCTCTTCCTCTTCTTCGTAAGACTCGTAGGAACTACTCAGAGCATCTGAGTCATTGTCTGAGTACCAAAGCAATTATTGTTTTACAGAAGATCAACAAAACAAATTGTGATTCACAAAATCCTAGCTCTACTACTAGACATAAACTAGCATGAATAAGGGTCAGATTAAGACTCACAGGAGCTTTTGGGAGGCCCATTCATTCTGGTGGTAGGGTAGTTATTGTCAGCATCTTCATAATAGGCGTCCTCCACAGAGTTCCTGGATGCTACAGGTGAATAGATAGAGTATGTGAGAAAGCAGAACCAAAGGTACTGATCTGATTACCATTATACATGTGCGTTTGTATATGCATGTGTTCATACTGGTGGTAAAGTACTGAGGAGTAGATCCGGGATCTAGAGGAACAGCTTCTTCATAGTAGTCATCAGGAAGGGGTGTAGTTGGCAGAGGAGGAGGAGGTGTGTCAGTTGGGGTCTGAAAACCAAAGGTAGCTGTTGAACCAGAACTGGGGGTAAAAGGAAGGCTGATGTAGGTAAGTAGTTTCTGTGAATGACTTACAGATTTATTGGGATGAGTCTTCTCCTCTTCATCCTTGTGCTCTTTCTGCTCCACTGGAGATGCACTGAGCATGTGCAAATCACAGCCTGATGGGATTAATCATGATTAACTTTATAATTTTATATAAACAGAGGTATAATGATTGTAAATACATACACAAAGGATTTTTTTGTAACTGAACTGAACCGAAGGTATTTTGAAGGTCTACTAACCAAAATCCTCAAACAGAGACTCTACAAAGCTCGTGCCATTGCCATAGAGACAGCTGTTCATGTAGACATCAGAGCCGTTCACTGTGGAAAAGACAAATTATGGATTAAAAACAGGATCAGAGTTAGGGTTAACATAGCCTATAGCTTTTAGGTCAGGATTAAGAAGGGCTATAGAGACTGAATAAAAAAGACAGTGTCACGAAGTATAAATAGTATTTCATCTGCCATAAAAATTAGATCTATGGTGACCTATGTACAGGGAGTACAGAACTGAGATTGAAAATCTTTGTACAGCAAGAACAAAGAAAATGTGTGTGAAAGGTCACAGAAAGGTTTGACAGAAAAAAACAGATACAATGATGCGAAATACACAGCAACTATTTAAAAAAGATGAGTATGGACACGACAGACTAGGTCCAGTCTAATATTTGTGTTCTGAAACCATCGGGATGTTTTGCTGTTCTCATTATCCTCTTTGCATTTCATTATCCTCTTACACGGATCCTTTTATCCTCCCCGACATCCTGTATTCTTCCAGATAAAAAGGGATTTGTCTGTAAAGACCTCAGCAAGATTTCATGTCACAGAGGCTGCATTTTGTAGCACAACAACTGCTGCACTCTCTCAAGTTGAGCAGTTTCAGTGTGGTTGGCTAAACACAGTAGGGTCACACCATTGCAAACAGACAAAAAAGAAAGACATGCTGTAGTACTGTTGATGTGACACTTCTGACTTATTTCTTTTTTTTGGCTAAACTGCTGCCATCACACTCAGCTGAATTCATCCTAAATAAATAAAAAACACTTCTACATTGAATATTCTTATTTCTACATTGTATTCAAATAAAGTGCTGCTTTTACTATTTTTGTAATGCCAGGGCATCAAATGCTGCTGTTCTATCTGACCTGCTGGTGTGCAGAAGGTGTTTCTTGGCACTAGTGAGACAAGTCTGGCAATCAAACTGTTTATAATGCATGACGTTTTTCTAATGAAGCACCATTTTAAATACTGCAGTGATCTTTCTGCAAGTCATATTTCAACCTAAAATCTTTTTACCAAAACCTAACCAAAATGCAGATGTCCAAAGGACAGAAACTTCAGTCTCTAGATGTCCAATCTTACAGTAGAACTATGCATGCTATGAGAAGCCAGTAGCACCTGACAGAAGAGCAGGAAATAAAATAAATAATAAAAGTAACACAAAAGGGCAATTTTATTATTACTGGGCTCCATCTGAAAGATCAGATCTTTATTATCTTCAAGGGAGAATATATTAAACAGTCAGCGGAAATCACAAAACCATCAATCAAACAGCAACATCAAAATCATAGTGAGTGACTTAAAAACAATTGGAAGTTTGGACAAATGAGTTTTTCACTTTATTGATGTAGTCTATCTGCAGCCAGACCTTAAACTGCTCAGACTACGGCTGGCTGGACCAGCCAGGACTGAGTGGACCTTCTTCAAAGTCCTAAATTTATACAATTGGGAAAGGTCATTCAGTGCAGTTGACTAAGAAAAGAACTGTAAATTATTTCTGTGCTGTGTGAAATGTATTAACCTGTGCTGTACAAGAAACTGTACATGTTAAGAAATATTGACCTGGGTTATTTACATTGCCATCCTAACATTGGAGATTCTGTACCTGACAGCTGCAGTGAGTCCAGGATGTTGCGTATGGATGCCATTTTTTCAGCGGTAGCAGGACTGACCGTCTCGTGGTCCAGCATCTTCAGCAGAGAGCCTAACTCATTTACAAGTCGTTCCATCACAACTAGAAACCACAAAAAACAGACATCATGTAATACTCTTCTGATTTCAAGAACCACCAGGTTATTCACTTCAACTAAATTTTATTTATATCAATTCATCAAAATATTGTAATGTAAAGATCCCAAATTTTAGAGAGAAAACCCCAACAATATGATGATCCCCTATGAGCAAGCACTTGGTGACAGTGGGAAGGAAAAACTTTCTTTTGATAGGAAGAAACCTGCAGCAGAACCAGGCTCAGGGATAGGCAGCCACAAATGGGGTGAGGGGAAAAAGAAAAAAGGAGGGCACAGAGAAACAAGAACAAAACACACACCATGGGAGGGATAACACAAAGTGTAATGACTTACAAAGCCATATAATGAATGGGGAGTGAGAAGAGATAAGTGGAGAAGAACTGCTCAGTGCATCATGGGAAGTCAGGGAGGGATCATTCTAACTGTATGCTTTATCAAAACGGAAAGTTTTAAGTCTAATCCTAAAAGTAGAGAGGGTGTCTGTCTACTGAATACAAACTGGGAGCTGGGTCCACAGAAGAGCAACCTAACAGCTGAAAGCTCTGCCTCCCATTCTACTTTTAGAAACTTTAATAACCACAAATAAGCCTGCAGTCTCAGAGCGAAGTGTTCTGTTTATAATCATATGGTACTGTGAGGTCTTTAAGATATGACGGCCCTGATTATTCAAGACCTTGTGTGTGAGGCGAAGTTTAAATTCAACAGGGAGCCAATGAAGAGAAGCTAATCTGGGAGAAATATGATCTCACTGTTAGTACTTTCACTGCAGTGTTTTGAAACACTGAAAGCTTTTTAGGGAGTTTTTAAAACAGCCTGATAATAATGAATTACAAGAGTCCAGCCACAAAGTAAAAAAGTATGAACTGGTTTTTTTTTAGCATCACTCTAAGAAAGGGTGTTTCCCATTGAATTTAGCACATGACAGAAAGCATTCTTACATATTTGTCTAATGTGTGCGCTAAAGGATATGTCCTGGACAAAAATGACTCAAGGATGCCTCACAGTGTTACTGAAGGCCACAGTAATGCAATACATAGAAAGTATCTGGTTAGACAGCATGTTTCTAAGATTTTAAGGATAGCAGTACACTAACCAGATTTGTCTGAATTCAGAAGCAGAAAACTGGAGGTCATTTAGGCCTTTATGTCTTTAGCTGCTGTAGTCAGATTTTATAGATAAATACAACTGCGTACAATCTGCATAGTAATAATGCTTTATGCAGTTTTTAAGGCTATAATATTGTCTAAGGGAAGAATGTTTAAGGCAAAAGCAATAAAGTAAAATCCTGAGTGCTCAGCATGGCCATCAGATCATCACAAGGCCATACAGGCAAATATGACTAAAACTGTCAGTTCACAAGTGGCATGAAGTCAGTTTGGAACTCAGCTGTCAGCTGCTGCAACAGCTGACAGGGAAAAGATTTTTAACATCCTTTAATGTCACCCTGGTGATTTTGTCCCGCTCGGAGCCAGCCTTTTTGGGAACACAGCGAGTTTTCTGTGTGTCACTACTAAGCGTTAAATCCAACTTTCCACGTTGATATTTTGTGCTTTCTTTGAAAAACTTACTCTTTTCACTCCTACATCCTGTGTGGGTCAAGCATGTGTGTCCGTGTGTGTGTTTTGTTGACCTTGACATTGTTCCAAATGCCCTGACACACTCTCACACATCCTGCCTGCTCACAGCCAACAAAGAGGAGGAGGAGGAGCAGAGGGTGAGCCGGAGAAAAAAGAAGGTGAGGAGGAGGAAGCTTCCTTCCCTAAAGGAAATGGAGCCAAAGTGAAGAGGAAAATGTATAGCTTCACCACAGAGGACAGGAGATGGTTACCAAACTGCTTGAAGCCCCAAGTTAGTTCATTTACTTGTTTACTTCTAAATATAAGAAGATTGAAAGGCGTATCTTAGGATTAGTCTGAACCCGGAGCAAGCAGCTTTTCTTCTGATATTGACTTTTAATTAAACACTGAAGACATTAGAACTGCTTCTCTGATATTATCCACTGTTATTTGATGAAGTATTATTCATACACTTGAACAGGTCAAGTGCAACCAAGTCTAAAATAGTTTCATGTCACTTTGGTTTCCAGTGGGAGGTTTTAATAGCCTGTGCTCTTTATGTGGCTTTATCCACACTGGAAAGATTATAGTTTGTGGAAACATTTAAATTTTGTATTTTTTGGCATTAAAATTGTCAAATTTGCAGTTCAGTTTCATTCATAATACAAAGCAGAAAGTTGATAGCTGGAAAAGCTGGAAAAGCAACAGGATTTTTCAGGAATGATTTGAAAAAGCAGACTCTTTCACCTCGTGTCCCTGTTTACAATCTGATCCACTTAATTTAATGGCTTTGTTAAGAAGAACATGCTTCACAATGATTAGTCAGATCAATAAGCTTTAGTATATTTACAATTTATTATGACATAAGTACACCTAAAAAAAAAAAATAATAAATGAATTGTCCATTCCCAGAAAAGAAATGGAACAAGGGTTAAATAAAAATAAGATCAAAACAGTCTGTTTTCCTCTCACACAACGTGAAGACAGAGAGAGTGAGCGAAAAAGCCCTGACTCTCCCACAAGCCTCTTCCGCCTCCCCCTCTCACTCGGACAATACTCTATTGTCTCCGCAAGGGCCAAAATTAGATGGCCACAATGCTCGGCAAGACCAGAGCAAACAATCGTATTGTCGGAGTCAGAGACTCCCGGAGAAAACAAAACAGGAACTAACACACAGTGTAAGAGGGGCGTGGTGCAACGCAGCTGCACGGTCTCAATCCACGGGCATGCAGGGTTGTATCTCCAGCAGCTGTGTGTGTGCGTGCGTGTGTGTGTGTATGAGTGAGTGTACGTGCGAGTGCAGCTGTGGTTTCCTGTCTTTGCTGTCGACAGGAGCTTCTCTCCCCTCCTTCCTGATCTTGACTCTCCATTGCATTATGAACCTCACCTCCTCCTCCTTCACTTCTTCCCACTTTCCCATTTTGTGTCCTGCTGTTTCTGTTTCTGCCCCAACATCTTCTCTCGCTGCATGCTCTCCTTCCATCTCTTGCCCATACTCTACATTTTTCCCAAACCAACTGAATAGAAAGATTCCTATCTGATGGGTGCTCAATTTGCAGATGCATTTTGCTCTACTTGAGGAAACGTCAATTAAAAAACAATCAACAAAGATCTCGAGTAATCAGACCAGTGCTCTGATCTATTTTCTGCCGGTCTCAAAGACACGCACAGTCAAGGACATCAGTCTGCTCTCTCTCTCCCCCTCATCTCTGAGTCTATATCTTTATTTCTCTCTCCTTCTATTTCTCTCTCTCTCTCTCAAGGGACCTGAGGGTTCAGAAGCTGAGAATCAGCTGTTCTGCAGGATTGTGGTCTGTCTCACCCACAGAGGGATCTTTGTAATCCCCCACTGCCCCACACCCCCCCACTCCACCCAGAACCACACACATGCAAGCACATACACACACACACACACACACACACACACACACACACACACACACACACACACACACACACACATACACGGCACAAATTTCCTCTTCAAATCCTTTTTTCCCCCACTGATAGACACAATCATTCACTTAACTAAGAGGAAGCACAAACGCTCGCTGTTAATTCGTCTCTCGCTTCCTCGTCTGAGTAAACATACAGTCACAAGAGTACAAAGAGGAATGTGTTTGTTTGTGTGTCTTCACGTTCCTTTTTCTGTGTGTTTCCACAGACAGACTTCCTGATGAAGATCAGTCATGAGACTCAGGCCATGCGACTCTCATTTGGACTGATTTAGTGTGTTTGGTTGCAGCTCAGAACAAAACAACTGCTACTTACTGCTGCTGCTGCTGCCGCTTTTCTCGCCGCATAATACCTATGGGCAGCAGGTCAAAACAGGAAAGACACTTTGGCTCTCCTAAACTGAGGCTTTCGTTCCCATCCATTACAATTCGAACACACCAATTAACATAAATCCAAGGCTACCCATCCTCACTTGCCTCTCCCATTCAAAATATCCCTCCATGTTATAATTTTACCAACACTTCATGACTCAGAAGTACTCTATATGAATGCACTGAACTGTACTGCTTCTTGCTTCCATAGATTCTGTTACCTGATTGACATTAATATGTGTAACAAGGGTAATTTAAGACATATACTCTATGCAAAAACCGTATGAAACTGTCCTCTTCCTGCCTCCCCCACACTCCTCAGCACTGAGGTCCCTCCAGATCGCATATTCTCTCTGCCACTCCTTTCTTTCCCTTCCTCTGAGATCCTTTTCCTTCAACTCCTCTCCCTCGCCTGTCTCCCTCTGTCCCTTCCCCAGACACCCATCCTCTTCAGACAGAGGCCAAAGTTCAAGGCTTGGCAGGCCCAGCATCTCCCACTAAGACAAAAGTCTACTTCAGAGACACAGCATCCAGTAATTCATATTTTCGTGACAACAAAAGATGGTGTCAGTGCTTGCCTGGGGTTAGCGTTCAGTCAGACACTTTAAAAAGTCCACAACAAAGATAGCAAGATACTTAAAAAGAAACAGCTGGGGGGAAACAGTAGACGAATTCTTTTCGCATTCTTTTAGTATCTTATCATTTTCTGCAGATAGCAAATGGTGTGGAAACACAGGAAACAGAGGGGCACAAACAACTTTTATAAATACTGAAATTCCTTATTTGCCCAGAGTGGAATGAAAATGGTTTGTAAAGATAACACAGCAGCCAGAACACAGTTAGTATGAGTTGTGAAGGCATGAAATCTGGAAATTAGCTAGTTTTGTTTCTATTCTTGAACTAAGTCTGCAATAATCCTATCAAGTGCACACGATTTAAAATGACTGGACCAGACCACACTTTACTGTTACTACCTGTCATCACTGTCTTTCACAAATGCAAACACTGAGACATACGTACACACACAGACACACGCACCCACTCAAAGGTTTTATTTTTTATTGCTTTTACGGGGAGTGACAGGGTGATGATGAGGACAAAATATCATGATTCTCTGTTTTTCCACTTTGGTGGCGGGGGGAAGCTGCTATCATCACCAAATCAGCTTAGCTTCCACCTACACCAGACACACATGGGACACATGTACAGACCTGCTGCTCTGTTGCGTTTCTGTTACAGAAAATGTAATCACAGCTGATTTGAAGCACAGCTAATTCTGGCTTTGAGCTGCAGTCTCACTTCCATTCATGAAGGTTATATTTCTGTGTGAAACACAACTTGAAATCCAATCAAGAGGGAGTTGTGCACTTTCTGAAAATGGAGCAAGGGGGTGTGTAGCGCGCTGGAATGAATCGTAGAGGAAAAGGGATTGTAAGGCAAACGTGGCAGAGGTCAAGGCTTGTGACACATATTAAACTGAGGAAAATCATATGTGCAATAAACCACTTATAGGCAGAATGCACGTAGAAACAGTGTAAAATTCAGTGAGGGGTAGGTTTACCTTTTTAAATTAAAATAGGGTTGTGAGAAAACTTTGCAGCTCTTTAATCTCTCCTTTATCCACAGCTCAGAATCTACCAATTTTTCCCAGCCACTGAAGCTCTTGCAATATTTTGCCAAATCTCCAGTATCAAGTATTCACACATTTACTGTGAGAATATTTTCTCCTGCAGTGTACAGCTGCTCCAACCATTTGGCTGTGGATTTGCTGCTTGTGTGTGAGTGCTCCATGTTTTTCCCCTCCAACACATTTTCACATTGGAAAAGCAGAAGTGTAAATAAAATAACTAAAAGGGCAGCGAGCCCAACGTCTGCCAAGGCCAATGCAGCATTTTCCAGTTTTTAAGGAAAGAAAAAGAAAGTGATCCAGATGCACAACAAAACTGAATCAGTTCTTCAATTTGTCCATGCGCAACTTTTCATGAAAGTCAGGTTGATAGTTTTTGTTTCATCCTCCTGACAAACAGACAAATTTACAGACAGAAAGGGGACAATCTAAAGGAGAAATCCAAACCCTGACTTTGTTGGTGTTCCCTGCTTTTACAAGGAAGAGTAACATAACTTTTATCCTATAAAGAATCACTTCTGATTTGAATGGCCTTTGCTAGTTAGCAACACTCGTATCCGTAAGACACAGGTGGCCAATGAATCTCTTAATTAATAATTTATAAAAAAGTGATGTGTATAATGTGCTGTAGCCTTCACAATCTCCTGGTCTCAAGATGGAAGAACACCTATCTGTGATTTTAGATCAGCTTGTTAGACAGTGTGAGCACCACCATCACTAAAACACCAAATGAGTGAGAATCAGTTGGAAAAGAGACCTCCATTAGAGATCCAGAGATATTTAAGTTTAGTGCCATACTGTGGCATGTAGTGGCCCAACAATGTTATTTCTTTCCTTTTATTTGTCACCTGTCCATAAGACAAAAAAGATTGGCTTATTTACATTTAGCTGCTTCAAAAGATGAATTATCAATAAATTCACACAAATCTTATAATAAAAAGAGATGAACTGCACACTGAATAAAAATACAGTGAACTGGGGAAGTTATGTGTTATAGGATGTTAAGATGAGATGAGATAAGATAAGAGTCCCAAAGTCCAAGATAAGATGCTTAGAATTTAATTCTGCAGCTGCACTGAGCTATGCCATTGACATCCATTTACATTTCCGTTTAATGCAAACTTCCTATTTAACCAGTTACCTCTGTGACAAACGAACCCCCTTTCTTATTATCTTTCAAATTAAGCCCCTTCTTCATCACCTGGTCTCCCGTAAAGAAGCTTCCTGTTTGCAACACAGTGGCCTGAAGGGTTTTAAAACAGAGCAGCCATTCAGCTGCTGCTGCTTCCCACCAGCAGCGCTGCTTCCAACAGGGCACTTTTCTGTTGGTATCAGATTGCATCACTCTACCTGAGGATACCTCCTCCATCCACTCACACAGCCCACCACCCGGCGCGTGGCTGTATGACATCACTCCCCTGGAGTCAACCGGCCGCGAGGCGCGAGGCGCTCTGCTCGCTCACTCAGAGAAACTTGAGACAGATGCTGCTTCTCCATTCACGTGTGTTTAACGAGAACCCAGATGTATTAAAACCACCCATAACATCGCTTTTGTTTGGAAAAGAACTGTATATCGTATCTGATACGGTGGATAATGTTTTTTAATGTAGCCAGTTGTTTCTGTTTGGGTTTATGAATGTGGCCTCGCTGTGGAGGAGCTCTTGCATTTACACTGGTGCCCACCCAACCTATGGAGGCTTTATCATAAAGTATTTACAGTTACCGTGCGATACATGGATATTTACTTACCACTCTGGCGTTTGGAGTCCATGTCTTCAGATGTTCTGGAGTCTGTGCCGCCCGATTTGTTTCCAGTAATAATCCCTCAGTTGCTTCGGTTACAAGTTCTGCTCATATGAGAAGAGTTGTACCCGCATACACAGCGGAGGTCTGTCGGCCTCTGTGCGGCCAAGTGAGTCAGAGTGGCCGCTACACTTTTTGAGTAGGGGCTGCTTGTTCATCATCAAGAGTCCCGCTGGGTCCTAGTGCTGGTGGAGTTCTGTTACAGATCCACAGTGACAATATTCATCATAGCATTACAGCTTGGTAGTAACATGGCAATACCGGGGTAGTAGTTTGGTACGGAAGGCATAATACTCACATGATCATGTAATTCCTACAGTATTAACCAGACAACAGGTTTTTATTAGCAAATATATCTGGTTGGAGGCCGGGATGCATACTATTGGGGCCAGAAATATGCACTTTCTTACTTTAAGAGCTCATAAACCATAATTATTAAAGGTAGAATTATTTTTAACGTTAAGAAGGTCCTTACTCAAGGGTCATGCACATGTTTGAGTCTACAGTGCTCTGGAAAAGTTTTAAGCAATGCCTGATTTCCAGGAGCCAGACTTTCTTGGAAATTTTTTTTTTTTGAAGTGGTCTTGAGCAATAGTTCTCCAGGCTTTCTGAAGGTCTTTCTCTTTTTTTTCCCCATTTTCTTTGAAAGTCATTCATTGACTGCTTTAGGCTCCTTGGACTTCACCATTTTCAGAGGAATTTTATTTGTTTGGTTGTTTGTTAGGACCCGAAGTCTGAACCACTCAAGCATAAAAAATAACCTAACTAAAGGAATGAAACAGTTTTGCTTCTATATATAAGTTAGCAAAGAATCAATTTTAAATTGTATCTTTGGTCAATTCACTGCAAAAACACATAATTTGTTCCTATTTATTTAGTCAAATCTATAATACAAAATGGCACTGATATCAAGGTTTGACAGGTATAAAATTGTATTTTTTTTTTCATCCTTAAACTTGGGCTGTCCCACTATGGTGTGCAGTGTGTCCCTAAAAAATCTAAAGGAAATTGGAAAAGTGGGGGACAAAAGAAGTAGAAGGGCTAAAAATAAATAAATAAAATCTACCTACAGCAGATGAACAATATCTGAAAGTCACATCATTGCAAAACAGCAAAATATCTAGTAAAGACCTGACACGGGACCTGAGAGATGCATCTGGCTCTTCAGCTGATTATCTACTGTTCACTGAAGCATCATCAGAAAGGAAAAGTAAGTGGGAGAAAATACTGAGGTATGCTAGATTATACAATAACTGGACTGAAAATTCCATTTTTGGTTTAAATCATATATGAACAAAGGCGATCAGGAGAGAGGTAAAACAGTGAGTTTCTAAAGCCGCCTAAAAACACAGTGGAGGTCTTTCAAGAAGCCTGGAAACTATTTCTTGAAGATGACTTATTAAAGAAGAGTTTGGCTGAAGGAGTTCAGTCTCTCTCACACAAAAAGTCAAATATTAATGTTGATGTTCTTTAGAATGGTGAAAACTGTCTTTTTGAAGAAAAAAAAATCAAATCCAGATAGTTTTGAAGCTGTTGAGATAATTACTAGAATTTTGTTCAGCAATTTGTCATATGTCACAATGGCTCCACCATGAATACGAGACTATTAATATGAAATAAAATAATAATAACAGTGAAAATAATGTTTCATCATACAGAGTAACCCAGTGAGGTCTTCATGGCTGGCTGTGTTCTCTTAAATATGGATACTAATGGGTAAATTCAGCTGGTAAACCATCCATGTCAGGTGGTAAAACCAACGTACAACCAGAAAAAAAATAAACGTCTATGTTCATGATACCAAATAACAGCTAATACAAGTTTATGAATAAAAAAGATTGCAAAGGTTGGGTGCTGTTGGGTGCTAATTCAGGTGGTGTAGCTGCAATAAATGTCACTCAGTTAAATAAATAATTGTATTTAAACCTCTCAGATTACGTATTATATTTCTAAAATGCACATTACTTTAATTAAAACAATTTTCATATAATAAACTCATATAAATTATTATTATTATGTGCACAAAAATACAAACCTGCCAAGAGATATATTCACTGATAGTCCTCCACTTTCCTAAAGCGTTTATCAAAATTCCTATATTTTCCAGATAAGGAAGCAGCTCTCCATACCCCCAGATCTGCAGTAAAACTGAACACTCTGAGAGATAAGAGAGGTCCAGGTGAAAGCACTTTAAAGATGAGCCCTTGATTAATGATTGTGTCAGTGAAGTCTAAAAATACAAACCATAGAACAGATAACATCATAACTTCTATTGAGTTGCATTCGAGGGTTGGAAAAAATACCGCACACTAAATAAATCAGTGCATCATTTATTTAAGAGTAGCAGTGAAAGACATTAGGCTGTAAATGAAAACTCCTAAACAAAAAGGCAAACGTTGTATATGTGATTAATTGTTGCAGCCTGTAAACACAAAAACCCTCCACTTGGTTCAACGGCATTACTTCATCTTTTACAGCCAGTTAAAACAAACCTGAGTCATTCTTTGCAACAGCTATCCAGTGCCTTTTGTTTTAATTAGACCACTTTCAGCTCAGTCACTACAAATTGCATCTGTTAATCACAAACACAAACCTTTACTTCATATTTTCATATTTGTTCCTTCAATATTTCCTTTCTTGGCATTCCTTATATTCAGAGTTCTTCACTTTGTTCAGATGGCTTTTAAATATTAATAAAAAAAAATCTTGATTAACTGTTTACCATCGTCAGTCATACACTCACACCCTCACACATACACGACACGTCAGAAAAACTGTGTTTCAACTGTAGTCCAGCATCTGAAATTCGGGCTTGTTTCTTGAGAATAACTGCAAATACGAACAAAAAACTTGGATTTCCATATACAAGTGAAACGCACACATCTTATTTTAAAGTGTATAGTACTAAACCCCCACTTCTAAACTAACACCTCCCAGCTCTGAGCTATGACGCAGCTCATTTATGTCAAATGTCATTTCAAAGCAAACGTCAATGGACTGTCCAGTCTGCTTGCACATGTAGAAAAGAAGTGTGTAATATGGCTTCAGAAATACTGACATCAAAAATCAAACATGTTGTTTGAAAAATGTAGACGAAAACCTTTGGTTTTCAAGATGTGCACATTATAAAAACACATTATTTATACACCATGTTCAGTAACCCCAATGCTGAGAATCACACAGTGCTCATTTTCTTGTCTTCCCAGTTTATCAGACTTTGCAGCAACTCTCACCCCCTAAAACTAGATTCTAGAACAGCTGACATACTTCATAAGAATACACGTTTTTTGGCAGACCTGGAGTTTCTTAAAAAGCACATCAGTAGTTCAGACAAAAACTGTAACGCTTATGTAAACACACTGCCATCTGCTGGTAGGAGAGGCACAAGCAACCCGTGGTAGCTCCAGTGAAGCTCTCTGCTCCTCTTTTAATTTTCTACCACTCAGTTTTCCCTTCTTGGTGGGGATTTTTCCTCAATTTTGCCCACTTGGCAGACTTCACAAACATTGCTTAAGAAGTCCGAACACACGGCAGCTACAACAAGCCAAGAACATCTCTCTTCTGCCTTCTTATTTTGTTCAGTTCTTCTTCCGCTGAGCCATGGACTCAAGCTGGGTTCAGTGAAAGGATCTGTTGACTTTTCTCAGAAGAGTCTGACCTGTTTCTTCAGTTCATTTTGTTTCCACTGAGCAAGACGGTCAAAGGCAGACATGGACATGCTGAAGACTCTATAAAACTCCTCTGGGGAGAGATGACGCTGTTAGCAGGAAGAGACAAAGAAGATTAAAACACAATCTCATTTTTACATTTAATAAACAATAGAGAAAAAACATTAATAATGTGACACGACCAATTGCACAGTTTCTAAAATTCATAAGTAGTGACCTTTGCTGATACAGTACCAAATGAAAAGACATACAGTACTATACAAAAGTATCGAGTCACCCTCATTTCTATAAAGTTTGCTTTTAAGTAGCCAGGCTTTCTCGTAATTTTAAAGTGGTTTGAGCAATAACTATCCAGGCTTTCAGAAGCACTTTCAATTTTTTTCTTAGGACACTGGCAGTTTTTTCTTAGTCCACTCCTTGTACCTGAGCCTGGAATTCAACATTTCTGAAGCAGTGCGGGATCATCTTGACAAACAACTGAACAAAAGGCAGTCAAAATCTTTGAATGTCCTTCAAGAGGCCTAGAAAGTTCAAGCTCTTTGGAACTGTAAAAACTCTGTTTTTGCTTTGTGCACTCTATATCCATTTACGTTTGCACATGTTTCAGTAAATCACTGCACCTATTTCCCATTTTGTTAGCAAAATATAAAGAAATGAATGGTGACTCAGGACTTTTGCACAGTGCAGCACACAGGGAACACTGTGCTTTAAATGTTTTTCTCTGCTAATGATCAGTCGGTCCATTCAGCTTTACATTGCAGGTTGTTTGAGGCTACGGGCAACAACATCTGCCACTTAGTGCTTAGAGGAAGGCTCTGTATTCTGCTTTCTTTGCTGCTCTATGACTCGTAAAACATCTGCAGTGCTCATTGTGTCCAACATGAGGGACACTGCAGGGTTTTTTGTTCTTTAGTGTTGAGAGCTTTCATCACAGTCTGAAAGATCAAAAGCAACGCTTGATGTAGACTTTGTGAAAGAGTTGGGTCCTATAACAGGTCACCTCTAGTCTGGCTCGGTCCACATCACTGGGGAGGCGCTGCTGCCCTCTGACTGACACCACAAGGGCTTCATATGGGTAGATCTTATGAAGAAAGAAAACATATTATTAATACCTGTCAAAGGGGTTGTTTTATTATTAATATTCCTGTAAGGTTCCTCATCAAAATGCACCATGGGTGATTTAGCTGAAATAAGTATGAAACGCTAAAAGGACTTAAAAGGACTTTAAATGCTGACTGCTTTCTAAATTCTTTACTGAAAATGATTATTTGAATGAGGATGAAAACAAAAACATCAGTAAAAATTTTGGAAATTCAGTATATATTTTAACATGTTTGCATCAGAAGAATCTGAATCATTTTGCATTTGTTTTACCCTCTAGTGGTCAAATGCAGTTACAATGCCAACAACCCCTAAAACTGCATATGAAGAAAAAAAAGAACATTAAGTTTATTTTTTTCAAATTTGTGATTTCACCAATGAAAATGTTAAGAAATGAAGTTCTCGGTTGATTTTCTTTTTTATCCTAAAATGATGACTTGTAAAGAACAAGTGAGAATTATTTACAATAATTACGCAGCATAATCAAGTCTGCTGATGTCTGTTGTCAGCACAATTCTGATCTTCCTGAGCTATAAATTATAATCATCTAAATACAAAAAAAAAAAAGCTTGAACGGTTTTACTTTACATGTATTTTTAATTCAGTGCCAAAAAGTACAAAATAAATAGGAGCTTTTTCAGGATACAGCATGTGACACCAACATGTAACATTGTTACATAAAAACTAAAAAGAAGAAGAAATATATATTTATTGTGATTATATACAAAATAGCTACGCAATCAAGATTTGAGCAACCAAAATCTTCCCTGAAGGTTCTCATCTATAGCAGGTGTTGTGATATCATCATGTTGCCAAGCAACCACCTACCAAGTTAACTGATGCCTTTGTAGTTTATGTGCCTATAACACCTTAAAAGCGTCATATGATTAAAATTTCACGACAATATCATGCAATTTTTTAACCACAAAACTTGAATTATGCATGCTATGTTGAGATACCATGTTGCCTAGCAGCTGCCTAAAAAGGAGAAAAACTACAGACCAGACAATACTGGAGAATGGCCATGCACTAGTATATACACAATACATGACTATTATTTATTATTAACTTTCCAATTAGGCAGCTTGATCTTAGAGAGTACTGTCATAGTACTGTCAGCCTGTGTTTACTCATATTCATGAGTACAAATATACTTATCTTGCCATAAAAAGACAAGGCTGGTACTGTTAGCTTTTGTTAACGTCTATTTGTGGGTTTGACTTTGCTGTCAGTAAAATGAGTCTGTCACCGTTACAATTTCTCTGGCTGAAGTGGGTGCTACTGAGTGAGATTAATTCATTATTCAGATTAAAGAAGCAACATCATCATTCTTATCCACTGATACAAACCTGTCACTCTTTGCTCAGCAACAGATTTCTTACTTTCTTACTTCTTACTAGCAACTGGATCTTACCTTATATTCTGAAAAGAAGGAGAAAAAAAGGAGTCACTGACAATTGCTGTTCCAACAGTTCTGACTAACATGTGCTAAGGTAGGCAATAGATCAAGAGAAAAACTCAAGTAAGCAGATTGAGCTGAGCAATAGGCTTACCTCTTATCTGCCAATTAACTGCATTAGTGCTGTCATACTGGTAATAATCTCCACCAACACTCCCAGGCTGCCGCAACAGGAAAGTGCATTTTAGGAAAACATGGAATAAAAATACACATTTAATATTTTACAATATTTTAGTGTTTTTTAGTCTAACAACTTATCACACTAATGTATCGACAGCATCATGTCACTTGTCTCACTTGGCCTTAAGAAGCAACTGATACAAATGGGTTTCAGGTCAGTAGCAAATGAAGGACTTTGCAATGTATTACAGTTTAGCAAATGGCCATGTGTGTCTTATTCTCTCTCTGACTCTTGAGAGGAAACCTACATTCATTATCTGTGGACTGCAATCATCAATTATGGGAACTTGGTTTTTGTCTCCAAACACAAGGCGAGTCATCACAAACACGCACACACACACACACACATCTGGTGTTGCTATCCTCGTGGGGACATCTCATTGACGTAATGCTTTCCCTAGCCGCTTACCCTAACCATCAAAAATAAATGCCTAATCCCAATTGTAACCCTGACACTAAAACCACATTTTGAGTGTGAAAAATGGACCTGGATTTTGGTCCCCACGAAGGCTGTTGGTCCCCACCAGTATAGTAAATTTCAGATTTTGGTCCCCACCAAGATAGGAAGAACCGGAACACACACACACACACACACACACACACACACACACACACACACACACACACACACACACACACACACACACACAGCCAAAACCCATTGATTCCTTACCCTGTTCAGTGCATTTCTGCCGTAGCCTGGCAACGAGGCTGATTTGGCAATGTAGGAGTCTGGCAGAACAAACAAAAACACATAAACAAGCACATGAAGTATGAAAACTGATACCGACACACTTAAATTAGAATCAAGAGTACACTGCCTCTATTGTCTGTGGTGCTTTTGGTTTATTTATTTAATTATTTCTTTGGGGGGAAAAAAGAGGTTACTTCACAGCTTCAAAATTTTTAATTTGATTTTGTCAAATACAGCAAGAAATAAACTACAAATACATTTCTGTATCTGATTTTAAGAAAGCTATGGGTTTTGAGCTGTGGGTAAATGGGGGAAAAACATTTTGCTTTTTTTCTGTCAATGAGCAGAAGCTATATTTTGCTGTTTCATCAGGTTTTCTTTCCACTTTTTTTCTACTGAAGTCTTACATAAGAAATGTTTTCATGTCTGAAAAGTGATATTCTAATGGTTTTTCTGTCTTATGCTCATTTTTCTGTCTAATATCTTTCACCCAACTCTGAGCTTGAAACCTCTCATCTCAATAGCTCAAACAGTGAGTTACTGACATGTTGCTGGGAGTTTGGAAAAAGGCCTCCGATCAACTTTCTATCGTTTCATATAAGAATTCAAAGCAGAAGTGCTCTTTTTTCATATATTTGAAATCTCAAGGCTACAACACAATGTCTCAAAGACCCAAGCTGTGATCTGAGATGGCTTTTAAGTTGCAGAAAAGAGTTGCATTACTTCCTTTATACCAACATAGCACCTGTCTTGTAATCAGTGATAACCACTGGTGGCAACCAAGTATCTCCCGGCATCCTTGCACTTGTTGTGTGCACTGCTGCAGTGGAAGCAGCAGAGGGCAGTGTAATCCCACTGTTCCTCTCAATTCATTTGGCTTATCAACTGCCTTTACTTCACTATCACTGTTTCCTGCTCCTGTTCTTCCCCTGTCACTAGATTTTCCCTCCTTTTTCCACTCCTCCCTCTAACTCCTCTGTTCATCCTTCCTCCCTCTCTCTTTTACTCTGGTGTTGAAAGGAATTAAATTACCCTGTAATGTCAAAGAGCCCTGGCGAAACACCATGATGCAGCAGAATACAGGCTGCTGTGTATTGGCAATGCACAGTGTGTGTAAAATGCTGAACTATAATGAGTTTGTCATCTACTACTTTCTTTCTCAACAAGAAATGATGTATAGTCAGTGTTCATCTCAGATATGTACTGCTCTGTTGCCAGCATAAAAAACTACTAGCATAAGCATCTCATGTATCACAATTTTTGTTTTGTTGTTCCTTCACTATAATAACTGAATCTTTGAATCTTTATAGCTAACGTTTGGTGTATTTAGTGCACCATCAAAATTACTTTATTGGGCACAAATGCACAGTTTTCAAAAACAAATATGGAAGCCCAGTTTGGACTTTAATGCCTTAAAACATTAATAACTATTAAAAGCAGAAGAACAGCATCGGAATTCCCCAAAATCTTTAAAAATATTGTCACATGTAACAACAGCTTATAGAACAGATCACTGTGGATGATGCAGCTTCTGAAAAAAAAATAAAGACAGGCCTTGTTGTCATTCATCTTCCTACCCGTAACTCATAAGATAGAGGTGTCTGTGCACGCATCAGTGTGAACTGATAAAAATCTCCTACTTAAAGCTCTGCTGCTGTCACAGCAGAACTAACAGGATGAAGAAGATGAGGGGAAAAGCCGGCTCTCTGTGCCGCGGCTCCCATTGGGATGAACAAGCAGATCAAAACACATTGATGAACCACTCACCGCTGTCAGCGCTGCAGAGGGACCTGGGAGCTGAAAGACAGACAAACAAAAGAGAGGGGCCATATGAAATTATGGTAATTTCACCAGTTTCATACTGTGAAAATTTTGTCTCAAGCCCCAAAAATGCAGTTTTTTAAAATGATTTAGAATAAGAACTTTAGCTCAATAAACACTTTAGTGGAGGGACTTGTTTCCCAGAAAAAAGATGCTAGTAAAGAGCAGAATAAAATACTGCTAAAGAAAAATGGCAAGATGGATTTTGAATCCATCTCCGATTCAGTTAAAACACTGAGGAACAAATCGTGCAGTGATCTGTGGAATCTAGTGAGAAAGTTATAGTATGTTATGGGACACAAAGAGAACTTTAGGAGGTCACTACATCAAATTATCTATCTCCATCTCCCTAGCACAATCTTTTCTTTTCTTCCTGCCTCACATCGTCATCTTCAATCCTCTGTCCAATATATGCACTATTAGAAGAAGAAGAAGAAAACTTTATTTGTCAATTTCTTCAAATGTACTTGCCATACAAAGGAATTGAAATTACGTTTCACACTGTCCCATGCGTAGACATTGACAACAGAGTGAGTCCAGTCTGTCTTCCTATACTTCTGCCAATCTGGTGATAGAATTACTCCTCTGCACATGACATCCTACTTAACACACGTAAGAATCCAGGCATTCTGTTGTATATATCTTGAAATACTGAAATTGTAATAGTAATTAGGATATCTACCAAATGAAGAGGACTGCATGTTAAATATAATGCAATGAATTTGAACATTTGACAAAATAAAACCCATGAAAAATACATTATATGCACAGTGTGTGAGAACAAAGGCATAGCTGAAGTTAATATTGGGATATTCATTCTCGTCTTTAAAAAGCATTGGCAATCAGCAGATGTTCTTCATCCTGATCCATTAAACTGACTAAAGCTGCAACAATGCTGCTGTCCTTTGTGGACCATGTTGGTCTTTTGGTTTAGTGTGCGCATAAACATGCATATCAGTTGCTGGGACAACGTGAACAGATGTCACACTCTGTTAAGTAGGGTTAATAAATCTACCACATAGTAAAAGTATTAGTTTTCAGTGGCGAGGGTATACATATTTTAAAAAGCCAGTTGTTTTGGGAGATGTCTATGAAACATCAGCTGTGTGAGAACATGTCCCTAAGAAGAGCTGCATGCAGGATTAATCACTACCAAGACCTATACATCATTTAAAATATGAAGCACTATGTGCATAGGCATGCAGCACGTTAGATATTTATATGCTTATGGCACATACCCACTGTACTTATTTTGAATAGAGTTTTGCAGTTATTTTTCTCAAACATAGATAAACAAACAAATAAATAAAGGAAAATGTTCTTTCCCTTTTTTCCATTTTATTATAATGACTTACTAGCAAAGCTTGCTAATGACTGTAGTTGCAAACTGTTTCTGTCACTATGGTGAAATAATTACAGTGAGAACGCTAACAAGTTTAGCAGCCACGATTTTCTTAGTTTCGCATGATAGCGTGCTAGCAATTGCTAATTACAAAGCAAAACTACAGCTGAGGATCTTGTAAAAACATCTTTAAGTCTTTAAACTGAACAAATAATCAAAGATAATAATGATTTATTATAAAAAAAAAATAATAAATAATAATAATAAATCAAAAGCACTTAGTTGTTAACCTTGCGCTTTTACGGCTAGTTTTGTACTAATTTAAATGCAGCTGCTTCTCTAGTATTAGTGCTAAACTTAAGACAGCTGCATCACTGCTGAATATTAATTATTGATCCTGTACACACTTAAGTACATTTGAATGATTATGCAATCACTTAACAATCTACAATCAATGACTCTGAAGGCTGAATCAGAATAAAACAAAACAACTGCAATGCTCAGTTGTTTTCTAGTAATTAACTTAAGCTTTGACCTGATGACTTAAGGTCATCACTGAGAATGATATAAATGTGTTTACCAGCTGTCATCCTCTGGTGAACATGAAATGTGAAATTGTCATGGCCATACCACCATGCTGAGATATATTAGACCGAAGTGATTGACTAACTAACTGATGGACAGATACTGCCATCCTTAGGGTCACGCTGCTAGCGTGGATAAAAATGGTCCGAATCAATTCAGTGAGAGGAAGTCACCAAGCATGTCAGTCAGTTTGTAGCAGTTCATTCCATTTCTGAAAAATGGTGAACATCCCATTTTGGAATTAGCCTCCTCTGAAGAACAGATGAGAGTGCGCCTGTCAGGATTTTCTAATCAGTATAATAACAGCAAGCACCATAAACCCATAGTGATTACACAGCACTGAGCACCCACATTATTCATACCTCTCTCTCTCTCTCCGTGACCTCCCTGTGGACAGAGCTCATTTCCTTCTTTTTCCACCGCTCTCTGACCCTGATTTACTTCTAAGGCTTCGTAGGACATCTTCTCTCAACAGCTCCAAATTGCTTTAGCTTCTGATTCTCTCTCTCACCCTTATATCTATACACTTTCTATAGTGTTCACTCTTTGTTCCGCTTTAACAGGCTTCCTTTTATTCCTGCTGGACCCCCAGCACAACACAACACAACGCACGCTTTCTTTGCCTTTCTCCGAATCTCTCCATCTTTGTCTCCCGTTATCTGCTGAACACAATGAGGAATGGGATCAATTAAAGAGTTAACACAGAAGCGGGAAAACCCCACCTGCTCAGGCTCGGTCAGCAAACAGTACAACACCCAACACTGTTCCAGCTATAAAAGAAACTACATTTATTTTCTAACATCTAACCTTCGGTCACTGCATCCTAATCAGAATTAGCCCAAACCAAAACTAATGTTGTTTTAGCTACTAAAGCCTCAAACCTTTTAAACATTAAATAAATAAATAAAATACTTCAGGGACTGGGAATATATCGATAAGCCATGCAAACTTAACATCATTAACCTTCCACCAGAAGAGAGACAGAAAGGACGTAGCCACGCTAGCTACTATTTGAAGCTAAAATTCTTTATGAACACCAGCATGCTAACATGGTCACACTGATAATGCTAACATGCAAACGTTAAATGTTTTATTACTACATAAATCATATGGGAAACAGAAGATAAAACAATGGAGTCCAGTAAATACTGAGATACTTTAGAGAGATGGTTTATCCCGTAGACAGGGAGACATCTCTCCGATATTTGGAACAAATGAGGGAACAACCAATAGATAGACTTTCGCTACTTAACCAGATAAAAGGGGTGTTTGTAGCATTGCCATAAAAACAGTCTGTTTTGGCTCCTTTTCCTGTCTTTTTAAGTAAGCTTTCTTCTCATTAGCTGTCCCGCAAAAACAAACCGTTTGAACAACGGATGACTTAGGCTGCGCTGCTCACAGTCCTGTGTGCCTGAGATGACCATATAAGGGATATTTGCTCTCAGTGACGTCATATGAAAATACGAGTATAAAAAACTGTGCATTTAGAGCCATCTGAAGCCTGTGTTGACCTCATTATTTCAAACTTTAGCCATGTTTAATGTGAGCATTCACCAGTATTTATATATATACACCATAAAATAAGAAAAAAGCAGAATACATCCACTTGAATATTTCTGCTTTACTCCAGCTAATCAACTTATAGCCATGGCACCACCTCTTAAAATCATCAGACTTAGTTTGTTTTTTCTATAATGAATTACAATATAGACTTTTACTAATATATCTGCAAAAAAATCCCACATCAAATTCATCATACTAAAGACAAGATTACGAGCCTAACCTACTGTCATGTGACAATGCATGGTAAATAAAGTTGATCAGCTTACTGGCATATTCAAGATGTAAATAAACACATGTACACACACACACTTACAGCCATTAAGGGAGCTGTATCCCAGATTGCTCAGCGCCTCCTTGCTGCTACAGCGGGAGCTGTGTCTGCTACCCCACTGGTCATTGTCGTGACAACCTGCTCGTGCCTTCATCTCCTCCTTCAGGATCAATCTGCCAATTCCCTGCATGGAGTGAAGGAAAGTAGAGCAGAGGGGAGGAACAAAGAGAGATGGGAAAACAAGGTGGAACAAAAGGACAGATAGATGGAGTAATAAGAGTTGATTGAGTGGGATGGGTGCATGAGTTGACAGATGGTGATGGAATAATGCAGGATAAAAGCGAAGGATGGATGTGAGGACAGAAGAAGAGAGGAGTACAGGGGCATCACTTTGTATCATGTCAAGTGAGGCTGGAAAGAAGCATTTAATTAACTGGCTCATTAAATATTAACCCTCACTTAAAATATAACAGGAAGAAGCAACAGATGTATTTTTACCCTGTTTATATTATGATTCAGTCCATCCTCCTGTCCTCCAGATGAAAACCTCCTCACCCTGGAGACTAGACAGAGAGATGGAGGAAATGAAAGGTAACAGGGAGCAAGTGAGAAGACTGAAAAAGTGAACATCAAAGTGAAAAAACTGTCACTTGGCTCTCTGGGTTCAGTTTGTGTATAGCAGTAAAACATGCTGTTAAGTAGAAGGTGCTTTACCTTTTGGAGAGCCAGTATATGGGTAGTAGTTGGAGTTCGGGTGATAAATGCTGTTACAGTTTGAGGTGGAAAGGCGATTTGAATTGGTGAGATTGTCATTGGTCCTACTCTTATTGGCTGTTGGAGAGGCTGATATTTCTGACAGGAAGATAATTAGAGAAGCTGTTGAGGGTATTTTTTAAAATTTATTGTTAAAGACACACTTTGAACATTTGATTTGTGACAGAAAATCTTTTTGTCCTAGGATCTTGTGCTGAATTTCATGCTAGAAATAACAACAAAACAACCAGAAGTGAAACGTCTATATAGGTAGAAAACCTTAAAGATGTTCTTGTTTAATGAAAGTGTCTTTTTTCCCCCTCCCATTGTTGGCTTTAAAATGATTTTCTGACCAACGTGTTTGCTGATGCGTGAGTGCAAGAGAAACAAGACAGATGAAGTAGTGCATATATTTACAGAGAGGGGAGAGAGCACAGTATGTGAGAGGAAAGGAGGAGAAGAGGGGAGACGCATCAAAAACAGGGGAATGGAAAATCGAAAAGAGGTCAGAGACAATGGGAGGGGGTGTGATACAAAACTTCAAGCAGGCGATAATGCTGACTCTGAATAAAAAATATGAACAGAATGAAACACTTTAAGGTATTATACAAGTGTGTAAAGTTTCTGTTAGGGCTGAAATCTCAGTAATTAAGTAATTAAGAAAAATGCCAGCAAACAGAAAAACACTGTAAAAGCACACAAACCACAATAGAAACAGGAAATCACAAAACACAATGGAGTGTTTTTGGAAGACAGTAATGTGACAGCACAGCTGCACACGTGAAAGAAACCAAACCACACGAATACACATGATACACAGAAGTGGAGGAGTCATCTGTGCTGTCAGGGACCAATGACTGTAGAAAAGATGTGAAAAAGACACACGCACGGTGTTTTTTTTTTAATCAGATGATTCATATAACACTGTAGATTCATGTTTGCTATTAACTGCTAGTTTGTCACTTCTGCAGCTGGTCCATCACACTGTTGTTTCCCCAAACGTCCCGTGTGTTTTGTGTGCTTTTTGAGCATTTTTCTATTTGCTGGTGTTTTCTTAAGACGCAGTGCATTTGTACCTTCAGGGCCACTGTAAACTAATCGTGTGTATACATGAATGGCATTTTTCTTCTTTGAAGGACACAAATAAAATCCATCTGTTTGTGCGTATTTGTTATCATTTTTGTATTGTGATGTTTTTTTTATTTAATTTGAGTATTCATTTAACTTAAGCATTTGATCAAGTGCAATATGGCTCCACCTCACCCCTATTTTTAGTATCATTTTACATCTAAAACTGATGCTACCTTTCAGATGCACCAAAACAGATGCAATGTATTTTTGGCCTGACTTAGATCATTTGATACAGCTGGAGCTGCTAAAACATTTTATTTGTGATTCCTTCTGTGGTATATCTAGATGTGGGAGATGACGTGAGGAAATAGATGAAATAGTGTTATTGCATAGTGTTATAGGCAGATGTGCAGCCACATCTGCCTGTAACACATTATGGTATCAATGTATCGTATATACACCTGATTATGGTATTTTGCCTTAATATGAAACCTGCTCTATACATGATTAATGGTGTAAATGTAAATCCACATCCACACAGCCCAGTTTGCAGACTGCCCAACAGGAGAGAGAGAGGCTTGTCAGCACTTTGTGGCGCAATGTAAATCATGCAGAGGTCTTTCAGAAGAACTGTAACTCTGTTGGACCTGCCATGTGAGCACAGATAGATCATCTAGACACTATTTGGCACTGCTTCTCTCAGTTCCACCAGCGGAATCTGTAATCACAGGTTTGATGTGGCTGTATCAAAACTGCGATCAAACTTTACATCCACCTCAAGTCTGCATACCTTTATAGTTGAGCCAAGTAACCTTAAAGTAACTTTATCAACATGATGTATGGGGAATGCTACTGTCATAATTAGGAATTCACCAATCCATCAGCTCTGACTGTGATTTAGTATGTGCATTTTTTCCAAAAGTCTCATGAGGTAGCATTTGGCTAGAATGCTAAAAAACTGAGCAGGCTAGTCAGTGTGACTGGGTGATACAAGAGTCAGTCATATTAAGGTCAATCTGGGAACTCACTGAATGGTCTTCTGACTTATGAGAAATTTGGTCATACAGAGAAAAGGGCTGGCAGAAATCAACCTACATAGAAGCTACGGAGAGGCATTTGCATTCAGTTCTCCAAACAGCCAACAGCTCATATCTTAAAATTGATGTTATGTTGAACTCCAGTGTTGATTGTTTGAAAAATTGAGCTGCTCGGGAAAGGGAGTGACGCTGGAATTCATCTTGAAGATGAAGAAGTGCAAAAAGAAATATGGAAAAACTTAGTTTTGCATTTTAGAAAGTTTATGGCTCTCTGAATTTTATATTTTAAGTAAGTTTTTGAGCTTTTAGTCTTGAGTTGTGGTTACTTTTTATAATCTGAGGTCTGTTTATATCTTGAGTTTCTTAAGTCTTCGTCTCCGTCCCCCAGTTGTTAGTTCCTGTTTTGGGGGGGTATTTAGTTTTATTTCCTCCTTATCTTATTACCTACAGTAATACAGCTTGCAAAAGTATTCGGCCCCCTTGAACTTTTCCACATTTTGTCACATTACAGCCACAAACATGAATCAATCTTATTGGAATTCCACGTGAAAGACCAACGCAAAGTGGTGTACACGTGAGAAGTGGAACGAAACTCATACAGGATTCCAAACATTTTTTACAAATAAATAACTGAAAAGTGGGGTGTGCGTAATTATTCAGACCCCTGAGTCAATACTTTGTAGAACCACCTTTTGCTGCAATTCCAGCTGCCAGTCTTTTAGGGTATGTCTCTACCAGCTTTGCACATCTAGAGACTGAAATTCTTGCCCATTCTTCTTGGCAAAACAGCCCCAGCTCAGTCAGATTAGATGGACAGCGTTTGTGACCAGCAGTTTTCAGATCTTGTCACAGATTCTCGATTGGATTTAGATCTGGACTTTGACTGGGCCATTCTAACACATGGATATGTTTTGTTTTAAACCATTCTATTGTTGCCCTGGCTTTATGTTTAGGATCGTTGTCCTGCTGGAAGGTGAACCTCCGCCCCAGTCTCAAGTCTTTTGCAGACTCCAAGAGGTTTTCCTCCAAGATTGCCCTGTATTTGGCTCCATCCATCTTCCCATCAACTCTGACCAGCTTCCCTGTCCCTGCTGAAGAGAAGCACCCCCAGAGCATGATGCTGCCACCACCATATTTGACAGTGGGGATGGTGTGCTCAGAGTGATGTGCAGTGTTAGTTTTCTACCACACATAGCGTTTTGCATTTTGGCCCAAAAGTTCCATTTTGGTCTCATCTGACCAGAGCACCTTCTTCACATGTTTGCTGTGTCCCCCACATGGCTTGTGGCAAACTGCAAACGGGACTTCTTATGGTTCTTATGGTTTTCTGTTAACTGCTTTCTTCTTGCCACTCTTCCATAAAGGCCAACTTTGTGCAGTGCACGACTAATAGTTGTCCTATGGACAGATTCCCCCACCTGAGCTGTAGATCTCTGCAGCTCGTCCAGAGTCACCATGGGCCTCTTGGCTGCATTTCTGATCAGCGCTCTCCTTGTTCGGCCTGTGAGTTTAGGTGGACGGCCTTGTCTTGGTAGGTTTACAGCTGTGCCATACTCCTTCCATTTCTGACTGATCGCTTGAACAGTGCTCCGTGGGATTTTCAAGGCTTGGGAAATCATTTTGTAGCCTAAGCCTGCTTTGAATTTCTCAATAACTTTATCCCTGACCTGTCTGGTGTGTTCTTTGGACTTCATGGTGTTGTTGCTCCCAATATTCTCTTAGACAACCTCTGAGGCTGTCACAGAGCAGCTGTATTTGTACTGACATTAGATTACTCACAGGAGCACTCTATTTAGTCATTAGCACTCATCAGGCAATGTCTATGGGCAACTGACTGCACTCAGACCAAAGGGGCCTGAATAATTACGCACACCCCACTTTGCAGTTATTTATTTGTAAAACATGTTTGGAATCATGTATGATTTTTGTTCCACTTCTCACGTGTACACCACTTTGCGTTGGTCTTTCACGTGGAATTCCAATAAAATTGATTCATGTTTGTGGCTGTAATGTGACAAAATGTGGGCCGAATACTTTTGCAAGCCACTGTAGATTCTGTTCACCCGTGTCTCATTTCCCTCAGCTGTGTTCACTTCAGCTAATCCCCCTCTTGTGTATATATAATGGCATGTTTCGGTCAGTCCTTGTACAGTGTCTGTTATTGTGTCTTCTGTGCCTAAATTGTTGGATTCCTATATAATCTTTAATATTTATAGTTTGTACTTTTCAACCACTTAAGAGTCTCCATATGAGTCCTCCTCCTACAGATACATGACAGCAAAAATGAGAAGCACAGACAATGGCTGCAGTGGTGGTGTAACAGATTGGCTATTTTTACTGTTTTTAATATTTTTAGTTTCTCCAGCCTCATCTGTTCTTCTGCCTCTGGCATCATGTTTAATCTTTACTCTGTATTATTTGTCTCTTGGTCACTTCTTTTTGATATGAAGTTAAGGTTAGTTTCTCATGTCTCTTTTTATGGATAATAATGAAATAGTTCTAAAATTGACTCCTACTTCCTTTTACCTGATTTTGATGGAAAACATCAAGGAAAGGTGTCCAGAAGAACTTATAAGGAAACAGGAAAAGGAAAGCTTTTTACTCAGAGAATCTGAATGCACATATTTGTTAATGGTGTACCATGTTAAAACTACAATGTCCCATAGCTGGACTAAATTACTAAATTACAAGAAGAACTAGTAAAAAAGGCTGAAATTCTATAAAATTAAATGAATCTTATTTTATTATTTTTTCCTGCCTAACCAATGATGCAGTAACTCTTATCCTACCTACTGTTGAAATTTTCTGTGACCAAAGTAAAATTCCCTCCATCAACAACTTAGGCTGGAGCCTTTCCCAGCTAGCCCCGAGTAAAAATGTATGTCATATGATGATGATCAATCTTTTTTTTTTTTTTTTTTTTTTTTTGTGTCCCGTTTGGATCTTTAGCCATCAGAATTGTTGTCTTAAGGCCAAGAAAGATGCCAAGCGGATTTATTTTACCAAGTGGATCATCATGGCCTTGCCATATTGGTCCATTTGATTGACCTTTATTATAATTATGAATTTATTTTATTTTCGGTTGCTACAAACGGGACAGACGTGACTTGGGGATAGGACAGGGAGAAAGAATGAAAGAAAGAGAGGGAGAGAAAGAAAACCAAAGGGGAGAAGAGACGGTGAGAAGGGGGGGAAGAAAGAAAGAAAAAAAAACAAAAAAACACCTGGATCACCTGGATGGAGAAAAAAAACAGATGAGAAAGCAAACAACAAAGAGCAACATAATAAAAAAAAAAAACAGCACCATCACAATAAACTAGCTAGCAGTAGATAACAGTAGATACTAAATATTAAACGATATTGTGCAGCACGCAAGATAGACAGCGCACAATGTGCTTTGAGGCAGCAGCCAAGAAAGCTGTAGTCCGCATCTGTGAACACCCGTGTGTACACCTGTGTGCATACCTGTGTGGATCAGCATGCTTGTATTCCAAAGGTTTCTCCATGTAACGATCTGCTAGGGAGTGTGGGGAGCCATAGCCCCGTCCACCAGAGTATGAAGCAGGTATGGAGGAGATCCAGGCCCCAGATATCCAGAGGTCCCAGAGTACAAGGACCCGAGGAGGACCACCAAAAGGGGGGGAACCGTGCCACCCTCCTGGGAAGAGCTGAGTAGAGCCCCAAACGAGAGGTCACCCAGCAGCTACGGAGCAGAGGCCAGAGGGGGTTGCAGTGGCGTGCCCGCGGGCTCTGCCGGCAGCCAGCTGTGCCAGAGAGGACCGAGCTTCAGGCCCAGAGGCCAGAGGCCTGAGGGCATCCCACCCCCCGGAAGGGGCCCAGCCGGGCCACAGGCGCCCGGCCCCGCCAATCGGCCACCAGGAGTGAGCCGGTACATACATGAGCGCCCAGCCCCAGACGACAAGGACCACCAACACACCAACGTCTGAGGGTATCAGCCACCGGCAGGGAGTGTGGTGAGGGGAGACAGGCCTCCGTACTTTGGAGGGCCTGAGATGTACCCAGAGAGGTCTAAGTCTAAGACCCAACCTGACATATAGACACAGACGAACAGGCGCACACGGACACAAACGTGCATTCCCACCCCCATATACACAACCAAATACTCGGCACTCACCCAACGTGTAGACAGACACAAATAGACACTGCACAGATAGTCATACTCCCCAAACATACTCTATATCCCAGGTCCAGGTACCCCCGCCCCCAGAGGGGCAAGCTGCACCTAGACCCAGGAAATGTAACCCTTCTCTCTGGGGTGGAGGCAAGCGGACCACCTCCTTATCTGCAGTAGCAGGGAAGCCCCGCATCCCAGACCCCAGTCTGACGGCCAGCACCTCCTGCCAGCCCCCCAGCCCTGACGGCTAACAGAACCGGGGTGAGTGAAGACCTCAAATCTCCCTTTAGATTGATGATGATCAATCTAAAGGGTGGCAATACAACCACAGACATGACTAATGTATATCTTAAACACACTTTGATATAGTTCATATAAGTGAAATTAGTGATTGAAATGACTCAAAAATGAGAAACACACACTTAGTGTTAACATTTATGTGACCAAAATCACCATCAGTTTGATTTAGGCCTAAATCACAGTCATTGTTTTGGTGAACAGTTGGTTTGTTGCCTGTAATAAAGGAAGGGTCTTATCTTAGCAGTTGGAGAATTTGAACCGCTGTTATTATGGCTGCCATACAGATACTTCCGGGTCACTTCTATTTGTTAGAAACCTTCCTAAGCAACATTAACTGCACAACCACACCTCTAATTTTATTTCATGGTCTTTTTCTCTGCTGTGACTATCTGCCAAATTATTGCTTTCACCTGTGTCTTGTTCCCACCTGTGCTTCACCTCCAGTCACCCCTCTGTGTGTGTGTGTGTGTGTGTGTGTGTGTGTGTGTGTGTGTGTGTGTGTAGTCCCGTATTGTCCCCTTTGTCAGTTTGTCTGTTTACCCCAAGAGGTGCTTTGCTTTGTGTCTGCCATCTTGCTTTATGTTGGGTTCATTTCTTGTAGTTTTATCATTTTTCACTTCACTATGAAATTGCATTTTAAACATGTATTTCTTAGGCTTTTCATAGATCGTTTACCCCATTCCAACCAAAGCCTACTTAACAGGGACAAGTGATCAGTACCCAAAGGCCATCAACCTTTCTAGTTTCAGAAGGTGAAACTTATCTAGTGGACAACTGAGAAGAGCTGAAAAATTGGGGAACAAAATTAGAGTTAATTCACACCATAAACTTTTTAACTGAAAGGGATGGGGTCAAACTGCAGCTACTTTAAGGCTGTGTAAGGGTCCAGAAGAAATTCTTTCATTTATTCTGAGTGTTTCCATGTTGAGAAAATCCTAAGAAGACTGAATCTAATCAGAGGTAGCAGATTACAGACAACAAAGAAGTGTGTCCATAAATCTATACTGCAGCTTTAACTCAGATCTTTTCTGTAACTGGTTCGTTAAGTCAGACACACAGAACTATCACACTAAGACTATGCTACAATGAACACAAGAATCAACTAACTGGACAGATACACAGCCCCAAAAAAGGTTTTGAAATCACAAAAATTTGACCAATTAACCAACCTTGTCTCTTGTAGATGGGTGGTTTTCTATAGATGTTAGTTTCTTCAGAAGCTGAGAACAAAAGAGAGTCAGTTGGTGAGAAAAAGCAAAATAAACATTCAGATAAGAGGAGAACTTTGACCTTTAACTAATTCTTTAATAAACCAATTTCTTTGTACAATTAGACAGATACTTTATTGATCCCACAAAGGAAAGCTACTGTACATATTTACAACCCCAACCTGTACATAGTGTGGCTACAACACATACATATGTTCAGAAAGTGAGATCAAGTGATCCACAAGTTACTCTGCAGAGGACATTTCTATCACTCCAAAATCATCCACGTGAACTCTATTCAGAGAAAAGCAACCACTGGACTCTGCCCACCTTCACACAGAGGTGACAACAGAAATGCACATCTAAGCCAGTGATATCGTCCCAAGAAAAGGTTAGCCAGTCCTATTTGTATTTCCTTTAAAAGTGTACTTGAAGGTTCAACAACAGTCAAGTGGCAACAAAATAATTCACAACCAAATACCTCATCCTATAGTCAAACTGTTGCTAGATGGTTTGGGCAATGATTTTTCTCCTCTGAACCCTGTCAGTTTCTTTTCAGAATATAATTTTTCCAAAAACACAATTTTTTTCATCCCTTCCTGCTCCAGTGCATCCTAGATGGAAGTGCCAGCTGCAATTTACATCTCGAACCTTCTTCAACCAGTTAACTCTTGGAAAGGGTGTGCTCACATATTTTAGTGGTGTTTTATGCGATCATGTGCAGAATTGTTATGACTAGTAATCAACACAGCTGCATCATCAGCATAAGCAAGCACATTAGTTCATGTATGTGAAACTGCAGCAAAGGTTAAACCTGTGAGACCCCATCTAAGCTGATTTAAAAGGCAACAGCATATGGCTGACCACATAGGGGCCAACCCTGCCTAATGCCTCTTTGTACAATTAACCAACCTTGTCTCTTGTAGATGGGTGGGACAAGAGACAATACTGCTATATTTTCAACAATATAGCAGTATTTGAATACAACAGCTTATCCCATGAAATAAAATGAAGGCTTCAAGCATCTGCAACAAAGATGATCTGCTTTTTCTTCCTCTAGACACAAAGGCCTAAGTTGTCCAATAGTGCGAGTTATTGAAAGTCTGAATATAATGAATAATGGCTTCCAGACCATCCTTAAATGTATTTAAAAGACATTCAGCTATTTTTATAGTTTGTACAGTGAAGTGAAGCCGGTCTCTGATTTCTTAGCAAACCCTAACATCTCTCTCTCCTTTTTTTTGTTGCCTATAGGGCTCTTCAGGGAGTCACAACTGAGCTGCTGAATGGTAGTAAAAAAAAGTCTTCTCAAAGGAAAGTTCAACTTCAGTGTAGGTAATCCCTCCATCTACATGACTGGCATCCATTCAATTCAATTCAATTTTACTTAAATAGTGCCAAATCACAAGAAGAGTTGCCTCAAGGCACGTTGTATTGTAAGGTAAAGAGTCTACAATAATACAGAAAAAACTCCAACAATCAAACAAGTGCTTGCTTTGACCAAGCACTTGGTGACAGTTTCTATGGTCTTGCCCACTTAAAATGGGTTGTATGTGGCCCATGATGTAAAATGAATCTGACATCTCTGATCTATATCATTAGCAAAGATTCTAATCAAGAACCTCTTTGCCTTTCATGTGAGATTTCTTTCCTGTCTCCCAGCTTTTTGCAATTCTTATTCCTGATGACGATCCTTTTTATTGAGCAACTAAATCTTTCTTTTGAACTGCTAAATACGTTTTCCTTGTGTGGGTCATGAGCATTTGAAAAAAAAAAGACTCTAATTTGTGTTTTTTACCAACTCCCAATGTTGAAATAATGATATTAGTGATCTTTTCTTAATCTCCACTGACTTCAGAAAGACTGACAGGAGGGGTCTGCTTCTGAATGTTAATTTGCCACAGTTGGTGCTGAGGGTGTCTTCTGTAGCTGTATGGTGATCTGAAAAATCATTAGGGTGGCATCATGGCCCTAATGTGAAATATTGAGTGCAGAGCTGTGAATGGCACACTTGAATTACAAAGCAAGATTTTTATTCAGGGTAAAATCAAAGTCCAAAATGTTAAAAATCCATAATGTGGCATTAACAGAAATCCAAAATAAAACATGTAAGCAAAGGAAAACAGGAGACCAAAGAAGGTGCATACAGGAAGAAAGGGAACAGGAATATACCATATGTTCTGAACACTGATGGTGGGGAACGAGGTACAGGTGAGAACATACAGGAAGTAAACCTAAAACATATGCTTTTATAACACAAACCCAAGCTCAAAACTACTGACTAGACCTCCAAATCAATGAAATTTTCTTCTCACAACACTGAGGTCATTTTCCTTCACCACACTTGACAAAGGTGAAACGAAGGTAGGTCGGATACGTTTGCCTTGACAGAAATGCTGATTATCAGAACTATAGTCATCAGTATTTATTTTTTTACAGAAGTCTAGAATTTGCTCAGATGCAGGGAGGGGAAAAAACTGTATTTCCACATTATGTCAACCATCATCCACCATTCTTTCATCTTTATTCTCATTTTCATCTCATACAACTGAAGCTGAACCTGCTGCATCACCTGCCACAGCGACACTTCCTCCTTCAATTTTTTTTCATTAGTTGCACTATTTGTGTTGTTAGCATCACTTGCTTTTCCCCAGAGAGGGACACCATTTCTGGGGAGAACACCAGTACATCAATGCATAGCTTTACACCAACAATTAATGAGATAATTAATTAAATTACCCTCACGTTTCTTTAAAGATATCATGCAAACTGTATATAAAGGTAAAACTATACCAACCACCTTCCCGTACAAAATCCCAGTATGCAGTGCACAGAGGAGAGCGGAGGAGTTAAATATTCTGGCTTTCCTTGTTTAACCTCCCCCACCAAATTAGTTGTATACATTTACAGTCTTAAGCACGACAGAAGCTGACAGAACAGGTGATAAACTGGTACTGCAGAGGTGCTGCCTTGCATCCAGACAACCTGACTAACATGCCGAGGTTGATTAATACAGCTTCCCAGGCTTAATACAGGAAAGAAAAGCAGGTGGCACAAGAATAAAGATGAGGGTGGAGAGCAATTAAAGTTGATCCAAATTAAAAAGAAAAAACTAAGAAGAGACAAGAACAGGAAAGCGGCACAACAACATGCCACAGTAAACTATAAATGCCTTTTAGCCTTTAATATAACAATAAATAATGAAAAAAACAGAAAACATTTCCATTCACACTGTGTGCCACAAATGCAACCAAGTTTGCAACCTTATTTGTATGCACTAAATGTGTATGCACATGACACTCTGAGACACTTTGAATAAAAGCATCCAACAGATACATTTCGCACTCTGTTGAAAGCAAGCAGGAAGTTCTGTTTCAGGGCTGGCGAGAGGGAAAAAAGCATGAGGAAACACAAATTGAGAAATGGAGTGGGGGCAGGAAGAGGGAATCAAATATGCAGCTCATATTGAGAAGAAGAGGCCTTTTATAGTGAAGGGAGCAAAGACAGAGTGAAGCATTCAGAGAGGAGAGAGGCGTTAAGTTGTTAAAGTGGAGGGTTGATGGGCTCTTAAAATAAAATTAACCGATATTTGTTGCAAGATGACAGTACTAAAGTACTCGTATGTTACACAAAAGCTGCAAATGAGTAAGACAAAATAGACAAAGAGTGCCCATTGGTCAATGAGAGAGGAGGATTAATACATTTTATGGTTGTTAAAACATCAATGAAATAAGGACAAAGGCAAAAGGATAAAAGAAAATAAAAAAAGATGAAAATGAATGAATTACAGAAAAACTTTTGTTCCTCTATCTAGATGATGATGGATGGATTGTGCTCATTAGTAATTAATATCTCAAATTACTTTTTTGTGACTCATTTTTTGGGGGGTAGATAAATTGGAAACAGCAAGAAGACTGTTCTTCCGTCACAATAATTACTCAATATTCAAATTTACTCTTTAGTTACAGTCATGGTAAAAAGAAAGTAATTGTGAATTTTAAGGTTTTTACTATCACGACATTATATAAAAAAAAAAAAGAACATTAACAAAAACAAAAATAGTGCTACCCCCTCAGCCTCCTAGATACAGCTATACACCTATCTGAAACTCCTATGTCACTTATCATATTCACAAACTTGGGTGTCGATGTCGACCACCCGCCCTCTCACCCATGGATCCCCTGAAATCTGTCACCACAAATCAATAAATGTATAAAATTACAGAAAAGGTCTTGTAGCTCAATTTTGATAGTAGATAGTGAAAAAACAGTACATTTTCTGTGTTTTATTATCGATTACTTGTTGTAGTACTAATGGAAATGTAGGAGATATTTATTGAGAGGAAAAACTTTAAAACTTATGAAAATACAGTTAAAAGTCCAAAAGCAATCTCCTCCTTCACAAAGGAGGAGATTCAAAGCCGTCCAGTGGACCGGATTGGAGTCTTTGCTGGGCTGATTCTGGCCCCAGGCCTTATGTTTGACACCCCGAGCATTAAGATGTATTAACACAATGGCAAGAAAGATAACAGTGCCAGGAAAAAGCTGATTATTTCTAAAAATTAATATTATACCATGGCTTAGGTTTGCAAAGGTGAATCTGGAAAACCCTCAATACAAATCAAAAATTCAAATTCAAATTTTATTTGTCACGTACACAGTCATACACAGTACGATATGCAGTGAAATGCTTAGACAACTGCTCGTGACCTAAAGAAAAAAAGAAAAGGCTATGAATAAGATAGGAAATAAATATGAAAATTAAAAAGGGTAAATTTAACTAGGAAGGAATAAAATAAAATATAAAAATTAAAGTTAAAAATGAAATAACTGTACAACACAAATTAGAATGAAGGGTAAATTTAACTGGGAAAGAATAAGATAAAATATATAAATTAAAGTTGAAAAATAAAATAACTGTACAACAAATACACAATACACAGTATAGAACTATATAAGAATGTATGAAGAAATATAAATATATATATATATATATATATATACACAATAACAGCAGCTGTACAAGTATTAACTGGAAATGAAGAATATAATGACCAGTGTTGTGCAATCCACATTATTTAGTGTCTTGTGCAGTGCAAATATGCTTAAAGTGACTAAGTGATGAAGTGAAAAACAATGTCCAGAATGTCCAGTGTGTGTGTAAGAACTATATGTGTGGGTCAGTACTGTGTGGTGGTGTGATTGAGAGACCGTATCGCCTGCGGGAAGAAGCTCCTCCTCAGTCTCTCTGTGTTGGTCTTCAGGGAGCGGAATTGCTTTCCTGACCTCAACAGAGAGAACAGTCCGTTGTTGGGATGGCTGAGGTCCTTCACGATCTTCCTGGCCTTGGTCCAGCACCGCCTGCTGTAGATTGAGTGCAGGTCAGGGAGCTCGGAGCGGATGGTGCGCTCAGCTGACCGCACAACCCTCTGTAGACCTCGTCTGTCCTGCATGGTGCTGTTCCCGAACCAGGTTAAGATGTTTCCCGTCAGGATGCTCTCTATGGTGCACGAGTAAAAGTTCCTGAGCACCTTGGAGGGCAGTTGGAATTCTCTCAAGCGTCTGAGGTGGTAGAGACGCTGACGGGCCTTTTTCACCACGGTGTTGATGTGACAGGACCATGACAGGTCCTGCGTGATGTGAACTCCGAGGTATTTGAAGCTGTCCACTCTCTCCACTGGGCACTCGTTGATGACGGGGGTCTGGTAGTTCCTCTCCTGCTTAGTGCTGAAGTCCACTATCAGCTCCTTTGTCTTACTGACGTTTAGAAGGAGGTTGTTCCTCTGGCACCAGTTCTCCAGATTCCTAATCTCCTTCAGGTAGGCCGTCTCGTTGTTATCAGAGATCAGGCCCACCACGACGGTGTCGTCAGCAAACTTGATGATGGTGGTGGAGGTGATGGTGATGGTGCCAATACCTTTGGAACAACGGCTTTTGGACAGATGAGACTAAACTGTGGGTATTTGGCTATAGTGCACATAATGCACCATGTCTGGTAAAAATCAAACACAGCATACCAACAACCAACCATCAAACACCTCATACCAACTGTCAAGCACAGTGGTAGAGGGTGATGATTTGGGCTTGTTTTGCAGCCACTGGACCTGGGAACCTTACACTCCTCTGTATAGAGTTAAATCTGCCTGACAGCTAAAGCTTGAGAGAAATTTGGTCATGCACCAGGACAATAAACGAGCACAGCAGAAAATATATGAGAGGATGGTTGAAAAAGAAAAGAATCTAGGTTGCTTTGGCCAAGACAAAGTCCAGACCTCAACCTGCATAAAATGCTGTGGTGGGACTTTCAAAGAGCTGTCCATGAACGAATGCCCGCAAACTTCAATGAACTGAGGCAACACTGTCAAGCAGAGTGAGTAGAAATTCCTCTACAATGATGTGAGACATTAATAATGTTGTATAGAAAATGTTTACTTCAATTTACTAACGGTGATTCTACAAGCGACTGAATCATGGACCGTATTTTCTCTTTCACACACAGCTTCTACATTTTGGCTCAGCTGTTGTTAGTTAGTTGCTTGTTGTCCATCTGACGTTGTATTTACCTCATTCTAACACCTGCTCAGGACCACCTTATTTTTTATTATGTCCTCATATGTAAAACCTTAGACTTGAGACAGTGTACTTTTTTGCCATGACTATACAGGATTTTTTTTCATTTAAAAAATTATAACAAAATATCAAATTATTATTTTAATCCAATTAAAACCTGTGTGCATGAATGCAGGAGAACAGCTGATATAGCTGATATATAGTAATAACAAACTAGGTCCATCAGTGAACTGTGGATTAGTTTTGGTCTGACGTGGTGAAGTTCTGGTTAGTTAACAGGTTAGGGTCAGGGCTACATACACAGTAACGGCCTACCTGGCACATGGAAATGCTTGGGGGCTTGGAAGGTGTTGGTGGGTGTAGCACACCTGGGCTCTGGCTGACTATAATAAGGAGAACTCCTGCCACTTTCACTGCCTGCACTCAGCCCAGCCAATCACAATGAGAGAAACCAAAGCATCAATGACCCACATCCACAAACAGTAAGACAGACAGGGTATTGAAAGATACACTGACAAATAACCCGATGGATTACATGTGCATGCAAATGTGAGTTGCACCCACACAAAGACTTTCTATCCAGCTATTTTTCTCTGTGTGTGTGTGTGCGTGTGTGTGTGTGTGTGTGTGTGTGTCTTTGCTTGAGTGGGAGTATTACCAGGGACATAATAATGCAGTGGGGAGCCTCCGTGACGACTGTGTGCAGGTGAGTCGGTATAGGGGGAGCTGGAGGAACGTCTTGTTCTTAACTCCATGCCATCCAAGAGATCCTGAAAGGAAAGGCTGCTTTAGAGGCTGTCTGAGTAATGTGCTTTAATTTACTAAAGGCAGTAAAGTAGACCACAAGGTTACTTCCACAACACAGTTTTAATCATGCTGACAGCAGTTTATTAACCTACATGGTGCGTATGCTGCTAGCAGTCCTAGTGCACAAACATGTGCAGATGTAGTCTAAACACGGACAGTGAAGACTATCACGGTGCCGTTACAATGATGGCACAAATTAAAGAAATACTTGGATGGTTACTTTCCTTCATGCCAAGACTGAAACAATAATATTAGCATATAAATAGATGCGTATTAAATATGAAAGTGGTTAGGTTAGCGTAGCATGTAGACTGGAATCAGAGGAAACATGCAGCCTGATGGGAACAAAATCCACCTACCAGCACTTCTAAAGTTTACTAATTAAGATGGTATATCTCAAGGGTACAAAATTATGTCCCAAAATATCAAACTATGTCTTTTTGTATCCTTTTTTTATCCAATCTGCTATTATTGGTAGTTAATTTTCATCAAAATCTGCTTCCAGAAACCCAACACTTTACAGTACCTCAGCTTATCTGCCAATAGCGAGACACCGGTACCTTATATTACCATGAGTTTAATGTGTTTAAAGTACTGAATACACTGAAGTAATCAACCTGTTATCATTTCGATCTATTCAAATGTTGCCGGTGTTTGATATCACTCAACTTTACTGTTCTGAGTTCTAAAATTAAAAACGGTTTTTCTTTTGTATTTAATACTTTAGAGTAAGGATTACCTTCTCAACCATTACACAAAGAGGTGGGGGAGTACTTACATGAGAGTATGGTGATAAGGAGCCCAATGACTGGATATGAGGAGAAATAAAAGATATTTGTTACTGTTCATTATTCTTAATATGTTATGGTTAATTTATTTTTACTGGAAGAAATTCAAATAGTGAGTTTGTGCGTGTGTGACTACCTGCCTACGGTTGCATCTCTCCAAAGTGTCATCTGAGAGGTGCGTCTGTGCATGGTCGGCCTGATAAGGAATAATGTCGGGCCGCTGAATGTCATATATGGCTTTAACCCTGGGAAGTGCTGCCACCTGCTTATATTCCAAAACATCCCCATCACCCTTAGCCTGTTAGAGAGAGACAGGTAGACAGGGATACACATTAAATAAAGACCAAACCATAAGTAGAAGACTGGCTGTAAACAGCCAATCTCGATCACCAACAGAAGAGGCACCCAAATTCTTGCATAGAAAATCACACATATGGTAGCATACAGGAAGGGAAATGAGGCAATGGTAAACATTCAGGTGAGCAGGTTAAACTGAAATCTTTGATGGGCCACTAAAAATTTAAACATGACATTAAACGATCTAAGATAGAGCTAAAAAGTGTGCACTGTAAGACAATAACTCTGGATAGGAAACTAAAGGGCTTAAGATAAAAGCCTGCTTATTATAAAAGGCATATTAAGGCTTTAGTAGTCTAGCACTTTGCTTTTAGTAGGCATACAGTAAGGCAGGGAGAGGCAACAGACAGACAAGAAGTCTGCTGAGAGACTGATAGCACAGACTGCCTGAGCTTTAAGGGTCTCTTTTGTGCTTCTGTCTATGCTGGTTATGTTTGAGTGACAGATGTGACTGTGACAGCTGAGGGCGCAACCATGGCGTAGCCATGGTGATGGTTACTCACACAGATGAGCCGGTGAGGAGAGCCAAGGAGAGGAGAGGAGCCTGGAGGAGAAATGGATGCTGTCTCGGAGGTACGTCTCAGCTGGTGGGACAAATGTCAGTGAGAGCAAGAAGGTGAATAAAGTTAGCTTAAAGACAACAGTGAGCGCAGAAAAGTGCTTTCATTTAATGCATTACTCAAAAAAGTGAACCTGGAGCAGTAACTCAAATAATCACTCGTTACAGCCATGGTATCCAGAAGATCATCTCTGAAAGCACATCACCTCAAACCTTGAGTTGGTTACCCAGTACCACCAGTACCTCCAGTACCACAGGAAACTGAGGCTATAATTTACATCGGCTCACCAAAACTGGACGACAGACAATTGGAAAACGGCTGCCTGGTAATGAGCCTTGAATTCTGTTCAAACATTTGAACGGCAGGGTGAGAATTTGGTGTAAACAACATGAAAGCCTGGATCCATCCTGCCTTGTATCAACACTTAAAGTGGTATAATGATGGTGGTATGATGGTCTAGGGGGAAATTTTCTTGGCACACTCTGGACTCCATCCTTACTACTCAGCATCAAGCCTCAGTGTGCTCATCTTCTAATAGCTGTAAGTTAACGCACCAAGTCACACCAAGCTAAAACCACCCCAAAAAGGGTTTGTGGAACATTACAATGAGTCCAGATGGCCTCCACAGTCACCAGATCAACATCCAATAGATGTGGTAGAACAGGAGATTCACAGCATGCAGGTGCAGCTGCAAAAGCATGCATCAACCGTGTGATATTAAATGTCAATATAGACCAAATTTAAAATAAAAAAGTAAAATAAAATACCTTATCTAGCCTCTCACTTAAAAAAGTGTGTTTTGTTAATGCTGCTTTTTTGTTTGTAATATAAAGCAAGTGGATGGAGCTTCTCTGCTCACAGCCAGAACTGTGTAATATTATCGATATCCACTCTGTTTGATTTCATACAAAGACTTAAAAAGGCGGATACCTGACTTTTTCTTCAGTATTAATCTTTCAGGATAGAGAACCACTTTGTACTGAATATTATAGCTACAAACTAACACTTCTGTACCTGTTATGTTTTTACTGTGACAGCATTATTAAGCCAAGTCTTAATCATGTAAGTGTTCTTGTAAATGTTCCTCTATGTGCTGGAATAGCTGAATCTCACTTTTTTTCTTGACGTGTTCACTTCTCAGTTGAGCTGAGCAATCATTTGACAACAAATGTTAATTTCCTGCTTTTAACATTCATATTCCCTGTGTGTGTGTGTGTGTGTGTGTGTGTGTAGGTGTGTGTATGTGTGTTGTAAAGTTACAACTTCCTCTTCTGCCATGGTGTGATGATTATTATTTGCATGTTCATGATAACACCAGGCTCCGGCAAGAGCTGTCAAAGTGCAGGTCTGCAGCTCTATTTTTGATGAAATGCTTTGAAAAAATACAATAAGACTTTATGAACCTCTTTGGACAATTTCTGTTAAATAAAGCTGCAACAATAGTATGAAAAATCTGTTGATGAACTATATATTACAATGAAATCTTTTATAAATGAACAGCAAAATAAAGTCTATTTATCCAAATTTTTATATATAAAACTAAATTCGCTGAGGGCAGATTTGAGCACATTTCTTACAATGCTAAGAGCGACATACCTGCTTTTAAAACAACAGTGAGACATTTCAGACACAGCATGGAAGAGAGAACCACTGAGAGGACAAAAACAGAAACAGAGAGGAAGAGCAGGGGCTTGCAGGTATTTTGAGTAACACTCACCCTCAGTTTCCTCTCCAGCCGAGCTGCTTCTTTACACATGGGGTGCCAAACCTCTGAACCTGCACATACACACATGCGATTTTATCTCAGTTTACTTTGTTTATTGCGTGTGGGCAGCAGCCATACAGTTTTATGGGATCCTATGAAGAGCAGATCAGCTTTTCTCAAGTGCATCAACATCAATCAAAGGCACACACACATGAGACACTGTGTGTGTGTGTGTGTGTGTGTGTGTGTGTGTGTGTGTGTGTGTGTGTGTGTGTGTGTGTAAGCAGTTTGTCTAAACTGATAAGAGAGGATGTAGCTCTTGTGGTCTCCTACACAGATAAATATCAAGAGGGAAAAATAAAAATTCTGTCCACTCCTTTGTCCAAACTGAAATATCCCAACCATAATTAAACAGATGTTTTTCTCACAGTAACTCATCTTTTTAGTTTGGCCAACTCTTATTCATGTCATCATCTTCACCTGTCGTTAATGTTTAGTGACATTCTGAATGTGTGAAAACAATTTAAGACATGTGATCCCCAAATTTTGTTGTTTTTGCCATGTCATCTTTTAGTGACTCCCTATTTTATTTTGAAGGCCTGTCCCTCATGTAGCTCTATTTCCTGCCTTTGCTCATTTCCCGCCATCCTTATTGTCTAATTTAGTTTATATGAACCTTACTAGCCATTTCCACCTGGTGGGCCTTTAGTGTGTATGACTTCTCAGTCTGTCATTTTATCAAGCTTTTATCCTGTGTCTTCTTTCAGCTTTTATAAAACGACTTTGACGTGGAATTTGCTGCTAACACTCTGCATTGTGTTTTGTTAACAACTTTATGGTCAATAAAGTTACTATTTGCAACCTGCCTCTCTACCTCCTTGTTGTGGTTTTGCCTAAAATGCAACATGTATTAGCAAATAAGACACAATAAACAGTATTGCACAAATAAAAAGAATGGAACTGAAAAGAATGAACAAGTGAATAATGCTGAACTGCATGTTGTATGTTTCTAATAATGTCCACAAAGTTATTAATATTGAAGTAGAAACTTTACTTTGCTTAAACTTGGGTTTTTTTTCTTCTTGTATTCTATAGCAATGAATTAGCCAGCTGATTTATCATCAACCATATGGAAACTTCTATTGCTGTACTTGATTATAAAAAATACATTCAGTACTTTTTCTTTAGTTTTGCTATCATGTTTTCATGCTGTGCTTCTGTGAATACTTCTCATTGCTTATATTACATTGTAGACTAAAAAAAAAACTAAGTATGTTTCAAAATTGTTCCATTAAGTAAGCCGGCATGATTGTACCATCCTTTTTAAACAGAAAAGAGAAAGTAAAACAAGTGTTAAAGCGCAAAAATGTTACATCAAATATTGCAGGATGCAAGATTATAATCGTGTTGTTGTTTATATTTTTTTGACTGCGTTGGCATAATTGTGCTTTAACAGTTATGGCAAAATAATTTTCTGAATGAAAAAGAAGTGAAGTAATTAAGGGAAAAAGAGAGAAGAATGAGCAACAGTAAACAAAGAAGAGCAGGGTGAACTACAGCGCAAGAGAGGAAAGAGGCAATGAATGAGATCTCGTAGCTCTTATAACAATCAATGTCAGGATGTTATATCCATGTAGATCTGATAATGACAGTAATATATCCACCCTGAGCACACGTGTGCACACACGCACGCACGCACACACACACACACACACACACACACAAATAAATGCATGTGTACTGCCTATGTATCATTTTTCTTGAGCCCTGGGGCGGTGCAGGCCAGCAAAAAGAACTCAGTTAGTTGATCATGACTCTAATATACAACCACTATCAACACCATAAATCTGCAACACACATACACACACACACACACACACGCACACACAAAGCAGGAGGCTATGCACGCCCAATAAGTAGACACACCACTCTCACACAAACACCCACACAAAATCAATAGTGTAGACAGGAACCATGCGTGGTGATTCAGTGCACCCCCGTCCCACCCACGGTCTTCAACTCTGCTGTCAAACAGATGTGTGGCATTGGACTTGAAATCCTTTTTCTGCAGGATGAGGAGAATTTAAATTGTGCAGTGAAAAAGAATTCAGTCTCAAACACAGTGCAAAATAAACTCTGAGAAAACTAGCTGCATGCCTATTTATTTTTTTCTTTTAACAATAGTGCCATTATAAAGTAACCTGGGACATTTGGTATTTTTTTCTTACATGCAGATGTGGGATGTAGGAATGAAGGCTCTGCTGTCTTTGTACAGACTTTATGCAAAATAAGGGTAATCAGTGGAACAAACTGGCCATGTGATCTTAACTCTATTCAAAAATATGGGGCGAAGGCAACCAGTGTGAAACCCAGGGAAGTAGTATTAACATTTATATATTTGTACCATTTGAAATTCTAAGTGTAGTCTATAAAAAGATATTTAAATATTCAGAAACTTTTCCTTATTGCTGAGCCATGCTGCCAATACAAAGTGTGTACACACTGAGCACATGAAGTGCATACTGTATGTCTTTTGAAACTGAGACTACACCGAGTAAAGAGTAAATATATGTGGTTAATCATCAGTTTCTACTTGGAAAGGAACATTTCATTCAAACAAAAACTGATTCTGCCAACCAAAAATGATTCTCTTTGGCATCGCTTATCACTCAGCTGTGGTCAGAAATACAACCCACAGGCATCCAAATACTCTTGTGTAGTCAAAAATTATTGTGAGCATCAAATTAATTATTTTCACCATTAAAGTCTTTTTCACTACAATGCTACATTGATTGGCTGTATCCTGAGTCAGTGGTTTATTCTGTCAACTTTAATTTAATTTAATAAAACTAACTGAGAGCAGCGATCAAACCGCTTCTAAAAGATGTGCTTTCTTTTATCACCATTATATTTATGTAATGATGATAAAATGAATTAAAAGACGTCTTTTAAGCAGGGGCCCCAAACCTGAAGGAAAAATGTAATTCGTCATTTAAACGAAACACAAAAAAACAAAAACACCATGGTCTGCTGTTAATTTTTAAAGAAAGGAAATTAACTAACATTAAATCCAAGTTTTTGTTGAGAATGTTGTTGAGAATGAAGAGAAAGGGAAAGCATAACAGCAATTCGATCCTTTAACCGTTTTGAAGATGCTAGCATCCATTTTTAGTTCATAAAACGGTTCTTGCACTCGAATTACAATCAGCTGATTTCAGTTCACGTGTAAGAGGAGGAAAATAGTGACGCAGTCTAGAGCGTGGATATGAACTTTTATTTTTATTGCACAAAAGGACGAGATAAATGGCAAAGTGGAAAATGGCATCCAGGACAGAAACAACTGCTTTATGCTGCTAACATAACTTTGGTTCTTTGCAAGCATCCACCGAGAGAGCATGCTAATGTTAAACTAGCCAAGAACCCAGAGTGAAAGCTCAGTCAATACCGACCTCAGCAGCCAGACCCTGAACTTCAACAGGTAACAAGCAGAGGAGCAAACAGGCTGCAGCCTCCGTTTCTACCTGTTCATGTTTCTAAAGCAGAAGGCGATTGCTTTTTTGTGCTGGTTTTCATCTTTGCTTTGTTGCAGCTAGCTTTGGATTCTACTAAGAGAAAGATCTTAGAGATCTGTGTTCTCATTGGGAATTTGTGTTGGTGTGTGGGTTTTTTTTATATTTTTACATATTGTTATGAAATTAATATAACGAGTAGGATGACAAATTACTTTTTCCTGGGAGTAATCAAGTAATGTACCGCATTACTTGAAAGAAGAACGTCCTGTGTAATATGTGTAATGATGACTTTTTTGAGTGACGACTCCAACACTGATCAAAACAAAGAGGGCAAATACCTCAGCAAACATTTGACCCGCAGCATGCAATTAATTTGCATGAATGTATTTTCTTTATTGCTGCTTAGCAATGATGCTGATTCTCAAAACTGAGCCAATGAGAAACTCATGACAATCAATAAGAGAATCGATAAGGGATCAAATAATGGAATTGGAATCTCTAAATTCTAATCAATTCCCATCCCTTATCCCTACCACCTTACAAACCAGTTTTTGTATGCACTTGCACACACAAACCACTTCTTATTCTAGACATGTGTCATGAGATGGATTTCGAGTTTGTGTGTGCATGTACGAGTGGGTGTACGTGTGTGTGTGTCGTAATTGAGTGTGCCTCACGTGGGTGATTGCTCGGGCCTCCTACATGTCTAAAGTAATCAAAAGGAGTGAATGTAACCTTGGGGCAGTTTACAGGAGCTCAGCACACAGACACACATATTAGTCTCAAACACATCTATAAAGAATACAATGTACACGCTTACAAGTATAGATTAAAAAGCTCACATATGTGGTCTTCAAGTACTATATGCAAATGCTTAGTTTTACTGGTGGCTTTGAGAGGTAGAGCAGCAGAATGACAATGAGCTGAAACAGGAGGTGCCACCCAGTGTGGCAACTCTGACACTGTGTCTGTCGGCCACATGTTACGGTACAGCAACTTAATATTAAATTTAAATTTCCCTCCATTAGGCCAAGTGTTCACAATTTTTTTCTTGTCCTGTCCTACTTTTTATCACTTGCACTATTTTATAATATCTGTTTTCATCTTGTATTTTCTTGGTGTGTGTTCCAGCCACCCACTCTGGGTCTGTGTGTGCTCCTTTGGTCACTTCCTGTTTTATTCAGCAGTCTCTTTTCTCATGTGTCCAGTTGGTTTGCTTCTTGTCTTTACTCACTGCTGTGATTTGCTGCTTTTTCCTAATTGTTTTCACCAATTGGGTTCCACTTGTGTATTTAGCCTCTGTTTAACCTCAGTTCTTTCTGTGTGCAGTCCACCCATGTTTTTCCCATATGTTCTTCATAGTATGCCTTCCAGTACGTTTGTTATTTGTAAAGTTTTTGTACACATTTTCTGTATTTTTGATTTTTTTTTATATTGTTTCACTCCCTGTTTGTTATTTGTTTTTCTTCTTTGCTGTTGTCTGCTAGGCAGGGCAGCATCAGCACCAGAGATGCCAGTAGGATCAACAAATTGATTCACAAGGCTGGAACCATCACTGGCCAGAGTTTGGAGCCGTTTGAGTCAGTGAGGGACAGGAGGTCACTGAGCAAACTGCTCTCCATTATGGACAATCACAACTCCCTCCACTCCACACTACTAAGGAAGCAGAGCTCCTTATCCCTCTGACTGATTCAACCCAATTACCATAAATAACGCTTCAGGAAATCTTCCTGCTGTTCTCTGTCAGACTGTATAAAAACTCTTTGTTCTGTGACAGGTGAACACACCTGTCAGGTATAAGAAATCTGCCAATTTTAATACATACTTAGCAGTATTATCATGATATAAATGTTGCATGCTCTTTGAATATGTGGGACTCAAACTAAATTCATCAGATATATACACAACAAGATTTTTCTTTATCTTCATGTATCTCCATGATTAAACTCATTAACTTTAGTCATTGTTATCTGATTTGTAAAACAACATTTCCTGGATGATTCAATTTAAAACCTGGTGATGGTAACATCAATTAGGATAATTCTGTCAGTGACCGCTGAGAGTAATGGAAACAGTGGAGGAGGTGAAGGCTGACAGGTAATTGACTCCAACCTCTGTGTGTGACAGAGGAGGGGGATGTGTGGGTTTCTGTGTATTTACCACAAGTGTTATACTTGAGATCAATAACCTATATAATGGCTGTTACCGTAATCTTTTATTAGGTCAAGGTATTTTTCACTGACATTCCTGGTCTTTTTTTAATATATACACATACACACACACACTCAGACATAAACCCCCAAATCCTTCTCATGCAGTCCTTTGCAGAGGTTTCAGGAAATGAAGCATGGTACATTAGTTGGAACTGAGGACATTTTAGCCAAGGACCAAGATCTAAATATTAGTCTTATGTCTGTGTCCACCACAGGTGTGAACATACACATACATATACACTTACCTAGATGTAAGTCATTAAATTATTATAAGTATTTGCTTTTGTCCCCAAAAGGGAAGCTTGTCCTCAAAATATGAGTAAACATGTTAATGTCCCCACAACATTAGTAATACCAACACACACACACACACACACACACACACACACACACACACACACACACACACACACTTCCACAGATGCAGAATCACACAGAGGCCATCTGGATACTTGCAGGGTACTAATTCAATTGAAGCTAGAAGTCTATTTTTATGCCTGTTAACTGTACAAATGCAGAAGCACATTTGTGACTATAGAGACATAAATTCAGACTAAATTGATTTCCTAACAAATATATTCAGACTTTTATATTCAGAAGTTATAATTATTATTAAATGTTAAGCTTTGTTTTATCCAGGTTCAGGCTGATAGTGGAATTTTCTTCCACTTCATACAAGGGAAACTTATTTTGCTAGTTACCACACACAATATCCTGATTACCTGTCAGGTACATTTCTTCTCCTTCTAGGAACATCATGTGACAGCGGGCACATCTCGCACAGCTGGGGTGGTAATGTTTTCCTCCAGCCTGCAGGAAAGGAAAGGAAAGGAAAGGAAAGGAAAGGAAAGGAAAGGAAAGGAAAGGAAAATCAGACACAAAATGGCAAAAGCAAATGGTACAGATGAGAAAATGGGAACAGAGTGGTGATAAGAAACAGAAAAACAATGCAGAGTGAAGAAGGAGGAGAGGCATGATAAGAAACAGGAAAAAAAAAAGATGAATAGTGTGAAGGAGATGGGGAAGTGTTGCTTTGTCGGGTTTCCAAAGCTGCTTCGTCATCAGTCAGCACTTCATTTAAAGAGGGACAGCTGCATTTTTTTGCAGCTTTTTATAGACCAGCTCACACTGACAAGCACAGAACACGCACATTCCCACTGTCATTCCCAGCTGTCTTTAAGCATGCACGCATATTTCCAAAAGCACACATACACAACAGAAAAATGCACTCACCTCAAGTACTTTGCCACTTATGTACCTGTTACAGCTCTCACACCTGATCCCAAACTGACTGTGGTAGTCAGTCTCACAGTAAGGTATCCCATCTCTGAACAGTGAGAAACAGTGAGAAAGACAAAAAGCTCACAGTTTACTCCACTACTATTCATCCTGTAAAGATTTACAAAGCAAGTGCTACATTTAAATTTAATTTTAAATAGTAGAAAAATGAGTAAAAAACCTCAACCTTTCCACAACTTGACGACAAATGTTTTAAACGTGCAATTTTCTAGTACCGTAGTTTCAAAATTAAAAGTCTGGATACAGGAGGCAGTTTCTGTGCAGTGGCTTTTGATGTGGATTGCTTGAAGAAACGTTTGATATTTGCCCAAGCACACCTATGACTGACTTGAGATAGGAAGGATCAAGCCACCTACTTGCTGATGTACTCTCCAGTGAGGGCGCAGCCGCATGTTCGGCATTTAAAACAACTGACGTGCCACTGTCTCTCCAAAGCCAGCAGAGACTGACCCTGTTTGATCTCCTCACCACAGCCGGCACAGTCTGGAGGGGAGGGGAGGAGAGGGGAGAGGAAAAGCAGGAAGCGCGGTAATGAGAACGCACACATGTACGATAGGAACAGGCAGGAACACTTTGAGCATTTATGCATTTATCACTCCCCTTTTATGTCCTTGCCTTTCTGCTCTGCCAACCTCTCATCACTTCTCTACCTCCTCCTCCTCTCTTCCTCATCCCTCTCTCCTGTCGTGACAGTCACACTGTCTATGCCAGATGGAGCTACCAGGCTACAGGACTACCTGAAGCAGCAGGCCACCTTCTGTGTTTGTGGGTGTGTTTGGAAGTATCTCCCTGCAGCTACACACCTACAAAGATGCTGTGTTTTTGCAGCGTTCAGCAGGTGGACTGTGCAACTCTAGGTGTTCATTTGTAGGGGAACAAACAGTCTTACATGCTGGATGAATCACAAAGATATGAGTCAGTTAAATATCATTAGGCAGGGAAAAACCATAGCTAATAGCTTTTTAAAAAAAGATGATCTGGCAAAGTGCTGTAAAATGAATCTTCTTCTGCTTGTGTTAGGTTTGATGAATGGGATTTGATGGGATTTAGTTACACACATAAACTTAAATACTCAATGCTGGACACATATTTATTTCTTCCATTTCTTTAATTTGTTGGCGTATCAAACACGACATTTTGCATATTTTGGCTCATTAATGAACACCATAAGGGATGCCACTCTACAGGCTAGTAAATGAACCTTTGAGTTGAGTATATTCTATTTAAAACACCAGGCATTTCCTTGAAATATTAATAGAAAAATAATTATTACAAAGTAATACCTGCACAGCTTTTGAAGAACTGGATAATGTGTGTTGGCTTATCCTTTATGTCTAGTGAAGAAAATGTGAGATATGTTGTTGCTGTGTATGGTGTTGCACACGTCAGTGAGCGTATATTTTCATTTGTGTGCGTGTGCGTGTTTGTTTCTTACAGCTTGGTCCGTGGACCTTGACGGGCTTGTCGCTGTTCAGAGAAAGTGAACACTGCTGACACACACACTTTTTCCCACAGAAGGTCACTCTGTCTCCAATTGGAAATGGGCTTCTGAGAAAGCACGCATAAAAAAAACATTTCAGTAATGCCATGCAGAATGCAGAGGGCAATACAGAAATTCACAGTTTACCCAATCAGAAAACACACGAAATTCCAATTTTCTTGTACTCCCAAGTTGAACAGTATCGATGTACGTAAGTAGTATTGGTGCAGGTAATTCCAAGTTTCTTTAGCAGAAGTTTCACACAATATTTGCCATTATTTCTGCTACCCTTACATTATACATGAAAATTTGTCTTTCCCAGCATTGAAAACTAACATTTAGCAAATTCTTTTTTTACACTGGGACATTTTTAATAACATAAATACTGTCAAAAACTACCATCAGCAGTGTCAGAGGAATATTTCTGCAGTTTGAATATAGCAAAGAATAAAACGAGATCTCCAGGCTGATGTCAAAGTTGCGAGGATTAAATGTTGCTCTCAGCTCTGGAAATCTTTGTCAGATTCTCAGTGCGTAACAGTTAAAATGAATAACGCTTCATATCCAGTGAGGTATGGGATAATATTTCAGGGTAAAAGCAGAGGTGAGTACAGAGCCCGTGAGGCAGACACAGGAGCTGTTCTTAAGAAACCAAGAACATTTTAACACACAGTTTACTCGTACACAGTAATCTAAGCAGGCCTCTTCTAAAGTCGTGTGAGAAACAACTACGATGTCTTACTTTTAAAAAAAATGCTGCCTTGCCACAAGGGTCACCACAGCAGGCAGCTCTGCAGGTTTAATTTGGCTGAGCTTTACACCAGATGCCCTTCATGACGCAACCCCAAAGGGGATCTGTGCCTCCGGCTGGAAATGAAGCAGCATCTTTTCACTTGGCAAGCAAACATGTAAACCACTACACTCAGGCCAGGGATAATTTTTATGTGCAGCAGAATTTCAACACAAACATCTTGCAATTATGTTTTTAATCAATCATTTTTTTTGAAAGGTTTGCATCTCTGTGTTATGACAGAAAACATTCACACAGAGTAAGTCTGCGTAGTTTATTTTGCTCACAATATCTACTTGTTGATCGTCATGTTTAAGTTGTATTTATGGACTCACAGCACTTCTTTAAGGTTAGAGTAAGATAAGATAAGATAAGATAAGATAAGATAACTCTTTATTGTCATTGCACAGTCATACATAGTACAGTAGTACAATGAAATTGGAAAACTGTCCTACGTCGGCACTACATATAACACAACACGACACGATATGACACATCACAACGCAACACAAACAACACAACACAGTATATTAACTTAGTATAAAAAAAGAAGAATAAGTGTATGTGTATTGCACTGTTAATAATCCCCTCGGTTAAATAATACTTTTATGTCATGATCCATAAATCTGCTGACACCAGGAGCACCAGAACACTGAACCTTGCCCCTCGAAAAAGTCATCAGACAACCTGTCCTGACCGGTCTTCAATCCCCACTGTGATTATTAAACTGTGGATTTTATTCTTTCTTTTTTTTTGTCTGATCCCTTCATCTGAATTTATTACTGATCTCAGACAGACTACTACCAAGTATAGATTTACAAGATGAATGCGAGTTCAAATAACTTTTTTTTTACTTTGACTGCCTTACTCAGTCAGTCTATCTGTTTGACTATCTGCCTGCCAACATTTAGGTCTACATGAAGAAACACTCATTCTTTACTTGCAGATGCTGCAGACAAAGCAGTCTGGGTGGTACGTTCTCCCCAGGGCAGACACCACCTCTCCGGTGATGTACTGGTTACAGCTGTCACACTGGGTCCCGTAGAGCCGCTGGTAGTCCTTTGTACAGATGTACTCACCAGAATGGTGGAAGAAACCCGCATGCACCAAATCACAGCCGCACACTAAACAGAGACACAGAACTTCATTTCTCATAAACAGAAGCAAAAAAAAGGATGTATAGTTACAATGTGGCAAGGTTGCTCATGATAGTCATGTTATTGAGGGCAAACTGTCATGACTAATAAAAGAACAGGGTGTCGAGTTGGTCAAATATGTATGTGATCAGTATGTATGATGTTCCACAGGCTGCTGAAGTAATTAAGAAACTTTAATTGACAGCCTTCTTTGACACAATCAACAGTATTAATCCACTTATCCACATAAAGGTTTCACCGGCTGATTTAAAGTCACAATTAATATTCTGTGTGTGTGTGTGTGTGTGTGTGTGTGTGTGCGTGCATGTGTGTGTGTGTCTGTGTGTCTGTGTGTGTGCCTGTGCGCGTGTACTGTTTGTGGGTGTAGATTAGTACAGTACGAGCTGTTGTCCTTTCTGAGCTCAGAAGGGTTAATACTCTAATCTGCTTTTAGGGATTAGACCAGCGACCATCGTATCTTAACTCATACAGTATGTTATGCTTGTCCATCCAAATTAAGGTGCAATAAAGTTTCAGCCACTTCAAATGTTTGGAGTCTCACCGATTATGTAATACCATTAGGGAGGCTTCTGACTGGCCTCACATTGTGCATGGAGAACAGCGACTCCAAACACTGAGTAGGAGACACACAGAACTATCTTCAGGGACAAGAAGAACAAGAAGTCCTGCAACAGATGGTACAGCATCTACAGAACCCTGATCCTAATTTGTATTGCTTTTAACTTGCACGTGTTGTGTTTTATATACTATATATGGAATTTTGTCTCTATCTGCATGTGTCCAATTACAAATTACAACTTTAAATACATTTATGTGGAGGCAGAGCTGTGTGATAAGTGCAAATCCAGCAAAAAAAGGGCACACAGATAGACACAGTGTTTGCAAGATATACTGGCAGTATGATCTATGGCTTTCATTTAGCTAATACAAAGTCCTTCAGCCAAGTGACTGCTTCTAGTCCGACTGTGTGTGAAGGTTAGGCGGCCTCTGCTCAGCTGGTTGATTAGGCGTTTTAAAAGGAACTGAACAGCTATTTGCTCCAGCTGGAGGGAGCTGAGTCCCTCATCTGCCATCAGTTGTGCTTTATAGTATTTATTACAATATGTGTCAGCCAATGGCTTATATTAACCAAAAATTCTTATGTAGTGGAACCAGTGTAAAGATATTTTCCCATGAAAGTATCTAAAAAGAATCAAATTACTGCTATGCTTTCACCTCTGCACGTCTGTCACTGACAGATAATTTGTAACGGACTTGCCCAGGATACGCTGCATTATCCACAGAGGCAGTATGATGAAACCTTTACGTACTTTAGGTTAGACGACTGAAAGGCAGCCAACGGATCAAGATATCTGACAGTGAATTGAACGTCTAGTCTCTAATTAAGCTAATGGCTCTAAACCCAACAGAGTGAGTGGATCTAATCTGAGCCAGTGTGTTAAGAGGCTCAGACAGATAGAGAGAAGGAGCGAGAGAGATGTATAGAACTGTATAGGAAAGCTGAAGACATCATAAATATGCTAAAGCAACATTAAGTAACAATATGAGCCTGCAGCCAAACTCAGGAATTTTCATTTAAATATATTTAAAGGGTTTTGAAAAGGATCCAACTCGCTTTACAATTACCTTATAACACCTTAAAAGTTGGATTTATATTGAATTGCTGTTCAATATACATTTTATTACAATAATGCCCGTAATCATTTGTGGACTGCTGACCATAAAAAAGAGTGGAATAATAGTAAACACCACAGAGAACTATGAGAAGTTTATTCAATCCTTATTCATTCAGTGCTTTAGAAATAAATGACAATATTTTAAATGAAGTGTCTGACAAATAGGATCCCAAAGTAAAGACAACACACTGACTGCTGCATTTAAACTGATGACTTTTACAGTTCATTCTAATTTCTCTCTGACCCAAATTAAAGCACAAAGCTCACACTGTGATGCTCACACTTTTTTGTAACTATTCACAGTGAAGGCTAACAGTCTGTCTTATGTACTAAGTATTTCGTTATTTATTATTTAGTTAGCCTGAAGATTCTGAAGTAAACTTTTGTAGTGTAGGAAAAAAGATAACAATACCTTATTAAGCGTTCTTTGGGTGGGGGTGGGGGGGTTCTTTTCTCCTCTGGCAAAGCGGCTGTTGTACAACTTTGAAATGCCAGCCTGACCTTTATCAGTCGGGCTGAGACTAAAGCAGTTCACAGAGGAAGAGTTACAGTTACCGAAGCACTCATTCTCGCACTCATTGTACTCACATACTGCATGTCAAAACAAAAGGCCATTTTTACGTGACATATAAAAGGTAAATATTGTCAAGCCAAGCAAGTCAACTTGTCATGGTTTTGAGTTTTTAGGATGTTTTGGGATTTTTCTCATTTTTGATTATTTTTGTATTATAGTTCTGCGCTTCTGTAGGTCTTTAGGTTCATTCTAGGTTAAAATGAGTTTTGTGTTTGAGTCCTTTGTTTATGTTCTATATTTCTAGTGCCTCTGAGTTTTAATATCGATTATTGTGGTTCGAGGTTTTTTTTTTATGTTGGTTTCCTTTTGTTTCCAGTCTCTGTTCCTCATTAGGTTATGTAATCTTTAGTTATCATCTTTTATGTTCCCTTTCTGTCTCCCCAGTCAGTCATGTCGCCATGTTTGTTTATCTCCAGTCACTGTGTAAAGTTGGCGTCTTAGTCCTGGCATTAGTGTTTATTACTTCTTCTTTTATTTTAATGGTCCCTCGTCTCCTGTGTGTTGTGTTTGGTTTTGGCACCCCTTGTCTCGTTAGTGTGATTGTGTTCAGCTGTGTTCATTGGTGTTTCCCATTTCCCTCGTTACCTGATGCGTCTATATTGTCTGAATCTCCCTTTGCTCTCTTTTACATCATCCATCATGGTTGTGTCTTCTGCAGCACGTTTTCCCAGTTAAGTTGAAAGTTTGATTTTCCTTCATTTATTTCTCATGTTGTTTTGTACTTTGTTTTAGTTAATAAAGCCACTTTTTAGTTTTCTCCTTTGTGTTTCCCAGTCCTGCGTTTGGGTCCAACTCTGCCAGCCACACAACCAGCCTTGACATAACCATCAGTTTGATATCATTCACTAGGATTCAAAAGACATATACTGTATATAATGTTGATGTTATTGAGGATTTACCAGAGCTGATCCAAACAAACGTAGACGCATATAGATACCCTTCCCTGTCTCCCCCCCCAGCAGACTCAAATACACATCCCATCATTTCTCACCATGCAGATAACGTTCACACATTCATCACTGTCTCAATGGAAAGCTATTAAGATATAGAGGAAACAGGGAAGAGTGGGAGCTGTTAAGACTTGGCCTCTCCAGAGGCCTCTCTGTTATTTTTGGATTTCAAATCGTAGGCCAGTTTCCAAAAGCTGTTCTCGCTGACAAAAATCAATGCATGAATTTTATACAGGCTGATATCCTTTCATATTTATTTTTCAAATAATCAAGATCATCAGAGAGCATTCAACAAATATTTATGTCATTTTAATTTTCACTGGTGAATTTAAACATATTTAAGCCTTTTTATTAGTTTTATCTTACTAGGGATGGCAAAAGCAGTCAGTTTGTAGGTCTAATCCCACTGCTGGTCCAGACTGAAATATCATTTCAACAATATCCACGACAGACCTAGTGGCATTTTGATTATTTGTATTTCACTAATGACGGTTGCTGGACACGCACAGCTGCAGCTCTCCCGCTGCCAGCTCAACAAAACAACAACAACAACCTTAACTCAAAATCCAGACTTTTAAGCCGGCGAGGCGTGATTGTAGACGCCACGCAGGTGCGTCCATTGCACCTGCCACAGCATCGCAAACCACGCCCCGCCACAATCTCATTAAGTATTGTACAGGTATTTATAGTCGAACTATTTGAACCTGGTATTTAACCAATTCTCCTTTGATGATACTCACATTCAGCCACTGCTTTGGTTTATGATGAAAACACAAACTTATCGTTATAGTGTCAGCTTTGTGTTCAGTGATAACTAGCAATTGTTAGCTTAGTAACAAACTAAACTAAGATAGTAAATACGCTTATCCAGTTTAATATTTGCATGTTATGCACATATCAGCTGCTGGCATATCTTTACACAATGCTTTGCTATTTTTTTGTGAAACTGATATAAACCCACTTCAGGTCCAATCCATGTAAAGAGGACTTTCAGGAAAGTTTAACAGACTAGGCTTCATGTGCCCATTCAAATATTAGTTAGCTTTAAATGATTGTTTTCTGAAGCATTCAAATATTTTGAGTCTGGTGAACCATGAGCCGTTGGGCTACAGTTACATTGTAAAGTTTTTAAAACTGGGCTAAAAGACCTGCTGCACATAGTGCTGCACATTTTATTAGCATGCTAGTGCTAATAAAAAGCCAGAGAGCCTGACATTGACCACTGATTATTTTTAGGGGCTTGTTTACATCACATAAAAGAAGATACAAAGCATTAAAGCACGTTAAAAAGACAACGGCTTTAATGAACACAGTAGGACCCAAGACCTGGAAGGAGGGCTGATACATCATCAAGTAGCTCACCATATCTTATAAAAACTTTTTTTTCTTTGCAGTCATTTCTTTAAAATGTACGCAGATACTGCCACAAAAGGCCCATCCCTATATGTAGTCTTTTAAAATACAAGGGCATGCCTGACCACACACATTGAACTAAAAATTTCATTTGACACATTTACAGTGTAATTATAATAGAAGACGAAAATGTCACAGCAGTGAGCTCCCAGAATATAAATGAGCATGTGCCGGCCTGCTACCATCCATTATTCTCCCTCTGTCACATGACATTTTACTCTTTCATGGACAGTCGGAGCAAATCTTCCTACTGCTACTTGAACTTGCTGACTGAGCCTTAATGTTCATATAGGTCAGAGACTTGTCAGGCACTTCTATCCATACCCTGTCAAACAAGACCTTAGGACAATGTGACCTTACCCCTGACACTCCGTGACCCTCACCTGCTGTCCCAAACTGAAGGAGGGTTTTTTTGTTTTGTTTTGTTTTTTTAATATTTAGACTGCTCTGTGTGTTGAATCAGCATTAACCAGTTCCTCCAGGAGCTAAATAAAACCTGACATATCAGAGAGTCCTATATGCAGTGTAAGCCGCAAACGATTATTTTGATAGTCGACTAGTCACCGATTATTTTTGCGATTAGTCGACTAATCAGATCATGCATCCATTGAACGTAAAACTTACAGCTTATTGCACCAGCATGCATCTGCTCTTATATAACTATCATTAGCTTACAGCTTGAAGTGTTTAAGGTATGCGCTAACTAAAAATAAAGACAAGATGATAGTTTATTGAATTTAAATGAAATTTGCAGATTGTTTCGGTGAAGTTTAATAAACTCCTTGCTATCTAAAATATAACAGGACACCGGAGTATACTCTCCAGCATCTCACACTTCTGATAACCAGTTGTCTGCTTGACGTTTATTCAGCTGTGTAAAAGTTGCTTTTATATTATATTTTGTGCAAAACTGGGGATCTCAGTCTGCATCATGCCTGCTTTTTCAAAGTTGCCTCACATTTGTCTTTTATTCCTTTAATTAAACAGGAAATCAAGTAGTTTAATAACAAGAAGCTTAAATGGGTACAGATGAATATATTTCACATTAACTAATTACTTTGGTTTCTTAATAAGAAAAGCAAGTGAAGTGAGAGGGGTTTGAATAAATTCTGTTTAATTAGCTCATTCATCTGCAGTTCAATCCATGTGTAGAGAGCAGTTTTTGAAACCACTTTAACTTGCACGACTTCTCACTTGACATAAATAACAATCAATAGAAATCTAATTTCTCTAACAAAGTCTCACTAATAACCCTAATTTGTGATTTGCAAAGCAATGAAATTAAGGCACTATTGAGGTTATAAAATTGTCCTGTAATCACAAGGCCTGCAGAACAGTCTATAAATATCAAGAAGTAATCTATTTATCTTCATCACAACTCCTAAGGCCCAGAACATGATTTTCCACGAGTCCACTCTGATATGTACTTATGGAAAGTTGAGGAAAAAAATTTGGAGGTTGGAGGAGGGGTGCTGGAGGTGTAACTCATCTTAACCTTACATTCATATCACAGTTTTTTCATTATCAATATGTATCTTGGTTAAGGTTAGGCATTAAAAGTACTGTCAGTTAAAAGTGTTTAGGCTTAAAAAGTTTCACGGCTTGGGTTAAAATACGACACGTCTTTCAAAACTTGTTTTCCTGATTGCCGTGGTCACACCTACCTGCTTTGTGCCTTGATGCCTGAAGCAAAGCATTGAGTGAATGAAGGAAAGATTCAAAGAAGAAAAATGAATAAGATTTAATAATAATAGATATAATGAAGATGCAAAACAAAAGGAACTCCTGGAGGTGCGGTGTTGACTGTCTCATCTTTGTGATTTGGCTTTCAGTTACACGTACAAACACAGAATACAAGCATGTATGGAAACACACAAGGACATCAGCAAATGTTCATACAAAACCACAAAAAAGTGCTGCAAAGCAGAGCTGATACAGCGATTAATGCTTTACAGTTTGCCCTTGAAGTCTGTTCTGAAGAAAGAGCCAGGCCATCCATGACTGTGTATGGCTGAGGACACACTAATGGTGATAAAATACACAGACTCTTGCTCCTGGTATGTTTCACTTGTGAAACACAAACTTGTTTTATCTTAAAGTGGGTCAGCCTTGGCAGCAAGCTTCACTAGAATCATAGGAGTCTGTTTTAAATTCATTTGAGAAGGCAAAGCACCTGCAGCTGGATGATCTATCAAAATAAATTAGTGTGTGCCGATATTTCACCGCCTTTGAGGGAAGACATTACAAGCCTTGTCTTGTCTTGTTTCAATACAAAGGAAAATTCCGAGCACTTTTCCTTATTGCCAGTGTTCGAATAGATTTACCAGAAAAGAGATGCTGGAAGGTTTTAGATGATGTAGATGGGGAAGTTTTCTTGCCTGAAAAAGCAGAGATGTCGAGGAGAGAGGATTATTTCAGACACAAGGCTCAGACAAGACAGAGGAAGACGAAGAAGGGCAAGATGGGAGTCGAGGGAGAGATTAGAGGAAGCTGAATAGAGAAAGAGCATCATATGTGAGGAGAAAGGAAAGCAGACAGCAAAGTGAAGGGATGAGGACGTAGAGAAAGATGCGGGGGACTCTAGGGAGGTATCAATGAGGCTATTGATCTGCCCATCCAGCACACATCTGCCATCCCGTCACTGTCTTCCCTCATCTATTAGCATCATCAATTTAAGATGGATTTCCTTTTCTGTAGCGCGTCTGGATTTGCATGAGTGTGTGATTGGGACAGAAGGATCAAAGAGAAACTGATGAGGGGGAAAGGGAAAAGCACGAGTCTAATCAGTCTGTGGTCTAACTGTACAAAGGCAGAATTATGTGCTACAGCATGGATTTTGGCAGTATTGTTTGACGCTGAGGTTGTGAATAGTCAACATTTGTCAGTCAGATTTTAAACGAAATGCTGTATGAGAGATTTTCAGAGAAATCATTATGTGCAGCCACATTTTTTTATCTGTTTTATGAAAATTCACATTGATGACAAGTATATTAGAATGTGTACAAGGCCATTTTTTTGGTACAACTTTCAGCTCTAAATTGCACATGGGATGAAGTTACTTCTGCATGGTAGTGAGCTTTATTTTTAAAAAAAAAATTGGTTATATACTGGACAGAGTGTTACATACAACGCTCTGACCAGTCCTCTAAAAAAGTGCATCTTTACTGCTTCCATAGGAATTAAGAGGGTAAGTAGCAGAAGGTGCGGCTAATGAGATGCACTTCATTAACTGATCATAGCAGGTGCAACTCTCTCTATAACAGCAGATGTTTGCTGTTCTGTAGCATTCAGGTGTGTTAACACAGTGCCCTGGTGTTCCCATGAGTGGAGTTTCCATCAAATTTATGCCAAGATCAGACCATGCAATGGCTAGGAAAACTGAAAAAACCCAAGAGCTACAGACTCTACAGGTCTCAGTTAGCATACCAAATGGTACATTTTATGATAGTACAATCAGAAAAAACTGAGAAATTATGTCTTTTTTGGAAGGGTTACCAGAAGGAAGCCTCTTCTCTCTAAAAAGAACATGGCAGCACAGCTTAGGTTTGCAAAGTTGCATCCAGTGGCCACTGGACAAATGAGACCAAAGTGGAGATGTTTGGCCATAATGCACAGAGAACACAGTATATCAGCACAAACACCTCATACTAACTGTTCAGCATGGCGGTGGATGAATAAGGATGTAGGGCTTGTTTTACAGCCACCGTACCTGGACACCCTGCAGTCACTGAGTTGACCATGTACCAAAGTATTCTAGAGTCAAATATGAGGACATCTGTCCAACAGCTAAAGCTTGGTCCAAACTGGGTCATACAAAATGAGAATGATCTCAAGCACAGTAGCAAATCTACAACAGAATCTCAGAAAAAGAAAATAATTGGGTGTTGGTAAATGATATCCTGTGGTGGAACTTGAAGAGAGCTGTACATAAATGAATGCCTGTAAGCCTCAATGAACTAAAATAACTTTGTAGAAAAAGTGGTCCAAAATTCCTCCACAACCATGTAAGAGACTGATAAAGTCCTAGAAAAAATATACCTTGATGTTATTGCTGCTAAGTCACCAAATTACACAAAAATTTACTGAATACTTGTTGAGACATTTCAATAAAACAAACTGGTTAATATTTTCATGACTAAAAGTGTCAGAAAAACCATGCACGGTCTTTTCTTCATGCATCACATCACAGACTTCTTATTCTGCCAGTCTGATCTAGATTTCTATTCTCTGACTCAATGAAAACTTATAATTAACTGTCATTAAATAGTTCCAGGTTTTCAATACGTTTAATTTATATGTCATTAAAAAGGCCCAAGATCTTGATTTCATTGCATACCACCATCACCACTAGTCACTTCACAACACATTAAAAAACAATTTGAGTCACTCTAAAATAGAGTGTAGCTGCCTCATCCGTCTCACTCTAATGTCTTTGTTCCCTAAAAATACCCCTGTTCTTTCCTGAATAGTCACGTTAACAGGCAAGCTGTTTACCAAAGATGCATTGTAACTCACTGACATTCACATCTAAAAAACAAAGAATGTGGGACGAGAGAGCGACACCACGGGAGAGCAGAAGCAAGAAGAAGATAACAAGCAGAAGAGTGGAAAAACCAGACATCTGTGTACTAAAAGCTGACGTTTTGATTCTTGTCTGCTCCATCAGCTGACGTCTCCTCTGCTGATGAAGTACTAATGGACTGTGCCATTAGCTAAAAGTCATTAAGCTTACTCTGCAAGATCAATTGTCCATAATAATATGAACTTTAATATCAAACGGGACACTTCTGTCAGTACATCTGGCTTATGTCCCGTCAGGAAGAGTGAGTGCTTCAATCGAGCAGATAATCAATTATTCATCCAAACAACCAAAAGAGTCATTTCACCTCAGGCTATTTTAAGATCTGCATCTGTAAGTAATGGTGCGTGAGATAAAACATGGCGTTCCATAAAAGAAAAGAAAAAAAAATAGAAAATCCTCTTCTTCTGTGCTTTGTGACTGAGTGCATTGATGCGATGCTTCTGTTAGATCAAACAGAGAAAACTGTGTTGTCTTGCAGTATGCTTTGGGACTGTGTAGGTCCCGGCCCGTGAAAGGAGGTTAGCTGGTTGGAGTCTGACTAGGGGCTGAAAACCTGCTGACTGCACTGCTAAGCTAGCTGCTGACTGCAAAGCTGTGTTAGTGCCTTCTGTCCCACCTGCTCGCTGGTGGAGCTCAACCATGCAGAGACATCAAGTGACATATATAGTTCCGGGTTTGCACGCACAACTACATGCACAAATGCACACTGTCATGCATAAACATGTTTTTAAAAAAACGTATAGCTGTGTTACTAAAAACAGGGCCTCACACTAAATCTAAATGATTAAATCTTTCCTCTGCTTCTTTACACCTGCATCCACTGCTTACAGCTAGGATTTATTTTTGGAGATTTGCTCACTTTATACAATTTTTTGCCTATGTGTTACTACCTTACTGCTAACCTTAGTTGCAAGAGGGTCATAGTTTTTCTTTTGGAGAACAGCAATATTCATACCCATGCTACCTGTTTCACCCAGACTGTGTCTTTGCGCTATGCGAAACTAATAGGCAAAGCTAAGCTTTATCTCTACAAGCAAGCGTGGTAAGCGTATTTTCCAAAAAAGCTGCATCCTTAACATCGATATAATTTAATTTTCTGCTAGGGTAAATTAGAAATCCTTTATTTATTTTACTTTATGCATAGCATTGATGCAGCGCTGCAGCTCATTTTCAGTGTCAAATAAGCCACTTATAGCTCCTGTTTCTTTAAGACTTGCATCCCTGAAAGCCTCTTTTTTTTCATTGGCTGCCCCTCGCATGCTTTTATGTACAGAACCCAGAGCTTATAAGCCCTGTCGCCATATAAGGAAAACCGTGGCTCATCATTCCAAGATTTCAGAGCAGTCTCAGGCATATGCATTTGGTTCACACGAGCTAGTCTTTAAAGCTGAAAGCTCTTCAGCTGAAAGAAGAAGAAATTTTGACTTTGAGTTTTAACGGGTGTTTGAGAACCGAAGAGACCAAATGTAGTGGTTTTCAAACAACAGTGTCCCCCATTCCTGCTTGAGATTGAACTGTGTTGGCAACAAGCCACAGGGTCCCAGTTTTCCACTACACTTCAATCCTCCTTAAATCGGCACTTCTGGAACTTGTTGATATGTGATTCTTCGCATGGTGGAGTTTTCCATTAATGGCTGCAGTTACAAACTGTTTATTTCAGTGTCTCCTGAGGGCCTGAAGATCACAGTCATTCAATCAGTCATTCTGTCTTTTTTTTCTTACTTTGGTGCTTTTTCGAGCATCCCCGAGAGACTGAACTCTCAGGGATGCTCAATCAGGTGACTAATTAACCTTGTTCATTTGTAGACGTTATCATTACATCATTTTTTTTCTGAAACATTTTGCAAGAATCAAATTCTATAAGAGGACAATAAAATAAAAAACAAAAACACATTTCTTAGTATCAAGTCACCTATTGTTTTCTTTAGTTTAGTTTTTTTTTTTTTTTTACTGGGGGCATTTTGTATTTAAAATATATGTTAAATAACTTCAAAACATTGCAGTCTTTTAAATAACTTTCTACACAGGACCTCAGTCTGTCTAAAAACACAGTTGTACATATTTCAACCTCATTTTCTGACCAATTAACCAGGTTTTTCGTGAGTATCCAGAATTGGAACAACATGAAAAAAGGAGGAAAGTTATTTAACAGACCTTGAACAATTATGCATAGCTGTCTCTCTTTACATGTGCATCTGGGTGATTTAAAATATGATATTATGCATGTTATGTGGCTGGAAAATCTGGACAGAAGTACAATGCCTTATATGTTTAAATGACCAACGATCTTTCCACTGTGCTAAACGATATTTCCTACATCAACATAATTTTTGTCTCCGGAGACAGAACTATTTTCCAAATCGGTGTCTCTAATTTTTTCTGGCTGTTCCCGGTGAAGTTGTAGTTCAGCCTCCATTTCAGTAAGCAAGAAGAAGCTAGCAATTATTCAACTGCCTTGGTTCCTTCTTGTCTGAGTAATTATTTAATATTTAACTATGTAAATTGATGCGGATGAAATGCATTAGACCAAGACTGAAAAACAAATGAATTTAAACCCTTGTATGTAAGGCTAAGAGTGGAGTACGGAAGCAGATATAACTGTGGTGCACACTTAATGAGTTTTTTATGTGTGTGTAATGTGAAAAACAAACAAACAAATACATACATAAAGCATGTTTGTGTGTGGGTTTATTAGTTTTTTTTCTTTTACCTTTGCAAGTGAAGCAGTTAACGTGAAAGTGTGTGTTCTTCACACGCACCACCTCCCCACGACAAACCTCCCCACAGCGCTCACACACGATGGGTGAATTTCCACGGCTGGAGACGGGAGAGCTGCTGCTGCTGTTTCCTCCATAGAGGCTCGACTGGTATTGAACTGCTGGCAGAGGAAAGAAGAGAGGCAAGGATGAAAAAGCATGTTACTTGTTATCTTTTTGAGCCAGTTGCTCCACAGCCTCAAAATGACGAGGTTTTAAATGCCTTTTTCAGCCAAGCATGTTGCTACAGGGATGGCAAAACAATGAATCTTAATGAATTTGAAAACAGTTTCTCAATTTTGCCTCATGAGTTAAGATGAAAGCAATCAGTTCTACAAGGCAACAATTACTTTCCAACATCAACCGCTCAAAAAGATGACACTCTTGTTAAATGGTGCACAAACACTATGGCAACCAATCCTGTTGGATCAGTAAGTCAGAAAACATGAATAAAAACATTTACAGTAATAGAACAGACACACCAGCGTACACACTTGATTGAATGTTCACAAAACATGAAGAGATTGACTTTGTACCCAATGTCTTCAGAAGCCTCTTAGTCTGCAAGGGAGATCAGCCTGACTTACAACCATTTATTGCAAGGAACATAGACAACATCTATCACTACAGCCGTCTTCTTCTGTCTGTCCACCATTACTATGTCCATGTCCATTATCAATGGTTAGCCATCACCAGTTTATCTGGAAGTCCACAGCATCTTAGCTCAGTCATTCTCAATCATCCTGGAGGGGGGTCTCCCATTTTGACCTCGGGACTTCCAGGCCATACTCAGCACAGATGTTCCTGTATACTATGCCGGCCACTTGGTTATGGCGTTCCATGTATGCCCTGCCTGCTAGCATCTTGCACCCCGCTGTTATGTGCTGGATTGTCTCAGGGGCATCTTTACACAGCCTGCACCCGGAGTCTTGTCTGGTGTAGTAGACCGCAGCCTCTATGGATCTTGTGCTCAGAGCTTGTTCCTCTGCTGCCATGATTAATGCCTCTGTGCTGTCTTTCAATCTAGCTACTGGTTGGATTTCCCAATATCAGCCACTTCTTCTATGTAAAGGTGGTTCATGCCATGCAAGGACCTGTCCTTCCATGATGGTTCCTCTTCCTGCTCCTCTTCTTTCTCAGATTTCTGCTGCCTGTGGTATTGGCTAAGCAAGTAATCAGTCGTGGTCATCTTCCTGATAATAGTGGTTCTGACAATCACTAGTCCTCCACCTACTTCCTTCCACTTAGCATACAGTCTCAGGGTGCTGGACTTCCATGCATGGAAAGCAGCTTTCTTGCCTTGATATCAGTGGCTTCTATCTCCTCCTTTGATCAGCTGATTATCCCAACAGGATATCTAACGGCCAGCAGGGCGTAGGTGTTGATGGTTGTTCTTCCCATTCGACTGACTCCACAGGATTTGCCTTAGTCGCTGCAGGTATTTGGTGGTTGCAGCTTTTCTAGCAAGCTCTTCATGTTTCCCGTTTGCCTGTGGGATTCCAAGTTCTGTCCTCTATGTCTACAATGTTGCCTTCAGGTAGTGCAATCTCCCTCAGTCCTGACTACCTTCCCTTTCCTATATATTTACTTTTTCCATTTCTAATCCTGGATGGCAGCAAACCACTGCATTACATTTTCTGACTTAATCTTTTTGCATATGTCAATAAAGCTCTGAATGATGTCAAATCTCAACATACATGCAGAATAGCAAAGATACACACACTGCTGGAGAGAGAACAGTGCACTCTGGGGTCTTTGTGAGATTACACCTCTGTCATCCTTATGAAACTAGTCAAATCCATTTTAATGAAAAAGGCCTTTCTTTAACTTCTCCCATACACACATGTCCATGTACCACATCTGTGTGATGATAGGACAGCACAGGGAAAGAGCAGTGGGAGGATTAAAATTCACTGCCTGACTCATTAAATTTTGTTTTGCCATAAAAGTAAATTGCGCTCAACAGACCGTACAGCACTCTGAGCAACAATTCTACTGTATTCTGCTCAATTCAATTACATTACAGTTAATGCTGCTGCGTCTCAGAGTATTATGCAATCACAGCAAACACCACGCTGGCAGGTTAAGCTGGTGACAGCAGGAGAGACACGGAAAGAGAGGGTTGTGAATCTAAAAATGTTTTCATGATAAAGAAAAGGTAAAACTGGGACAAAAATGTTTCCTAACAAATTGTATCATCAAGTACACACGTGTGTGTGTGTGTGTGTGTGTGTGTGTGTGTGTGTGTGTGTGTGTGTGTATCACAGAAGCTGGCATTGGTTTTGTAGCCAGATGGCAGCACAAGAACTGGAACAACAGACATAGAAAGATTTGAGCCACCTGTGTGTGGCTGAGAAATTAAATGTGTTGCTGTGTGCGTGCGTGCGTGCGTGCGTGTGTGTGTGTGTGTGTGCAGTGTGTGTATGCAGTGTGTGTGTGTGTGTGTGTGCAGTGTGTGTATGCAGTGTGTGTGTGTGTGTGTGTGTAGCATGGGTACTGCTTTCTTGATAATGGAGCTCTGAAAAGTTCTGTCCACACAACAAATAACTGCTCTGTATAACATTTGCTTCTTTAAGCAATACATGACCAATACAATAATCAAAAATATCTGTTTTTATTCAAAAAGGACGGTCTTCCTAACATATTACCCTGACTAAAACTTTCAGGAATTTGCAGATTTGTGATGAAAAATAAGAGGCTCCCATTGGAGGAAAGGAAATGATGGAGCTAGTTAAAGGAAATTAACATCACATGTCATTATTACTATTTAATAATAATGATAATACTGACACTAACACCAGAGTGCAGTGAAAAAATACATTTTCTTTCCAGTTACAGATGAGAGAATCGCTGTATCATTTATATATACAGTCAGAGCCACCTCATTAGGTACCCTGTGTACCCCTTAATGCAACCTGCTGAAGCTCAAACTGAGCATCAGAAAGAAGAAAAAAGGTGATTTAAGTGACTCTGAATTCAGCATGGTTGTTGTGCCAGTCTGGTCTGAGTTTTCCACAAACTGCTGATAAACTGGCATTTTAAAGATAAAATATCCAGTGAGTGGCAGCTCTCTGGGAGAAAATGCCTTATTGATGTCAGAGGTCAGAGGAGAATTGCCACATTCCTTCAAGCTGATAGGAAGGCAACAGTCGATGAAATAACCTTTCGTTACAGCTAAAGTATGCAGAGGATAGTCTTAAAATGCACAGCACCTCAAACCTTGAAGCTGATGGGCTACAGCAGCAGAAGACCACACCAGGTGCAGCTCCTGTAAGCTAAGAAAAGGAAACTAAGGCTACAGTTCACACCAAAATTGACAATAATAAAACTGGAAAATGTTTTCCTGGTAATGAGCCCGATTTCTGCTGCAGCATTTGGATGGCAGGGTCAGAATGTAATGTAAACAACATCTTTACATCACAATTCAGGTGGTGGTGGCGTTATGGTGTGTGCGGGGCCTTTTCTCGGACCCCTTAGTACCACCTCAGCATCATTTAAACGCCACAGCCAACCTGAATATTGCTGCTGACCATGTGGATGTTTTTTGTGACCTCAGTGTGCTCATCTTCAAAACTCAAATCATCTCAAACTGGTTTCTGGAATGTCACAATGAGTCTAAATGGCCTCCGCAAGTCCCAGATCAAAATCCAACAGAGTAACTTTTAGATGTAGTAAAACAGGAGATTTACATTGTGGATGTGCAGCCAAAAAATCTGCAACAACTGTGTGATGCCATGAAATCCACATGGACCAAAATGTCTGAGGGATGTTTCGTGCACCTTGTTGAATCTATACCATGAAAAAGTAAGTCAGTCCTGAAGGCAAAAGCGGTGCAACCCAGTAACAGGCAGGTGTACCTTGTGTAATGGCTGGTGAGTGTTATTGTTATCACGGATGTATGATGCTGATAAATTATTAAAAGTAACTAGAATTTCCAATCTCTCTCTCATTTGGCATTTGCCAGAGAAGACCAGAACTGGCAGGTCCACCAGAGGTGCTGTTCTCTTCACAGACATCTGGATATCCTTGGTGAATGCCAACTGAGCTGCATTGTGCTTGATTGTGAGCACAGATCCCATTAGAGAACATCAGCATCTCATGCAATGCTCATGGAGTCTGTTTGTAATAGTTAGGTCAGAAACATGCACATGAATTGCTCGCTAGAGGTCATTTAGTAGGGCTCTGGCAATGCCAGGCCTCCTGTTCTTATTCAAACCACAGCTGTGTTCAGTACTCCTCATTTTGCCCAGTCACTCTGGAGACTGTGCTGAGAGACACAGCAAACCTTCTCATAAAACCACGTATGAATACGTGCTGGAGCTGGACTACATGTGCAATCTCAATGAGCAGCAGACATCATCTGCTGCTAAAAGAATTGACAAGGACACCAGCAAGAAGCCAAAGTACAGAAAGGAGGTCAGGAAGGATAAAAAGAGACCACAACAGTGCACCTGTTGTCGCGTTCAGCTGCACTAAAGCAGGTGAAATGCTTTCTGGCTGGTCAGATTTATGAAGTTTAACTGATTTCATGTTATATTGTGATGATCAAGAGTTCCCTTTATTATTTTTCAGGAGTGTATTAGTGACGCCTTGAAAATAAAATGGCACAAATGATGCCTAATATGCAGTAACTCATAAGTAAAATCACTGAAATTTTTACGTTTGTATAATTGAGACCTCATGATGGGTCCCAGTGAACGACTGGAAACCACTGATTGACCAAGTTCAATTATTTGAATAGTTGAGTTGCAGTAGAGCTGAGATAAAAGCATGCAAAAAATATAAAAAACATCTAAAGCATGAATCTTTTAACAGTCTGGGGATCCATCGGATTTATCTCGTGACTTCAAAAATCACCCCAGTTATTCTGCTCTGTTTGAAAGCGTCTCGTGTTTACTCTGACCTGTGACTTCATATAAAAACCATGAATACACCAATAAAGCTCTGAACCAAATCAGCCAGCAAACAGATAATCCTCTTCTTTTCTGTGGCAGAGTTTGTGGGGGTTACAGTCACTCAGCTGGGGGTGGCCTCAGCTATACTGACATGGTACTACTTGTACAAGTGTAGCACCACCAAAGCCCTTATAAGGTTAACTATTCCCTGTGGTGGGAGGTATAAAATTGAATGGCTGCTAGGAGGAGAAGGCAGCTGCTTGGTAGCTCTTACTGGAAAGCACTGTGTAGAAGCAGCAGATCCACTTTGTTCTATGTTCCTTCAGAGATACAATTCTGGGATTAGGTGGTTTCACATTAATAAAAAACCTGCTTTTATTTGGTGCTATGTTGAGTCACTGATGCATTTTAATATGTGCACCCAGCACAGTGTCAACTACAGATGAGCTCTTTTGTCTTCCAGCTATCAAAGAACAGCAGGCTTCTTCTCTCCAAAATACATCTGACAAGCCATCACAAAGTCTTCTGACTGTCTTACTTGTATTGACTACAAAAATGATTTCTCTCTTTCACACACACACACACACACACACACACACACACACACACACACACACACAAAGAATAATAGAATAAGAATAATAACAATAAAATCTGCCTCAAAAAGTAAATGTTCGAGTAGTGATTTTAAATATTGGGTCAATAAAAGGAAACAGCCTGCTGGGTGATATGACTTTGGAAATTTCTCTACTGTTGGAGTCCCTCATGAGTCAGTACATACTGCTGACAGTCCTCAGAACTGGCAACACACAATGACATTGAGGAAAACATTGCTGAATCCCGTCACCGATCTATAACCAATATCATGCTCTGTTTCAAAATGCCATTGCCAAAAAAAAGCTAGTTAACAGCCTGTCAATAAGTGAGCCAGTGATCAATAACCTTGCCGAGGGGCTGTTTATGTCTACTTCAAGCTAAGCCCTCTCAGGACACTGTGGTATTGATCAGGCAGATTCGCGCACACTGCTTACCGTCCGTCGGTCCGCTCATGGTGCGAAGTTAATTCCCAGAAGCTTGAATGAGAGTCGCCCCGGGCTCTGGAGCAGATCAGTTAAACCTCGAATGGCAGGGCAAAAGCTAGGAATATGACAACTCTCTCGTTCCCCGTCCGACTTAAAACTCTCCCTCACTCTGCCTCAGCCTTGAAAGGGCTTTCCCTGCTCCTCCCGGGCAGAGGATTACTGTCAGGCGGCGGATCGCGCTGCCTCTCCACCCTGCGTAAAGGCAGGAATTAAATGGAAACTGACGATTTACTACTTCTCCTCAAGCTTACAGCTTCTTCTGCCTCCTCCACCTCACAAACCTCAGTGGTCCTCGGTTCCGGTGCAGACGTGTCCATTGCAAACTGTTCTGTCACAGCAGCGCCGCTGAGGTCGCCTGTAAACCGGTGCGCTCCGGCGTCAGGGCTGAAATGCTGGATGCTGAGTTTCTGGGGGTGTTCGCAGACTCTGGAGATGCCGGAGCATCTTTGGCCGGGCAAGGCGGTTGCTTTTCTCGCGGTGAGAGAGCGCCGAACAGCGTCCTAATTCCAAAGTGCGTCAAAAATAAAAAGCCTAAATATCCGAAACCATAACTCCCCACATGATAGTCAATAGTTATATTGCCTATATTTTTGTGATAATTTCTATCAGCTTTGCTTTGGTGTTTCTTCGCCTTTGCTCTGTAATATTCCAGTCAACAAATGTGCATCTTTTTTTTACACTTATTTTAAATTTTTACCTCATTTTTAGCTCCACAGGGGGTGTAAAGAGTGGAAATTCTAGTCATACGTATTTAAATTAGATTAATTTTGTAGCGAATAAGTGATTCTGGCGAACAAATTATTTTTGAAGATCCGTGTACCAAGGATTAAAACGAATAAAATATGAACTATTAATAGTTTATGACTTTGATTCAAACTATTAAGTGTAAATTCCCACACGTAGTGAAGTAGCTGTCGTTACTGGTTTACAGTCGCTTACTTCGGGTATATGAGCTAAATTTGGACACCCAAGTTTGTGAGTGCCATTACCTGAGACCGAGGCAACGTAGGATTTTGAAATGTACACCATAAGTGCGTTTACTAAAAATCTCAGAGGAGAGGAATCTCGACCTCAAGGTCAAGGTCAGAGGTCAACTTTTCTGAAAATCACCTAGGATTTTCACATTTATACCACAGATGCAACTGTATACCACTTCATGCACCTATTTGATAAGTACATCTATGAGGAGGCTGGGGGTGGCACTGCGGCTTCCTATATTTTTCTTATTTGTGTTCAAGTACAGTTCTGAGCCTGGTTCTGCAAGATATTTCTTCCTGTGTTAAAAGGGAGTTTTTCCTTCCTACTGTCACCAAGTGCTTACTCATAAGCGGGCTGTATGATTGTTGGGAGATTTTTTATAATATTGTAGTGTCTTTACCTTGCAGTATAAAGTGCCTTGAGGCAACTGTTGTTGTAAATTGACGCAATATTAATAAAACTGAATTAAATTGAATTGAATTATTCCATGAATAGATAATTCTATTAATGTACAGCTAAATAAATAGCTAAAAAATTGACAGGACAGACCAAAGAAAATATTATCTGTAGATATAGAGAAACACCAAGAGGTGGCAGTGTATGTCTAGAAAAAAAAAGCACTGCACTATCAGTAAAGTCTATAAGTTTGGATAATATTAAAGTAAGATGTGACAAAAAGAGAGAAGAAAAAGTGAACATAGCTGGAATGCATTTATTATTGTCCATAGAAGAAGAACTGGGTATATTTTTGATGCCGCTGAACAAAATCACAGGAATATTTGGATTTATTTGGTATATTCTACTACTCTTTGAATTGCCAAACAGGTGTTCTATATATATATTTCTTTTGAAGACCTTGGCATGTGATTGTTCTCTCCTGCAGGCAGCAGCCCTCCAACCAAAACATGTTTAAACAGTTAACTTTCAGTCTGTCCTGGCTCACTTCCCTGTAATTGAGAAACAATGCACAAGATATTTCCTGCAAATGCTGAAACTCATCTAACCTCTACTGCAAAGATGAAGTAAAAATAAAGTCGGGGAACGCCTAAGCTCAAAATCTAACAATCCTCAGTATATTAAACCTGGCTGAGGTGTGTGTTTAGTTTTTGATCAGTTTTAAGACATTAGCAGCAGCAGAGGTTTGAATCGCTGCCGTGTCTGCAGCGGCTGCACTCAGAATCAAAAGGTCAAAGCTTTGAGTGTCTGCTCATGCCTTCAATCGTGAGTCCGCCAAGGTCAAAAAAACAATATGTCATGCATGCAGTTTGTGTGTCTCCAGCGACTCTCAGATGTGATTAATGACCCATTGTTAAGTCAGTCTGTCAGTTTAAAAGCAGTTGGGAAGAACTGAAGAACACAGTTAGGCAAGTGCACCGTGCGTGTTTGTCTAGTTCATTGATTTTCTACAGTTAGCTGATGTATTATGTTCCAAAAGAGGACGCATCTGTTGTTTGTAAAAGATGAAATTACACTGTTTTTGGTCAGAGCAGACACGCTGAGAGGAAGCTAAAACAGTAAGATCATCTGAACAACGGGATTTATGTACATGCGTAGGAATATTGTATATCAAGAAGGAAGAAACAGCATACTGACCATTATATGTGTAAATATAGATCGTTACATACATGTTAGTACTGTTGTTAGCACTGTTGTCTTAAAGTAAGCAAGTCCGGAGTTCGACTCCACCTCTGGTCAGAGGCCTTTCTGAGTTTGTTTAGTTCTCTGCGTGTGCTCCCACAGCCATGCCTCCCAATACCTCCCACAGACATACAATTATTGTGAATGTGAGTTTGTCTCTATGTCTTTTCCTGCATCAGGCTGCAGACCTGTCCAGGGTGTACCCCACCTTTCTCCTTGTGGTACCTCGGACAGGCTGTGGTCAGATAAATTGAAATTTCACTATATCCTCTGGACTAAAGCAGAAATGGACAAGTGCTGTTATCAGCGCTCAGCTGAAAAATTGCATCTCTGATGGTATGGGGTGCATTAGTGCCTATGAAATTGACAATTTGTGCATCTGGAAAGGCACCATTGGTTTTAGTACAACAAATGCTCCCATCTACCAACAGAAGGATCACAGGCTGACCTCTTTTTCAGTGAATGCCTTCTGTATTTCAGCATGACAATGCTAGACAGTATACTGCATATACAGCAGCAGGGCTTATAGTAGAAGAGTAGAACGTGTTAGGATGTCATGGAATTAAAAATAAAACAAAGAAAATCCAGAACTGTTGAGCAACTGCAACTTATATCAGACAAGAATGGGAAATTTCTCTCCCGCAAGTCCAGCAGCTGGTCTCTTCAGTTCCCAGATGTTTACAGACTGTTTTTAAAAGAAGAGGGGACACTACACAGTGGTAAACAAGGGCAATGTCCTAACGTGTCGGTGCCATCAAACCATGTGCTTATTTTTTGGTGCATTTTCTTGGCTTAAACATTTGATATGTTTTCTATTTTCTACTCTGAATAAATGTGGGTCTATGAAATTTGGATTCTGTTGCATTGTTTTTATTTACATTTGACACTTTTTTGGAAATGGGTTTTCAGATTCAAATCTCTGAGTGATATCATTCGTGTTGTTTCTGCACCACATTTTGTGTTACACACAGTTAGACAACAGAAAATCAGCAGGCTTGACAGTGTCATAAAGAGGGCGCTGCTGTTTTATTGCAAGCAGTTCCACCACTTCCCCTGCACAGTACAGAAGCTTACGGGATGGAGCAAATAAGAGACAGACAGAAATACAAAGATTGTGTTGTGCCTTAGCAACAAGTCACCACATCCTCCTGGACAGGAAGTAACTGGCTTTGAAGGAAATATGACATAACACCTACCTATAAACAGCTCTGCAGTAACAATAACATTTACCCTTACTACTGTTTCATTTACTTGCACAGTTCTAAACATGATAATGCCAATACTATTAGTAAATAATAATGGTAACTTCATTAAATAATAATAGTAAAGAAACAAACTGCAAACACAATATTGATATTGTATTCATTGTAAAATTGCTTATGATCTCATCTGTCAGTTATAAATAATTTATGACAGTAAATTCTTTTTGCTCTGTTTTTGGTCTCTACCAACAGAAGGAATTGTGCAGGTCTTTATCTGCTGAATGCTTTGCTGTGTTTAGGTGTGACCTTGTGCTATTTCTGTTCAACGTATAGCATACAGTGGGTGTTTCGAGCGTTCTTGTTCAAAATAGCTTCCCGATGAGATCAGCGAGGATGAAATAAAACGTTTAACCCACTGACATAGACAAAATCAGCCAAGTCACCCGTGTAATGGATAAGCGACACGGATGGATGATGGCTGAGCAACAGGCCTCTTTGAAGTCAGAATTGCAGGTTTGCAGCCTTAACAAGGTTTTTCTTTTCACCGTCCATTTTGCTGTGTAAAAAAGCCCTAAAACTGTTTGAGAATAATTCTGTGCAATTGCTTCAAAACCTTTATTTACAGAAACACACACAGAAAAGTGAGACTATGCACTCTTTGCACTTTTTGGTTTTGCAACTACTTTTACCTTTAACCCATAAAGTTGTCTTCACAAAGACTGGGTATTCTGTGTGTCTATTTATAGCAGAAAGGAGACACAAGTCTGTACATAAAGTCACACTGTGGAGACTTTCTTCCCATCTGAAGACAAAAATTATGATCTTGACTTAAAGGAACAAGGCCTTGGTACATATGTGTTTACTTGTGAGTTCATCAGTCAGGAAATGAAACAAGTTGAAGGTGAGGTCAAGGCTATTGTGTGTTTCAGTATAATAAGTGATCCGCCTCTGCTTCCTTCATTAAAGGGTCATAAGTGGACTCTGTGGGTCAGGATTCTGTTCTTTATTGAAGGATTTATTACATAAATCATAATCCAGAGATCAAGAGTTACAACATACGCCCTAAAAACTTCAGATTTATAGATATACGGGATTAAAATATGCCTGAAAAATCAAAAGGTGATGCTAATTATATATCATGCAGACATCCCCTGCAGCTGTCTTTTGTCTTACCTCAGGGCTTTCAATGAGAGTGTCTTTTTCATGAGTTCCATCATAACTGCTTGTTTGTGTTATGCTAGTCTACAATGTGCAGATTAAAATGCAGTGAATAATTTGGCTCAGAAACAGCTGTATTTCTCACAGCTTCTTGAAAAGCTTGTGGTACTGAAATTTTCTCTGGTAGTGGAGTAGAACCATCGCCCTTGGCTGACTGCCACTTTCTTTTCACACATTGTTCAAACCTGGATGCCGAGCCAGTTTTTCACAGCTTTGGTTTTTATCCTTAGTCGTTCTAGCAGCTGTGTTTGGACAGATAGGAATTCTCTCAGCCTTTGGTCTACGGAGGCATAGCAGGCGAGTGCAGCAAGTAATGTGTCTTTGCCTGCTGTGCGCCAAAGAGGAAGGTGAAACTCAGGAAGTGACAAACAGCAGTTAAAATGTGTTCATTCACACAGAACCCGTGGAGCTTAGAGATACAACCAGTTTTAAATCACGCTGAAACATGAAAACCGATGAAGATTTCATCTGACGAGCAAAAATACCAAACATTCCTCACACCCAGCTTCTCCAATGTGATGATTTGTTGTAAACGATTCCTTTCGTTGTTGTAGATGACATGTAAAACACTAACATGCACTATGACAAGTAGTCTGAGTAGAAAAGAAAAAAACTGTTGCATGCTTGCATTTTAACTAAAGCATGTGCAAAAGTCTTGAGTCAGCCATCATTTCTTCACCTTTTGCTTCCAAAGAGCCAGACTTTCTGGAAATTTAAAAAAAAAAAAAAAGGTTTTCTGAAGGGCTTTCAAAATGTTTCATTAGGGGTTGTTTTTAACTCATTTTCTGTTGTGTCATATATAAGATAACACTTGGCAAAGAACCAATTTTAAATTGTATATTTAGTCTCTATATTTAGCCTGCACAACATTTCTGACCAGTTCTTTAGGTGAAAGAACAGCTAAGAAAAATGCCAAAGATAACAGTTACAGATAACACAAAATAGGATTGATATACCAACAAGTTGATTCTCAAAAAGCTATTAGCCAAAACCTTTGCATATCTCCGTATGATGTGCAAAGACAAAAGAAGTGGCATGCCTACAAGCTATCTACAAGCAGATATCTACAGTATCTGAAATTCATGTCTTCAGGAAATAGGGAAAAGAAAGATGGCTGGTTAGGATAGAGATACAACGGTGAGTGTCTACAGCCATTTGTAAAACATGCTGGAGGCTCTGTTATGGTCTGGCATTTCAGCCAGTGTTGTTGGGGATCTTGTCAAAATTCATGGAATTATTAACATAGAAAAGTATGATCAGACTTTAATCCAACATGGAATACCATCTGGAAAGTGTCTGGCTGGCAATTTTTCATCATGACAATGATTCCAAACATACTGCCAGTGAGGTAAAAGCATACCTGGACAAAAAAAAACAACACAGTGGAACACCATTACTCATGGATTGGCCTAATCAGAGCCCAGATCTCAACATTATTGAAGCAGTGAGGGATCATCTTGACAGAGAACAAAACAAAAGGCAGCCAGCGTCCAAAGAAGAGCTTTGAGTGTCTTTCAAGGAGCCCGGAGAACAATTCCCGAAGAGTGCCAGGAATGCCAAGAAAGCTTGCAGACGAGAGTTGGAATAAAGGTGGTCATACCAAATATTGACTTTCTGTCTCATTAGAATTGTTGCACACGTTTCAGTAAATTGCTGCACCTATTTTTGCACTTTCCACAGAAAACGAACATGATAAATGATTTGGAAACGAAATGGATATAAGCATGGCTACACTGTCTATAGGTTAAGGTGTTTTTTAAATTCACCAAAAAAAGTCCACAGTATCAAGTAAACCGCGTGTGAGGCCGTCCCTTACAAATCTGTTGAAATGTGGAAACACTTGATGCATCCGGCCGTCCCGAAGAGATAAAACTGCTGACAACTGTTTGCAAATGGTGCTTGAAAATGGAAGACAAATGACACAAGTGGGAAGAAAGTACCCGGAGGGGGTGAAATTGAGGAGAGATGAAAGATGAATGGCAGAGATACACACAGGGGAGAAAAGAAGAAGCTAAAGAGTTATGAGTGAAAAGGCAGAGGAGGCTAGGGAAAGTGGAGAGAGTGATGAGGCCGGGCAGAAAGAGTGAAAGAGCGGACAAAATGAGAGAAGGTGAGTGATGGAAAAAAGAAAGGAAGAGAAAGAACAACAGCAACCTGATGAGAGGATGGATGAGGGGAGGAAAAGAAAAGTGCTGACGGGCAGAAAGACTGTTTTTCTTTCTGCTCGTGTGCTTCGTTCCTGTTCTGGATACCTGTCAGCACAGAAAGAGCCACCTTTTTTGAACACACATACAGGTGGTACTGTACATGGACCCCTGCATATATGTGTATGTATGAAACTTGTGTGATAGCTCAAAAAGCAAATGAAGAGATGGCCATTTTCTCATTTAAATGCATTCTGTGTTTGTGACCCTGTGTTTTTCTTACCAACTTGTTTAACTCTAACCTAGCTTCAGGGATTACGTCAATCATCTGTCAGCACAGCAGGTCCAGCAAAGTAGAGGGGATGTTTGTTTTTATGTGTTTCAATGCACATATCAGCCTGGCTGAGGTATTGAAATGTAGGCTAACTGAAGTCCCATGTGGCAGTCAGAGCAGCTCAGTCTTCTGTGTGTTGTGGTTTCTGGGTGTAGTTCTGTAAAAAAGAAAATAGAGCTTTCATGACATTTCTCACAACAAGTCTCTGTGGGTTTTTCCATTCACCGGCACTCTTTCGCTTTTTCCTGGATTGCACACATGCAGTTCCTGTCCTTGACTCCTCTCCTCACATCCTAATTCCTTCCACCACTGCAGAGTTGGTGAGGAAGAGATAGGAGAAGGGAGGAGTCATTAAAAAAAAACAATTCTCACTTTGGAGCCTCATTTTCAAGCATTGGGAATAAAACATGACTTTTGGCCAGCTGCACCTTTTTTTAAACCCTACTGCAGCCATAGATCTCAGGCATTATAGAGGTCAGAAGATGAAGAAGAAGTTATATAATTAGGGCTACTTTACATTCAATTCACAACATAGTACAATGCGACTATCACTGTTTTTAAATGTACACAGGCACTCAAACAATGAATGGTAACTGAACAACTGAAGCAACAAATGAATAAAAGGTCCTTTGAAGGTCCTCTTTACACTTTATTTTGCATATTACAGCTGTGTGCCATCCCTCTTTAATACACTGAAGCCATGGAGTACTGTGATAGATTTCTGGGTCACTAGCAGGAGGAGAGAGGACACAAGAAGGAATAAAAAAGAGAAATGAGAAAAGCCTCGGGTCTTTTTCTGGAAAGAGAGATTGCTTCAGACTTTTTCAGGTGTAATTTTTGGTGGTTGAGCAACAGAGTGCTATCCTGTTCCACTGTAGTGAGAAAGAGTGGGTACACTACAGCTAATATCTAAAAATCTGGGAAAGTAATTGGAAATCTAGATGGATAAAGAGCAGCAACGGGCCAGAGGAAAAATACAAAAATGAAATTTAGCAATGAGCTGTCACTTTAAGCAATGTCTATATTGACATGACAGTGTCACACAGTTGCTGCAGATTTGTTGGCTGCACTTCCTTGATGCAAATCTCACATGCTATTGGATTGAGATCTGGTGGCTGTTGAAGCCATTTGAGTGCAGTGAACTTTTTGCCAAGTTCATGAAACAGGTTTGAAATAAACTAAACTTTGTGATGCTTTATCCTGTAGCCATTAGAACATGGGCACGCTGCAGTCAAAGAAGGGTTGGGTATAGTCATATAATTCTGGCTCTACCATCTGAAGCAGAAATAGAATAATCTTCAGCATTTTCAAATCATCTATTGTCCAGTTTTAATGAAGAAAAAAGGAAACCACTGCCATTATTGCAGTTTATGTCAAATACTGATACAGGAAAATACATTGTCTGTCATGGTCCGTGGTCCTGTGTGCGATGCGCGGGTAGCCACACCCCCAGGCTGGGCCATCACCGGCACACCTGCTCTCCATCGGGGTGATTACCTGAAGAGCTACTTAACCCGGCGCTGACGGATGCTCCACGCCAGTCCGTTAATCACCTCTCTGTGGTAACTAGACTCCCGCGAAAGCGTTGCATTACTATCTTGTTGGAGCTGCGTTAAATCTGCCTACTTGTGTCTAGGTTTCGATCCGGCGTTCAGCGTCTGCCACCTGCCTGTCCTCCTGCTCAACTGGATCACCCGGTGCATCATCTGGCCCATCCACTACCTCCACGGATTTCCCTCTCACGGACGTCCCTCCCCAGCTCCCACGGTCCCGCTCTAATCGTAAGCCAACTGGTCTAACTCAGTTTTGATGTGTTTCCTCCGCTTCCCGGCTCCCTAGTAATCTCCTCCCCTTTCTGTTGCAGCCTCCCAAGGTCCTGATTCCGGCTTCCTCGCATCATTGCTTCCCCGGGTTTTTTAGTTCCTCGTTTTGCTCCTTTGGTTTTCCCGGGTCGCCTTTTGTTATTATATTAAAGTGTCCTTTTCTGCTAGCGCTTGAGTCTGCGTTTGGATCCTTTTGTGCACGCGCGCCGCGGCGCATGACATTGTCAAAAATTGGACATGTGGTAGGATGTGGTAGCAGCATGGTTTCAGTAATACCAGTGAACATTATGTACAGGATATACTGTTCAGAGCGAGCATTTCTTAGAAAAACAAAGGGGCCATACCAGAAATCCAGAAGAGGTTGAAAATGTGTTTCCTTATAGACAGTCAGTCGCTTCAACTTGACTTAATTACGCTTGTAATAGACTGAAACACATGCATATTTGCGCACAGTATGTGGGAGATATTTTCCTGCAGTAACTGTAGTTCAAGCTACTAAAGATCAACTTTTGAGATCGTGTATCTGGTCTCTGAGGTTCTGGAAAATATTTGCTGTAATTCAGAAAACAACCGTCTGCAGATCAGATTCAGCGACTGCTCTTTTGTGTGAAACTTTAAGGACAGTCGTCATTGACAATATAATTGTTCCCAGAACTTGGGGAGTGAACTCAGTACAGAGGTTGACTTCATGTAAATTTCTGATGAAACTTCTCAGTGATGATGGATATTTGTTTCGGCAGAAAGTAATAGAAAACATTAGAAGAAGAAAATCAATAAAAGAGACATGTTTATTTATCAAATCACAACAGAAGTCATCCATTTTCTTAACTGTTTATCCAACATCTGATAGCCGGCGAGCATACAGATCACAGCTGCACAGGTTGCCAGGGGGAACAGAGAGACAGACAACAGCATACTCCCAAATTCACAACTACAGTCAATTTATCATTAACGGTTAACCTATTAGCCTTGATAAGAAACCCACGTAACCACAGGCAGAACAAGCAAACCCCACAGAAAAAAAGACCATACCAAGAAGCTGCTTCTAAAACCGACAAGCAGCGTTAACCCCACTCCCCACCGCTACAAAAACATTTTCTCCACTGTTTCCTTACAAAGATTTGCTCCTCATCAGTCGATTGCTGTTATAATTTGTTCAAATAAAATCTAATTTAAGTGCTTGTGAGGACAGAATTTCAGTCACTTTGACAAGCAGACAAAGAATCAACTGGTGCAGCGACATTTTAGAAACCCCTCCAAAAGGACTCGTGTGTTTTCAATAGTGTGTAATGTTGGAAAGGCAATGCGCACTCTATATATTACCAAACGGATAATTGCACAGATAACAGAAAGTAACGTAAGAACACATAACCAGACATCACTGTATCATATATTATATTAACACAATGAGGAAATGCTGGAAGTATTTGGCAAGAAATAAAAACATTGCAGCTAAAAATATCATTAGAGTGACGGCACATGATTACCGCATTAATTTAAACATTTTACAATCAAGTTTACTGGCAACACTCAGCAACATAAGACTTTTTTTTAAAATGTCAATGTACTGTGTCTTAGCGTTCTTTCATTAAATGGGACTTTGGTTGAAAGAACTGGTGAGCTCAAGTGTCCAAACATGATGTATTGCTGAGGACAGATGAAAGAAGAAACTGACAAAAAGTAACAACAAAAGAGTGACGTGAATGAGGGAGCAGCTCTGGATGGGTACTTTTTGTGTGACGGGGAGCGAACGTGTGAAGAGATAGAGGAAAAGATAGGACGCAGACGGAAGAGGCGCCAAGAGGAATGTGACAAGAGGAAGTGGCCATACTGTCTGTTCTATGTCTCTTTTCCCACAAGAGGAAACATTAAAGAGCAGAAAACACAAACATTACAATAGAAATATTAGAATTTTTATGTGTATGTCAGACGAACACTGGTGCCAGCTGTCGTTTCCTCAGTGAACTGAGTGCAGGCTCAGCTTTATGAGAGCTTTCATCTGCACGCTCGGGGTGATTGTTGTCTTCTGCAGTACAGACCGTAGGGTGGTCGGAGCATAACTGACTAAGATCCTGAATTTCAATCATGCTGCTCAAATGTTCAGCTTTATCTTCTACCAGTACGTTTGGACAAGAGGATGTTGCTCTGGGCTCTCTGACAGACATGCTCCAAAAGAGGCCATAAAAAAGGGAAGAAGCGAGTGCCCGTGTGATGCTCTCACTGCAGCGTGTTTCTTGCTTTTCATATACAGCTAAAAGTCTGAATGGGCTGACAAAAAAAGTACTGCCCTAAAAACATAATAAAACATAACCCATCAGTGGTGTATATTTTTAGATGACATAATTGCTTCGGAGAAGCAATATGTATATATATTATCAGACAGAGATAAGCCACTTTGCAATTTTGACACGCTGTTGCTTAATCAGCCTGCAGAAGCATCTTTTATCTAACTGGTTCACATCTGAGTGGTTTCAATGCGCCGCACACGTGGGAGTCTATTGTTCACGACATGTAGGTCATCATGAGCATATAAAATGACGGCTTGTGGTGATCAAGTATGAGAAATTCTCTACATGAAAGCCCTGCTGGGTACATTCTGTGGTGTGTGGGAACCTTTAGGTGCTTCCTGTTGCACGCATCACCTCCTTGAGATATAAGGTTCAGGGAAGACAGAAGACCTTCATTTGCAGCTTCAGTGGAGTTCATTCTACCCATTTTGGTTAATGCCAGATGCCACCAGATCCGTTTACCTCGGAAGTCAGATGTCGGAACTTGGCAGTGACGTCACTGCCAAGTTGAGGGTGTTCCAGTGGTAAAGTCAGGTAAGCAAGAAAAAATTAGATTTTGATTGCTTCTCGGCAAGGTAGAGCAATTCATGCAGAGGAAAATTTTAAATGATCAGTTCTGACTTCCAACTTCAACTGGAACACATTAAGAGTCTTAACGTAGTAAGCACACAAGGTGGCATGATGGAAGGTGCAGGATTTGACTTAATGTCATAACTCAGTTGGGTGGCTCTCTACGAGGTAGCCTCTTTCCAAAACATTTTAGTGGCCTAACATTTGGTTGGGTATGATTACTGACACTACCACTGGTTGCATCAGAGGCATTCACGATCTTGAGCACTGGGTTGGTTTTTTATTTTGTATGTACACTGTATTTATGATTACTAGAGATCACAGATCACACAACAGCTTTGCAAACTTATGGAGACTTACCTTGAACGCTTTAAAAAATATATATGTTTTTTGGCAAAAGAGTAATCGCAGTGTTTTGTTTATATGTGACCAGTAGTGACTTGTCTGTGCTGTGATGGATCAGTGAAATGAGAAACACTAATGCACAAATATGAAGCAGCAAAGTTCATGTTCTATTGTGGGTCGTTTTCATTATGAATACAGTTCAACTGTATGCAGCCCAGTGAAAAAGTAAGTACACCCTCAGTGCTTCCTTATGAATTAAGTTGGTAAGTGTCAGCCAAGTGCTGCTAATGAAATCTGATTCATTGATCATCAGCAAGTGTGAGCACCTCTATAAACACTGAGATTTTGGCAGTTTGATGGTCTGGAGCGTTCAGTGTGTGGTAACACACAACTGGCATCCCTACATACATCTCCTCAAGGTGAATTTGCTGGGACCATGCAATGTTCAGGGAGATAAAAACAACAACAACAACAACAACAAAACGAGCGCTACATTTCAAACCTCACAGGCCTCAGGAAGCATGTTAAAAGTTAAAACACAATTAGAAAAAGACGTAACAAACCTGGATTCATTGGAAGGGCAGCCAGGAGAAAGCCTCCTGTCTCTAAAAAGAACATAGCAGCATGGTTAAAGTGTCGTTAGTTCATACCAAAGCGAAGATCTTTGGCTATATTTCACAGCACCCCGTTTGGCAAAACCAAACCCAGTATTTCTGCACCTCAAACAATGGTGGTGGAGAGATAATGATATTTTGCAGCCACATCATCTGGGGACCTTGTGGTGTAAACGAAAGCTCAATGAACTGAACCAACACTGCAATGAAGAGTGTGCCAAAAGTCCCCCACAAGCATATGAAAGACGGATAAAGTCATTCTACCAGCTACTGAATCAAGATGCGCACTTAGTTTTTCACAGGACTGTGTAGTGGTAGAGAAATCAAGGAAATAACTCGTGAAGTGATGTCGTTTAGAAAATTCAAAATTACATAATAAAACACTGTATTTCCCACATCCACTGTCTCTAAGTTTGTTTTAATGAGACTTCATGTAGTCCACATTGTATTAAACATTTTAATATAAAATAATAAATATTAAAATCAGCCCTGCAGTTTGGAACAAAGAAATAATCCAATTTAAGGTTTAATTCAACACGAGACTGGTGAATGGATGTTTAGCCTTGACTTTCTGTCTGAGCATGCAAAGTGATTCTTATTATATCCTCATACTGATACTGAATGCGCAGGTTATGGGAATACAGTATAACGCCATATTCAGTTTGAATAGTGTTGCTGTTATGTTTTGCACTGCTGTGGTGCAGAAGTACAGCTAAAGAGCAGCCAAATACAGAAGTCTGTGGTTTTGTTTGGCACCTCCTATGTGAGAATGTGAGGAGGGTGGTGCTGAAAAGAAGCTCAGAAAAGCTGCCCTGAATAAATAAATGTTAAAACCCTAAGGTTTCCCAGAGAGCACTGGGTGCTGTCCGGCTGTCAGTGCATTGCAGACATATGATATATAGCAAAAGCCATTCCTTGTCCTCTGATAGGCTACGATCCTGCTGTGATGTCATCGTGGCTTGCTTATAAAAAGGCTGACAGACTCAGCTGCTTCAAAGGGGCAAGTGTGCTTGAGACCTGAAAGTGTTTATACATGTGTGGGAACAGAAACAGGGAGCGAGACAGAGCACGCGCGTGTGTGTGTGTTTGTCTGTGCATGTCAGTCGCACACTAACTCCTGAAATTAACAACTCAGCAAAAAATGAAGAAAAAGCTGCTGGCAGACACTTTATTATGAATCTTTGTGTGGTGGATTTAAAAGCTTCTGGAGTATGAAATCACTGGACTGAAGAAGAGGACAAAGTCTGGAGGTAACAATTAAAGAACACCTGAAAATAAAAGTCTGTTTTACAAAGTGCAAATCTTGAGGGCAACCTATTTGTCACGGGTGGAAGCACCACTCTCTGTGATTTTTTGGACTTTTCCATCTCTTTATTTTACCGATGACAACAAAAGCTGGGTGTTCGCTCTCTCTGTGTATTTTCCACACTTGCAGCTTCATGCTTATATTTGTGCAAGCGCTTTTGTGTGTTAAGTGCTCAGTGTACTTACTATCACCATGCTCCCTCAGCCTAAATATTGAGACTTTTACGTCTCAGTAAATCTTTTGTGTTTGATTCGGTCTCGGCTGTTTAAACAGTTTTGGTTAGGGAGGCGATTGGAGTCAGTTTTCCAAGTTTGACTTGGTATTAATGTGTGCAACCACCTCCTGGAGTACTGATCCCCTCTGCAGGGGTAGTGCAGGGGTCATTAGGGCAAAGAGTAACAGGGTAAGTGACTGGTGTTGTGAGAAAAACAACAGCGACTGTCACATCATGTAAACATAAATGAATTAACAAGTACATGAAAGTCTGATTTTTGTGTGTGTAGCGCACAATCACACACATTATTGTCTAACAGAACTCATTTCAAAGCATAGTTAATGAAAATGCTATTTTTAAAAGGAGTCTGCACTTACCTTTCCAGCAGATCCATCATTTTCTCTGCACTTTTAGTTCGTATTTACTAAAATGTTAATGTGCTGACTTAGGGAAGTTTTCCAAGCCATGACGAATGTTCGCACAAACATGCTGCTGTGGACGCAGACGGCATGATTGACAGCATACCTGCTCTCCAAATTAACGTGCGGTGCCTCGCACTTGCAAAGTAATGACACCATTTAACTTTCATGTTTAGACGATTATGCCACTTACAGGATGACTGTCATAAAAACAACAATCGCCCGACATTTAAAAAGCATCCCAAAATTCAACACTTTGGTCATTGACCATGGGAGAACTGGGTAAACACTCGTGAATCAATGCACCTCTTTACTGCTGCCAATTAACATGTGTTGTGAGTGTTTGGACTGCATTGGAATAAAGCCAACATTCGCATGCATCTAAGTGCAAATGCACACAGAAGATCCAGTTGGCCAAACAACCTTATGATTAGCATTAAGACATAGATGTGTTCTTCTCTTAATTGCACATATTGGAGAAAAGCAAAAATAAGTCAAATGCCACCTGTGAAGGGCAAACAGTCCATAAGTAGTAGACATTTAGTATCTGTCTACTACTCATGGACTGTCCAGACAGGATAACTTATACAACGTACCATCCCCCGACAGGGATCTACATCAGAAGCGCAAACAAGGATCGCCATGTGTCTGCTGTCAGTTAGATGCCTGCTGTGGAAGAGCATTTATATTCAGTCTTGTTTTTATTATTACTATTTATGCTGGAACATGACTAGAAATAACATTGAGGAATAAATGCAACTGATGCCAAAGCTTTATTGTTATGTATTTTTTAATGTATCACTGGAATATATCTATAAAGTATCATAGCAATGTGGGGATTATTTATTTAAGCTGCCTGTTGTTGCTTTGCAGTGCACTGCTCCTTTGCAAACACCAGTATATGGGCTCCTGGAGCCTATATAGTATTTCACAAGCCTTGCTCTTCCTCAGCATCAGTTATTTGTGCTTAGTAACACCCTGAATCGAAAGTGTACACTCTGTACCATGGCACTAAGATTAGTGTGTAGAGGAAGTCCTGATGGCCTAGTGGTTTGGACAAGGACTTTTACTTCCTGTAAAAGTTTGCTGCTCACTTTTCTCCTGTTTTCTGTCACTGCAGTATTCAGTATCAGTTTTAAAAAAATGAAAACTAAAAATCTCCCTTTTTATGTGTTGACAGAAAAAGGGAGGTTATAGCAACACAAGGCAAGAAAAACATGAAGTTGGATGCTGATACATGACATTATATCACAGGACGTATGTTGTCACTGGGGAGGATACGTTTAAATCATGACAATATAGAGGAACATATAACTTCCTCTGTGAACACATATACACAGTATGTATGTTTCGATAAGATAAAAAGCAGGCTAGCTCTCATGCACAGACTTCTGTGAAAGCTATTTTTCATCAAATACTGCTCAACGTTTGATATCTTTTCATTCTTTGATCATTCTGGCAGAAAGAATGATCTGTTGGAATACAAACAGCTTAAATATACTCCTGTGTGTGTTAATGGCACTTTAGGAGCACAATCATCTGTCTGTGCATTTACTTATCTAAGCACTATTACATAACAAGGGCATTTAGTGTCTTCATTTACACGTGTTGCAGGAGCCATCCTCTTGCTTTTACCAGCACTGGCATTTGCTTTTTTGTTTTAATGGCATTAATGGTGTAAAAAAAGGAATACCCTTATTTGTTAAAGAAGGCCAAACAGATCAAAGGGTCACATGTAATCTTATTCAAAAAGCATCGGAGCCCGAGCAGATAACACCCCACTAGGAAGTGTGTGTGGACTAGTTGCAGCCAAATGCTGATCCTGTGGACTGAGGCTACACCAAAAAAAACATACAAATCGCATAAGCTGCTGCACAAACTGCTAAAAGCATGACAAACACAGAGGCATACCAAGGAACAAATACAAGCTGTCCAATCTCTTGTATACCTTTTAAACGTCTTCCCTACTAAATTGATCATGCATGCAAAACAATCAGTTTATGTGTCTTTATCTTTTGTGACCAAAGCTGTGTTTTTGTGTGTTTTCACTGTAGATCATGGGAGGTGTGAGTACTGTGTTAGCACAGACTAACCATTCACAGCACAGTAACTTCACCCAGGTCTTCAATTCTTCTAGACCAGAGTACAGTGATGCAGAACTCGTGCTGCTTGGTGTTGCTATGGTCATTCTGGTCCTGGCTATAGTTTTCGGTAAGTTGTGACTCTTTCGGTTCAATCAGACGACGGCTTGTATTTAAAATGCGCTTTTACAATTGATCCAGTTTATAGTTTCGAATACAGTTTGCTTTCTTCTACACAGGAAACGTGTTGGTGATTACCGCCATCCTGCGGTTTCAGCGGCTCCAGACTGTCACCAATCTTTTCATTGCCTCACTGGCTGTTGCTGACCTCATCATGGGTGTGGTTGTGGTCCCCTTTGGCTCTATCTCCATCCTGCGGGGAGTCTGGCAGTTCGGAAATTTCATGTGTGATTTCTGGACAGCGACCGATGTGCTGTGCGTGACTGCCAGCATCGAAACGCTTTGTGTGATCGCACTGGACCGCTACCTTGCCATCACCTCGCCGCTCCGCTACCCAACGCTGCTCACCAGGTACAAAAGAGATGTAGCTTGGCTAGTATGTAGCATGAGGTTAGATCAAGCTGCTACTGCAAATATCTCTACATTTTCAAACTTTCCAAGATGTTGCACACTTTGTTAAACCCAACCAGTGATGTCACATCAGGTGCTTTCTGTCTCCTGTTAAAGGCAAACACTGTTGACACTTGCTGCGGTACAACCAGAGGTGCAACATACTGGAAAATATGAGACTTTTAATCAGGGCATTAGTGACAGTTTTCCTTGAAGTGTGGCTATAGCCTCCTCTCTGAAGAGTTGTTTCTATAAGACTTTAATAAAGGTTAAATAATCTAACTTTAAACCACTTAAAAAAGGAAACTCTACTTTTTGCTCACATCAAAGTCTGCTTATGGATGTTCAGGATTGCAGCTAAACACGTGAAAATATTGATGTTCCCTTTTATACCCCTGTGCAAAGTCTGATACAGCTTGGGTTAAAGTCAGCTCGGGAGTGCAGATTGCATTTAAGGTTGAAAAAAAATCTAGAGGTGTAGAGTTTCAAAGACATGAGCTTTCTGTACCCCTGACTTTTCGCTTGAGGCTGGACATTTGGGGTTACAACCTTCAAAGTCATATTTATTCTTGCTAATATTTATTTTTGTTCTCTTCAGTGCCGCAGGCAGCGCACTTGATTTTATTGTATTTGTTACAATGACAATAAAGATATTCTGATTCTCAAATACAGTTGTGGTAAAATATAGATATAGTAACATTAAAATAATCGTTAGCAGGTCTTAAAATTAGTTAAATAAAACTTTAAATGAACAACAATACATTGGACGTATTACACTGTGTGACTATTTATTATACAAAATTAATGCCTGATCGCAGAAGCAGTGTGTGAAAAACTGAATACTTCCTTACTGCTTCCGTTGGGATTAACAGGGTAGGTAGCAGCCAGGTGCTGCTAATCAAATGCACTTCAATAAATGTGTAAGCGCCTCAATAAAAGCAGATGTTTTGGCCGTTTGCTGGTCAGGAACATCCAGGTGTGTGTTAACACAATGCGAAGAAGAAAAAACATCAGCAGTGATTTTATGAACGGGGTTATAAGGCCATTTTTAAACAATTTGAAATCCATCATTCTAAACTGAGAAAAAGTATTCACGAGTGAAAAACATTCGAGACAGCTGCTAATCTTCCAATGAGTCGACTCCTCAGCAAATTCCTCCTGTCAGACCGTGCAGTGCTCAAAGAAACTGCAAAATACCCAAGAGCTACATCTCAGACTCTGCAGGCCTCAGTTAGCATGTTAAATGTTGAAGTTTGTGATGGTACAATTAAAAAAAGACTGAACAACCATGGCTTATTTTGGCCGAGTTGCCAGGAGAAAGCCTCTTCTCTTGAAAAAGAGCATAGCAGCACAGCTTCGGTTTGCAAAGTTGCATTTGAACAAACCACAAGACTTCTGGAACAAAGTCCTTTGGACACATGAAACCAAAGTGGAGATTTTTGGCTATATTGTGCAGCGCCACGTTTGGTGAAAGCCAAACACAGCATATTAACACAAGCACCTCATGCAAAATCTCAAGCCCACTTTTTGCACCTTGCAGTCAGCGAGTCGATCATGAACTCTGTGTACCAAAGTATTTTAGGTCAAATTCAATCATGCAACACGACAATGATCACAAGCACAGCAGGCAATCTTCAGCAGAATGACTCAAAAAGAAAAGATGTTCTAACTCAGTCAGATCCAGTTACTGTCCAGACTTCTAGCTGATTGAAATTCTGTGTGTAAGAGAACTTAAGACCTTAAGAGAGCTTTGAGTAAATGAAAACCTGCTCACACTGATGAACGGAAACACCTCTGTAAAGACGAATGAGTCATAATTCCCCCACAATGATGTGAGAGACTGATAAAGACACACAGAGAAAGACTATTTCAAGTTATTGCTGCTCAAGGTTGTTCTGCAAGCAAATAATTCATGGGTTTTTTTGTTTTTTTTTTTACACACTGCTTCCACATATTAGCTTTGTTTTTATTGCAGAAATAATGACACGGTGCAACATGTCATGTGTTGTTGTTCATCTCAAGTTATAGTTACCTCATTTTAAGACATGATGATAAAGACTAGACAGTGTTTAAAAAAATTAATCCCGATATGTAAAACCTTAGAAATTATAGATGCCGTACTTCATTTTTCTTTTTTTACCATTATTATATCTGACTCAAATTCATCAAATTAATACATGTATAATGTAGGTAACAGTAAAGAAGAAAAGCCATTATCTTAGCGATTAGCCATATTAAATCAGAATGAATCAGAAGGACATATTTAGCAGAATATAGTTAACCAGACCCCAAACTCATAACTACCCACAAATACGTTACATATAAAATTTAAACGGAAGCTTAAGTAGACCACCAAACTGAAAAAGAGTGTATTTGGCATATGACATGGGGAGAATGAGAAGAATGAGGCATGTTATCTCTGCATGACGCAGTGCAGCTCATGTTACCTGCCTGAGCTAGATCCTGGGCTTAGCTGTAGTTAATTTAGAATGTAGTCGTGGCTATTATGTTGCTTTTAGAGCTCTTTTACATTTTTGGACAGCCAACATAATATTTAACTAAGAAATTATCTCTGTGTTGTCACTCACGTCTACTGTTTGCAACGTTCTTCACTTCTCTGCGCACTCTTTTGTCTCCTGCTGATAACCAGGGGTCGAGCTGTTGCAGTGGTGCTCGCAGTTTGGGTGGTGGCCTCCCTCATCTCCTTCCTACCCATACATCTGAAGATGTCGGTGTCACATGATCACAGAGCTCTCAGATGTTTGGAAGATGAAAACTGCTGTGAGTTCAACACGAACACGGCATACGCAGTGACTTCTTCAATTGTATCATTCTACCTGCCACTGGTGGTGATGATTTTCCTGTACACCCGCGTGTTCCAGGAGGCTCAGAAACAGCTGGAGAAGATCCGAGGAAGGGAAAGACATATGTATAACTTGCATTGCGCTTCACAGTTTGCTTATCCTGATGATAGCCCTGCATTAAATCAAAGCAGGACAGGAACTGAGGTGGGAGAAGAAGCAGGAGACGATAGTCTAAATATGCAGAACCCAAGTATGGACACTGGTAAAGAAGAAAAGGGGAAAGAGAGCAGATTGAGGACAGACAAAGGGGACGGAAAACATTCCGCCACAAAGCGTCTTAAGTTTTCTCTTAAAGAGCATAAAGCTGTAAAAACTCTGGGTATCATCATGGGAACTTTCACACTGTGTTGGCTACCATTCTTCATCCTCAACATCCTCAGAAACATACTCAGCCTGGACAACATTGAGGTACCCTTTAGACTCCTCAATTGGCTTGGATATTCCAACTCAGCCTTCAACCCTCTCATCTACTGTCGCAGCCCCGATTTCAGGCACGCCTTCCAGGAGATACTCCGTTTGAGGAGTAAGGGAAGACAGTGGAGCATAAGGAGACTATTGGGACTATGCAGCGAGAACAGCGGTTATCCCCCACAAAGGCTGAATGGGAACTCAGCTCTTACTGATGTTACAGAACTTGACATTCAGCATTCTAGATGGAAGGGCAGTGTGGAGAGTTCAATTCAAGGCAGCTCACTGAATCTGGCTCCTCCATCTTCTTGCTCTGAGCAAGTTTTAGATGTAGCTCCAGGATCCTTGACCAACGGGCAGGCAAACCGTTCTGCCACCTGGAGCTGTAAGGACAGTCTGAGTTCAATAGCTTGACCAATTAGAGCATTAGGATTCCCATTGTGTGTGCAGTAAGCACCGATTTGTTGAAGTTAATAATGTTTGTGTTTGAGAGTTGAGTAACTCAACCTTTTGGTCTTTTATAAGCGTTTTTATTTATGATCCGGGGTCTGATTTTTCCTCATAATGGCGTGAATCAAGAAGGCAGCTACATGGGCAAACCATATTCAGCAGTGTCTCCTTTCAAACAGGTATGAAGTTTGTCTCGATCACGAAGGCATCATGCTGTAGCTTATTTAACGAAAAAAGGGCAGTTTTTTGGTTCACGAGCTATAAACACAGGAAAAGTTTGCAAAGCAGCACCTTGAAAAAAAACTCACAAAGTGACATCAAACATTATCAACTTCCTGAAATTGGAATTACTACAGGGATGATATTGGTACCAAATAAAACATGTTTTAAGAGTACTAAAATATCATGCATGCTACTTCATTCCAAAATGCTCCTCGACTAAAGTCATGAGATTACCTGTTGCTTAAAAACAGAAGAGGAGTGAGCCGTCGGCGAGAAGGTTGCTGCTTCAAATCACTGCACATTGTCAAAAAGATCATTGTCCTCATAATAAGAGTGCAGCACAGCAGCATTAGAATGTACTGGAGAGCACTGAATGCTCTCTAGGTGCAGAGTCAGAACATTAAAGACTTAAACGTTTGGACTTTCAACTACTGTTGATCATTAACAGCCACTGAGTTATCAGGTGGGATAAATAAGATTCGCATCAGTAGATGTACCTCTACACCTCCCAAAGCTAATATTTATTTACGTCAAAATCCTACATTGCCTTGTTCTCGAGTTATCTCATTCACAAGATTTCCTGAAAACTTGACCTCTGACCTTGAGGTCAAGGTCACTGAGATTATGACTCGTTCGAGATTTTTATCAATTTGAATATCCTGCGTCGCCTCGTTCTCGAGTTATCTCCATCACAAACTTGAGTGTCTACCTTGCCCGCCCACTTTCCAGGGTTACGATAATACTCAATCAGGTTTATACAGCTGAAGGGTAAAAATGAATTTTAGAATAAGTAAAAGTGTTTTGACAGAACATAATGTGTTCTTGCAAAATACCATCAAAATACCAGATGAGGACTACCTGTCTTGAAAAGCTGCCACAGTAATGGAGCATTTTAAGTCAAAAACGGTGGTTTCTTACATTGTTCCACAAAGGATTAAATGTGAAATTTAAATAATATTTGCAGTTAAAATAAACTTTTTTTTCTCAGAAACCAAAGTTTATGTATAATATCAAGATAAACTCTCCGTGAACCAGAACCCAACAGGACTGAGATAAGAAACTACATGTTTGCCCAGTGGCCAAAGGTTTTATTTGAAACAGGGAGTATATTTTAAGGCTCGCAGTTTGCCTGTTTTCTTCATTCCTTCTAACAAAACTCACAACTGGTCTGTAGTTATTTGGTGGTGTATAACTGTGTATCAGATAAACATGTGAGACCCAAACTTGTGACTGTCATGAGTGTCCTCCCCATGTGTTGGCTTCCTTTCATCACGTATTCCCTTATCCCCCACTTTGTCCCTCCACCAACAACACCATGAACCCACGCTTTCCTTTTATCCTGTCTGCTTTTGCTCTGTTATAAGTACGAACGGTGCACTCTGTCACAAGAGCTGGGAGATCTTTTTTTATGTAGTTGGATCTGGTTCAATAACATTGTCTGTTACACTCCCTGTAAAAACATACCAATCAGGTTACACATATTTTAAGTGCTTACTTTATACATTGCTCTCAGCAGAAGCTTTGCAGAAACAAAAAATTTGTTTGGATTAGTCTTTATTTCACCATTTCCTAAATTCAAAGTGATGATAATAAATTTGTCCAAATACAAAGCAGAGCAAGTCAGACTGAAAATGATCTCTCTTGTTCATCTTTTATGTGCACAAATAATTATTTGATATGTGATTTTTTTTTTTAAATACTCTTGAACAATGTCAGTTACTGTAAATATCGCCTGCATGTATCTGTCTCAGTGTACAGTATGTTTACAGTATGTGAAAATGAGTATTTTTGCAATGCAAAGCTCGAAACAGCCACAGAATCTTCTTAATGTACTGTTGAAATTTGGATTACCTTTCAGGTGGGTGTTGTTTTTTGCATTGGGGTTCAAGTTCATTAAGTTATGGGAAATAAAACAGGTAGAATAACTGAAGTATGCCTTTTGATGATAACTGAACTTACTGAAACCCAGGGCTGGACTGGGACAAGAAATCGGCCCGGGCATTTTGACTAGAGACCGGCCCACCAAAAATGTGACGTCATTCAGGGGTAAAACCGCAAAGGATTCTGGGAACTTGTGGCAAGAGGTACTAGCGCATGCAGGCTTTCAATTGAACTCAGTTACACAGCGATGAAAAGAAACACAAAAAATGGCAAGAAGAATAGCCGGTGTTGTGCCAAAAGGTGATTGTCTGCCAAAAACTGATTTCCGGTATTTGCCAAAAACTGATTGCTCGTATTTAAATTGCTATAAGTAACTTGTTGGGCTATAATATGTGAAACATATGTCAAATGCATCCCTCATGGATGACAAAGTCATCTCTCCATCTCCATCTCTCTCCCCTGCTCTTATATTTCTCTCTCTTGCTCCATCTCTCTCTGCTGCTCTTCTGTCTCCTCTGTCACAGACTTCTCCACTTTTGATGATAAATCAGCCTGGTGCAACATGTAAGGATTGGCACAATTTGTTAAGATTTTGAGGAGTTTGAGAAACTAACCTTAAGCATAAAATAAAATTTACTATCAGTAACTTCATAGCACCCGCCCAGCAGTATATAAACTCTGTCATGCTAGCTAGTACGCAGTACCAGTTATTCTAAGCGACTGTAAAAAGTCAGCACAACGAAAACAAACTACAACTAAACTTGGTTTATATCTGACACAGATAGACAGCAGGTCATAACTTCTTACCTGAAGTTCAGTTCCTCTGCCACTATGACCGGCGGCCGCCTCGGGTCTCTCCTCCTCTTGCCTCCCCTTTCCCTTATCCACCTGCTGGCCTCCACCACTTGCTGATGTTGCTAAATCTGTGGAAGCTATGCCATAGCTACCGCCAAACAATTCAGTTATTTTTACACATTTGGCAGCGTCTGCCTGAAGGGCTTGTTTCTTTTGGGCCTAATTTTTTCTGCACCTCCTTTCCTTTTTTTGTTCTCCATTTTCTTTAGTTCGTCTATAAGATTGCTAAACAAGGGGGAGGGTGCATCCGACCTCCTCGGCTGTAATTGGTCCAGCCCAGAGTCGATCATGACCAATTGGCCAATCCAACACCTTTCATTATTTATACCCTTCCAAAAAAAAATAAAAAAATCGATCGGCCCATAAAAACAAAAAATCGCCAGCGGCCCACCGGGCAAATGCCCGGTATGCCCGATGGCCAGTCCAGCTATGCTGAAACCGACTTGATAAATCTTACATTACACTATAAAAAAGAGTTTTAGTGTAAAATTTTATAAAGAAATTTTCTCTGTACTTTTGAAATCACACTTTTTAACCACATACAGAAACTTAAACAAAAAAACAAATAACATACTGACTGAAAATTGCTCCCCATTTTCTGTTTTTAAAGGAACTTTTTTGTCAGTGACATGGGAAAGAGGAGATCATGAATTATATCCAGTTGATACATATGAACCCTACAATAAAGCACCAAAACATGAGGCTACAGTAAGTGAGAAAGAAAGAAAGAAAGAAAATATATATATATATATATATATGATGATGATGTGCCGTTAGCATGCAGTTACAGGCTACGGGGAAATCTGGGTGTATTTTAATGTCACTGTATTTATTCCTTAGATAAAATAAATAAAACACTGCTAAACCGGTCCTTCCTAGCTTTGTCTTAGCCTTAGCATTCACTGAAACAACGATGCTTTTCAAGTAGCCAGTGGAAAATACAACTCAGTTACATGCTGCTGACCAAGCATGTCTAAAATATTATACACGAAATTTCCACAACTGTGGAAATTCCTCCTCCAAATCCTCTTAGGCTGACCAGTAAAATGACATTGAGGAAATGTGATTTTCACTGTGCTGCACCTTTATCCTTTTAAACTAACCTCTGAGACAGGAGCTTTTTGTGCTTATTCAGTCATCCAGGTTATTCATGAAGACTCCGCTGTCACGTATGCATTCAAGTTAAAGGGCACGTGCAGGTGGGGTGGGTGCATGTGACACATAGTGACAGCTGCAGCTGGTCACAGCAGCTACAGTATCAGCTGCTGGAGAGGAAATACAATCAGCTTTGCTGCCTCAAAGCACTCATACACACTTCTTTCCCCTCACACATGAAAACAAACTGTGGATGTGTCCAAGTGTGTTTGTGAAGTTTGACCCGTTTCCAATTTAGGTATTGGAAGATTAGCGTGTGGAGGCATCCTTTTTTTGGTGCGTGTCCAAAATGTTAACGATACTGTTGGTGTCATGATTACCTTAGATACTATGCGACTGAGCTCTAAATGTTTGGGTAAGAGTGCCTTATGTTTATGTATGTTTTTGCACACAGCCACCACAGTCGGCACGTAAAACATGAGTGTAGCCATCTGTTTGTTAAGTCCCAGTGTGAAGTGTTACACCAAGCTTTTTGTCATCACCATCTTGGTATCTAGAACTGCATTTCACAAAATGAGGCAAGTCGGAGTCTCGATATCCAACAGAGGTTTCTCTCATGACAGCATATGCATATTTTTCAAGAGTTGTCGACCATCTTGGATGTGATACAGTCACCAGTTGCAAGGGGAAAATGTGCATTCCCAGACTGGTTGGCAAGTGGTTGGTGTACGTTGCTGCTCTAGTTGGTGCTGTAGCTAAAACCTCCTTGTGCTTTCTTTGGTCACTAACAGGCCACCACGCTTGCCTCACTAACCCCAAAATGCTTTTCTGGCATTTTGGAGGCATGACAGTGCAACAAATTTAACCCAATGACAGCTAGCAACCTCCACAAGCCACTGCCAAGCAGTCAGGGAGTACATGTTTACTTACAACCGGTATAACATCCAGTATGGAGGACTATATCTTTAAGCTCCTCCAAGTCCAGACCCAAGTCTGAAGCACTGTGTACATGACATCACAAATGAAACATCAATAGACTTATTTTGGCTACCAGACAAGTTTCCACTGCTGGAAAAAAATCCAAATTCCAGTCATCAGTTCATTAGCTTTACTTTGAGGAATAAACAGCATGTTGATCATTTATATACAGTATATAGTATATATGGTACCTAACATATATGTACTTTTTATTTCATAAAATAAGGTTAATCTGTAAAGCAACAGTTTCAAATGATTTTTATTTTTAAAATATAAACTTAAAATAATTTTGATGGAACACTGACGTCTAAGAGGGAAAATGAAATTTCTTTTGTTCCTACCTGTCATTTGTGTATTTGTAGCATTGGTCGAGCCAATATAATTATTCAGATAAGGACCATTGAAGTTTTATTTCCAAGATGGTAGGAGCAGCTCTTGACAGATTGCACCTACTCACACAAAACCCTGCTGCAGGAGACTGGAGTTACAAACTCCAGCTGCATAAATACAAGCATGTCAGGCAGCCCGCTAACTATGCTAACAGCTAGCAAAACCAGGTCAACTATTCCTTTGCTTATTTTTAGCCAACTTCCACTTAAACTTTTATTATCTCAACAGGTAATTGTTGTTATTGTGTTGTGTGAAGTAGCTTTTAATAATGCTTAGCGCTCACCTTCTTTCACAGAAAAGAGATGAGGGACGACTATCAACTCTTACCATGGTGGGTTTGATGTGAAAGCTTTATCGAGCACTTCCAGATCCGCACATAAGAGAACAAATCTAATATATTATTTCAAAAGAGTTCTACAGCAGCAAAATGCAACACTTTCTTTCCCTTCTGCCTGCTATTCATCATCCCTTGTCCACAACCCCCCTGTGCATATGTCCAAACCATCTCAGCCTTTCCGCCCTAAATTTGTCTCCTTCTGATGTACTCACTTCTGATCTTGTCCAGAGCTAAATTCTGCCATCTTTAACGTCAGCTCTGCCTCCTGTCTTTTTCTCAGTGTCACTGTTTTCAAACTTCATAGCAGTTCCCACTACTATCTTGCGAACCTTGCCTTTTATTCTTGCTGCTATCCTTCTGTTACATATCACCCATGACACTAGTCTTCACACACTCCACCCATCTCCACTGTCTTCTTCGCATCTCTTTTGCACCATTGGTTTGGATGGTTGGCCTTGCTCCTTGTATCTCCTCTGTTACACCTCTGTCTCTCATTGACACACATTATTCTGTCTCGCTTCTACTGACCTTCACTCTTCTTCTCTCCAGGTCATAACTCCACCTATTCAGGGTCTCTTCCACTTGCTCCCTGGTCTCACTACAGATCAGAATGTCATCTGCAAACATCATAGTTATAGAGACCGATACCTGATTTCATCTTTCAATCTATCAAACATCTTTAGCAAACAAGAAGCCAATCCCTGATTTGATTCTACCCTCACTGTGACCTCATCTGTCATTTCAACCTCACATCTCTCCACATTGTCTCACTGCCGTCCTGCACCACCCTCATATACTTCTCTGCCACTTCTGACTTTCTCATGCAGTACCACAGTTCCTCTTTTGCCACTCTATGATATACTTTTTCTAAAGCCACAAAGACTCAGTGCATTCCTCCTGACCTTCTCTGTACTTCTCCAGCAACGCTCTCCACCTCTTTAGAGCTCTTTCTCAGCATAAAGTCTTCATGACATGGCTCACGCCTGCTCTTGAAAATGCAGCACAGTTATGCATGTGCACTATTAGAATAGTTACTGTAGAATAGTTACTTTTAATTTTGATATTTTACTTTATAAAAACAGCCAAATAATGCTCACACATTTTAATGAATTGTGTTCAGGATTTTAAATTGTAGTGGAGCATTTTCATAGTGTTGTACTGTTGCTTTTATTAAAGAAAATTTTGCAAATACCCCCAAAACTGGTCACTGTCAGCTGATGGTAAATATCTTTGAGGCTATCTTCCTTCTGTACTGCTCATTCTGAATGTTTAGAGTGAGTTAGGGTAAGGTGAGTTAGTTCATTGCTTCAAATGCTTCTTGATTTATAAAGATTGTTCAGACTGGACTATATTAGAGCCGCATGCTGTCTGCATCATCTGGGTTAGCTGCGGGGTTAGCAGGCAGTCAAACATCTCAGCAGAAATAACATCTGATTTAATCGCCTGGTAATCAAACTTTTATGCTTCTACTATATATGTAAATTGCATTGATATGGCAGGTGGTGTAGAAATGACTATTTTCATACCGTCTCCAGCTGTATTTAATATTCACTTAATAACAGTTATGAGTAAACACACAATTTTTATTCAGCTGAGCCATACCTAACACTTAGTTTATGTACCAAAATTATTAAATTAATAATCGGTGTTGATTCGTATAGCTCAGACTTTTAGTAGAGCTGCGTTTAATGCACCACAATCATCTAATTTCTTGTTGCGTCTGTTTATGAAATGATTTAAATTCAATTGGAAGGTTTTGGGTGGGGAAAACCACACAAATCAACTCATATCACACTGCGCTGATTTATCTTTGAGAAAGCACATTTGCTTTGAAGACTGATTTAACTTAAAACTGAATTTTAGTGGTGATGTTCTAATGTTTTATTAGATTTTGTCAAGACTGATGTGACAGATTTATATATATATATATATATATATATATATATATATATATATATATATATATATATATATAGCTAATTCCATATTAAACACTGTTTTATTATCTCCACCTCTTCCTCTCTGTGCTTCTGTTTACGACTGCTGACCTTTGGCCTGTTGTAAGGTTTTGGTGTCATATATAATTCTTTGAATTGTGAAACTGAGAAAAGAGTCAGTGGTAGGAGACATAATTTAAATGTTTTACATCCTGTGCACTTCCTTTCTCTACATGTGAATATCTGCTTTCACTTCCTTGTGAAAACTTTGTCTAGGTGTGTCTGCGTATTACCCCTGTTACAAGATCTAAACGTTTATAACACAACTGACAAAAAGGCAGTCACATGTGTCCTGTGTGATCACTCACCCACAAACAGAAACGATGCACTACTTTGGTTAGGCTAACAGATGCACACACAGTGATGTACGCATGTTGTTGGACAGAAGCAGTTTATTATTGCTCCAGAGGCCCACCCTGGGCTGTGTTTCAGACATTTCCTAATAGCTGACAGGCTAAGGTACGGGTTTGCAATTACCTGTACACACAAACACCCTGTATCTGTCAGATGCAATGATAGTGCTTGCAAATGAGGCACAGACGGGCACTAACACAGTGAAACCCCAGTATGCAGGCATATGCATATGCCTGCACGCAGGCTTTCTCATGTAATGTGCAAACAGACATGCAACTGCACATTAGCACAGCCCAGCTATGCAGAATATTCCAAATGTGCATGCACAGATACACAATGTCCTGAGAGTGTGTGTTACACAGAGAGATGTGCCAAGTGTATCTTATGATCACAGAGAGTTTATAGATGGTGAGCTTGTTTTGCTGCCTGAGCTGATACCGACCCAACATCTCCTGCCAAAAAAAGAAAAAGCAGGACTGTGAGAACAGACAGACGGGCTGCCTGTGTGTCTATCTGTCTGTTTGTGTCACACGTGTACAGACACCCACGATTCTTTAAATCTGGCCTGATGCACAAAGGCTGTGCTGCAGGCCTACATGCAAAGGTGAACTGATCCTCTTAAATATCTATAACCTGCAAAATATCTTTAGCTGAAACATAAGACTGTCAAATTTAGTCTTTTTCTAATGTATTTTTTTAATGGTGGGTAGTCATAAGGGGAGAGAGCCAGAAATGGGACACAGTCATATAAAGTTTGGGCTCATGTGATAAGCACTACAGGGGAAATTTACTGAAACTAAGTATAGCAAGATTTGAGGGTTTTAGGTGACATTTCACCTATTTACTGTTTTTAAAGGAACATGTGGATAGATGCCTGACTGAATCTGTGTAATCTGTGCGTATCTGTGTATGTGCGATGCAGGTGAATGCTCTTTTACAGTAGAGTGCTGTTTGTACAGTGACATTACATAATGTTTGCCTGTCCTTCAGAACTCGGGTGGAGGCATCTGAGAGTCCCTCGACACGAGCGTCCTCCCTGAACTGAGGAAATAAAGGGAAGGCAAGAGATACAATGCAGTATCATGGCAACACACCGAGTGGTTGGTTAACTAAATAGGTTAAAATGCTGAAAATCTTACACAGACTAAATTTACATGGTTATATTTTCTATGACAACTTGGCCTCTATTCTGTATACATATGCAGTACTTTTCTGTGAAGATGATCTCACACTGCTTCAGTAATGTTGCAGTCCGTGCTCTGGGGAGGCCCGTCCATGGCTGATAGCGTTCCACTTTGTTTTTTCTATCTGTGTATGCTTTTAATGCACATGCAGCGTCTTTGGAATCATTGTATTGCTGAAAAATGAAGCAATTACCAATCAAACACTTTCCATATGGTATTGCATGGTGAATCAACATCTTTTCTGTGTTCATAGTTCCATCAGTTATGACACAATCACAAATCCCAGTGTTCTACATACATACTGATCATGATTTGAACCAAAGAATTTCAAATTTAGATTCATCTCTCTGTAAGGTTCTTGCCTTTTCTCTGTTTCCCTGTTGCAACTGTTTTCCCAAAATACTTTCTGATGAGGATACAGTGAACAGCAAATGGATGGAACTAAAGGGCCAGATGCATCTCTCAGCTCAGGTCTCAGCTGGATTTTTTTTTTCTATTTATTAGGGTTGGGTTTCAGATGCTGTTCATCTGCTATAGATAGTTTTTTGATGAATTATGCAGAAAAAATTAGAGTTGGGCTTAAAGGTCTATAGATTTATAACATATTCGTGTTGTGTATCATGTTTTTTAAGTAACTAAGTAATAAAGTAACTAATTACTTTTGAAAATAAGTAATCAGTAAAGTAATGGGATTCCTTTCTTGGAGAAGTATCAGTAATTAGTAGCTAATTACTATTTTCAAGTAGCTTGACCAACACTGGTCTTTACATTCTAAAACACCTGAGGTGTGATTTGGTGATAATTGAATTGAATTGAATTGAATTGAATTGAATTGAATTGAATTGAATTGAATTGAATTGAATTGAATTGAATTGAATTGAATTGGTCCCTGCTAAGGGGCATACCAAACAAAAACAAAAACAAAAACTGGAATGAAAATGAGTGAAGAACCAGCCAGTCACCAAAAACAAAGACTTTAAAAGACGTTCAGAAAGTCTGGACCAGTTTAAAAAGTTACTGGCTCTGGCAAAATTTGAATAAATGAAGAGTGGCTCAAGACCTTTGAACATCACTGAATGACTTTAGTATTTTGTTTTTTTAAGAGCCCTGTGACTCAGAGGGACTGGTTCATGGAAAGTGTTATTTATGTATGAGAATAAACTAACAAACAACCAAACATAACCGTGGCATCTTTGGTTTGTGAATAAGGAGTTCTTTATTTTGCTCCAACATAATTTTGTGACTGTCAAGAAGATGTTACATCTGGTTTCAGAAGCAGGCCCCCTGTAAATACTGCAGGGTATCTTTAAGATGACAGGCACACACATTTCTGTTTGTTTCTTTGGTTGTTTGTTTGGTCTTTTTAGCTCCTTGAAAAGCTGGCACCAGCACCGAACCACAAGACTGCTGGCCCTAATGTTGAAACCACTCGGCTGGTTGCTATGGGAGGGGTAATCACCTCCGGTTATGTCAGTGCACCAATGACGCACAGACATAGCCGGAAGATTCTGTTTGCCATGAATTACTTCACACTGAAATTATCCCATCTTTCAGTACCTAGCACCTAGTGGCTGGTTCTTAAAAAGACTGAAGCATAACTGGCAACACACCAATACTGGCACTCCATCTGTGAAAAAGGGGGTATATGTTACTTGATCTGCAAGTACCTGGTACCTCTTTGAGTTGTGAAAAAGCAAACTATGAACCACTGCAATTGCCAGCCGATCCTCATACTATCAGATGGTCCATAACAAAAAACTTTGTTGCCTCTGAGGACTGTGTCTGGGCACACTGTGCGGCCCAAACACAACAGGGCCCCTGATGGTGCTATGACAGAGAAACAAACAGGATAGTTTATTTCCCTGCTTCCAGCAAGATAATGTCGACTACACCAGAAGGCAGGAGAGCCTCACTGCTTAGTGACCATAAGTGGACCAATATCAACTGGACAGCTAAAACGATATTAAGTGATACCATCTGCTGATAAAGTGGAGTCTTTCCTCCGAAGAGAGAACAGGGAATGAGAAGATAATAAATCAGCATCTCTGCACGTACAAACCTCCATTTTAAAAACAAAGCAAACACACATGCTGTTGTCACAAGTATTGGTTATAAGCAGGGATGTTTCGATCCCCAGGATCATCTTTCACCAGCATGACTCTACTTCTTCACATTTTAATGACTACTGGGTTTTTTTTCTTTCCATAATAATCAGCTAACACACCAAAACACACTTCATGTATTTTGAAACTGGTTTTTTTTTTTGGAGACCTGGATCTAAATGTGTCTCGCTCTAAAGTACTTTGGGTCAACCTTAAATGTGCTGTAGCCCATTAATGAAATGCATGCATGTTTCCCAAAAATAAAAACCTCCATAATAACAGATATAGTGGGGTACATACTGAACTTAGAGTAATATCGATAGAGGAGAGTGGATCGATCCATCCTCCTCTACTACACACAACATCAAGCTTAGCGGAGCCTGACTTAACTTGTAGGTGGTCTTTGGGGCCCTGGTGGTATTCTGGGAGCTGAAAGTCACACAGTCTTCAGCTTAACATAAATTCCCACTGTATAGATTTACATTACATGACCCATGATCTATGTGCTCCTGAGGCGAGCCTTCAGCTCCACCAGCTCAGCTCAGGACTAGCCAGATTTAAAATCTGGTGCCAGTATTTTTAGCTTAATATTATATATGAAATTAAAATACTGTCATAAGATTTCTTTTTAAATTTTTTGTCGTACATTTTTGAAAAGACAAAAGCACAAGTGCAGTGTGTGCATTCATACCCTCCACCCTACATTCGAGCACCGAACTCAGATTTCAGTGACTGCATGTGTCTTTCCTTAGTGCAGGAATTTCCTGACTGTGTTTATAGCTTCTAACCGGTTTGTAGTCCTTCAAATGAACATTTGCTGCCAACACTGCAACATATGGTGTCACACCAGCTGATTGGTCTTGGCAATTGGCTGCATTTGTGTACGTGTGAGTCCATGTATGTATTTTTCCACATTCATGTTTGTGTGCAGTCTTTCTGTGTGTGTGCATATTTATACCCCGCTACCTTAAACGAACATTTGTGTGCATCCATGGTGACGTTCCAGAACAGCACGGGAAGTTAAATATTTCCCTATTGTCCCGCTGTCGGCCGTTTGGCAAGCTTTGGTTCCAGTGTGTGTCTCTCATTTCAAATTCATGTCACACTGAAATCTGTTCTGAAGGAAGGCTTTCTTTGATGTAGAAATAAGACTCCTCAGTCATAAGAGCAATCTAAATAATAACCATCAAACTGTTACTTGTGTTTCATAAATACAAACCACTAGTGCATACAACTCAAAGGTCTCCAATCACCATCCTAAGAAATCCAATCAGCGCACATAAATGGATTACATCAGGCCCTATTAGATTTAATTAGATTAGGATTAGACTTTCAGCTCAACACCTTCTTAGCCAAGCTGACAGAGAAAACAGATGCAGCCACTTTAATTCAGGACAGCTTTTTGAAGCTGACATCTCTCCTCTCGCTTCATTGTGACTTTTATTATCCAATCACGTCAGGATACATTAGGAGAAAAGTCTGACACAAAAACCTAATTTGACTTGAACTGCTATTGCATAACGCAAACAAGACACGAAGGTGTCTGCAGCTCACTTTGTGATCACATTTCCATGTTGCCTGGAGACAAACCAGCTGTGACACACTTTATGGCAATGTACAAGAAGAGATGTAGAAAAGATATAAAAAGGCACAGGGGAGATGTGATGTGTTGCCGTCACCGGACCGAAAGGGCATGAGTTTTTGTACGGCGCTACCAGCTGGGAAAATGTCTTCTTAATCCCACTCTTGTCAAACACCAGACTCTGCTGGTTTATTTCATTGTTGCTAATTAGCCCTTTAAGCTCTGCCAAAGCCTGCTGGATTTTTCCATTATTACAGAGGATGCTTGAGGAGATGAGAATAAACAAGTTAAAGGAAAAGGTTGTAGTGTACTGAAGAAGTTAAAAAGAACATTCTAATTGAAAGTTATGTGGAAAACATAAAGCTGTGGGCCAGAACCAAACCGCTAATCCAGACCGCTGCTTGACTTTGCAAATGTATGAACAATGCAGAGAAAAATGGTTTTGTTTTAAATTTCACAGATTTTAAACTAAGATGCTGTACATCTTTTAAAGTAAGACTTTTTTCAGAACTATTCATTTAATCAAAGCCAGAGCAAATCTGAATAATTGTCAGTTGTTCTTACTTTACCCATGGCCTTACATACCACGCCTAGGAGCCCAGCCACAGGCTTTCTTTACAATGACAATGGACTGAAAGAATGCAAAGAATCTTCAGAGAATTGTTCACATCATTATCAGTTTTGTAAATGATGTAAATGTAAATCTTTATGAAGTTGTTGTTTTTTAACTGGTTATGATGCAGTGGTTTTCCTCATTCAGCCCTAGCAGTATGAGATTCAGTGTCTTTCCCAAGAGCACATCCACTCCTGAGACCCTGATGTATATCTGGTAAGGTTTTGTAATTAAATACATATATAATACATACCAGATATGCTAAATGAAAAATTTCAGTTTCATAAATTGTTGCACAAATCTTATAAGATGGATATTATACTGGGCGGGATATTGCATGCGGATTCACTATTGTGCATCGACCTATAAACAATAATCACTTAGAGTGTCCAAATTGTATATTATATTTTGTTTTATTACAAAGAAACCTGCAACTGGTCTGATTGCATTAGAGTTCCAGATAAAACATATTATCATCTGTAAAATACACAAAAGACATTACGTTCTCTCGAAGACACAAGCAGGTGCTTCCTGATGCGCTGTACAAACGTCTGATGGTTGACTGTGAGAGCTTTCTGCAGAGGGTGAACAGTACACCAGATTTACCACCCTTTCGGGAAATCTTCCAGCAGCTGGTCAGACTTTGTGGCAGAAACCGGTTTCGGATCCTGATGCACAAATCTGCCGCTTGTGTAGAGTCTGACCAGAAAGCATCTGTATGTAAGTCTGTGAAGGTTCTCAGTCATCCAGGTCATCGTAGTCAAAGGAGCTTGCAAAGAAAAGCGTCTGGACTTCTTTAAGTTACTTGAAGACGTTTCACCTCTCATCCGAGAAGCTTCTTCAGTTCTAAGGTCAAATGGTGGAGAGTCCCAGATATAAACCTAGTGGGAGTATCCCCCCACAGAGGGACAAAAGGACCCCCTGATGATCCTCTAATCGCCTGAGCCAAGGTGTGAAACTGGGTGTGGGTCCCAATCAGCCAGAGTTTCGGGTGTGTTCATTGTGAAACCTGGCCCCACCTTATCATGCGAATTCCTGAGGTCAGATGGCCCAGGATGTGAGTGGGCGTTAAGGCGTCTGGGAAGGGATCTCAAAACTGGATTATAGATGGCAGAGAGTTGGTGTCGTAAACCCCCGCCTCTGTTCAAAGATGGTCGCTCACAGTGGACATAGATGGCTTCTTTCACTCCTCTTTCAAACCATCTGTCCTCTCTGTCCAAAATGTGAACATTGGCATCCTCGAAAGAGTGTCCTTTATCCTTAAGATGCAGATGGACTGCTGAGTCTTGTCCTGTGGAGGTGGCTCTTCTGTGTTGTGCCATGCGCTTGTGAAGTGGCTGTTTGGTCTCTCCAATGTAGAGGTCTGGGCATTCCTCGCTGCACTGTACAGCATACACCACATTGTTAAGTCTGTGTTTTGGCGTTTTGTCTTTTGGGTGAACCAGTTTTTGTCTGAGCGTGTTGCTGGGTCTGAAATGCACCGGGATGTCATGCTTGGAGAAAACTCTCCTAAGTTTTTCTGATACACCGGCTACATAGGGGATGACAATGTTGTTGCGTCTGTCCTTCTTATCCTCCCTCGCTGGTGTCTGGTCTTCTTTTCTGTGCCTCTTTGCTGACTTTAAGAACGCCCATTTAGGATAGCCGCACGTTTTGAGTGCTTCCTTTACATGTGTGTGTTCCTTCTTTTTTCCTTCAGGCTTAGAGGGAACATGTTCTGCCCGGTGGTGTAGGGTCCTAATTACTCCAAGTTTGTGTTCCAAAGGGTGATGGGAGTCAAAGAGGAGGTACTGGTCCGTGTGTGTGGGCTTCCGGTAAACTTCGATGTTGAGTTTGCCGTTCTCTTCAATGTGCACAGCGCAGTCCAGGAAAGGCAAACAGTTGTCCTTTGTGTCTTCCCTGGTGAACTTGATGTTTTTATCCACAGCGTTAATGTGCGCAGTGAAGGATTCCACTTCTTGTGTCTTGATTTTGACCCAGGTGTCGTCCACATATCTGTACTAGTGGCTGGGTACTCTTCCTTTGAAAGAGCCAAGAGCCTTCCTTTCCACTTCCTCCATGTAAAGGTTGGCTACAATAGGTGACACGGGGGAGCCCATGGCACAGCCATGTTTTTGTCTGTAAAAGCCTTCGTTGTATTTGAAATACTCTCCACCATTTGACCTTAGAACTGAAGAAGCTTCTCGGATGAGAGGTGAAACGTCTTCAAGTAACTTAAAGAAGTCCAGACGCTTTTCTTTGCAAGCTCCTTTGACTACGATGACCTGGATGACTGAGAACCTTCACAGACATATTGCCGTACATTTTGGGAGGAACACCCTTCAACTGGTGCGGGAGTATGAAAGGGAATCAAGGAAACTAGCGGATTATAGGAACCATCTCCGTTTCAACCTAAGATGTAGACAAAGCAGAGTTGTTCCTAAGAGCCTGCGCCTTGGATCCACTGTCAGGGGATACAGAGCAGACTTGATTCTACAGAGAGCACAAAATCACCTTTTAAGTGAAAGGATAAGACAGGTCCATTTCACCATAGATGCCCTCCAGATCAAGATCAGCCAGACCCTGCAGGAACTGGAAATCCTTCTACCCTCTCCAATCTTAGAAGAGGTTTACAAGTTTGTGGACAAGGCTCAGCGGGCCCAACACTCTAAAGGAAAAGAAAGACAACGCAGGAAATTTCACACCTTGCTTTCAAAAACATACACTCCTCATCCTGAACCTACACAACCCAGAGAAGAAAACACAACTGAAGTCAGTCAGGAGAAATGGGTTAAGAACTTTTCAGACAGGATTCTCACTGAACCTGAAAAGAGAGTATTAGCCAAAGGACTCAATTTTGCCATTTCTCCACAACAGTTGCCCATAGTGGACCTCATCACAGCCACAGAATCTGCCATACGGATTAATAAATTATCACAGACAGAAGCAGAGCAAATCAGGATGAAAGTCTCAGCCACGCTCTCCAGGGCCAAAGTCCCTCCATCCAACCTCACAATACAGGAAAAGAAGGCTGTCGCTTCCCTGAGCAAAGACCACAACATCACTGTTTTACCAGCTGATAAGGGAAGATGCACCGTGGTCCTAAACACTACAGATTACCATACAAAGATCACTACTCTCCTCAGTGACAACAATACCTACGAAGCCTTAAAGCGAGACCCCACAAGCAGCTACAAAAAGAAAGTTATAGCTTGCCTTCAAGACTTTGAAAAGGACAAAATTATTGACCGCCTTACATATCACCGCCTTTACCCAGGGGATGCCATACCCTGCATCTACGGACTTCCTAAAATCCACAAGGAAGCTGTCCCACTCAGACCCATAGTCAGTAGCATAAACTCAGCCACTTATAACATTGCTAAACACCTTGCTACCATCCTTGCTCCTCTTGTGGGGAACACCCCACACCACATCAAGAACTCCACCGACTTCACTGACAAGGTCCAGAAACTTACCCTGGATCCAGATGAAACCATGGTGTCCTTTGATGTAGTCTCTCTCTTCACTTGCATACCCACCACGGAGGCCGTGGAGACTGTCAGAAAACGACTACAAGAAGACAGCTCCTTGGAGGACAGGACCAACTTCACACCCGATCAGATTTGCACACTGTTAGACCTCTGCCTCACCACTACATATTTCAAATACAACGAAGGCTTTTACAGACAAAAACATGGCTGTGCCATGGGCTCCCCCGTGTCACCTATTGTAGCCAACCTTTACATGGAGGAAGTGGAAAGGAAGGCTCTTGGCTCTTTCAAAGGAAGAGTACCCAGCCACTGGTACAGATATGTGGACGACACCTGGGTCAAAATCAAGACACAAGAAGTGGAATCCTTCACTGCGCACATTAACGCTGTGGATAAAAACATCAAGTTCACCAGGGAAGACACAAAGGACAACTGTTTGCCTTTCCTGGACTGCGCTGTGCACATTGAAGAGAACGGCAAACTCAACATCGAAGTTTACCGGAAGCCCACACACACGGACCAGTACCTCCTCTTTGACTCCCATCACCCTTTGGAACACAAACTTGGAGTAATTAGGACCCTACACCACCGGGCAGAACATGTTCCCTCTAAGCCTGAAGGAAAAAAGAAGGAACACACACATGTAAAGGAAGCACTCAAAACGTGCGGCTATCCTAAATGGGCGTTCTTAAAGTCAGCAAAGAGGCACAGAAAAGAAGACCAGACACCAGCGAGGGAGGATAAGAAGGACAGACGCAACAACATTGTCATCCCCTATGTAGCCGGTGTATCAGAAAAACTTAGGAGAGTTTTCTCCAAGCATGACATCCCGGTGCATTTCAGACCCAGCAACACGCTCAGACAAAAACTGGTTCACCCAAAAGACAAAACGCCAAAACACAGACTTAACAATGTGGTGTATGCTGTACAGTGCAGCGAGGAATGCCCAGACCTCTACATTGGAGAGACCAAACAGCCACTTCACAAGCGCATGGCACAACACAGAAGAGCCACCTCCACAGGACAAGACTCAGCAGTCCATCTGCATCTTAAGGATAAAGGACACTCTTTCGAGGATGCCAATGTTCACATTTTGGACAGAGAGGACAGATGGTTTGAAAGAGGAGTGAAAGAAGCCATCTATGTCCACTGTGAGCGACCATCTTTGAACAGAGGCGGGGGTTTACGACACCAACTCTCTGCCATCTATAATCCAGTTTTGAGATCCCTTCCCAGACGCCTTAACGCCCACTCACATCCTGGGCCATCTGACCTCAGGAATTCGCATGATAAGGTGGGGCCAGGTTTCACAATGAACACACCCGAAACTCTGGCTGATTGGGACCCACACCCAGTTTCACACCTTGGCTCAGGCGATTAGAGGATCATCAGGGGGTCCTTTTGTCCCTCTGTGGGGGGATACTCCCACTAGGTTTATATCTGGGACTCTCCACCATTTGACCTTAGAACTGAAGAAGCTTCTCGGATGAGAGGTGAAACGTCTTCAAGTAACTTAAAGAAGTCCAGACGCTTTTCTTTGCAAGCTCCTTTGACATCTGTATGTAAGAAACTCGTATGAAAAGACAAGAACAACCGTGCAGAGCAGTGACCCTTGACTGCAATCAAGTGTATCTTTGTTTTCTCATGTTCTTTCTGTTTATTGTACTCTGTACAAAGAACACTAAAAAAAAAAAATCCTTTCCTGTAATTTTTTAAAAATTGTCTTCACCTAAAGCGTATTTCTTCACGTGCGTAAAACTTGTGCACAGTGCTGTGTACAACCCTTCTTTTCATTTCCTTGCTGTTAGCGCCTGAAGCTCTGCTGAGCATGATAACATCTCTCCTGGTCATGTGGATGAATGGTTGTAAACGCTGAGCCCTTACACAGACAGATGACTGAAGAAAGCATTTATTTATGACTGTGAATAGACAAACTAGCACTGCGAAACAAGATTGATCCTCTACAGCCTCTTAGCCTCTGCTGCCTCTTGGGCTGTTAACACTGTAGCATCTGCAGCTGTTTGGAAAAATGCTCAAGTTTATCTACTTCACAGTCCTCCATTATTTTTTTTAAATGATTGGCATGTCAAAGTAACAGTCTTGCTCTTTAGGCAGATCGGCATGATCAGTCTTTGGCTGTGGAAGCAAGTGCTGTGGAAAAAAGGGTTAAAATGCATAACAATTTATAGCAGCTTAAGTTAGTCATTTACTGATGAGTTCTTGAAATGCTCTATACTATAACACCCCATGTAATAGAGAGGTTATGTAACAATATTTCTGCTGAACGTCAAATATACACACATGTACTGCAATGTAAAAAGCATTAAGGCTTATATCAAGAGAGCTTATCCCTGTGTTTATGGAGCATATGGTGTATGTGGTGTGACAAACTAAAGACACATCCAGTGGACTGATGAACCACTACAAAACTGAGCCTTACCAAAACAAGTCAGGTCTCAGTTTGGGCTTTACTCCGTGTGGGATGTGCTCACACACACACACACACACACACACACACACACACACACACACACACACACACACACACACAGAGAGAGAGAGAGAGAGAAAGAGACAACAAAAGAAAGCAAGACAGACTGTGGAAAGATAAAATGTACAAAGTCACCAGTACAACAGCAGCAATGCCCAAAATTAGTAAGAGCTCTATCAGCCCCCATCATTTTTCTCTCTAGCCTCCTCTTTCAATGCAAACATGGCCATTTTAGCTGTAATTACGGTCATTTAACTTTTAATTATGGCTGTGTTGATGTATCAAAAGTGACTTTCTCTGAGCCAGACTCATGTCATGGTCTCATGACTGAGTTGTGCTGTCCTTTGTTGAGATTAATGGTGACGACATCACATAACACTGCAGACTTAACCCCTGAGATCACAGTTGGACAGACACATTAAAATATGAAAAACAAAAAAGCTGAACTGTATTAAAAGGATCAGCTTTTTTGATAAATAGCTCGGTAACTCTAATGCTTTGTAAAAACCTGCAGCTTTGACTTGTCTGTGTCAGTTTAGCATGTCTGGATTTATCCCAGCTTGGGTCAAAATTCTGGAGCGTGTCCCTGAACACTCCATAGATTGTCAAAGGGAATGAGAAAGCCTGGGCTTGGATTCAAAGGCTTTTTTCTTCCTAAAGCCACTCCAGTGCTTGCTGTAGCTGGATGCCAATATCATTGTTCCGTTAATACAAACACTTGTCTCAGTGTTTTTCTGACCCTCAAAGCCAGCATTTTTGCCACGTAGTAAAATGTATTTTGCCGTTATTGAACTTTGCAATTTCACCATAATTCTATAATTCTGTACCAGATTCTACATCTTAAGGAAGCCGAGATCCTTTAATGTGTGCAGCAAAATGATGTCAGTAATCTGTGACAAGTGCAGTGCACTTTGCTGTGCTCTGCTGGGGGAGCAGCACTGGAGTTGGTTACCAAACACACTGAATAAACTGATTAGAAAGGCTGGCTCTGCGATTGGCTCCACACTGGACACATTTGAAGCTGTGGTGGACAGGAGGTCACTGAACACGCTGTTATCCATCAGTCCAGTCCAATCCTGAGCACCTTCTCTAACAGACCGGTTCAGCTCCACTGCCACAAGGACAGATACAGGAAAGCTCTCATAACACAAGCAATAACTTTTTTGATGCTGATATATTCTTTCATTTTTTTCACATTTTATTCCTATTTACAATTCATGTTTGTATCCCTTTATTCTATTATTATTGTTGTTATTATTATTATTATTAGGGAAATACTCTGGATTTAAGCCAATAAAGATCTACCAAAGATCAGCTGCTGACAAATAGAAGATCTACTGGAGAATGTTATTTTAAAACAATGAGCATTTACAGTATGTGTGGAACAAAGTAAACAGTTCTACATTTTTGTCAGGACTTTTGTCCTGTTTTCAGACATCTCCTTCAACAAATGTGTCTAATGTGAAAGAATAATATTATTTTCTTTAGAGATGTTTAGTGAAACAAAGTGACAGAGTGATTGTTATTGCTCCATCTTTATGGTGGACCAAAACAGCCACACATACGTCCTTCTGTGTCTGTTCGGCCCTGTCGATTCCTCCTGTGCATTTCCAGTTACTTTTTCAAACTTTTTGAATTTATAAGAAAAAGAATAACAATCATCACCTCAGTGTAAGGAAAGATTAACGTTTTTTCTATCCGATGGCACCGCATATGAAACAGTGGGACACGAGCACATTTTAATTAACACATAATGCAGCACACACAAGCACAAATGCTGGCAACGACGATGGGTCACTTACGTAGGTTATGTTCTGGGCTCTACAAAGGTTCCCTGCAGAATAACTCACAACAGAAGTGTTGGCATACAGTCAGGAGACGCCCAGAGAAATGTGGCACTTAAATAAAATATAAGCAAATGATCTAAATCTGAGAATTAGCATAAATATAAATAAGAAACACATGACATTTAAAACAAATGCTTCATTTTATTTTAAGAATATTTTTGGTGTTTCTTCTTGGATTTTCTTTTATTATAGCAGCTTGAATCCTCTGTACATCTAGAGTATTATATCTGCTAAAGGCCATTTTTATCCCGAGGGCCAACTTGACCTGAATCTCTCACAGCCAGGCTATCTGCCTCTCTCGTGCTCATTCTGATTGTCAGCCCTCACCGTTTCACCTTTTTGTTCCCTCTTTTGTCCCATCCTGTTTCTGGCTCGCTTCAAAGTGTGTGATGCTGTGGTGTGGTGTAGATTTGCAGTCCGGTCAGACAAAGCAGTTAATTGTAAATCAATGAAAGGACAATCAACTGTGTGCTGTCTGTTAGTCTCCTTCAAACACACAGCTGGCTGTGAATGAGTTTAAAAGCTTCAAGCAGCCCTGCCGCTCTCTGGCCGTTTTCAAGTACACTGTGGCTTTTTATCCAAAAGGGGGAAGCGCTCCACAGATAACAGTAAATCAATGGGTCCGCTAGCAGCCCCATCTTCAACACAGATGGGAAAAGCTGAACATCTTCAAATAGCCAGTCAGGCGCTGAGTGAGCGCAAGAATAAATCAATCAATCAGTCAGTGACAAGCCATTAATCCCTGTGCCGGCTTTCAGTCAGCTACATTAAAGAAGTAGAAGGAAAAGGGGGTGTTGAAGAAAATGAACAGAAGACAGTAAAAGAAGCCACAGAGATAAAGATTAGAGAGACCTGTCAGATAAAGAAAAGCAAAGCCCGCTGGTCAGCCTAAAAAAAATCTATACTTTTTTTTTCCAGCTTGAAAAATTAAGCCTTATTTAACAGAGTCAGCAGAACAATTACGTTCTCAGAGGTCAGAATGAACAACTTTAACTGCCATTTGCAGTTTTTGTAATTTTTCATCCAACATTACAGGGTTTTATCAATGAACTCAAACAGTGTTTTTTGCTAAAGAATACGTGAATCCTAACAAATATACTGACACAAATGTTGCTGCTGTTATAAGATTAGACAATATAGTCTGAAAAATCTATGGTTCTAAGAGTTGCATATAGACCATACCAGCAGGTTCATATTATTCTCTATTCAAAGGTGCAAACGCGTCTTTATTACACCAGGTTTCTGACCTGTGTCTCACACACACAGACACTCTATTTTGGTGTAAGCAGAGTACCCCAGTCTTTAGTTCCACCAGCACCATCTACTGTCTCAGATGAGTAAAAGCAGATGAAGATTAAAAACAAAGATAAAATGAGAACGCAAAGAATCAAGAGGCAGATAGAGAAATGTACAAGAACAGATAGTACTTTAACTAAAATCATGCAAGTCTCTGTAGTGTTAAAGGTCACACGTTTTACACGTGTTACAGATAAGATTCACTGCGGTTTGACACTTGCACATAAGCAGGATATGCTATTTTCATCTGGTATATGTAATCTGAAGCATCAGATCTCTGCAATATCGGCACTGTGATTATTGCAATATCACTGTGTCTCCCTGCCTGCTTTTTAACTGCCAATAAACTATTTAAGTCTCTCTTCTTACAAAATACTCAAACTACTCATTTAGTTTGTAAAATAAATCAAACCAATTTACCATTATGACTAATGTAATCATGATGTTAGAGTAAACCATGTCACTAGAGGTCACTGCCGTTCTCAAAGTAAGGTGGTCACACTTGTGTGTTTAGTCAACAGCTTATTTCTGCCTTGAGCAGTGACTGTGTGAAACAGTTCACAGCTTACTGGGACTTCTAACAATGCTTCAGAAGACCAACAGCCAAGTCTGGGATTTTAATTGGAACCACACAACTGCACGCTTTTATGAGTTTCCATTTAACCGTCATTGGGCATGGTCGTAACAGTGTGGGTTTCAGGTTCTGTGACATGTACGAGTTTCTGTAACGTTTGCGAGTGGCTTGAAAAAAGGCAACATGTCCAACAAAATCGATTCTCTCAGCCATCTTTAGCACTCCCTGAATGAAGCATGGGAGCATAAAATTCAAAGTTCAGTCATTTACATCATGAAACGGTCTACATATAGAAGGCAGTACAGAAGATTCTGCTGAATGTCCTGCTATGACCTTGATCTTAAGTATTCAGAGGAAAGTCAACTCCAGGAACTTGTTACATCATATTACATCATTTAGGTCACGCAGATTGTTAGCGAAGGGCTTCCAACTAAGCTCGCTCCTACACGAGCATCTTCTTTCAGTTCCTAGCAATGGGAAATAACTGAAATTCCAGACAGCTTTGTTGTAAAACTAACCTCGCTATCCTGTTGCTGTTCTGTGTTTGTGTTAAGAAACACGTGAGTGACTGTGTGGGTATGTGCATGTGCATGTGCATGTGGGTGTGTGTTCTAGTGCATCAAATTACACATAGATCTCTTTAGCACAGTCCCAAAGATAGTGTCCAGAGTACAATAGAACAGAATCTATGCAACAGTCACTCAACAACATTTTGGGTGTTAAAACCTGAAACAATTGATGTAATATATTTTGATATATTTTGACAGTGGCATAAGCTGAAAAGAGGGAAGTATATAAGAATAGAAAAAGCAGAACAACTACATTCAGAATACCCTATGACAATATTTTTCTATCTGCAATAAAGTTTAAGTGTGGTTTTTGTTTCGTTATTGCAACAGAACTACAGACGGTCTAACGACTGAAGAGAACAGAATAGAACTGTAACACAATACAGCTGTGGTCAGATGTTTACATCCACTCATCGGGGCATGAATGCCATGGTAATTCTTTTTCCACAGTAGAATGACTGTACAGCATACATCTTTAATGACTTTAAAGAAACAAGTTTGAATTCATTTTGAATTTTCTCGAATCCACACAAGGTCAAAAGTATAAACACAGACTCAAATATATACATAGACTCCCACTAATGTTTGGTTGGTGGTGCAAGTTGCACATCAACCAAATGCTTTTGCTAGGCATCAACAAGCTTCTGGCATAATTCTAGTTGGATATTTGAGCAAGTTCATTTAAATTGGTTGGTTTCCTGACAAGGACCAACCGTTTAAGAAGTCTCCAATAATTTTCAATAGGTTGGTGGTCGGGGCTTTAGGAAACCTTAATGTTAGCCTGTTTTATCCACTCCAGAACCTAGCTTTGGTGTGTTTGGGCTCACTGTCCTGTTGGAACAACCAAGTTTCACCCTTCTAGCTGCTGATGTGAGGTGAAGTGGACGAATTTGGAAGTGGTCCTCCTTTTTCATTATTCCATCCACTTTATGCAATGTGCCAGTACCACTGACAGCAAAACAGCCACAGAGCATAATGCTACCACCACCATGCTTGACGCCTGGTAGAGTGTTGTTAGGTTTGAAAGCCTCACCTTTACTCCTGTAGTACTTCTGTACCACTTTCCTATTTGGAAAAAGAATTGATCAAAGAAATCATTACCATGATGAGTGTATACAAACTTCTGACTGCAACTGTAACTGCTTTCATTATGCTCTGTAGGGTAAAATCCAGTTTGTGTAGAACTTAAGAAATCTAAAATGTGTGTCTAAAACACCAAACTAGTTTCACTAATGAAAACCTCCCATGCAGGAAGGAGAGCAGAGTAAAAAAAAAACCAACATGCAACACAAAATCAACAATATTTTGTGCATTAAAACTAAAAAAATGTATTGAATAATAAAATTAAATAGAGTGGAAATTAGAATATAATAGGCAGCACAGCTGAATGAATGAGAACATAATAAATAATAATAATAGAGGGTGAACATTTTGATGTGTCTTCATCTGTGCAGCAAACAGCTTCTCATAAAACATGATATCAGATGTGTCAAAATGCATTAACATCACTAGAGTACAAAGTCCAAAGCAAACATTTCATACCCTAAAGATTATCTTTATCTTTTGTTTTGTTTTGCACGGTGCACTTCTCCTTTGTTCTCTGTCCTTTGTCTATATCTCTTCCTCCTTCGGCCCCTCTCTTTCTCTCCTTCATTCCTACCTCGGTCACCTTGCAACGACGTGAACCTCTCTCAGACCTTCTTGCGCCGCCGAAAAACATGAAGAAGATCATGCCTGCTGAGCTCAGTCTATGCTGAGAGAAGGAGGGAAGGAGGAAGCAAGGAGAAAGGGAAAGACGGGAGGAAACGAGGAGGAAGGAGAGGACAGGAGGGAGGGAGGGAGAAAAGGAGGGGAGGGGGGAAGAGAGAGAGAAAAACGAGACAGGGGTAGTGGATGTAGCTGTAGCTGTAGCTGTGGGCCGGGGGGTGAGCTACCTAGCCCGGGCTGCTCTGCTGAAACATCCATGGGTGGCTGTGTCGGGAGCCACCACGACTCTTCGGGCAGCTTAAACGAGAACTCGGACGGCACTGGAGGTAACTTGCGGGGCTTGTCGACGTCTTTTTATTGGCCACAAGCTTGCATTCCTTTTTTCCTTTTTTTTATGAAGGGCTTCCTCCAGGCTCCCTGCATGTTGTCCTGACTGGAGGTCTTCTTCCCTTCCTTTTAATATCCGAGCCAGACAGAGCCGAAGACCGACAGCAGCCCTGCCGGGTGTCTCCCTCCATGCACCTGGCCTTAAAACGGCAAACGACGCCTCGTCTGCTCTCTACTTTACAAAGTGGGAAACATTGACTGTGCCAGGCTGCCTCCCTTTGTTCTTTGGTGTTGACTAAGCTAGCCGGCTAAAACGTAGCTAGTTAGCTTGCTAGCTTTCTGCATAACAAATATGGGTCACAGGCAGCAATGGCATGCAAGGGGAGCGCTGAGGCGTGATTCAGTGTGATTTCAGATTTGAATTATGCCCAGACTCTCTGCACAACTTGAAGTTACTGACAGCTCGAGTAGGGGTGCACATATGGCAGCTGCTGATCTTGTCTTATATATATTTTTATTATTATTATTATTGATTGTTTTCGTTGTGAGCGAGGTGTCGGGTCATGCTGTGTCCTGAAAAGTGGTCGGAAGAGTGGAGGAAGTGTCAAAACTGTAGCTTTATGACTAAAAGCGAAACTTATCGTGTGAGCAAAAAGTGATATATCGCACAAAACTGCAAGGTAAAGGTTAGTTTTATTTACTGAGCAATAAATTGAGTTGCATGCAGTCCCAAAGCATAGCAGGGATGACAGCTCAAGCAGTGAGAAATTGAGTGCGACACTGTCTATGAATGCATGCTGTAGTACATATTCCCTTTATTAGATAGTTTACGTTGGTGATATGGATAGGGTGCACAGTGAAAGAAGGGTGTTTTGTCAACTATAAAAGCTCTGGGTTTAAGGGGAATTGTTGCGTTTAAATGGTGTGAATCTTTTAAAAAAAAAAGAGAGGGGGGGGGCCCTTCTTGTAGTTTGGGGTGTTGTACACAACTTCCTTAGTGTTGTTTCCGGGTTTGTCTGATCTGAAAATGAGTTCTGCTCATAGCCAGTGAGTTATTTTAATTACAGAGCGGTAAATACAGTTGGTCATGGGGGGGTGGGGTGGAGACTTAGAGATGCTGAGATAAAACTTGGTTTCCTTTATTCATTCCCTTGTTGCCTCTGCTTCTGTCTTTGCCAGTTCCTCAGGCTTCCTCCCTGACTAGATATTGCGTATAAACAGCAGCGGTATCTGTAAAATGTGGAGGATCAAGAGACGATGCAGCGTTAAACGGATGCAGACAAGCAAGCAGGAACAGCACAGTTTATGTATCACTAAATCAGATCTCGTAGGCAGGTTTATATTGCAGAAATTTCTATGTTAAATTGTTGTACATACCGGCCTACATAAATCCTTCCTGAATGACATCCAAGTAGGTTACTGTTTAAAGATATACGTGAATTATTGGCTGACAGACGATGTGGAAAGCAGGCTAATGAATCCATATGGACAGAGTCATGCAGACAAGTTCATAACATGAGAGCATATCCACAGGAATTCAGGCATGCACTGCTGGAAAATGATTACAGCTAAATGACGCACTAAAATGCTTTTATGTTCCTGATGTTACTGATTGTTTGGTACTTTTGCTAATGTTTTGTATAATCACATAAAATTGTTTAAAGAGCCTGTCCAATGAAAACTGGCACAGTTATATTTTCCTCTAAAGATCAATCAGGAACAAAAAAAGCAATTCAACTTCGTAGTTGAGCATTTCCGCCTTGGAACTGCTTTGTACCTGTGTTGGGTCTGGCGCCCCTCTAAGAAATTGGAGCTAGAGCCAAAGAAGAATCCTGACTATTGTAATATATAGTACTTAAGCGAGTCTTAAGCCACTTTTAACAAAAGAAGGAATGACTGTCAGGCTGTCGCATCTCCATCTGTCCATATTTGCAATCAAGTATAAGCATTTGACATTGTCACACTAAAGGCTCATGCTACCCCTTTACCATAACTTTTCTAATCAGGGTCCAAAATGAACAACCTTCTAATGTAGTTAGTTTCAGTTTGCCAAATAAATGTAAAACGAGTATCGAGCTCAGGGTCACGGGAGAGGTGGATCAATCGTACCCAGTGGTCAAGTTCCCAGTCTATTCCAGGACTATCACAGTTGACAGCCAGCCATTCATGCTCACATTGATACCTATGTGCAATTAAGAGTCACAAGTTAATCCCTGTTTTGGGATTGTTGGAGGAAGCTAGAAGTGAAGTTGGCCAGTGCATTTGAACCCAGAGCACTTCAGCGTTAACTGCTGTACCACTGTGCTACCAAAATAATTGTGGGTTGCTTTTTTTCCCTACTCACTTACATGTGTTCTGGTTCTGAGTTTGATAAGCACACACTCATGGCTCAAACCAATGCGTGATTTAGACTTCTGTGGGAAATCTATGTGGTAACTTACGACATAACTGGAAAGTCCTTTTAACCATACACCATAACCTTCTACATAACCCAACGCAGCCCACAGCAACTTGAATGGCGTGGAAGGTTGAAACGCAGGGTTACGAGGAGTTTCCAGTTAATACGTAGAATTCCCACAGAAGTCTAAATCACGCGTTACGTAGAGCCTACAGACACCTTTTCAGACCGTCACTTACATGTTGTAGCTGTGTACTGTCGTCAGGGGCCAGTGTCACAAACAGCCCTTTCTTGTGCTGTTCTCAATACAGATCAACAAAGGCCTGAAGCAAAATTAAATGTTAAAAATAACAATAAGTGTTCACTTTTCAACTAATCTATACATAGCATCTTCCACACCAGTCTACGTGCTGTTGGGTCATTGGAAAACTGAAGGGGAGTACTTTTGCTTTGGTTGTGTACCCCTTTGCTCTGTGTAGGTAAACAGGCACAAACGTAGTACTATAAAGCAAACGTCGCACAGCTGCTGTCTGAGCTATTGACTCCCTCCCTGACATTTTTCTTCTGTCCTTTACCATGTAAGCAATCATTAACACTAGTCAATGAGCAGATGATTAGGACTTTATGGGCTGTGTGAAGAAGTGGATAATTGAGATAAAGAGCCTACAGTTTAAGAGGGTTAAGTTGATTAAATGGTTAAGCATCCAGGATTTTTACTTTTATGTTTGATTAGTAAGTTAATTAATTTGCAAATTTTGATGTTCGATATTATTGAAATTGGGCTTTAACTTATTCACAGTTTAACGATTCACAAGAATTTGGCCTCAGTTTTGCTCTGGTTTTATTCAGCATAAAACTTTGTCACTTTGCTGGTGGATTTTGTTTGTTTTCTTTTTAGTGTATTCCAGTTTTCTTGCCTGGTGAGTCAAAAAGTTAATTTGAAGCACAGTTTCTAACGCTGTTGAACTCAATCCATAAAATATATTTCAATTGTGATACATCAACATGTATTAAACCTTGTGCAGTTCACTATTCTTCAGAATAATTTTCACATTGAGCACCTATGTATGAATTTCATTGGCACTGGGAAGTGGTTTACAGTATTTGAGAAGAGTTGAAGGTCAGCACCAGGAGAGGAACTTTAATGTATGTTTATCTGTGTTGCTATCTGTTTACTGTACTGCTGCTGCATTGTTTTCCTCCTCCCTGAAATATCAAAGGCTAAACCTGTCCAACTAGGTCCCCCTTAACCTACTAAACGCTGTGTACTGTAACCTGTCTAATGAGCTTATTTCAAACAGGAGGTCTTTTCAGCAAGTATTAAAAGTAGCACGGCTAGAGGCTTGTCTTACTAAAGTCAGTTGAAGGTTGGTGTTATTCGACTGTGCCACATGATCATCAGGGTACGTGTATACCAGCAGGTGTAACTCAACACCTTGATCCATCAGCTTGCTCGCACCTCCGTGTCTGTGTTGTGTATTCAAACATACACGCTGTCCTGTGTGTCGGCCCCTTCGGCGGTGATCCAGATGGTGTTACTCACCTGCCTTCACGCTGCAGCCGGAGAGCTGTTAGATGCTAGAACCGTAACCATTTAATTGGGTTTAGTACCAATACATTTTTAGCTTCACTTTGTCTAAATGCTTCATTTAGACCTTATGTTACAGTGTAGGCCCATTTTTAATTGACAATTGAATCATACTTGTGTTTATGAGCAAAGCTGAAAGTCTTGTTTTGTTTCCAGTGAATCCTAACTTTTGTTATGCCTGCTTCCTCCTTACTCATAATCTCTACTTCTCATTTTTATCTTCTGTGGATTTCCCATCTTTTCTCATCTTGCATCCCACATCTGTCTACTTTCTCTTCTCTACATCCAAATTGCTTTTGTTTTTCTTCTTTCCTTTTCTTGGTATTTCCCCTTTACTCCTTCTTCTCTTTGTTGCTTCCTCCGTTTATTCCCATTTTGGTTCACACCTTTGATTCCTCTTTCCCTCCCTCACTTTTATGAGAGTCTTTTTCAATATTTCTGTTTGGTTCTTCAATTTTCAGCCTGCGTCAGTCTTCCTGTTTTTATTAGTTGCATTTTCTCTCTAAATCCCCCCTTTCCTCTCCCTCTCTTTGCCGCTCCCAGTGGCTCTAGGGCGTAACCAGCCCCTGAAGAGAGAGCGGCCTAAATGGAAAAGTGACTACCCGATGACTGAAGGCCAGCTGCGCAGCAAAAGAGATGAGTTCTGGGATACGGCGCCAGCTTTCGAAGGCCGGAAGGAGATCTGGGATGCGCTGCGGGCTGCGGCCAGCGCCTTTGAGAGCAATGACCACCTGCTGGCTCAGGCGATCCTTGACGGAGCCAGCATCACACTGCCACATGGTAACACACATTTCCACAGTGATGGGTCTAGTTGACAAGTCATAGATTTAGCTTTATTTTCTGAAAAATAGCTGTACTGGGACACTGAAATGTCAAAGTCAAAATCTCCCCTTCGAATACTCACGATACAGAGCTTTTACTTCATGCCACCTGTCAGCATTCACTACCACACGCAGCTACTAAATAGTAGCTCTTCAATGTAAAGAGGTTAAATTTACATAGAACAGAGAAGCAAAGGGAGGCTGCTTCCCCAGGAAGTGTCTTTAGATTGCCCTCTGATAAGTTTCATAAACAGGAAGCAAACTTTGCCACATATTACTGAAGCATTTTGTTTATGTAAGTGCCTTCTTTGCTGTCCTTGTTAAAGTCACAGGCTACAATTGACATTTTAGTGAACATGGAAGTAAATAGAGCGATTATAAAGCATCAATATAATTCAGCCTGCTATAAAAGAACCTCTTAGTGATTTTCAGTGACCACATTTTAGAGTTTAGGCTTTAGCTGCGAGGAAGTGCTGCAGAAGTAACCCATAAATAATAAATAAGGGGCATGTTCTTGCTCTGCTGAAAGGAGGAAGTAATAAGTCACCTAAGTATGCCAAAGAGTTCAAAACACAAGAGCATTCTCTTAGAACAAATCTATAAAATATATGTGGCTCAAATTCAGGAAGCCCAAATCCAAGCTGTTATAATAAGCTGCTGCAGTAGGCTCTCTACGCGTGGATGTGTCGTTCTTTATTGTTCCCAATTCTTCAAACTTCACAAAAATAATACAGATCTGTGCAGAATCCCTCATTTCTTTATATTTTACTTGAAAAATGGGAAATAGATGCAGAGTTGTTGAAACATGCAAACATACAGAGAAATGCAGGGCATAAGGCAAAAACAGAGTTTGTATAATTCTACCAAGCTTGGAAGGGAATATTATTTTTAAGCATAGCCTGAACTGTAATAAGCAAGCTTTCTTGTAATTTCTTTAAGTAGTTTTCAGGAATAGTTTCTTGAAGGACATTAAAAGCCCTTCTTTAGATGTTTGCTCCCTTTTGGTCTGTTCTATGTCAACGTGATCCCACACTGTTAATAATGTTCAGAGTTCTGGGTCTCTGGTGAGGCCAATCCATGATGGATTATAGCCCATTCTGCCAGTTGCTTGGTGAAATTGGTTCCAAAGAGGGTGCTGCACCAAAAACATTCTGGTGATTGCTTTGGTCACCAGCAGATTGGAACAGTTACCTGTATTTTCTGTGGAAAACACCAATTTGGCTGCAAACACAGTCAAGCAGTAGTGAAACACTGACTGGAAACGATGGCTTCAAAGAAATGTGTTTGCTGCAGCGAAGAGGCAGAGCTTTTACTTTGAAGACGGATGCTGTCCCATTTCTGGTTTCTTCTCACAGTTTCACTACTGTTTGGAGATCACAGGAAGGGACCAAAGCAGTCGCAATGAGGTTTTTGCCAGCTGGTCTGGGACATTTTTCGAATTTTTCCCCTAGCGACCAGTGATTGCTAAGTGGTCACTGACCTACCTCTCCGCCTTAGGTAACTGGGGCCTTATTAACTTGATGATGGTTAGTGGTCACCTGACTGCAAAACCTGTATATGTATATTTTAAGTACCATTAAGAACCTCATGTCAGTGCCTTACAATGTCTACTTGATTCCTCTCAGTAGTTTGGCTAGGTCAGATCAGGTCCTGCTGGGCTGCAGCTGCGGATTCTCTAGACCTGACATCATTGTTTCACTCTACCAGCAGTGCAGTGCAGAGAGTAGACACAACACTTAAATATTTTCACCACTCACACATTTACATTTTCTCAGTCAGTCATGCAAAGCATTGATTTCAGATTTCTTTCACCATTCTGCCCTTGTTCACCAGGACACTTTTGGTCTTCCAGTACTGCTTTACACTTAAACTGAGCAGCATACAGGAATCAGAACTGACATTCCTAAATGTTTTCATCACATTTAATACATCACATGTTGTACAATTGGGATAGAGGGAAAGATGGATGGATTCTTAACTGGTCCCACAAGGGAAATGACTGTGTTACAGCAGCAGAATAAAGGCAAGTTTGCTTAAATCTTTTGGCTATGTGTGGTTGGCTGTGAAGTCTGTTTAATAGGTTTTAAGAAACAAATTGAAGTTGCGTTTTGTTTGATGAGAAAAGGCTTATCTTGAACATCAGGCCACCATTCTAGGTCTGCAGCAAAGGAAACGCATGAGAAAGAAACAACACATTCACAAATTTAAAGCAATTTTATTATGTCCAACATCCTAGTTATCACTCTTAGCAAGTTAAATATTAAGAAATCCAGAGTACAGCTGAGGCTGACGAAGCCATCATTAGTTTTACACACACGTGTTGATGTAGCTAAAGAAAAGCCAGGGTATTTTTGTGACACCAGAATAAAACAATCACTGTAATCTGTAGGATTCACTTTATGGCTGTCTTTTCAGTAGCTGTTTACATTTAGTCTGCACCAGCATGGTAAAAAGAAAATGTTTGCTCACTATGGGACCAAACAGCAATCCTCAAAAATCTTTTAAAATTGCATTACCATTACTAGCTGAGACTTTGTTGGTGCCATTCAGGAAATGGATTAGTTTCTCCAAATACCCACTTAATTCATAATGGAGACTTTTATTGTATTAGAGATGCATCATCTGATGGGTTCTCCTTTCACTGTTTTTTTTTAAGAGTTTAAGTTTTTTGTTTTGGTTGTTTTTTTTTTTTTAAGAAAAAAAGGTTGAAAACAAATTTTGTGGTCATTGAAAGTTGCTCTGTGAACCCTGAAATGAGATTCAAGTCTTTGTCTTTAGAAAGCATAAGGAAATTATAGAGCATTTTCTGGAGCCATTTGCTGTCATTATCCATCCATCCATCCATCCATCCATTTTGTGCTGCTTATCTGTCTTGAGGTATCAGGGGCATGAGGCCAACTCTTTAAGCACTTATGGAGACACTGAGTTGTTACAAAGCCATCCCAGAAACTTCATCTTTCCTGGGTCTCCACCAGGAGCAAAAACACCTCACCTAGGAGGCGTCCATGAGACAACCTTGTCAGATTCCCAAACAACCTCATCCAGCTCCTGTTGTGGAGGAGTAGCGGCTTTACTCTTATCTCCTCCTGAATGGCCAAGCTCCTCATCCATAGGGAGACAAGCCACAATTCGGAGGAACCTAATTCCTCACACAATCTTATTCTTTTGGGCACAGCTTGTGACCATAGGTGAAGGTATTGTCACTACGGCAGGCCAGTACAGCATTCTGTATCTCATTGTGCAGCTGTAGTGACAATAAAGGCATTCTATTCTATTCTATCTGCATCACTACCAGTACCACCTGAATCCATCTGTTAGTCTCCCAGTCTACTTTCCGCTCACTCTGTGATACCCAGGTCTTCCAGCTGAGTCCAGCCATGTAGATTCTCATCCTGTCCACTTCACACACTTCTTACAAGAGTGAAAGTTGGAGGCCATCATTCAATGAAGCCAACATTGCCACATCATCTACAACAGCAGATCCCGATACCACTAATCTCAAAACCCTTCACCCCTTGGCTGTGCCTAGAAATTTTGTCCATCAAAGTTATGAATAGACTCTTTAACAAAGGGCAACCTTGGTAGAGTCCAGCTCAGGATCCAATCTGACTTACCGTGGGTAACACAAACCAAGCTCTTACCACACTTGGCAGGCCGAATAGCCCATAATAATAGGCTAATACCGCATACTCCCAAAGCACCCCTCAAACGACATCCCGAGGGATGCGGTCATTTGATTTCTCCAAGTCCATAAAATGCATGTAGACTGGTTGGGCAAATTCCCACGCAGTTTTGAATATCCTTGTGAGGATGGAAAGATTACGGATTCACATCACTTATATTTTCATCCTTTAAAATTCAAAACGTGTTGGGGGGAGATATGCAGCACAGCAAGCACTTCAATAACATGTTTCTTTGCTTTTGTCATAAGATTTATTCTTTAAAATTTGGTACAAGGCTAATTCCACCTTGTGGGTGGAATTTGTTTTTGTTTGTTTTGATGAAATGCCACAACCAAAAGCATCAGTACCATCTGGAATACATTGGTATTCTGCAGCTGAAAAATAAATAGCTGTTGAAGGGGAAAAAAATCAAAGGAAGATCCTTTCCAGATCATGTTTATACATTTTCATTGAGCCATGTTAAAACTAATATTTATCTTAGCCTTTTGTGATGCCGGCTATCACTACTTCTTCATATTGTGCCCTCTCTGTTATCCCACATAGAAGGAAATTCATCAGAGCCTAAATAAACAACTGTTTAGTTGGTGTGCTGAAATATCGGAGGTAGGACAGCTCAACTGTAGATTTATTTGCTCAAATTTATATTTATTTTATGTACCTGATAAAAGCAGAGAGCTATAAAATATTTAAACATGCTCTCCAATTATTTATGTAGACTCCTGCACAATATATAATAGTGTGGTTGTGGTTGAAATAATTGCTGCACTTTCGTTTTGTGGTGGTTTTTGGTGATTGCTGCTACGCAGTGGGCTACACATGCCAGAAACCAGTCTTTTTGCCACCTTATTCCTTCACAATTACATGAACTCTGCACTTTTCTTGAAGGCAAGAGTTACTTTCATGTCCTCACCGAGGCCAAAGTTGTCATCATCTAGAGAGTAGCGAGAACTTTTCTGGGCTTCTGCTAACTCATCTCGGTCTTGGTTACAGGAAAACTCACTGCTACTCTCGGGTGGATCGTGCTTCGGTTTAAGTCATAAAACAGCGCAACAGCAGCAAGGTGACCTTTTTTTAAAATGTCATTTAGAAGGAACTGTGGTCAGGCGGTCTTCTCACTTTTGTGGGGAGAGTTTTTCATCTTTTTGGATGTCATCATCAACTTAATCTTCTGTTTTTGTTAATCCACGATAAATATGACCTTTTAGTTTTTTGGTATGAAAAGTTTGAATTATTTTGCAGGGTATGTATCTGTCAGGAATCCCCCTCATGAACAGAATGGCTTACATTTTTACTCGTGGACACAACCTCTTCAGTATGCTATAATTCCCACTTTCTGTCCACCAACTCTTTATTGTCAGAGTCTGAATCACAGAAATGACATTATGTTTCTTTATGTTTTAGTCCAAGATGAGACTTTCCCTTTTCTCCTGCTTCCACAGTCTGTCCCCCTACAATCTTTATTTTCTATTTGTATGACTCTCATTTCTCCATTTTATATCAATCCAGGGTATTATGAAGCATAGTTCAGGTTTTGGCTTTGTTGAATGGGAAAAAATATGTTTTAACTTTCACTTTATTACAAATGACTAATAGATTTCTTTAAACAGAAAGTATTCCTTCTGATGCACAGCAAGGTATATATTATATAACTTTTTTGTTTAGACAAGTAGTCCATGAAGAGTTACGAAAAGGAAAAATTAGAAATGACCCTGCTGTTCACTTTAGTGTTTTATGACTCTGCATTGGAAGCTCCCAGTTAATCATTTACCGAGCTCTTACACTTCTGTTTATATTGTAATGTGATTTATTGACAGTGGCAATTCCTGCAAACCATAATCTGTAGCTTTCATTTGATTTATTAACCAAATTAATATTTAGATATTTTTTTAATATATTGAATTAATTGGTTGTATTCTCCGTTCTTCCAGGAGCTCTGACCGAATGCTACGATGAATTGGGGAATCGATACCAGCTGCCAGTCTACTGCCTCTCTCCCCCCGTCAACATGATCGAGGAACGCTCCGATGAGCCCGATGGTTCAGATCCTGACTCCGGAACCGCCGACCCGTCCTTGGGCAGCGCTGGTGATCCTGGCACAGGAGGGGAATGCCAGCTTCGGCTCCGCCTCTCCACGGGTCGCGACCTCCGGCTGGCAGTCCGTTCCACGGACACAGTAGGCATAATGAAGCGGCGTCTGCAAAGTCAGGAGGGCGTGCCTGCCGCAACGCAACGCTGGTTTTTCTCAGGGCGGCCCCTGACAGACAGACTGCGCTTGGACCAACTCAACATCTCAAGAGACTATGTAGTGCAGGTCATCCTCAGCCAGCGACCACCACCAGAGCCTGAAACTACACCAGAAACATCAGGGCCAGTGGCAGAAGAAGAAGCCGCACTGCCACAAGAGCCCACGCCGGAGGAGGATTGATGCTCCCAAACTGGCAGCCTGGAGCGGGGCATACCAGTGATGTGATAGTATAAAAGTTGGAGGATAACAAGGGACACAAAAGAAGCTGATTTCTCTTCTCTTCTCTTCTCAGACATTTTTTGCTGAGAACTTTGTTTGGGCTGATATTAGGCATCTGCTGGAGCATAAGGACTCTTGGATTGAGAAAAGACTAATCCTTTTGGTTTTTACACATTGAAATTTTGACCTTTTTTGAAGTCTTTTTAACTGTTCCTATGTAAACCAAACAGCAAAAAGAGAACTTTGTCAGATGGCTAAAATGGGTTTTCTTAGCAACACTGATATTTGAATGTTTCTGTGTTTCAGTTTCCATTCAAGTTCTGCTCTTTGGCAAAGCTGGTTCAGCACAGAGAATTCTTCGTATAAGGCGACAGGGTTACGCGTGTACTTTCACAGCATATGTTTTCAATTTAGACATTTCAAAAAGACACTTAACAGTACTGAGAGTTATTCAGAAATCCTTCATTTAAATACATGATAGTAAATCAGTCAAGAATGCTTGCGTCAGGGGATAAAGTCAGTATACAAACAGCCATAAAGGAAGTTTGGTGTAGTTGGTTAGCAAGCAGATGTGTTCTCCCTCTTGAGGCTGCACTCAGAGGACATGACTGGATGCTTTACCAAGCTGCTGCTGCTGGATCATATTCTTTATTTCACTCTGCTTCACTGAACAATCAGATTAATCATGTTATAAGTAGTCAGCCTGTGCGTGAGAGTGCGTGTGAATAAGTGTGTGTGCGTGCGCGGATGTTCATATATGATCAGGACACAACCACCACTCATTCATGTGGCGAAAAGGATGGACATCAGAAACACAGTTGCATATTTTGATTAAAGACAGAATGTTTTTAATGAAAACTAGTCATTGTTTGTTTTCTTCGATCTCTCTTTCACAATTTCATATTTCGATGAAGACTTGGGACATACTGGACTGATATGCCACAATACTTACACTTGCTACAACTCTGGGATTGTCTTTTAATGCTAGTTTATGACTTGCTTAGTTTTTCCACTTCTTGCGTTTTAATTAAGGTGATTTCCTCACTCATTTTCTTTGGTTAATACATTACAAATATTACACGTCAAATGGTCTCATAATGTAATTGTTTGTGGATTGCATAGTATTGTGTAAATGGCCTGTATTTGTAAGGACCCCAAAGCGCTTTACACTACATTCAGTCATCCACCCATTTACACACTGGTGATGGCAGCTACATTGTAGTCACAGCCGCCCTGGGGCGCACTGACAGAGGCGAGGCTGCCAAACACTGGCACCACCGGGCCCTCTGACCACCACCAGTAGGCAACGGGTGAAGTGTCTTGCCCAAGGACACAACGACCGAGACCGTCAGAGCCGGGGCTCGAGCCAGCAACCTTCCAATTACAAGACGAACTGCCAACTCTTGAGCCACGATCACCCCTTGTGTATTCCCATGCACATAGCGTCATTTTAAAGTTACAAATAGAAAAAATTATCTCGTATTTTGTGGCTAATATTGAAAGGAAAGGTTAAGGCTAAGGGCAAAAATTAACTTTCTTTCTTTTTACTTGGGTAAAATGAGCTGTGTGACATCCTCAATACCATTTTTGAGCGTGAGTACTGAATTTACACATATACACCTATAAGTGTAATATTTTGCATCAGTTTTAATTTGAACAAAACCCTCAGAATGGTTTTAAAATGTCAAAACAAAAAAACAACATTTGGCTTGTCTAATTTGTTTGGGTCTTTGGACAGGTACTGTAGCCATTTCCATTATAAATGTCAGGCTAAAATAATCGCCTCCTGGCTTCAGTCACAACACCATAATAATGTAATGTAATGTAAGCTCCCAGAGCACTGTTTTTGTGCTGATGTTAATGCCACGGGTGTTTTTGGAATTTTGCAAATTCTGAGTCATATCTACAAATATAACAGCAGAGCACTACTGACTCTTACACACCATGTGCCTCAGCAACATCCCCCACATGCTCTGTAATTTCACGTGGTCAACCACTTTGCGGCTAAGTTGCTGTGCTTCCTAAATGTTTCCACTTTGCAATAATACCAGCTGATTGAGGGAAGCAATTTCACAAACTGACTTGTTACAAAGGTGGCAGCCTGTCACAGCGCCACACTTGAATCCAGTTAGCTCATTGGAACAACTCATTTTTTCACGAATGTAAAGGCAGACTGCTTGGCTTGATGGTTTTATGCTCTGTGGGACTGAAAACACCTAAATTTAAGTGTTTCTGTCCTTTGTTGTGTGATTACAATTCAGTAATGTGTCTTATCAATCTTTAAAAAACTAAAATGTAGGATTCCCCAAAAGATCAAATTATAATTTCAGGATCTGACACTGATATATTCATGATAATCTAATCTGTTTTATCTGTCTAGTCTCTTTAACAGGAATAATACAGCACATAATACACACTAAGTTTTCCCTTTTTCCTGTAGTCTCTTTTCTCTATAATTTCAACATCATTGTTTAAGCCCATTCATTTAGTCCTGGCAGAAACTGGAAGTTTTCTTGAAAAACCCAATTACGCAAGCATTGATTAATTGGATTTGCTTTTGAAAGAAGTGCTGCTAAGCGGCATTCCCACCTTGACAAAGACATACCTGCTATCATTCAGCTGGTATGAGGAAGGAATGCCAGCTGCCTCTCCACAATTCCTATAAAATACAAAGGAAGTTAAAGAGTTGATAAGCCACTTGTTTAATATTGAGAAAAGTCGCACCGTGCACACACACACAGGGAAGTGGATGTGGTGTAAGGTTAGTATGATATGACATTTTCAGTCCCCATAAGAATACGAAATAGGATAGTGGTGGGGAAAAACCTTTTACTTAATTGAAGTGAGGGTCCAAGCAAACAAATTGCATTTCCTTTCAAAACAGCATAAAACACACTCCCCTTGAGTCATCTGTTGCCTTTTTTTTTTTTTAAATAAACAAAGGTTAATCAAAAGAAACCCCTATACCTATGTGTATTTATAGGAAAGGGTCTACGAGTTGTCATTACAAATGCAACCACACAGGCATGCTTAAATGTTAGTGGTTATTTTGGAAAGAAAACGCTCTGCAGGTAACTTCCCAGATGTATATGTTAAAAATAAAAGAAAATGCAACAGTGATTTTTCCATTTGGTCATTGCGTTTACAAAACTCATTCAGGTAATCCTGTTTTGTTTTTTTGTTTTGTTTATAATCTGGGTTTTCTCCTTTATTTCGTCCCTGATGATTCTGTTCTCTTGACGCATTCTGTGGAAGCGTCCTTTTTCTTGTTCTTCTTTAGAAGTCCCATGACGGCTTTCTAGATTACCTGCGTATAACCATATTTAAACATTTTAGGGGTTGCAGTTCTGTTTTACAGAAGTTTCTGTATCATTAGTTGGCCTTACTTCCCCCCCAAAGTGGTTAGTGTGAACACAATCCTACATCAGATTACAACGTGGATTTTGAACCGAATGAATTGTCGTCTTCAACACAGCTAAATTAATCAAGCTTAACAAAATAGGAGAGCCGGGTGGAAAGCTAGTGGTAATTTTGATCATTCATTAAATTTCCTTTCATGTGCAGTGTGGTCCATTGTCATCGTCATCATTGCTCAGGTATTAAAGAGTTCCTCTTTTGAGTGGGGATTTCTCAGCCTGACGTATAAATGCAGCTGCAGCTGCTGCCTTTACACAGACAAACACTGCTTACTACATCTGGTTCCAGTGTGAGATTTTGGATCAAGTTTTGCAAGGTAAGATCTATTATATTCCATCTGATTGTCACAGATATTCAGGAGGAGGAATAATCTGCTCACTTTGGGTTATGTAAAAATCAAAATGTTTAAAACTTCTTATATAATTGAAAATACTTGTACACACTTGGAAAATGCTGTTGTACTGGTTCACAAATTTGAGTTCTCATCCTTTGAGGGGTCAAAAAGGTTTTAGGAGGAAATATCTGATTATTATTTTTTTTATATACTATTTCATTTGATATCTTCTAATTTTTTTATTAGATTTATTTTTTATTTTTTACTAAACTAACAGATAGTTAAACTAAGGATATTTTCTCTGTAATTTTATTTGATTTTAATTAGTTTTCCAAGTTCACAATTCTTTTGTTGTTATTTTATTGTAGTTAACACTGCTTTGATATAAAGGGTTAATTTTGTACTTGTTTTTTTTTTTATTTCACTTTTTTCAAGGTTTAAAAAAATATTTTTATTTGCTTATGTATGAGTCCCATCACTTCCTTTCTTTTGTTACAGATGCATACATTTTTGCTCATGGTTGTGTGGGCTATACTGAGTGGCGCCAGCTCTGACACCCAGCAAGCAGATGTCGAGACACTCATGGATAATGGTATCTCCTTGTCTTTGAATATTCCTCCATGTTTTCATTTTTGTTTTTATTTCACCAACAGTAAAATCAATTTTTTTGCTTTACCTAGTTGTGGTCCTGAGGGTGCCCTCTTTTACGGGTAGCATGGTTCACGTTCCTTTGACCTGCGGAGAAGCTTTTCAGAATGAGCCTGTGTTTTGGAAGAAAAATGGTAAAGCAGCTTTTAATTCAATTAATTTTACTTAAGTAAAGAAAAAGTCAAAGTCACAAGAACTTTCTTTTGTTTGTTTGCTCTATAGCTCATCAAGCTTTTGTTTATCCAGACGTCAAACTTTCCCCTTTGTCTCTTTATGGCTTTTTATGACCACATTGTAACAATGAACATGTCCGTGTCTCAGGTCAGGAGCTCAATCCGCCTCTGCAGGGGAACCAAGTCCAGGTCCTGGTGGAGGAGATGAAAGGAGGAAACTACACTTGCCACCTCAGTCCAAGTGGAGAATACCTGAACCACACTATGATCTTAATCCAGCTTAATCCAGACAACAGGACAGTCATATTGGAAAACAGAGAAGGAGGTAAGTTGAAAAAAAAAGGAAGAAGGAAGGAAAGGAGCAAAGACAAAGAAAGAAGTGAAACGAGTAGGGGAGGGAGAACAAAGAAGGCATGCATGAAGGGAAAAGGGCAAAGAGCAGATTTTCTTTGACTGGATTTAGCCTCAGGCTTTCTCTGAAGAAGAAATGGTATTGATGGGACTGAACAGCTAAGATGATGGTCAGATTGGGATTTAGGATAAGAAAAAAAAAATAGGGAAAGGGTGTAAGGGTGGGGTTCCAGAGCAGAAAACAGAAACTGGATCAAAGGATCACCATTAGTAGTGTCAAAGGAATTTTAATAGAGAAGATGAGGGAAAAGAACAACACAGTGAGCAGGCTTTATATTAGGCCCATCATCACATTGTTAGTGCTCATGTTTCTCCATAAGGTTTCAGCTTTGTAAATCTCAAACATTACGTTTCTGCAGTTTTGTGCTATGAGGCAATGTTTTCCTGTGATGGAACAAAACCTTAAAGTTGAAGTGAAGAGGCAGCTACAAAGCTTTTTTTCTCGTTTACAGCAATTATATCAATGCCCTGAGTGATTTATTTGTGTTTACTCGATGGGATCTAGAAGAACAATGAAACACTACAAGTGTAAGCTACACTGTTCATAAGAACATTAAACAAAAGAGAGGGAGGGGACTGACAGTAATTCTGTTGCTCCAGGTCACATCCACTGCTCGGCACCAAACTATACAGGATTCTTTCACTGCTCCTGGAAAAGAACAGCGCTCAGATCTGATGCCAGTGTGGTTTTGGTTAAGGCTGAACGGTAAGGACAAAGACAATGCATAGCATACTTTGGTTGGGTGCTGGTGTGGAGGAGGTGCTCTAGATAGTATTTTAACATCAACTTATATTTATATTCCAGTTTTACTGAAGATATCCCCTGTGAGCTGGATGCTGATGCATCAGGGATTCGCTGCCAGGATGCCCACTGCCCATACAAAGAGGAGCAACATCGCATTTCCTTCACCGTTTACATACGCAGCCATGCTCGTTTGGAGGCCTACACAAAGTCTTTCTACCTGAGAGAAATTGGTAAGTTTGTTTTTGTGTATTTTAGCGTATGAAAAGTAACTTTCTTAGTCATCGTGCCGTGATTTCCTCTCTCCATTCTCTTTCTTTTTTAACCTTTGCCCACCTCATTTCTCTCCCTCCCAACTCAATAAAGTGAGACCGTCAAAACTCCCTAACCTGCACATCAGTGATGGGAAGGTGTTCAGCTGGGACTACCCTGATACTTGGGAGAAACCCTGCACCTTCTTTGGCCTACAGTTTGAGGTCAAGCTGGTGCACAGTGGACATCCCTGCAACAGTGACAATCAAATAATTGTAATTAATACACGTACATCTATACACCAGATTCATATCTTTTTGCTGATGTCCAGTTTAGTCGAGGTTTCTTTGTCTTTATTAAGTCGCCTCTTCTTTGTGCAGAATATCACCACTGATACAACCAAATACGAGGTTGGCGTTAAGACCAAGAAGTATGTTTTCTGTGTGCGAGCTCAGGACAAGTTCACCAGAGGGCCGTGGAGCCACTGGAGTCAGTGCACGTAAGTGTATTGATTTTTATTTATTTATTTTTTGCTAATTCTGTTCCTGTGCAAGGATTCACACTATTTACAAATCGTTGTATACTGGCTGATCCAATCTGTACTGTTTTGTTCTTTTTACCAACAGAGTGAACAAACATAACGTGGCATGCTAAGCATTAGCCGCTGGACTCTGCTGCCGCACCAGAAAGAGGAAAACAGTTTTTAAAAATATTGTAATTCAGAAGGAAAAAAAAAATGGTCTAATACATTTTTTCAAGTGATGCACAACATATGAAGCTGTGCTTCAGGAGTGAATGTATACCTGTACAGTATTTATTCATCCCTCTTCATCCCCATTCGTTATGTCTGTGGAACTACAGAACAATGTTACAATAATGATTTGTACTGTGATTGAAATGAATTAGTATTTCCTTCATGCCCTTTTTAACTTATTTATATCTGTTCAGAATGTTTCTCAACATTTTATAATAAATTAATGAACATGTCAGTTTATTGTATTTTCTTTCATTTTATAACAGGGCATCTCAAAATGTATTTGAAACCCATGGGTTATCTATAGTAATGACGAGTTTATTTTGAGTGCAGAACATACAAAAGATGAAAAATGCACTGACAAACTAGAAAAAACACAAAATCATAAAACTAAAGCACTTGTACATATTTGCATATTTTATATTCTGATATTGTGCGAGTTGCATGTGTATTAACTCCTCATGTGGCTACGTGAGACATCAATAGGTAATAACAATGACAACAGTAGGAAAATAATAGCCAGTAATAATGAAGGGGAGGGGGGCACTAGAAACCATGGTGTTTTGGGAGGTGTCATTATTGGCCAGGTCGTTAGTGTCTACGTTCTTTATTCAATGAATTAATCTTTTATGGTGTTCATGGTGTACAGTTATGAACAGGAAGTAATGAAATGTTTCTAACTGTAAAAGATTAACTCATTTTTAACTACCTCAGGAATGTAGAACAGTACAAGCAAGCGAGGTACAAAAAAAGGTTTATTTTCCTATTTACAGCCACAATTTCATCGATGAAATGAAGAAAACACACAAAAAAGGCAGAGCTCAAGAAATGAAAAGAAACTGAATTTCCAGGGACTGCTTGACATATCATATAGCTTATGTTTCCAGAGCTTCAGCTTCATAAAATGAGGCCCACCTTAATAAGTAGTGAAATGTGTAAAAACCCACTTTAGTTACAAAAGAGAAAAAAACAAAACACACAATTAAAAAAATGTGCTATCCAGTTCTTGTATTCTCATCACCTTTAGTTGGTTCATTGACATTTGGATGTTCCAGAAACATTTCAATGAAGAGCTGTCACGATCTAACGAGCATCAACGAAATAAAACCTATGCTTTATGTCCGTTCGAGTGTTGCGTCCTGTGATGTAACAGAATCAGCATGCACAGAAAAACATGAATACGTTTCTGGACATGTATGCACATGAATATCCAGCCATGGAAGCCTGACTGTAATATGCATGTACAGAATGTAAATAACAAAAAACAGGCCTGTTTGTAGTGACCACCTACAGACACGTAACAAATGGTGTCACACTTGTTCACTAAAGCCACTTGTTTTGATGAAATATTTTAGCTAGCCAGTTCTAAGACCAACAGATTTTGGTCTCTCAGTAGTTTTTAGAATTGCTGCATACGTCTGCATGTGCAGGCTGCTGTTATTTGTTTGACGCTCACAAAACTTCCAGACGTTCCAACTTTTCACTTCATTTATTACAAATCAAACAGACAATCCAAATACTACATAGAAAAACACGTTAAATTACCAGGATATCCTCGCATACTGAAAACACTTTCAATGGTTATGTAACTTCATTTTGCTTATTTGTTTCTTTTCGCTCTTTAGCTTTTTGCCGGTCAGTCTCTTTGAAGGCAGGCTACTGACCTTAACCATAATGAAATTAGATTTGTATCTTCTCCTACTCACTTGGTACAGCAGAGAGGCTTGATAGAGTATTTTTTACTGGTAATCAACTTAACACATCTGCTACTATTCACCCATCTAAAATACCAAGCAGGTGTAAAAGATCTCGAATACTTTCAGGAAATAGTGGACCTCAGTTATCTATATTAAACCCTTGTTGACCACGATGAGTAAACAGTTGAGCTGGAGTCTGTGACATTAAATCAGTGTGGTCTCAAACAGGATTTTTTTTTCCACAATGCACCTTGCACACTGATAGTAACTGTAAACAATATTTGAACAAACAAATGTTCCAGACTAAGAGAAGGCAGAGAACATGCAGATATATAAACTGGGAAGCCCGTCTCAGTCCTGAGGTTTTGACCTTGTGTGTAATTGTAGGGTTAGTGTTGGACTTTTAGTGAGGTTTGGTATGAAGGACTTTATGTTTGTTCTTGTGTTTGACAAGCGGATGACGCATTGGTTGCATCCACTCCAAGTCTTTGCGCTGATAATATCGTCCCTCTTCAGTGGTGCTGCCTCTTAGATAGGTACCTGCAGAAACAAACAGGCACACATTCAGTGCATATTTTAAACACATTCAGTTGAATTCATGTTGATTTGGGGAAATGTACGAATGACACTGGGACACAACATTAAAAATGAGTAACTACATAATGGAAGAATATTTAAAGTCTTTACCATGTACTAGAGATGGACCGATCCGATATTACGTATCGGTATCGGTCTGATACTGACCTAAATTACTGGATCGGATATCGGAGAAAAATAAAAAATGTAATCCGATCCAAAGTATCACAAAATCACCTCACAAAACGCGCTACTTGGCGTAACCCAGCTCGGCGCATTGGAGCAGTATGTGTCACGTGATAGAGCGGCTGTTGTCTGCGAGACCGGTTGGCGGTCTGTTGGAGCATTTGGAGCCTCGCGGCATTTCATCTCGGCGAAAACTATCCCACAGAAGTAAAGCAATTGTGTAAGTTCATCCCTGAATGTTTGCATAGTATTTCCACGTTAAGCTTAACAACTGATGTATTGAGCCACAGCTGGACTGGCCATCGGAGTTCCATATTGAGGTGAAAAGGAAGCGATTTGTCCCGTACTTCAGCTAGAATTAAAAAATAGACACAAAGCTGAAGTTATTCTGTCTTTGCTGCGCAGTTGCATCTACTTCTCTCATTCACTTCCCCTTCCTCTCCTGTTATTACTTCAAACATGAAACTGATCAATGATCAGCTGATCGGCTTTTCTGACGCAAGTCCTGTCTTTCTTGTTTGTTTATCGCCCACTTTGCGCTAGAAAGAGGAGACCAGTGGATAAACAACAGCAGCACGTTTAAGCGTGATAAGCTGTTGTTAGAATGTATTTAATATTAACTTTGTAGTATCAGCTGAGGTTTGCTGGAGCCACAGCTGTAAAACCTGCTGGTCATGATATCCGTTTGTATATCTGGTGAGAGGGAAACATGAAGATGAAACCAGGAGATGTCCTTACTGAATCATCAGAGCTGAACAGGTGATGGAAAAACAGGTTTACCTTTTAGGTGACATGAATGAGTTGAAGGGAAGTTATGAACTGTTTCTGAGAGACAAATAACACCAGGATCCTTTTTTACGTAGCGGACGGCTGGTAACTGTGCAGGGGCGGGACTAGCAAAGTTTTGTCGGGGGCCAGGTTGGGCATTAACAGGGAAAGGGGGCCACAAAGAAATACTTTTCTTTGTTATGTCATTTAAAAACTTTGAATAAATAATTATCTGAATCTTACAACAAAAGTGGTCATCTGATTAAATGTATAGAAATCCATTATTGTATATAGTAACTAATAAGTCTAATATACACCCAAATAAGCTATAGTACTTTTTCCTTTGGGAAGGTACCATCTGTGCAGTCTGTAATTCTGTTGAAGAAAGATGTTGAACCTATTTAAATATTGTAGAAAAATAATTGATTTCTGTGCATTTGTTTTACACTTGCATTAAATTAAAGTTGATTACATCGATTAAGGGCGGGGGGTGGTTCCCGAATATTTTTGCTGAGAGTTGGCAACCCTATTAGTTAGGTTGCTTAATATTCCCACTAAGTTGACCACAACATATTACTCAAATGACTGGAGAACTGGGCAGGTCTTTCAGGAACTGTACTAAACTGGTTCAAAACATACTTAGAAAACAGGAAATACTTTGTATCAATAGGTAACTTCACATCTGAGCAGACAAGTATCACATGTGGAGTTCCCCAAGGTTCCATCTTGGGACCCCTTCTGTTTAACATTTACATGCTCCCACTGGCACAGATTATAAAGAACAACAAAATAAACTATCATAGCTATGCAGATGACACACAAATATATATCACAATGTTACCAGGAGACCGAGGCCCTGTACAGGCTCTTGGTAAATGCATTGAGGAAATTAATGACTGGTTGTGCCACAATTTTCTCCAGCTAAACAAAAACAAAACTGAAGTAATAGTCTTTGGTGCCAAAGAAAAACAATTACAGGTCACCAGAGAACTTCAATCTATACACCTAAAAACCACAAACCAGGTGAGAAATTTGGGTGTAGTGATGGATGCAGACCAAAACTTAGAAAAACACATTAAGACAATAACAAAATCAGCTTACTATCACCTCAAGAATATATCAAGGATAAAAGATCTGATGTCTCAACAGGACCTGGAAAAACTAGTCCATGCATTCATCTTTAGTAGGCTTGACTACTGTAACAGCATCTTTACAGGTCTACCTAAAAAAAATCAGTCAGACAACTACAGCTCATTCAGAACTCTGCTGCTCGAGTCCTCACTAAGGCCAAAAAAGTGGACCACATCAGTCCAGCTCTGAGGTCTTTACACTGGCTGCCTGTCTGTCAGAGGATAGACTTTAAAGTTCTGATGCTGGTCTATAAAGCTCTGAATGGTTTAGGACCAAAATACGTCAGTGACCTCCTGACCCAGTATGAACCTTCCAGATCCCTCAGGTCATCTGGATCTGGTCTTTTATCAGTTCCCAGAGTCAGAACCAGACACGGAGAAGCTGCATTCAGCTTTTATGCTCCTTATATCTGGAACAAACTCCCAGAAAGCCTCAGATCAGCTGAAACACTCAGTTTATTTAAATCCAGGTTGAAGACTCACCTGTTCTCAGCTGCATTTAAATGAAGCACCAAATCCGCACTTAAGCTTAAATTTCAAAACTTACATTTTAACTACTGTTCTGATTTTATCTGTTTTGATTTTTGATTTTATATACTGTTCTGTTTGTTTGTTTTAATCAATTTTAAATCATTGTTTTTGTTTCTAATGTCTCTGTAAAGCACTTTGAATCACCTTGTTGTTGAATTGTGCTATACAAATAAACTTGTCTTGCCTTGCCTTAAGTACTCTTTAAAATACCAGAATATGGAGGATGGTGTAGGTTTAAATTTATTAGATTGATCAGTGTTGCTGAACTATAAAATGTTTTGGGTTGAGTGTATTTTTTGCAAACAGGTATAACAGAATAGCTTCAGTCTCTTGTTTTTTAAAACTTGAGTATGAACTTATACAAAATGCAGCAAGATATTTATATTAAAAAAACAGTTTTATTGATTACAAAATACGCTATATCGGATTCATATCGGTATCGGCAGATATCCAAATTTATGATATCGGAATCGGTATCGGACATTAAAAAGTGGTAAAGTGCCATCTCTACCATGTACCATGTACAGCACAAACAAATTATATCATAAGTTGAACAGTCGATTAAATAACCAACCATGTACAGTCCTACGACATCACAGATAACAAAAATAAAGCTAAGAATGGACACAACAAAGTGCAAAGGAGAAATTTGCACTGAGATCTCACCTTTTAACCTTTCCATCACAACTGTAAATAAGAAAGAGCTCAACACTGATCCCTGATGTAACTCTACCCGGACCCTAAACTCATCTGTAATTCCTACTGCACACCTCAACACTGTTTCACAAATTTCTTGCCACTGGTGAGTTCCTCATTGAGTACCACAGTTACTCTCTTTGCTTGGGATGCAAAAGTCTCCTTCTTACTTTAGATTGTGTTCATTTATCCCCAGAATTGGATGCATTTTTTAGGATGAATTTTATACTTTAAATAATCTGAAATGAAGTAAAATTTAAGTAAGATTCATGTGTGTGTTGGCATTAGATGTTATTTTTTAATATATCTAGTATTTTCTTGTAAATGGCTGTTCAGGTCTAGCAGGTGCTGTAGGTTTGAAGTATGCAACTACAACTATGCAAATGATACTGTTTAGCTGTTCAATGAGTGCGTACCTCTCCCAGTGTTTGTGGTTGAGGCCACTGAAGTCGTCAAGCTTGGCAATTTCTTTGAGGTATTGAGACAGTTTATACAGCTCTCTGTCCCGCTCCCTGTTGAGGTGGGCCTTCATGAAGGGTCGGATCTAACACAAATTCACAACAACAAATAAAGAAAAAGTTTCATTAAGATCTGTAGTTTATTGTACCAAAAGAAGAGAAAAATGGTCAAGATAATTGTATGAACTAACCAACCTTAAGTCCATTCTGTGGGTTCATAAGAAAGTTTCTTCCAATGTCGTCAAACATAATGGTGTTCTTCCTGTTATAAAATTCTCCGTACTTCCCCCATATCACACCTAAGGGCTTCACCTGCGGAAGCCATAAAATAGATTAAATCAGTGCCATGATGTTTGCACAAAGCAGTAAATGTCCTCCACAAACATCATGAAAGAGGTATTCAAGCACATTACAACATGTCGTCACGGCGCGTGCAGTCACACCTAGAGTGCTAAATGACTTACCAGAATGTAAACAAACAAAAACAAACCAAACAACAACGATGTGATACATGTCACCTAGGACCATAAGCCAGAAACATTCCCGAGAATTTACATAGTTACTTAGCAAGCACGACGTGTATACAACTTTATCTAGTGACAAATCTCTGACAAAGAGATACTTGACCCCCTCTTTTCAAATTTATCCTCACTACACATCCATATTATATATGTGCTTCCCATTTGACACCCCAAGACTCACATATGTTTTCATGCACAGTAATCTTATTTAATGAAGTTATGAAAAATTATACCTTCATACTATGATTTACTTATCTTTTTTTCAGGCCCTTGAAGTACAGAGGGGTGGTTCTTTTTAATATTCAATTGTTCCAGCAGTTTTAAGCCAAATCATCTGAAGCGCACTACCAAAATCCTGCTTTGGTAAATGGTGAATGAAATGGGTTTTATATTGCATATGTGTGTATAACCTGCTCTGAGCATCAACATCGTGGCCATAGTCTGTACAAGCTTAATGCCTAAGATGTCAAGTAATAGAGACAGGCATTGACTGTTTTATCTCGTCTGATGATTCACTGGAGAAAACAAAAAAAAAGTGCATTTCGAGTACATTCCAAAGAGCGTTATCACCACATGGTGTTTAGTTAAAACACGTGACAGCATATCTATTTTTTTTACCACCAAACTCGTCTTCTATTCGTGATTTCTTTCTGCGTCAAAATTATTTGGACACTTTCTACTGTAACTGTGAAATAGAGAAACAGCATTTGCGTTCACATGTTCAAACAAATAATTTGTACAATGAAACAAATTAAGGTCCTGAAGATGTAAAATGTATTTTCCCTTTTACTCAGTTTACTAAACTAGAGGGGAAAAAGCAATTTGCTGCGACACTCATGATCATCTATTGACTCATTCTCAGATATTGAGCTCTGAGAGAGTGCTCAAAGGCATCAACGGGAGCATCAGGCTAAGGACAGCCTGGACAGAATGAGAACAAATTTCCTGACCTGGTTTGATGTATTTTCCATTTTGGCTGTTTATTTCTGCAGCTCAAACTACTTTAAGCTATTTTTCATTATCTAAAATGTAACACATTTTAAGAAGGGTTTTTTAAAAATAATTTCTGTATCGAGTGTGGTGCATATCCTTTGTGAAAGCACCAATTATAAACCAGTGAAGGTTTCCAGATCCAAGGTTTCACATTGTTGACTCATCACATGGAATTTCCACCTGCAGTGACTTCATGACACCAGCTAAGATGACAGGGCATGTTGCTCATGACATCATTAAAGGGTGGAAGTTAGGCTACGTTCACACTGCAGGTCTTAATGCTCAATTCCGATTTTTTTGTCTGCTCGTTCTCACTACAAATAAAATGCGACCAGTAAATGCGCTCTAGTGTGAACCCTCAAAGCGGCCCGCATGCGCAAAAGAAGACGTCACACACAACGCGCTGTTTAGACCCAGACCAAACAATATTGTTTGACTGATGGCCCTTAATATAAAGACTTCGGACTTTACGTTTCCCAATTTTTGCTTTAAGTTATTTTGTTATTTACATAATAATGTAAATAACCTAATAATGATCCTTATTGCTGTTTTAGAGGAGCGGTGCTTCAAAGGATAGTTGCAGATTTCTGTCAGAATCTGCAGATTATACAGTATAAATAAAATGTTCACGTTTCTCCAACGTTGTCTTCCCAACAGTTTCACTGACATCTACGCTGGATGGCCAGGAAGCGTTCGCGATGTCTTATCGGGCGCTTCTCCGGCACTGATAATTGGCATCCGTCTTGTGTCAGTGACGTAAAAGACAGATTTAATGCGACATGACCGTTCAAACAGCAGTCGCTTTCTAAAACATCGGATATGTATCGGATTCAGTACCACACATGAAAGTGACCCAGATCGGATTTGAAAATATCGGATTTGTGCCGTTCACACTGTCATACCATGATCGGATATGGGTCGCATAGGGTCAAAAAAATCGGATTTGATGCGCTTTCGCCTGCAGTGTGAACGTAGCCTTAAACTTTCAAAACCAAACCTTTGTGCATGTTGTGTACATGTGTAGCTCTCTCTCTCTCACTCACTCACTCCTTGAGTAAACAGAACCTCCTATTTAACATTTGGAGATTGCTACAATATGACTGTATTAATATGACTGTAGTGTGTGTGATTAGGTGAATGATGCTGTAGGAAAAAGCACTTTGAGTGGTCAGTTAGGGCAGAAAAACTCTGTATAAGTCCCAGTCCATTTAACATTTGACCATGAAACTGTCTGTCACAGTCATGTGATGCTTGCAGTTTACCCAAAATGCCTTTTTGAGGATCATCTGAAAATAGATACTACCAATACTAATGCGTGTTTCTGTTATTCAGTATGACAAACATTAAATTCTTGGAGATGTTCCCTCTGAAACTATGATATATTCTATAATATCAATGCTCAGATTTAGTTATAGAAATAATGCTGAACAAAAATTAGATTAAGGCTTTAGATAATGACACTCAGATTGGATACAAATTTGATTTTCTTGCAGTGTTATGTTCAATGGCCCATTAACTGCCAGAATGAATAACGCTTAAAAACCTAAAATAAATCCAAATATATTATAAATCATTTCTTCTTCTGTGAAAGATATGTCCAAAGCATTGATGTGTGACCACAAGTGACACAGGCCAATATTTTAAACAGCAAGTGTACCAACCTCCACAACTCCTCTCTTTGGGGTGTGTACCGTAATCATGGCCCCACTGTCCAGCATGAATGTAATCTTGTAATTAGGGTTGTCTGTCACTCCCAGCTCCTACACACACACACAGTGGTGTTATCTTCTGATCCATCTACACTCATATAATGTATGCCAACTTGGTTAACACTGCCACCTTTTGGCAACAAAATGTACAGGATAATAAAAGAAATGGTAAAGAAATAAGAGAAGTACTTGCCTTCATTTTTGCATCAATCCATTTCATACTTGTAGCAGCTTAAAAGAGAAAACACATTATGCGTGTTAATTAGTAATGAATTAAATCATGAAAGAAAAAAATAACAATTAAACACAACGTCTACACACACCCAAGCACAAGAGGCATCTCAGTGAGAGGACACGGTTCTCCAAACACATACTGGACATTTAATTGGGTATTTACCACCATTACAAAAATGGGCGAGCTCAGTCTGTTTTTTGGTTGTTTTTTTTGTTCTTCTTGGTGGATCAGATGCTCAATTTGGGCCAAAACATCAGGAATTAACTAGACAGACATACTTATATGAAAACCCCACACTCTAACACAAAAGCAATGAACCACTGCCACAGACAAGGGAAAGAGACGGACAGATACGTACACCAAATTACAATATCGTAGTCCTCATAGGCTGATGTCAGGAACTCGTGAAGGTAGGGTCTCATCAGCTCCTGACCTGTTTCTGCACATGACTTGTGATCTGAACACACACAGGATTATTGTATGGGTGTCCATGGTAAAACAAGCAGCTGATAAACAGACAGTAACTGCAAAGCCTCCTCTTTTGTTTCTTGCAAAGCATCTTATTAAAGAGACACATGATGATATCAACTCACCAAACAGTGTGTAGTCCACATCCAGAACCAGGAGCCTCTTGCCTTCTCTAGGAGGGTTTAGTTCCTCTACCTTATACTCTTTGACTCTTCTAGCTATTTTTGCCAGGTTCTCCTCTCTGAAGACATAAAACAATATTTGTTTCTCAAATGCACCCACACATCCACACACAAAGACAGGTTTCCTTCAACAATTTCTAAAATTCTGACAGACCTGTTCTCCACTTCAATGACCTCCTCCTCAATGTCAAAATCATTGACAACGTCATCATTCTCTGGTGGAGGGGCTAAAACGTCTTCCTTCACGAAACAAAATATGTGCACGGTTAAAACTGTATCAGTCAGTACATTATACCCATAGCATATATCCCTCAAAAATGTCAACGGCTGTCAGATCTTCACCTAAACAACCATTTTCTGATCCATTAATCAAAGCTAGCTGATTCCAAAATCCTGACTAAACAGATTATTTACAAGTTACCCCTCACCTCTCTTGTCTAGTAAACCTGAACACTAGCCAGGCACACAGTCCTTCTATAATAGTTCCAGCCAGATATATTTTTTTCATTTTCTCTATCCACCTACCAGACTCTCCTCTCTGGTACCCATCATCATGATCTTGGTATTAGGCTTCAACTTCAACGAGCCCAGCTTCATCTCATCCTCTGCTGGTTTACCTGCGGGCAAGATGAAAGGGAAAGGAACAGAAAATATATAGAGAGAGAAATTCTGAAAATCATATTAAGAGCATGCATAACTTTTATAAAATTATATAATAATAAAATAATTTATATACTCAATAGCCTGCAGATAGGTGGAGAAAACAGAAACTTTTGCACATAGACCTGGGGCTAGATGTAGGGGTGATTATTTTAAATATGATTAGCATCCAGGAGGGTCTTTTATGTAGACTGCACAATTAAATAAAAGCACAAGATTAAATGTCCTTTGGTCTCACACTTGGATTGGACTTCATATAGCATTATTTACACTAACTAGCGCAGAAATCAGAATCAGAATACTTCAAAAATCAGGTACTTATCATTGACATCATCTCACCTTTGACCTTGAGTCCCAGGAGTTTCTGTCTCTCTGGCAGGACCCCAGTCAAGGTCTTGATGGACTGTTTCAGGTCCAACACCGTGTCTTCCTCAGACAGAGAACTGATGAAGTATTCCTGACCTCCCCACTTAATGATAACCGACACCGACATGACTCTTCGGTGCTCTTCACACACACATACACACGACTGCAGCTGAAGTCAGGTATGCACGCGCACCCTAAGCAAAAAATTTCCAGCAACAATAACAAACATGCACGCGCACACCTTGCAGAAAGGGAGAGACGGGCAAATTCAAAGGAAAGGTGTTAGGATGCCACCATGTAACTGGCTGGAGCTCGACTTAAAACAAACAAGAGCAGCTTGTGATAAAACAGAGAGCCAAACGGGACATTACTATTGTTAAGCAGGTGATGGTACGTCTGGCTATTTCAAGACACAACGGCCAAATGCCACCTAATCAGCTCAGACACTGTGTGACTGTCCCTGATGCTGATATTTATAGCACAAGGTTGCTAACACTGACTAGCAACGATGTAAACACGCCGGGTTTAACAGCCAGCTCGCTAACATTAACTGACTGAGCTCCGCGATCTGCTCACTCTTACCTGGTAGCACAAACTAACATGTAATGCTTGGCACACACTGTCAAATTTCCTCATAAAGTTGAATGAATGAACTGAGTTGGCCGTTCAATTTCATTCAGCGGGAGCCTCACACACCGCTGCTCTCTTCCTGGCGTCCCGAATCTTTCCGGTAGTGACGTAATTGAAAAAGGAGGCTTTGTTGCTATAGTGATAAAAGCTCGTTACTTTAAAATACAATCCTTTGAATATATATATATATATATATATATATATATATATATATATATATATATATATATATATATATATATATATATATATATGCCTGCCATAAGAAATATTTCAGCTATATTCAAAATAAAACTGCCCAGTATCTAATTGTCACGGTTCAATGACTGACCACTACCTTATGCTATGCATTATGTATCTTGATACAAGTTTCACAGCAATTTCACAGCAGGAAACACATTATGATTTACCATGGTCTAGAATCAGAATCAGAAATTGTTTAGTTACAGATGCACCCTTAAAATATTTATATGAACTAGAGAAACCCCTTAAATGAGGTGTAAATATAATTAAAACAAAGGCAATCAAAGTGTCATATTAAATTAGAAGTAAGTTTTTTTAAACATACTATGTACAATATAAATAAATGAAAGTGAAAATAGTCTATGTCCGCGCAAGGATAAGGATACTAATAGTATTGGTTTGAGAAGTATGTACTTCTTAAACCAATATATAAATGCTTAATAGAAATGTTTGCTAACCCCTCCCAAAAACAGCAGTCTTTTTGACGACCAAAACACACCTTTGTTCTACTATAACTTGCCTGGCGAAAGGGGAATTTATGCTTATCCGCACTGCCGGGAGAATATCTCATTCATATAAACTTAACAATTCCACAAAACTTGTAAAATCAAACACAATTAAAGTAAGTAAAGTGACTGGCCACCACCTTAGGCTATGCATTAGGCCTCTCCATTAATTTTACTTTCAGGTTTTGTCCCTAGCTAAATAAATAAATAAATAAATAAACTCCCTCTTCACATTAGGCAATCGACATCAGTGCTGTTTTTTAAATCCAGATTGAAAACGCATTTTTATTCACTGGCTTTTGACTTAGTGGTTGACTGATTTGTATTTACTTATATTTTATTGTTTTCGCTATGTTTATTATTTTATCGTATTTATTATTCTTATGGTATCTATTATGTTTCTATTGTTCAGCACTTTGGTCAGCCTTGTGTGTTTTTAAAGTGCTATATAAATAAACGATGATGATGATGATGATGATGAAATATTTTAGGCGTTTGTTAATATACTATGATGACTTATTTCTGTAATGTTTCATTCCCCTCCCAAATTTATTTTTACCATTAATTGAGTGACAAAAAAATCACACATCCTAATTCCACTTTATAACAGTCTTTGACAATATGTTGTGAATAAAAAGCTTTGTCAGGTTAAAAAAAATATAACCTGTTCTTTCTGTACGGGACAGTAACATTGCGCATGCTCGGTACATCTTGCTTGGTAACTTGGATAATGGCCGCTAGGTAAGATGAGCGGATGGGCCGCGTCGTTTCAGCGTGAAGTGCTCACTCCGTGAGGACCGTTAACTCGGGCGGTGGCGAGTTAAAATGGTCGATATCCGACCCGTAAGGCATCCAGAAACAGTTGTACATTGTGCGAACATCGTCCTTCAAACGTAAGTTCTTATTTTTTTTAAAGAAATTTGTCTACGTGCCATAACTGGTTGCTAGCCGAGTGTCCCAGTCTGCTACATTTGGGCTTACTTGCTTAGGGGAGCAGGTTATGGTAATCCTCAAGCGTTATAAGCTAGAACATTTTATGTGAATATGTGCGAAGGCTAGCGCCTTAATTTGTAAGGTCAAAAGCAAGCTGATTCGTTCGGAGTGTTTTATTTCCCGCTGTGTTAAACATAAGCTAGGTTGTTGTTGTTAGTAGTTCCTCGGCTCGGTGACAGTGATGCTAGCTGAAAGCGTTAGCTTGATGCAGCTCATCACATAGCGCACGTACGCTGTCATAGCTCGCTATTTCTATCACTTTTACATCCACCAAACTGCGTGGAAACCGTAGGCATGCATTGTCATGTCTGTTATAAGTATTCGTGGACGATACAGACCAGCATAGCAAGCAAAATATTGCCGTATTTGCGGCGTAATTGCGAGAATTTTTTTCCGTCGAGACAGAGGGGTTACTAGAGTTCATGGCGTAGCACAGTCGTTGCAGCACTCACTCATCCATAACGTTTTCATTGCCGGTGCTTCAGTTAAACTAGTAAATGGTATGCAGCCATTAGACCAAATACACTACAATATACCCTACAGCTGTCAAAGGATTACAACGGATAAAAATGAATTGGTAGACGGCCTTGTTATATAAGTTCAGATTCTGCAAAGTGATGTCTGTCTGGGCAGTGATAGTCGTGGTAAATTTAAAGTTATGTAAGTTAACGGGATCCTGCTACGGGATACTGGGATAAGAGATGGAAACACTGCTGTTGGCAACTCAAGAAGGAAAAGAAATGTAAGAGCTTTGTTTAAATGGAGTGGATTGAAACTTCGTCACGTTTCTTTTTTAAAAACTAGCACTCACAGTGAAATGTTCCTCTAAAACTTCACGCAGGTATTAAAGGGCACTTAAACGAAGGGGTTGTAAGCAGCTAATTTTTTTTTAAAATGCAGGAGACATGTTGTTTGGAAAAGGCCAGGAAAAAAGAGGGCAACATGTTGCTCTGTGGAATTCACTTTTGTGAGGCTTTGAATTTCCTTAAGCTCCAGCGCTTTTGGGTGAGAGCCTGGTTAACAATTGCTGATTTGTTGGAGAGCCTCGAGTTTTCCAAACATGCTCAGATTGCCTTGGAGTAATTCATGATCACTGTGAGAGGTTTCATCACTTTGAGGTTAATACGTTAGAAATAATATATTGAGTTGCATTGATTACATTTGGTGTGTTTGCTTTGCATCATGCAGTAGTGGCAGTGATGGGATTTAGTAGGTGGGAGGAAACAAAACTGAAATGCAATCTTTAAACAAATCTTTTTATGTTTTAATAACTTCAACATTTGTGTAAGAGATGTTTTATGCCATTTTTAATAGCATTTCATAACTTTGAGGTCAGTTGTTGAAATGGTTGAAAACCTGTACATATTCAAGAATTTTCCTACATTGAACAACCTTTAGCACCCACCAAATCATCAGAAAATGTAGTCAAACTAATTTTAATCTGTTCTGTTAATGCAGGTGCCATTTACTCAAGCATATAAAACATTTTTGTTTATCAAATAAGTAGGAAAATCCAGAGATAGGGTAACTGACTGTATGCTAACTGATCATGCTTATATGACTAGTTGTCCACCAAAAGCCCATTTTAAGCCAGGATAACACTTATATTGGCTAGTGTATGTATAGAACCATAGATGCGAGTTAAAATGTTTTTTTTTTCTTTCTTTAATCCCATCCATTAGATTTTCCATCAGGATCTGTGTTGATATAATAAGTCAACATATTCTTTATTTATATATTTCATGTTTTGTAAACTGTTTTGACTTGTAGAAATTGTATTTTGTATGCGTTTATATCCGCCACCGCATTGCTCACCCCCAGATAGTGTTAATAAAGGTGTAAGTAAACCAGGAAATTATTTTGGCAAAGAGAGAAGAAGTGTAACCATTCTGTCAGCGCAACAGAACAGTATGTGTGCTTTTTTTAAATGTGAACTGCAGATTTTGCAAGTATGCCTCTTATGCCATTTGTCAGACTTGACCTTTTGAGTTGCACCTGCATTAAAACATCTGAATGTGTTACCACATGCTGTACTTTCACAGTTTCCCATGGTGGATTCTGTGCTGTTGGTGATAGAAAGAAAATAGAAAGGCCTGGACAGATTTACATGTCTAGGTTGATTATTGACCCACAGATTTGACTATGCAAATTACAGTTGTGGGTGAAGCTGTTTTTAGCTGGGTCAACCGTGCAATGTTTCTTTGGAATCTTGGTAATAATAACCTATTCAAGACTAGCTGTTGTTCCCAGGATCAAGTTTCCGGCATTCCTGTATGGGTGGATGACGGTAAACAAAGTGAATTGTGGCTGACAGTAGTGCTTTCTGCCTGGACCTATAAAAATACTGTTAGCAGCATTTTGAGAATTTCTTGTTGGTTATTATTGCAACAGCCTTCTTAAAATCATGTCAAAATTATCTGGGTTTCAACACCAACTCCTACAGAAGAGTACATTGGAGTTCCTATGTACACAGCATCACTGGATTGGCTTTAGTTAAGATGGTGAGAAAATGCTCAATGTTTCCCAGCTGTATGCTACTTAATGTTAGTGCTGTGCTTGAATAAATAAGTACATATTTAGGCATGGGCAAAAGAAGTAGTGAGTTAAACTAATAATCTGCAATTTATTGATATAAATCAACAGTTAACTGTTGTTCCTGAGCTGTTATGACACCACAACCACTAACCGAAAGATGTGGCATATGGCAGCAACCATCTTGCACTCTGTGACAGGAAGTTGTAAACAAGCAAGGTAAAAAGTAAGATATGACACTAACCAGTGTGGTTCTGCAGTACTTTGATTTAGAAAATGAGGGGCTGTATGTAGGTTTCAGGGTAAAGTGATAACTACTGGAAGTAGTGGGTAACCATATTTGGCATAGGTTTGTGTGTTGTGGATGGTGCCAATTCTTGTATTCTGTTCTGACTAGAGAATTAGTTACCTTAGTTATTCTGTTATGCTGTTGTGGCAAAGGGGTTTCCTTCATTTAGAAAAAAATAAAATATGTCCACCAAAGATGTTTTGGGATTCTACCAAAGAAAAATACCAAGATAGCAAAATAGACTTTTTAGTTTCTGTTGTATTTGCTTAAAGGCACATTTGTTTATAAAATAGCCAAAAACTTCCTTTAAGTAAGGTAACTGCAATTCTTTGTCTCTGGACCCATTGTACTTTAGTCAATAGTCTCCTTGAAAGTCCTGTTTGCATCAGGAAAAAAAACAAAACACTGTCAGTATGCTAGCCTTTAGAAACTTTAAAATGTTTTATGGTCATGTTAGTAACTTATTATAAAAATTTGTGGTAATAATGTAACAATTGTTGAGTTTTACCTTTACGTTTAGACCACAAATGAATGAGACAGTTTTGTGATTGACCGCTTAAGTCTTTCGTCTTTTCTTCTGTCTTTTCTTCCTCTGTAGCTCACAGCTTTTCCTTTGACCTTTATAATAACTGAATTTATATTTTGTTGCCTTTGTTTTAGCTTTCATCTCTCCTTCTGTTTTCCTACTCTCACCTCCTATAACTGCTTCATATTAAGACTCCATCTTCCTTTTTTTATTTGCATTTTCTCTCTTTTGCTACAGACCACCCACTATTAACATCACGTCTTAGTGGTCAGTTCTGCCTTCGGATCAGAGCTTAAACTGAAACCATGGCAGTGAAGGACCGCGTAGAGGCTGTGCTCAATGTGGGTCTGCGTGTTCCCAGCATCATGCTGTTGGATGTCCTCTACCGCTGGGATGTCAGCTCCTTCTTCCAGAAGATCCAGCGCTCCAGCCTTTCCAATAACCCCCTTTTTCAGTACAAGTACCTGGCCCTCTACCTGCACTACGTAGGTCAGTGCCACCTTTCCTGTATTAAAACTTAAGAAAATGTTTGGTGTAACTGAGACACTTTGTTTAAATGCTTTGCACTGTCTGTACCACATTAAAGAGTTCCTCATTTGAAAACATCATGTGTACTTCCCTGTAGTCAGGTTATCATGACCTGCACTGAAACAGTGTTATATGCCATGCATTACTGTTTTACCTCTGTTGGTTGAAAGTGCGTGATTTCTTTTTCCATTCAGAAGTGTCGACTCACGTGTGGTATTAGTCAGTAAGCCACGAGGCTCAGCTCTGTAGTGATTGAGAGGGATTATTTGACAGTGTGGGAGTTTGCCTTGTAATCGGAAGGTTGCCAGTTCGAGCCCCGGCTTGGACAGTCTCAGTCGTTGTGTCCTTGGGCAAGACACTTCACCCGTTGCCTACTGGTGGTGGTCAGAGGGGCCGGTGGCGCCAGTGTCCGGCAGCCTCGCCTCTGTCAGTGCGCCCCAGGGTGGCTGTGGCTACAATGTAGCTTGCCATCACCAGTGTGTGAATGTGTGGATGACTGGATGTGTAAAGCGCTTTGGGGTCCTTAGGGACTAGTAAAGCGCTATACAAATACAGGCCATTTACCATATCTGCTTTTAAGACACACTAGAAACTCAGAAAACCAGTACTCAAACACAAAGTTCTGAATTCAGTTTTGAAGGCATTACAAAATGTCTTTGCAGCACAAGTGGTTAGCCAGATACATTTACAGTGACACAGAAACACTGAAAGTAACATAAATGAAATAGCTAGGCCACGTTCTATTTTGTAATTTAACCTAGCTGAAATAAAGCTATTGTTGAGTTTTCTTTGTGTTTTGGCTGTGTGAGCTCTCAAACTTGGCTGCAGTTGGTTAATGAGCCAATAGGCTTGGTATGTGCTGATGAGCACTGTGGGTGGAAAGAAAGAAGGGAGAACAGGGCAGTAAAAATAAATATGGCTTTGCACTGAAGTGCTTTTAGACACGGTTTTAGGTAGTAGGCTATTGTATGGTAAGGCTTTCTGCAGTTTGTCAAAAATAACTCCCCCCCCCCCCCCCAAAATATGTCATAAACATCTGTCATACACTTTATTTATGTGTTTTAAAACGCACTCTGGTCTGCAAATAGGAAGACGGATGCCTTTCAGAATGCATGACTTTCTTGTATTTCTTTTATATTTGTGGCTACTTTACAGGTTACATCTTGAGCTTGGTGCTTCTGACTCTGCCTCGTCAGCACCTAGTTAAACTTTACCTGTATGTTCTTACGGCCCTGCTGCTGTTTGCTGGTCACCAAGTGTCAAGGTAAACATTCACAGAAACTTAAATCTACCAGAATAGCTAACAAGATGCCACTACTCCTCTTTTAAATACTGATGTGTGTATGTATGACAGTTTTCCTCTTGTTAATTCATGTGAAGGACTGGACATTGTGAGAATTTCCTCTGTATTGATTGTTTTAGTTTGTCTCTGTCAGGGATTATGTTCGCAGTGAATTGGATTCTGGTTATGAAGGCCCTGTCTACCTGGAACCTCTCTCCATGAACAGATTCACCACTGCACTCATAGGTATAATTGTTCAACATTCATATTATTGAAGAATGTGAATGATGAGGTACCAATGTATTGCACATAGATACTAGTGGTGCAACGGATCAAAAATCTCACGGTTTTAAGTCATGGATCGGATCAATTTTCGGATCAGCAAAAAAGAAAAAAGACAAAAATGTAACATTTACTTATTTACTTATTGAAGTATTTTTTGCCTGTTGAAAACATTCAACTCAAGACTCATTCCACGCAATTATTAAAAAAAAAATTATGGTGCAATATAGGGCAGTACAGTCTTTTTATCTAACACTCAATTCAATTCAATTTTATTTATAAAGCGCCAAATCACAACAACAGTCGCCTCAAGGCGCTTTATATTGTAAGGTAGACCCTACAATAATACATATCGCTCATTATATCGCACTCTGCTGTGATATAATGAGCTGTCCTGGTCACGTAGCTTTCCGTTGCCCTGGAGGTCCACCCATTTGTAGTAGTTAGGGCAACAGAAGATGCCTGGGACAGTTCAGCCATAACTTAAATCTTTTCCTGCTCATACATGCTTGGAATGATCTTGCCACTAAAGTGGACGCGAACAGGATATCATAGCGTGGCTCAAGCACGTTCATCATAGTTTAAACCCCTTGTTTTGCACAACGGAATACGGCCTCCCGTCTGCAGCTAAACACCCCAATAGCTTTTGTAATAGCTTTAGCCCGGTCGGACTGGGCAGCAAAGGGCTGCTTAAATACCGCAAACTCCTCTGCTCCTCCACTTGGACCGCTAGCGCTGGCCATAACTATCACTTGACAGACCCACCACGCGCACCATACACATACTTTTTCTTTCTTCTTTTTCGAATCTTCGGATCACGTGCGTGCCAAACCGTGGAGTGGGATCGGTTCGGATTACGGATCAACCGTGATCCGTTGCACCACTAGTAGATACAGACCCGTAGACCCACTTGGGCAGCAGAAAGATATTTATTTATTTATTTATTTTAATCTGAACTGTTTCCTTCTTTTTAATGGCTGCACATACTGCTGTACAAAGTATAGGAACATTAATTCTATAGATTGGCACCTCGTAGCACTGCAGTACAACCAGTAGGACTAAAGCTCAGAATTCATATGCTCTAACCAAATGGCTAAACTGAATGGGCATAGTATTCAGAGCATATGACGAGTAGGATGCATCTTTTGCCATGGGTCTGTGTGAATTTCATCCAAAAGAAAGCAGTCTTCATTTTGGGATTGTGTTTTTCGACCCCGCTTGGGGCAGTAATTGAATTTGTGTAACCTGGGTCAGTAAACATTCATGGACTATAGTAGACTGTGCAAAGTTGCTAAGAAGATGCATACAGGTACTGGCAAAAGAAAAGCAGACACTTGAGTCTTTTCCTTAAGAAATGTTTGTGTAACAGGAATAAGCACACCTTGTTTTTGTCTTTTTAACAAAAAAAGTGGAAATAGAATACTTGGCTGCACATATGTACATATTTAGCATTGCTCTCATGTCCATGTGAGCACTTTCATTAATTATATGAATACCTAATGCCACAGCATCCACATTAATGGGATTATGAAGGGACCTAATTTGTACCAATTCCAGAATTAAGAAGTGCTCACATACGTATGTGCTTCAGTCTTCCTCTGGGTGGGAAAACAAAAAGAACAGCCTCTTGTAGTTTTTTATTATGTCTGTTGCTGCTATGCTTAATTATGTAAAAATTAATCATTTTCTAAATAGAAAATGCTGTAGAGTCTGTGTTTTTAGGACCTAGTTTCAACTTACTAGAGAGTATAGATGGAGTCTCCTGTGCTATAAATAGACCGCAGAGCGCTGCTTTTACTGCGTAGTGAAAACCTGAGAAAGCGAAAATAAGATGAGTACAGTGACAAAAATATGCTACTGCAAGGAGCAATGTGAGATTAAAGCTGCTTCTCTTCTCTTTTAAATGTTTGTTCCTTTTTGGTGTTTGACACATTTTCACCACTCTAGGAGAGCTATAAATATTCTGATAAATTTTCTTTTAATTGTCAGTTACACGAAAATGATAAATACCACATCACAAAAACCGTTTTAAAATCAGAGTGATAATAGTGTCTTTAGTCATTTATTCAACTCTTTGTTTTATATATGTGTGTATGTGTGTCTTCTTTCAGGTCAGCTGGTGGTTTGTACACTTTGTTCCTGTGTGATGCAAACCAAGAGGATTTGGCTGTTCTCTGCTCACCTCCTCCCTCTAGTGGCTAGACTGTGTCTGGTCCCACTCGAGACCATCGTCTTCATCAATAAGTTCTCAATGATCTTCACAGGCCTGGAGGTCATTTACTTCCTAGCGTCTAACTTGCTGGTACCATATAACCTGGCCAAGACTGCCTACAGAGAGCTGGCTCAGGTATTTATTGTGGGCTGATGTTGCAAGCTTTTCAGTTTCTGTGACAGGATTTCAGTTCTGAGATATTTTCCTGTAGATGGTATCAAAGGTATTCTTTATTTCGGTCTTTTTCTGTCCTGCAGGTGGTAGAAGTGTACGGGCTTCTTGCTTTGGGAATGTCACTGTGGAACCAGCTGGTCCTTCCAGTTCTCTTCATGTGTTTTTGGCTCGTGCTGTTTGCTCTGCAGATATACTCCTACTTCAGCACAAGAGACCAGCCTACCTCCAGAGAGAGGCTGCTTTTCCTTTTTCTTACAAGGTAAGACCATAAATCAGGCTGCAAGACACTTTACATTTTACGTCACTGACCCTTTAGAAGGTGTTTATCTATTTATTGCCTTGTATCATTGAAGGGCAGGTATGTCTGTGAAGGTTCTCAGTCATCCAGGTCATCGTAGTCAAAGGAGCTTGCAAAGAAAAGCGTCTGAAAAGCGTCCAGTAACCATCCAGACGCTTTTCTTTGCAAGCTCTTTTGACTGAAGGGCAGGTAGTGTGTACAAAACATAAATCTAGTTTCGATGTACTAGATTTTATTTAGAAAATCTAATTATATAAATGTATAGCATCATATAAATTACAGAGACATTAGATTGCAAAGCAAGTCAGTCTGCAGAGTTTGAGTAAAGCAAGTTTTTAGATTTTGAGATAATTTTGCAGAAATGTGTCAAGAGGAAATTCTAAAAGATGTGTTAGATCCATTTGTCACAGTGCTAAATAACCCATGTTTTGCCCTGGTGGACAGAATTAAGTTAAAGCAGACGACTGAGATACTCATCAGAACTTTAAGGACGTGATCTAAATATTTAAAATTGTTTAGAAAGTTGTTGTTTTTTTGTCATGTTCTCTAAGTAATTTGCTCCTCCTTTCTCCAGTATCGCAGAATGCTGTAGTACACCGTACTCTCTGCTGGGTCTGGTTTTCACAGTTTCTTTCATTGCGCTGGGCGTTCTCACACTGTGCAAGTTCTACCTGCAGGGCTACAGAGCCTTTATGAATGACAACACCATGCACAGGTCAGCAAGGTTTTTATTTTCTTGATGTCTTCTGGTATGTTTGTTTTAATTAGTTTAGTCTGTTTTAGCCTCTGTCCCAGTAACCATCATGACTGGAGGCAATATGTTTTCTGACTAGGGATGGGTATCGTTTAGGTTTTATCCGATACCGGTGCCAAACCGGTACTTTTGAAACGGTGTCAGTGCTTAAACGGTGCTCAAACCGGTGCTTAAAGAATGGAGAACACAAAATTGGTCCAAAAACCTCATGTTCAGCTGTGTTTTTTTGTAAAAAGATAACAATGTTAGCCTTTTCTGCAGCTATGGGGCATATATGGTATCACTCTTGGCTGGAAGCAGTGCTTAAACAATGGAAAAAACACAAACTTTGTCCAAAAACCTCTCATGTTTAACTGTTTTCCACTTTTTCTTTGGTCATTTTAGCCTTTTTGGCCAGCGTGAAGGGAGTATCTGCCATCAAACAAGAAGACAGCCGCATGTAGCTATGATGATGTTTGCTAGTTCACCTTACATGCATTAATGTAATAACGTGGTTAGCCTACTCAACATAAATTACACACGAACAACATTAAGCTACTCACGCAGAGAAGAACGGCTGCTGCTGCCATCATCATCCATCATCATTTCTGCTACACTGGCAGGGCTAGGGGCCAGGACTCTATTCTTCGGGTTTTTGGGGGATGTTGCTCCGGGTCCGATAACAGGCAACCCACCCGCAGTAGATGTGCACGGAGTGAGGTCTCGCAGCAAGCTATCAAATACGGCGCATTTCTCGGCTTTTAAAAAAAAACGCTATGCGTCGCCAGGTGTTACCTCCTTTGACAGTATCACAGTATCACCTTAAAGCAGTTGTTGCAGGCTGCTGAGTTTGCATATTTTGCTGTGAAGTACAGCCATACTTTTGACCGCTTCTCCTTGGGCATTTTTAATCTGTAGCTCTGCTCTAAAAGAACGTACGTACCTGGACCCGCCTACTATCCTCAGAAACGTAAAATGATTGGCTAGAATCTAAAGTGTATCACATCTCAGGAAAAAAAAGCACCGAAATAAAGCACCGAAATGTGCGCTGCTTTTCGGTCTGGTTACTACCGTTTATGTCAGAACCGGTGCCATCATGGCACCGGATACCGGTACCCATCCCTATTTCTGACTGTTTATCCCATTCGTGTGGAAACATATATATCTGGAACTATTCTTTAAGGATGTCTGCATTTCACACAACTGTCTAATAGGATAAAATAATTGACATTGTATACCCAAAGGTCAAGTCTGGATAAATGTGTATATGATCTCCAACTTGAGTGCAAAGCCAAGGCATATAATTGTGTGGTGTGTTAACTCTAATTTGTTTCCTCTCTGTGCAGGGGGATGACTGAAGGTATCACCTTGCTAATCCTTGCGGTCCAAACTGGCCTCATTGAGCTGCAGGTCATTCACAGAGCCTTCCTCCTCTCTATCATCCTCTTTATTGTTGTTGCTTCCATCCTGCAGTCCATGCTGGAGATAGCAGATCCTATTGTCCTAGCCCTGGGAGCATCTAGAGACAAGTAAGAGAATATACCAAAGACTTTTTTTTATGTGTTTATTTTTAAGAAAACTCTGTGTCCCACTGTTTGTTTTATTTTGTACTGATCATAAACAACTATTAATAACTATGGGCAGTTAGTTAATTATCACAGTATTCATTATCTATGGTCATCAGTACAACTCATGCTAACGTCATAAATTAAGTAACACTACAGTGTACAGTCCTTCTTTCTTCATTCCTACCTAAACAGGCAGTTAGTCTTTTTGACATCAATAAATGTAATCTGACTCAATGTGTGTATGCAAAGCCTGCTATCAACCTGACTGCTTTCTCATATGCTCGTTTTGCTGCCTATCCCGTAGGAGTTTGTGGAAGCACTTCCGTGCAGTTTCTCTCTGTCTCTTCCTGCTGATCTTTCCAGCGTACATGGCTTATATGATCTGCCAGTTCTTCCACATGGACTTCTGGCTTCTCATCATCATCTCCTCCTCAATCCTCACCTCTCTCCAGGTAACACACAACCGCATCGCAGTGTGCAAAAACATTAAATTAAATAGTTTAAACTTGCTCTACCCAAACAGTTGAGCCTAATACTAATTAAACATTTATATTTGCTTGTTTGTTTAATTCCATAATAACTCTGAAACACTGTACCGCCAGGTCCTTGGCACTCTTTTGATCTATGTTCTCTTCATGGTGGAGGAGTTTCGTAAAGCTCCAGTGGAGAACATGGATGAAGTCATATATTGTGTAAATGGGACCTACAGATTGCTGGAGTTTCTGGTATGTCACACACACATACACCAACTCTTTGCTAAGTTCTGCCTTCTGACTGTAAACAGACACTGTCATCTAATGCATCAGCACGGTCTCTGCCTCACTGTCAGTGATTTGTTCCCTCGCCAGGTTGCGGTGTGCGTGGTGTGCTATGGTGTATCAGAGACTGTATTTGGCGAGTGGAGTGTGATGGGAAGCACCATCATCTTGGTCCACTCGTACTATAACGTCTGGCTCAGAGCCCAGCTGGGCTGGCAGAGCTTCCTGCTCAGGAGAGATGCTGTAAACAAGATAAAAAGCCTCCCCACAGCTAGCAATACACAGCTGCAGCAGTATAACGACATCTGTGCTATCTGCTTCCAGGTATGAACTGTTTTTATGTTTATCTAAAGAGGATGCATGAGAGAGTTAATCTGGGGCTTTAAAAGGTAGGCTAATGTGAAATTTGATTTGTTCCAGGACATGACCAGTGCTGTGATCACTCCGTGCAGTCATTTCTTCCACGCTGGCTGTCTGAAGAAATGGCTGTATGTCCAGGAAACGTGCCCTCTCTGTCATTCACAACTCAAGAGCCAATCACCAACTAATGGCGGAGCTACCCAAGATACACCTGCAGCCAATCAGAACCCTGCAGGACAGGAAGAAGCCCCAGGCAACAAGCAGGAGGAGGACCACAGCACTCTACCGGATGCTAGGAAAGAGGAAGCGTCAGTAGAGCAGGAGGGAGATAATGAAACTACCACATCAGCTGGGGAAGCCTCCTCTTCCACCTCCCCCACTGGCATGCAGTCTGCTCCCCTGCACATCGTCAACCCTCCATTATCATCTTCCTCTTGTTCTTCTTCTCCTCTTGCAACTGATTCTGTGCCGCACCAGTCCCCTGCAGATCACCCTTCTGCATCTTCTTTCTCTACCTCTTGCACATCAGACACACCTGACGCTCCTGCATCTCTCTGCCATTCTGTCTCCACCTTTCACCAACCAACGTCACAGGTACTGACCCAAGCAGAGGCGAACCCTGCTGAACCCGAATCCCTCCCTCAGCTAAAATCGGTCTCCCTTGTGGACAGCGAGGAAAACTCTACTGGTCCATCATCACAATCTAACCCACCAACTCCCCATTCAGTGGAACCTCCTCCTCGTCCTCCACCCCCTCCTCCATTCAACCCCTGAGCTCCATTTTAACACACACACAACATACATGCATGCATGCATATATAATCACACAATCTAAATAATCCCCTATTGTACTTGTCCAACTGTTTGCTGTTGGCTCCCCCATCATGTCCAACTCCTTCATATCCATATTATGTTTCAAAAGATCTAAAACGATCTCTAAGCAGAAATTCATCACTCGGTATTAAAAAAAAGAGAAGACAATGATTGCAGCTTTATAAAATGTTAGTACTTGGAGCAGTGAAAGGTTTCCCATGACAGGTGTAACCCATGCCAGCAGTGATTTCATCACAGGTGCAGTTGTTTTCCACATGTTCTTTCACAGGGATTCAAATTTAATACAAAAAACAGGATGCAGTAATCTCATCTCAGAATGAATTGGGAGTTTTACACCATGTCCAGAAAATGTGAAAATCGGATTTCCATCACGGCCTTTTTCTTTTTTTCCCCCTACAATCATGCTTTTACCCCTTACCTTTTGATGCCCGACATTTAGGGCGATGGTTGCTCCTGCCTTTGTTTGTACAGCTTGAACTTTCACTGCTGTACATTTCATAGTGTTTGGGTGCCACGATTTATCGAAAAATTGATCAGACTATCGATTACTGATGGTTGCATTTTATACCGTGACAAAGTCTTAACATTTCATAACGTCTAGAAATTCTCCACATTTTTTGTTTTTCACTGCTGGGTGTCAGTAGTGTTGTGATTTAGTGAATACTGAGCGTTAGCAGACTGAATGTTGTTTATTGAGGTCGCCGCATGACCTAAAGCCTGGTGCTAAGCAGAGGACACATGGTATGGTCTAGCTGAGGGGTGCAGTGTGAACTCTTGGTTCACATTGAATAACTTACATGTGTCAAGCTTTTGCTTTTATACTACTTCAATATCTGATTCAGACTTGTTTGGCTGGTCCCAGCAAAAAAACAGTTCTATTCCTCATCGCCAAACTTTTGTATTACTGTTAAAGCAACTTTATTTTTAAGGTCATTTTTACATTACTGCTTTATTGGATACCACACGCTGCAAATGGACTAAGGGGAAGATGGAGAGACGAGGTATAAATTAGTCCACAGAGTTGATAAGGAGCTCGGATTTTGCCCTCATTAGCTCTATTTTATGGTTCTCACTCGCGCTTACCGTTGCAAGCTTAGCTCACTAACAGATCAACCAATCATTCACATTGTTGATCGCTGATGGCAGGAGCCAATCAGCTCCTTTCATCCAGTTACATTAGAGACCCTGTATTTTCTAAGACATTAGGGTTTTCCTGCTCGTCAGTCAGTTTACTCCATAAATTGTTGATACCAGCAAATTGAGCCATAGCTGCTTCTTTTTTTTTTTCACAAAAACACACTCTTTCTTTTGGCTACTGCATTTAGCAGATGAAGCACGACGAGGAAGAAATATGCTTTGAAATGAGTGTGAAAGACTGAAAACTTGAGGATGGCAAGTCCTGATGCACGCTTATATGTAGACCGTGCTGCCACTCTGACCACAGAATTTGTTTGTCCCCAATGTGCTATAACCTTGCTATCAATGTTTTTTTTTTTTTTTTCTACCTTTTTTTTCTTTTGGGGTTATATTTGCACTAATGTCATTTTTTACTAGCAATGCTCCAAAGCTGTTCTGTGGATGTCGGCAACCAAATACCCTCTGATGTCTGTGTACGAGGAAATGGCCCAATCTGTTTGTGTGTAATGTACATAAATGTTGCTCTGTACGGAATCTATATTAAACCAGAGGAGTGTTGAGATATTATATATAAGACGAGGGCTTGGTTTCTCCAAAGTTTCCTTTCTTTGTTTCTTCACGTGCCTGAGAGCAAAGAGAATTTTTGGATAAGAAGCTGCTGGGAAATCAAGCCCTCTGATCTTTGAGACCAGCCAGTGTTGCTGCTTCTCCAGTCTATATGATGCATCTTTTAAGCTGGTGTGATCACTCTGGTGCCCTCTACTGTTAGGAGTGGGATCAGCATGGTGCAGACGGACAGGAGACGCATTAATTAGCGCTCAGCAGTATTACTTACTAGCACTATTATTAAAGGTCTTATTAGTATGAATGACCATATTCTTGACATTAGGAAGCGTGGGCTGCAGGGTTGAGAATGAATACACGATCAGTGTAGGATCAAACCTGACCAACGCTGTTTTGACTTTTTGTTTATTTTTTTAAAGAGATGAAATGTAGAGTTTGATGTATTTTGCACATGTTCTTCTGAAAGGTGAACCTAAGGACTTTTCTGTACACAACTTATTTTATTACCAACACCATTCCTTCAACGTTGATTTTTTATTTTTTTTTTTTTAACTTAAATACAGCACTTGAAACGGTTATAATGAATTGAGCTGTTTAAAACACACACTTGGTTTTCGCCATGACGCATTTCCACTGCGTCCTGCATTGAGATCACCTGTAAGATGAAATGTGACGTGACGCCCCACGAGGGCGATAACAGTCAGTGGCAGCTGTATGTGAATTTTGCATTTCAGTATTAAATGATGAATACGAGATGCTTGTCAGCTGTTGATTCCTCAAGTATTTGCTCGGTTATTACTCCACGTTGGAGAAGTTGCAGTTTCTCTCTTCAGGCTACGAACTGTGGCTTCATTTTTTTTCATACTGTCTGGGACAGTTTGACATAGAATTATTAGCACATAATAAGCTAATAATTGTGCTCAGTATTCATCTGATTAATATAAAGTACATGCAGACAGTGAAGCTTTAAAAAAAAAAATGCAATCTTTAATGCATTATTTACATCCTGTGATTTGTGTTTTTCTTTTTACATTTTTTTTCTGAATTGACTTAAAATACGCATCAGTGACTGTGGTAATGTGCCAACAAATGTCTTAGCCATCACTGGTGCTCCTCACACTGAGCAGGATTCATTTTACAGTTAAGCTCCTCTAAGGGGCCGTAATGCCTTTTCAGATTGTAAAGTCACACATACATACAAGTACAATAAGTTAACCTGAATATCCTTTTTTTTTTTTTTTTTTTTTTTTTTTTTTATTTTTTAATCTTTATTTTTTTAGTTGCTCCTAATTGGCTTGCTCTGCAATCATAATTTCAGGATGTATTTTGTCTACTTAACTAGTACTGCTGTTAGACTTTCATATTTGATGATCTTTACTGAATGTGACTAAAAACCCAGAGACAGAAAACTATTTTTGACCAGTGTGACAGCAAAGTTAGCCTTGCATCTGATATCCAGATGTTTCACTGTTTCCACTTTTCACGATTCTTTGTAAAAATCATAATTTTTCGAGTGTGAGCAAATACAGAAATGGAATCTATAGCTGCCACGGAGTGAGAGCTCTGTAAAGACGTTTTACTGTATTTGCCGAATGCGTTCTTAAATCTGCTCTTCGATACTGTTGCCTCTGACTGACAGATGTGTAGAGATGAATTGTACTTGTGGGGCTGCTCTCCCCGACACTCCCTGCAGATTCTTGTTTAAGATGAATTGTTTTTGTCCATTGAGTTTATCCAAAAAGAGCTTTAGGACCTGCTCTGTTTAATGTGGCTCTCAGTGCCATTTCTTTTCTGTTAAATTGCTTCATGTTGGTTTTTGGACTTTATGCCTGGCATTGCCTTGGTTATTTTACAAAAACTGAATGTCAAATAAAATGAACCATCCACTCTGAATGTTGTGACTGTTCTTACTAATACTTTGATTAAGTGTAAGGAAAATAACAAAATAAAGATCATTGTTTTGGAAAAGGTAAGCGACTGAAAAGTGGGTGTGATACCACCTGCTGAAATTAAAATGAATAAAAACGAAATACCACACAAATAATGTTAAGCAAATAATAATGGGTGTAGTCCGTAAGGTCAAAAGCAGTCGAAGAATGTATTACAAAAGCTGTAACAATCGGTTTCTTTGAAAAGTCTCATTTATATGTACATTTTGGAGACAATGCATCAGGTGACTGAGCCGTTGCGTCTGACTGTGAGGTACTGCAACAGCAGAGGGCAGCAATACTGTAGGAAACATGCTCCCCAAAAATGAAGCCAAAACGTCTCTATCGCCGCCTAGTATCTTGGCTGCAGTATAGGTCACAAAAAACCCTCATCTATGTTAGCGGATGGGACTGGGGTCAGACTAAAATTAGAAAAAAAAAATCTCAGATCATTTTTTTCCAAAGATGCTTTCTTTCATTATCAGTAGTTCTCATCAGGCTGATTTGTGTTCATTGGGTCTCCTTTCTTATAAGTTTGATTCTAATTAGTAACACAAAGCTGTTAAATTGGGGTGAAACGTCATCATGACAGCTTTGACTGGCAGCTGCAGTCATGGAGAAACTTTCTTATCTCTGTTCGGGAAGGGCAGATGGAGCCAGACGCTGAGAGGAGGTCCAGCGTTTACGTTACAAAATCACGACCAGCTGTTTCATAGTGACAGCCTGAGGTGTTCTTGAGTAAAGTGGACTACAGGCAGACCGAAGCCCCGTGGCTTTTTTTCGGTAAGTTAAATGTGTTCGTGTGGGTAAGTACCGTCCTTAGCTAGGTCCTGAAATGTAGGCAGCTAAGCTGAGAAGCGGGCTCTTCGGGGAAACTTGTTTTGTAAAGTTGGTTTAGCTAATGCGTCCAGGCGAATGAATTGACCGTGACAAAAGAAATGATGAGAAAAGCAGTGGGTAGGTGTTTTGTCCAGTCACTGGTGCTAGCTAAGAGGATGTAAGAAGGTAGCAGAGGTGAAAAAGGAGTGGTTGTTGATAAATAATTCGAGAAAGAGGTGTGCAGGGCAAAAAGCAGGTGTGAGTGTGTGAAATGTGTTGAGTATTTGGGTGAAAAAATGCGTGGTCTCCAGCTAATTTGGAAAGGCTGCTTGCACGATGTACAGCATGTGCACTTGAAATAGAAGAATTTTCCCCATTCTCTTCACCTGTCATGTGGCGACACATGGCGGGCTAGCAGGTTAGAAACATAGAGGTCCGGGTTCGAGCCCTGGGCTCTCCTGGCTCTCTATGTTCATCTGCTAGGGGGAGGTCCAGGCAGGTGATCTTGGAATCACAATTCCGAGGGATGAACCTTGTTCAGCCTGGGCTTCCCCTGACCTTTTTTTCTTTTGGGGTGTGTGTGTGTTAGGGCTGGGCGATATGACCCAAAATTCATATCTCGATATTTTTTAGCTGGATGGCGATATAAGATATATATCTCAATATTTTTTTAAAGCCATAAAGTAAGAACAAAAAGAGAGTTCTTGGTCAAAGCTGTGTCCCAGATGTCACACAGGCACTTTTATTAACATACAGCATAGATGTACATGAAAAAAAACTACTCAAAAATAAATTATGAGCATTTATTAAAAATAATGCTCCATAAATAAAAGAAAAGTATGTTGTTTTTGTCCATAACAAAAAGCTCACAATTGTGCAGTCAAAATGTAAACTAAAAGACACTGAGCATAATAACATAGGCAGATTTCACAGCTGCTCTGTTCCCAACTTCTACTGCGTGACTGACAGCCTGGAGTTTGAAATCCGCTTCAGGTGCCATTTATGGTCCTTATACACACACAATACGGTAATATTACGTTGAAGCACAGTGCGTATTACTACGCGAGGCTCCTCGGTAGCCGTAATGCTCCGACAATCCATCAAGCGGTGCAGCTCCGTAGCTTACCAAAGTCGTACTAAAACATTTTTTGAGAGATTGCTGAGCGCCGTGTTCCACATAAAATCAGTTCGCGGTCATCAAGCACAACCAGAATTCATACATAAGGCGCGCTGTCAGCTTTTGAGAAAATGAAAGGATTTTAGGCCGTGCAGCCCCTGTGGGCTGCATGGCGTTAGCGTGGTTAGCTCGTTAGCGTGGTTAGCTCGTTAGCACGTTGACGCCGTCCAGCCCCACGCACGGAGCGATGCGCAGTAACTCGTTAACGGAGATTTGCCGTGTTCATCTTGTCGCTGCCTGCAGGTGAAGCTATGGGGGAGGAGGGGGAGTTGTGTTCAGTGAAGGAGAGGCGAGGCGGAGTAACGTTGCGTAAAGACAAAAGTGGATGAAAGAGAGGCAAACTTGTGGCTCCACAACTATAATTATAACGTATATATCGATATAAAGGATATGGTCACATCTTATATCTCGTATAAAAATATATCGATATTTTTAAAAACCTCGATATATCGCCCAGCCCTAGTGTGCGTCTGTTTTTGATTTTTCCTGCCAGCAACAAACAGCCCAGCCCCATTTATGGGACCTCCTTGTTGTCATGGCTACCAACGACCACTTGTCTTGTGCCAACAACTCATTGCCTCACAAAAACTCACTTCCTATCTTTCCCTCTGTTTTTTTATGGCCAATATCTTTACATATCTTGCTAGATAGACTTCCCGCAACAGGGTTTACAAACGCCTTATCCTCTTGGTCCACTTAAAATATCTTTACACAACTATTCTTACATTTCTTGAAACATCTGCTGTCCTCTTGGCCACACTACTCTTAAAAAACACATTTTTAATAGCAACCACATTTTTTCAACTGCATAAATAAAGCATGTATAAACATCACTAACAAAAACTGATTGCCGCTTCTACCTTGTTATAGCAATTTTGTTTCTGGCTCAAGATGACTTCATTTCATTCATGAAGGTTACATTTGATAGATCTTTTCACATATTGTAGACCAACAAGTTGTTATGGCAGTTTAAATACGACTGATCCGTTTTTGGCAGACCATCATTTTGTAGCACAACACCGCTAAGCACAGACTCATCCATCCTTTGTCCTCTTCTTCTTTTCATGCCGCCGCCATGGGAAGCGTCCACAAATGTGTCATTTCACACTGACAGCAGGCTGGCGGAGCTAGCCGTGGTGCTTGATTTCTCTGACTTTGCTCTTTCACCGTATTTAGATAATGTGCCATCCCCAAACAGTTGCGCTCGTTTTCGTGCTTTTTCTTTGTACTCAAGCACACACACACATGTGTGTGTGTTCGATTGTTGCCACACATGCAAGTGGCAAAGTCCATCATGACCAAAGTCCATCATGTCTTAAACTGCTGCTATACCTAGAAATCTTCAAAGTTGTTAATCCCTTAGGTTCAGCAAATAAATAGATAAAACTACAGTCAATTAGTGGAGATCATTTGAGCTCACATTGCATTGGTGGCTTCTGTGAAAGCTTTAGTCGTACACATCATTTCTGTAGGTACTGTTTAATGACACGATCTGTTTTTCAGGGTGGTGATCTAAATCAGTGTGGAGCTGAACATACCATAGAGACGTACAACTCTGCTGTTGAACACCTCAAGACTGAAGGTACACCAGATATAGAAGGAGTAAAGTTTGAGTCAGTTTTCAACTGTTTAAAATATTTTCACATCTGTCAGCCAGGTTTGCCACCTTGTTTAGGACACAACATTTTTTAGGGCGTTTTGTCATATGATGTTGTACTGTTTCTTCAATATTTTTGTGAAAAAACACTGGTTCACCTACACCGTTCTGAATCGGGGCATTAAAGAGTTTAAAAACTCTGACTCTGATAGGTCAGTCCTCAAACAAACTCTCAGGACAGTTAATACGAAACTGGAACTTTTTAAGGCTGAGTGGAAGATGGAACATGATTTTTACTCACTGCATCCAGACAAAAAGATGCAGCGGGGTAAAAGATTTGCTCATGCGCGAAGCCACTGCTGGCATGTGATGCGCAGCAGCAGAAGGAAAAGAGCTGTGTGGCTCACTAACAGAGATTTTATTGGAAAAGTACAGAAAAATATTCTTTTTTTTCAGTATCAGTATCTACCGAATGGTTTTGGTCGGTACTAAAAAGGTATCGAGTTTTGGTACCCAGCCCTACTCACATTTCAATTCAATTTCAATTATCATGTCAACGATACAATTCAATATTCCAATGCATCTCGATAACTTCATTTCAGTTTGTTTGTTTTCACCAACAAATAAAGGATGTCACATATAAGCAGTGTTGGGTAAATTACTTTAAATTAGTAATTTAGTTACATTACTAGTTACTTCTATCAAAAGTAACTCAGTTACTTCAAGTTACTTGCAAAGTAACTAGTTACTAGGTAAAGTAACTTCGGTTTTACTCAGAATTCTCTTGTTAGTGTGTTGCTTCCGTAACTGGATACCCAGCAAGATTGCCAGTCTTCTAGCTTGCTTACTTGCCACAAGTGCACTGTGCCACCTACCAATACAAAGGAAAAAATAATCTGCATATTTCCACGAGAGAAATCCCACGCCTGGACCGTCATTGATCGCTGACATGATTCTAGCCTACGTCACAGCGTCATGTGCGCTTTTTACATCCAACACAAAAACTGCAGTCGTGGTGCTTTCGATTGTACTCAGAACTCGGAAATTCTGCCTTCTGAATAGGAAGATGTAGGTAACTCCAGACTGCAGATAAGCTGCATACAGAGCTGGACTGGGACAAAAAAATCGGCCCGGGCGTTTTGACTGACCGGCCCACCATTATAGGAAAAATCATAAAGCCTTTGAATGAAAACAAACGCTGTTGTGACAGTGATGTACACAGTTCTGATGGTATATATGTATCAATCTATCAATTGTTTGTTGTAAGATTCAGATAATTATTTTTTTAAAGCTAGATATTTTAAATGAGAATAAGAAAGAAAAGTATTTCTTTGTCCCCCCTTTTCCCTGTTAATGCCCTACCTGGCCCCCTGGCAACACTTTGCTAGACCCGCCTCTGCGCAGTTACCAGCTGTCAGCTACATAAAAAAAAAGGATCCTGGTGTTATTTGTCTCTCAGAAACAGTTCATAACTTCCCTTCAACTCATTCATGTCACCTAAAAGGTAAACCTGTTTCTCCATCACCTGTTCAGCCCTGATGATTCAGTAAGGACATCTCCTGGTTTCATCTTCATGTTTCCCTCTCACCAGATATACAAACTGATATCATGACCAGCAGGTTTTACGGCTCCAGCAAACGTCAGCTGTTCCTACAAATTAATATTAAATAAATTCTAACAACAGCTGATCAAGCTTAAACGTGCTGCTGTTGTTTAACGCGACCTCCGCTGGTTTCCTCTTTCTGGCGCAAAGTGGGCGATAAATAAACAAGAGAGAAAAGCCGATCAGCTGATCATTGATCAGTTTCATGATTGAAGTAGAAACAGGAGAGAGAGGGAGAGAGAATGAGAGGAGAAGCGGCAGCTGTGCAGCAAAGACATAGAATAACTCCAGCTTTGTGTCTTTTTCATTCTAGCTGAAGTCCGGGACAAACTGTGTTCCTTTTCACCTCAATACGAAACGCGTAATAATTTCTCTGAATACGGAACGATTCCGTTTTTTACGGGATGGTTGGAAACTCTACTAACTAACCTTATGAACAAAATAAAGTTCACTATCAGTAACATCATAGCACCCACCCAGCTGTATAGAAACTCGGTCATGCTAGCTAGTACGCAGTACGAAAAAGTCAGCATAATGAAAATAAACTACACCTAAACTTGGTTTATAGGTCATATAAACCAATACTGCAGGTCATAACTTCTTACCTGAAGTTCAGTTCACCTGACACTCGGACCGGCGGCCGCCTCGGGTCTCTGCTCCTCCTGCCTCCCCTTTCCCTCATCCACCTGCTGGCCTCCACCACTTGCTAATGTTACTGAATCTGTGGAAGCTCCGCGATAGCCACCGCAAAAAGTAACGAATAACGAGCCTATATCTAAATCCCAGTAACGATTAACGCGTTCCTGATTTTGTTATAATAACTAGTTACCGTGCTCGTTACCACAATAATAACGTAGTTACTGTAACACGTTACTTAATAACGCGTTAGTCCCAACACTGCATATAAGCTACTTTTTTCTATTGCTCAAAACTTGTCTGAACACAGACTGCACTTGTTGGTCCACTGTGTTGTATGTGGCTGAAGAAAACATACTGCTGTTATTTTTAGCTTGTACAGTCCCGATCAGAAGTTTAAGACCACTTGAAAAATGGCAAAAAAATCATATTTTGCATGTTTGTGTCTTAACAAGGTTCCAAGTAGAGCTTCAACATGCAACAAGAAGAAATGGGAACATTTTTTGAGCATGCAATTTATTGAAAACAACACTTGAACTGAAACAGGCTGTTTTACAGCTGATCACAAGTTTAGGACTACACCTCCAAAAAAAACCACTGTACATCCCCCCCCCTCCCCAAACAGAAATCACAGTTCCAAACATGAGCTCAGTAACCTTACCTCCTAACCTCCACCTTTATTGTTAATCACTTCAAAAATTAGTTGCCGTGTGCTTGATGCAACCATTTCCACGAGGTGAGTGGGAACATTTCTCCAAGTGATGAACACCGCTGCATGAAGGGCATCTACTGTCTGGAACTGTTGTCCATTTTTGTAAACGTCCTCAAAGGTTCTCAATTGGATTTAGATCAGGGGAACATGTAGGATGTTCCAAAAGAGTGATGTTATCCTCCTGGAAGAAGTCCCTTGTGTACCGTAGCATTGTCCTGTTGAAAAACCCAGTCGTTACCACACAGACAAGGGACCTCAGTCGTGAGGGATGCTCTCTGCAACATCTGGACACAGCCAGCGGCCGTTTGACGCCCCTGCACCTCTTGAAGCTCCGTTGTTCCACTAAAGGAAAACGCACCCCAGACCATTATGGCGCCCCCTCCACTGTGGCGTGTAGAAAATTTTTTTGGGTCTACCACTTGACTTTTTTGTTCCATAACCCTCAGGATCATTTAAGAAACGACTGTCATACTGCATCCCACCTCAGCAGCGATGGCGTTCTGTGAGAGACCCTGCTTATGCAGTTCAACAACCCGACCATGTTCAAAAAGGTTTTTTTGCCTTTGCCATCAGAATATCATGACAGTGTGACCACGTGACAGAAAATGACAATGAATCTACATTTTTGCACAGATTTGGCCTTTAAAGGCATGTGTTCCTAAACTTTTAATCAGCTGTAAAACATCCTGTTTCAGTTTAAGCGTTGTTTTCAATAAATTGCATGCTCAAAAAATGTTTTGTCTCACTCTCATTTCTTCTTGTTGCATGTTGAAGCTCTACTTGGAAACTTGTTAAGAACCAACCATAGAAATATGATTTTCTTATTATTATTTTTTTGCCATTTTTCAAGTGGTCTTAAACTTTTGATCAGGACTGTATTTAACAATCCATTAGTTTCTTCTGAATAAATTAAGAATCCTTTATGTCCTCAAACACATTGGATCCAAAACCTGTTCTAGTTCCTACGACACCATCAGAGACTTGAAAGCCCTCTACTGTCAAGTCTGGTTAAAAAGAAACTTTGTCAACCACTGCAAGTATCAAGTGTTTTAAATTTGATTTGACTGTTTATTATGTACATTTTTGTTGTTGGTTGTATTAAGTTTAATATTAATTATGTTAGTGCCTTTTTAGTCATTAATTTGATTATTTAACATAAACTGTTTAATCATTGTTTCTATTGGTTTTTATTAATGTTTCTAGCAAATTATAACAACAAGTAACTGAATGTAAATTTTATGCCAATCGGCCACATTATGTTTATTACCTCATTTGTAGGACCTTAATTTTTTCGGGGACATTCTGGCTACAACAGTTATTGAATGTAAATATGAACTTTTAAATAAAAAAATGTATTGTATTATACAGCTCTTCTGTACTTTTTCAATAGGAGACTGTAATCAAGCTTATTAAAAGTGTATTTTGACAACAGATTTCCATTATATTACTTTTTATTTCAATGTAATTGTTGTACAAAAAACAACAGTTCACTGTGAATTTTACATTTATCAACAAAGTATACCATTATGTATTCTGCACTATATTTTCCACAGTGACATTCAGGCAAACAACGGCTGCCAGTAATTTACTGTAATATTGAACTTTTTAATATTTATTTTATACAGTTTCACTGTATTTAACAATGTAAGACTGTAATCAGGTTGATGGAGTGTATGTTGTTTTTACATGAATTACCCATAAAGAATTTTATAATTTATTTTTAAATTCATAGTTATTTACTGTAAAAAAAAAATAACATAAAAATAAAATAAAAAAATATAAAAATCTTTACTGTGAAATTCAAGGTTACCAGAAGAGTATACCGTTTCGTGTTCTACATTTACAATTGATTTTTCAGGTTGAAATTCTGGCAACCACAGCTGCCAGTAATTTACCATAAAGTCTACATTTTTTTTACAGTGTTATTTAATGCAGAAGAGCATCTCTGAACAAACCACACATCAAACATTGAAGCAGAAGACCACACAGGGTGCCACTGCTGTCAGCTAAGACCTGGAAACTGAGGCTACAATTCACACACGGTCACCAAATTCTTACTCAAAATTACTCCTTCATGTTCAAGAATCATTTTACCCCTCAGCCACGAAAGCCTGGTAAGGTATGGTCAGGGGCGTGGACACCCAAGTTTATGACTGCGATAACTCAAGAAGGAAGTCACCTAGGATTTTCACATTTGTACCACACGTGCATCTAGTAGGAGGCTGAGGGCTGACAATGGCGGCTGCTGGGATGTTGTTTTGAGCGTAGGATGAGAGGCAGCATAAAGCCTGAACACGTCACCAATCTGTCGCAAGACAGGTGTACCTAATAAAATGGCTGGTGAGTGTATATAAAGCAGTTTTGTACTTTTGTGAAGGCAGGGTCATTCTTGCTAGTAAAATAATGTTAACATTTAATTGTACTTTGTGCATTAGCGTTCTTACACAGGACACTGAGTATTTCTACTTTAACAGCCTAAATAGAGTAAAAAGACTGTTAAAGTGAAAGCAAACTGACGGCTCAAAGAATTTAGTGATTGTGATGTCGGCTTAAGGAGATGTTGCACCATAATCACATAATCACAGGTTGCACTACATCCGTTTAATTTTGACGTTACAACTTTTGGGTTATTTCTGCAATTGCACGATGTGAACACATGATGGCGCAGTTGTGTTAGTTTTTAGATTAGCTGGGCTCTAATCCAAGGCCACAGCGCCGCTGGACGCGCACACACACACACACACACACATTCCTTGGACTACTTGTGTCCCCGCACTGTTGGGAATCACTGCGCGCACTAAGTTAGTACCGGTGTTTTATCTGAGCGTTTTTCTTTAATCTGACATCTCCCGCAGTGCTCATAAACACTCCTGCATTAACTCAAAAATGTCTTTTCTGAATGCGTTTTATTAAACACCGAATTTTGCCTCAGAAATCTTAAATACTTTAACACTTCCGTATTAAAAGCCCCACCTGTGATGCCCAATTACACCTTACCGTGGCCTTTTGATACCGTATTTCCTTTATAGTCCCTCGAGAGCAAATATACCAAACCTGACTTTAATGACCTGAAATTTAAAGAGTCTTTTTTTTAAATCGATATTTCTTCCTGAAACCTCACCAATCATGTCTGATATTTTGAAAATTGAAAAAGTGACTAACCGACACTGTTTGATTACATTCACAAGCATTTATTTCCTCCACAGTTTAGCTGTGGGCCTACATGAGCTGACACGCGGTGATAAATATGTTCGTTATTATTTTTGGATAATCTGATCCTGCTACACGTGTTTGATTTCTTCCCGATCGATCCAAACACCTCTCACACTTCTCAATTTTTCATTCATTCCATTATATTATTATTATTTTCTCCTCAGCTATGAAATTCTTTATATCCCACACGGGTTCATCCGCCACCGTCTCCTTCTTCCTCTATAAGCAGGAAAACTGAAGCATAAAAGACTCTTATTCTCCATAATCAAGGTCAAGAGCGTTTTTCAATAACCTTTGGGAATAAAAGCCTGGAACGGCGCCAGTGCGCCCTGCCAGTCATTTTCACAGCCAGCCGAACACCGCTAAAGTTGTTGACCTTTTGCACCTAAACAGATCAATACGCCGCAGTTTATTCTATTAAAAAATAGTCCACCGAATTATCTATTAATATTTGTATTTAGTTTAAATCTCCCCTCGGCGGCGTGATAAATTGTTTCAAATAACAGATGGTGCTAGAGGGAGAGACAAAGCGGGGAAATCTGGTAGCAATTATCCTCAATTATGTTCATTGTTATTTTGAGCTAATTATTGTTATTGTCACTTTTGTTTGTGTGTCTTGCGGCGCTAGGCTGCAATAAGCAGGCCCGTGGAAGACAATGGGGGGAACAGGGATATGTTGTGACGAGGAAATGTGGCTTTTATAATTGAGCCTAACCAGCTGGTGTAAATAAAACTTTGATCTAAATGTAGAGGCTGCGGGTCTGCCTCGAGAAATAGACTAATAGGATGTGGACTCGGGACTATGGTCGAACATACCTTATTTTTCTTCTTCTTTTCTTCGTGGGGGTGTGGGGTCTCTACATTATTTAATTACTATGATTTTAAACAAAAACTAAATCTGCGACTAAGGTTTGACTCATGAAGACAGAAAGATTAAAATCGTGTTTTGGGGCGTTTGTTCTGTTCTTAGATAGACTAGAACGAAACTGCCCACGCTGGTTAAATGTCTGAGATTGCCCTGTGATGTCCACTCTGCTGAAGAGCCGTTGGGCTCCCCCCCCCCCCCCCCCCCTCCTTTTTCAGCTCCTCTATCTGAACTTTCAGCACGGATTCGCGCAGGACTTCATCTCCACATTTACAGAAAACCTTCTAAACGTTTATTAGAAATCCTTCCCTCAAAAAACGAGGAGAAAGCGGACCGGAGGAGGACAGCGGGAGAAGGAGTTCCGTGGCCGCTGCACGCGGGGCAGACCTAACTCCTCTCTATTCTTTGTTTGGGGGCGTCTCCTCTCCTCTCTTCCCGTGCTGTCCCCTCCCCTCTTTCCCTTTCCATCCCAGCTCTCTCTCTCTCTCTCTCTCCCCCGGGGCGGGAGAAGCCGTGTTTGGTTCAGAGAGGGTCCTTTGGGAAGAGTCACAAAGCGGTTTCCTCTGAAAGAGAGGGAGAGCGAGAGAGAGAGAGCGGAGTGGCGAGAGCTCGGGAGTCTTCCGCGGGAAGCAGCGCAGCTCTGGACATCACCGACGCCAGCGCGTCCCGGACCACTGAGCTGAGGCAGAGACGAGAGCGAGAGCAAAAAAAAGAGGAAGAAAGAAGTGTCAGAAAATGATGACATCTGATCCGGGTACTAGCTGATCTCTCTGTTTTTTTTTTCTCTCTGTGACAGCCCAAAGCTGTGGGTTTCCACGCGCACCAGGAGTGACTTTTTCCACCCTACACACCTATTTTACGCACAGGGCGTGCGATTTTTAACCCTTTTTTTTAAGTGCTTGGATATTCTGGATTTTATGACTTATTATGATTCGCCTACCGTTTTAGCACCAACTCCCTCCTCAGGACAAGAGAAAGTGGAATAAAGGGTGCACGCTGGATTGAGGTCTTTCTAAGCGCACGCAGCACCAGCAGCAAGAGTGCGTCTCAAGGTTCCTCCGCTCGAGTCACTGAAAGGGATCCGCCGGAGAACAAGTGCAAAGCCGGGAGGAGAGAGGCAAACGGAGGGACTTGCATCGAGCTCAGGTTTGTTAATGTTTGGAATCCAGGAGAGCATCCAGAGAAGCGGCAGCAGCCTGAAAGAGGAGCCGCTGGGAGGAATGAACGTCCGGAGCTGGATGCAGGGGGGCGGCGTGCTGGACGCCAACACGGCCGCCCAAAGGTGAGCTGTGCCTAAGTGAGGAGCACTTCCACCATCACTCATTTACCGAAAGAATGGAATCACCCTGCGTATTCTCCTCCAGGATACTGCAGCTGTACACGAATTGAGACTTTGGGAATGGAAGTGCAGCAGTCCGAAAAAAAATCTGTCCATTCAGCTGCTGATAAAATCATCTGTAGAATTAATAATCTCATTCAGAAAAATTCTACCACACAAGCTGTCATTAACTAAACAGTTGTAAGCAGCATGTGCTTGGTCTAGAGATTATTTTTTCCGCAGATGTTTCAGATGCGATTTATTAAGGATTAAATCAAAGAACAAATACATAAATGCAGTCCTGTGCTAGAGAAGAATAAATCCTGTACTTCCCCCCATTTTCAAACTTACTCGTTGTTTTATTAGAAGGGAATAAAATTCTCCAACTGAACCACAGCCAGTCACAGTAAACGTGGATATATCACGATCTCCCCTTTACGCGAACAGCAAGTTTGTGCTTCAAGTTGGTTTACAGATTCAGGAGATAATTGAGTAAAACAGGCAGCTTTCATAATCACAATCTTTAAAATAAGAGGAAAATCTGCCAAAAAAAAAGAGCACAAGCTGGATTTTACTTTCAGTGCTTGTAGGCCCTTTAGGTTTGTTTTTATTATTTGTTTTTATTTATTTATTTTAGGTTAACTTTACATAATTATTATTATTTAATTTGCTCTTGTTCTTATATTAATTTTGAATTTTTCTAATTTTTACAACATAAAAACTTTACATCCTCTGACTGCTTCTAACACCCCCCTCCGTCTGTGTGTCTGCAGTGGAGTGGGTCTGGCTCGGGCTCACTTTGAGAAGCAGCCGCCCTCCAACCTGCGGAAGTCCAACTTCTTCCACTTCGTCCTGGCTCTGTACGACCGGCAGGGCCAGCCGGTGGAGATCGAGAGGACGAGCTTCGTGGACTTCATCGAAAAAGAGAAGGTCGGTTCAGAAATACACGTTGGTCTTAAGAGTTTTTAGATGAAGGAAGATCACTGAGATTTTGTGAAGGCCTCGAATATTAAATTTGGTTTCTGACATTATTCAATGAATTTTTAACGTCCCATTTTAATGAACTACTTGTCCTTTAATTGTTTGCATTATTATTATTATTATTATTTATATTATTATTATTATTAAAAACTAAAAATACAATATTATAAACATTATAAATTTACTGTAAGGCACAAACCTCCTTAAACCCTCGTGTGTATTTGATAAATTAAAAAAAAATGTCTTTCGGCGTTTAAATTGTTTTAATTTACAGCTCCATTCAACGCAACCACTTGTTCTATATAAACAACGGCGCTGCAGCCCGGGCTTCTCATCAATTATGACTTGGCTTAAATTAGATGAAATGTATCGGGAGAATTCCGTGTTGGATTTATTGGCCCTCCGAACACAACTAGTAATTACGCAGGAATTAAAAATCCACAATAACACCACGATTACACACGGAGAAATTACAGGGCTGCACTCCTCTGAGCATAAATCAGCTTTTATTTAATGCAAGACCGCTGTAAAGAATTCATTAAGTTGGATGTATGCTTCACTAGCCTACATGTGAAAACAGGAAAAAATTAATTTCTTGCTATTTTTTTAAATGGTGTTAAATTTTCCATAAACAGCTCTGTGTTTGTTGTGTGTGTGTCAAGGAGACCAGCGGAGAGAAGACCAATAACGGGATTCATTACAGGCTACAGCTTCTTTACAGTAATGGTGAGCAGACTGGCACACACACACTCACATATATATATGCATGCATAGTTAGAGTCAGCTTTGCCAGATCAGCTTCATGTCTTATTTTATCAGACACTTAATGATATTCACACAGGCAGCAGCTGATTCTTGAGGGGGGGGGGGGGGGGGGGGTCCTGTCCTCAAAGTAGTAAAATAAAATGTTGCAATGGGTTATCAAGGCTTCCAGAATTTATGTCAACGAAATTGCAGGGCAGAGATTCACGATTGTGCAACGTGACCGACTTCTATTAGTCAAATTTCAAGGCAGCTGTTACAGGATGTGACCCAGCTTTGTGGCTTCATTGCTGTCACTGTCCCTAAATTAGTTTGTCCAGTTTTATGTGCTCTTTATTTTTATTTTTATTTTTTTTAAATAATTTTTTGACAGTGTGAGCTTCACTCTAACCCAAGCAGGGACTTCACAGCACCAGCCTCCTGTGTAATAAAGAATAGCTACAATTCGTGTCTCGCATGTGTTGATATTTGGGAGTCAGAATAGGCACAAGCAATTTATCAGATAAGTCAACAAACAAGGTGTTTGAATCTGTTTACCACCTTAACATGGGGCTGAACGCCCAAGGTCTCGTGTTGTGTAAACTATGCCGAGTTAAACGTGTGATTTTCGTGTGATTTGGGAGCTATATGGATACAGCCGGCTTGGCGTAAGGCTTGCATCGCAGCAGAGAGAAATGCAGAAGCTGAACAACATTTATTTTCACACTGAACTGATGAGCAGCTGCTGGCTGATCTTTAATAAGCCTCTCACTTTCTTCACAACCCCTTTCTGCCTCGTTAAAAAGGAGCCACTGTGTGTCAAGTCGCAAGTGTGAGCGTTTAAACCAAAGAATGACTGTCTGCTCTCAGACTGTTCTCCACTGACTCATATTTCAGGCCTAAATAGGAAACATTAATAAAAGCTTTAAGAAGAAAGAATTTGCGAGTCAAAATTACGTTTGCCCCGCTCCTTTGTTTATTTATTGCGAGCTTATTGCTGTAAATGACGTTAATCTCGTTTCCTTGTTCCCGCTGCTGCCACTTTGCTAACCTAATTCCACATATTTTAAATGCCCTGCAACGTGCTGCACTGTGTGTTAAAATATGTGTAAAGTTTACAATATTTCTCCCTTCCTCTGGATCCCAACAGGCATCAGAACAGAGCAGGACTTTTATGTTCGACTCATAGACTCCATGACTAAACAGGTAAACACACACCCTAACACACTCTCAGAGCGGTCTGTCACCTCTCCTGTTACCTCTCTGATAAAGAGCTGCTCCACTGATCCTCTTGTTCTCCGCCGCCCTCCTCTATTTCACACAGAAATGAATGTTTATGCGTGTATGATTCAGTGGGTGGGTGTTTCCACAGTGTATGTGGGTGGGGGCACACACACACACATACACACATACGGCATGGCTCCAGGCGTTTTTGCCTGTGCTCCTCTCGCTGTGATTAGAGTGAGGAGGCAGCGAGCGGGTGTTGAGGAACAGGAGCGTAATTCTGCTGCTCGCAGTAGGAAGTGGAAAGATATAAGGGCACCTCTGGGATTTGGTCTGCTGCGTAGCAAGCATTCTGATCAGATCCAATTTTTCTGGTAATGCTCTTGTTTTTTTTTATGTGTACATTTATAAGAGGGAGAGCAAGAGAGAGAGAGGGAGGGAGACAGAGAGAGGAGCAGGTAGAGTTTGAGGAGAGAGGCGGGAAGCAGGGATGCATTTTCAGTTTGTGCGCTCCTGGTCCCGCAGGTAAAGTCAGGATGTAAACTGATTGTTTTTGTTCATGAAGAAAGTGCGAGTGAGAGTTATCTGCCTGGTGGAATTCAAAATGTGTGTGTGTGTGTGTGTGTGTGTGTGTGTGTGTTGTGAAAGCCAAGGTATGAGGAGCCAAGAAGCCCACCATGCACTGAATACTTACTAATGTGACTCCAGGCTCTGACAGTCTCACATTACTGCTGCCACGTTGCACCACATACTGTGTGTGTGTGTGTGTGTGTGTGTGTGTGTGTGTGTGCACGCTGGCAGGCCTAAGAGACCACACTGTTTCCTAATAACACTCTTTAGGTTCGGCTTGGTGGGGTGACAACCAGCTACACACACACACACACACACACGCATACACATAGTTGGTACTTTCTCCTGTAGAGTTTGAAAAAATTAAATACATGCACACTTTTTCATGCTGAAAAAATTAATGGCTTTTTAGAATTTCAATATTTGAAAAGGGGGGGGGGGGGGGGGGGAGGATGGAGGCAGGTGTGCTGCACCTGTGGTGCCTTCCTTGCACTGTGTGAGTGCTGCTCTGTGGCTGTGTGGATGGGGAAGGGGAGCAGGTGTTTAGTGCTGTATGTATACAGTAAATGTGCAAAGGTGCTTTGGAGAAGGTGTAAAGCATGCTCGCGTGTGTGTGTGTGTGTTATTCCCAGTAGTGGAGGAATGGAATTTTAACAGGTGGTCAAACCAAAACAGTCGCGAGGTTGGCTTAGCTGGTCAGTGATGTCATGGCCGCTGTTTCTCTAACCGCACACACAGGCATTTGTTCGCACCCACTGTTGTCTTGCCAGGCGGGGAAAAAAAGAAAAGAAGAAGAAGCCACACAGAAGACCAGAGGTTGCACTGGTGTCTCTCTTATTTCACTGGTTGTTAACAAGATGTGGCTTCATCCACCAAAATTGAAAACACACGACCCGAGCCCAGCATGCCCAAACACATTTTTTACAGGAACACACAAAATAAAGAGCTGCTGAGTTTGTAACCGTGATAGTGAAACAGGCTTTCTGTTTTATAACTTAGGAAATAATCATCAATATTTACATTTGTCATGATGCAAATGCTCGAAAATCCAGCCTTAATCTAGTCTCGTTAATCTCTCTTGGTGCCGTAGTAACATACCTTTCACACGTTTCACTGTTTAAAAGCCCAGAAACAGAAGACGATAAAAACAAGAAAGCAAGAGGGTCATTTCTCTAAGATTATTCAGAGTAAACCATAGAAACATAGATTTGTTTTAGTATGAATTTCTCAGTTTTAGTAGTTGATCAGCGGTGTAAAGTATTAATTTTAGTTTTATTTAAATATTCGACTCTGTAATTCAGAGTATGTGCGACACACTATAATGAGGCAAACGTCTTTTATTCTGTTTTTTTCCGCCCTTCTCACTGTGATTTAACAGCCAGTAAAGGAAAAGCCTACTCCAACATTTGGCATTTAAAAGCTGCTGCCTGTTTCTGTTCTATTTCTGTAAGTCTACCTGTTCTGTGTTTGTGCGCTGAGGGCCAGAACTGATTGTGTTAAACGGAGAAGGAGAGCACCTCCTAGTCTTCAGAAGCAGAGCGTGGAGCTCGTTGATCACAACTCTGTCCCGGAGAATAAAGCGTCTGTCACTGCGGCCCTGTCGGATCACTAGCTCGCTAGTCGACCTGACACTAACGCAGGAGGAAGTGTGTTCCCCTGCTTAACGGATCCTTGTTTACATGCCGCACATATCACGCCACTTCAAAGGTGGGGAACAGAGAAGCAAAGATGCTGTGTGAAAGGCCTGCTGAGGTGGAGAGAGGAAGGAGACAGAGGAGGGAAAAGCAGATGAAAGAGAGGAGCAGAGCAGGCAAAGTGACAGCAATGAAGAATCTGAGGCAAAAGTGGGCCGTGGTGGTAGAGGAAGGTACACACTAACACAAGAGGCTGTCACAGAGGGTGGATGACGTATCTTTGCATTGTCACTTTTTCCTCTTTGGAGCTCCAGAGGTCTCAAGCTGCCATGAGGGCAGACCAATTAGAAACTTTAGACCTTAGTTTCATACAGTTCTGCTGTAAATACTAATGTTTTGTTTGACCTTCCATAACGCAAGACCTCTCTCGAAAACCAAACTGGTTTAAAAAGAAAGATTGTTGGCACAGGGCGAGCAGCAATCAGTCAGAACTGGATGTCTTTTACAGTTACAAACTTTTACTTTTGCTGCATGACCCAGACTGTAGCTCATCTATGCTGTTGACCCGATCGCCTTAAATAAAGGAGGTGGGCTGTTATGTGGTGGTACGTATCACGGGCGACACGGCTGTTCTGTTTAGAAAGATCAATGCATTCACCCAGCCAAAGGTTTAATGGTTTACTTGTGTGTTTGCGTGTGGGCGTAAGAAAGACGAGAAAATAGCAAAGTGCAAAAAAAAAAAAAAAAAGTGAAGAGATGATGGTGATGCGCGCTCGGCGAGGTTAGGGAGCAAGCTCATTGCTTTCTCCTGGCCCACTCTTTTCCCATGGCGCGAGTAGCAGGACTAATCACAGACACAACTGTGGTTTATAAAACACGTTTCCTCTTCAGATTTGCTCTGTCAGAATTCTGTCCTTCTCTGCGTTTCCCCACACTTAGATTTGGCTTTCATTAAAGGGCAATCAGGGGGATTTTACGGTTCAAATGTTGATGAGTGAGTGATTCCAGAAAGAGTTTCAGATGTTGGGTGTCGGATCAACCTCAGTAGTGTGTTAATGGGAGCGTTTTTTTTTTCTTCTTTGTCTGAGGTCAGTTAAAATATTTACAATCTGAACAAACGCTTATTTTCTTTCCTGCGTATTTGAACTTGCGTCAGACGCTTTGACAGCTTTTGGTCAGATTGGCTTTTCTTGGAGAATGTCAGCTTAGCCTGGTGCAGATTCCTCCATGAGCTCATTTTTGTTTCATATTTTCACCCTGCGCTTGAATCGACTGTGGGTGCACATCCCTGGAATCCTGGACCACCGGGAGCTTTTCGGTCTCCAGGTTCACATATCGATAGATTTCCTGCAGGCGTGGGGAGGAGGGGTTCAAATGGAATATGCACATGCATGGAAAATTGTAACTGACAAGGGCCTCGGGCCCTGAAACACATGGGGGCTCCAATTCCAGAAAACACAGCTAGCTATTAGTATGAAATGCTTTAGGCTACAATACTGGGGCCCTCAGACAGTACAGCCTCTGTCACTGCTTTCCATTAAGTTTCACATAGTTGGTACAAATGAGAGGTTCAGCCTACACCCTTTGCTCATCTTGAGGCCCCAATAAGAAGCCACTGGGAGGTTCAGAGCCCCTCCACTGTGCCCCTGAATCCTGTTTTATGCAACCAGCAAACTGTGCCCCTGTTAATTTCACTTCACGGAGAATGAAAAGGAATCACAGGTGAAATAAAAGCACTGATTATTCTTCTTAGAGGGTTTGCATTTGAGTTTTGGGCCATGTGTAGTATATCTGACAGTCCATAAGCTTTAAAGCTACTTAGACATAACATAGTTATGCATTAACATGTGAATATACATGTCTCATTTTCCAAGTATGGCGGTGTCAGTGTGGCCTTGTTAAGTGGTCTTAAAATCAGCTTTATTCATTCATCATTGTTCACTTGATGGCAGCAGGCAGTCTAAACATGAGCCAGAGATGATTTTAAAGGGCAGAGAAACTTCCTGGCTGCTCATGAGGAAAGCGATCTTGTCACTCAGTCAGGCTCGCCGCAGTTTTCGGTACGACACATCAAACCAGCTTTTGCAGACCAAAGACTGACAGGGCGTGCGTATTGATTGATAGGTAGCTTAGTGATGTGTGACTTATGCCGGTTTATTCTGCTTCCATAGCAGCGCGGGAGTGTTGTGTAACAGAAGCAGGTGAAGCCTCGGCAGCAGAGGCAGAAAATGTGAGGACCATTCTCCGGAGCCGATGAGATGATGGTTGTTATTTTGAGGATTTTCTAAAACAATGAGTGTGAATCAGCTCCGTGTGTGCGTATGTGTGCATGTGTGTGTGTAAGGAGGGGTGTGAGACACAATGGGTGTGAGTGTATGTGAAGTAGAGGTGCTACTGATGAAGGATGCGTTCATGGAGGTGAAGTGGGACCTAACCTGTTATCTCAATAACACTTTGGCGCTATTCTAAGTGTACGTTGCAGTTACGTTACAGAAAAACTACAAGTCAAGGTGCAGCTTCATGCTCGTTATGATATAAATCTACTATTAAGCTAGTAATTTCCTCAAAGCTTTTTTTTTGAAAATGAAGATTTAAAGTTCCCACAAAAACAATTCACTGATCCCATTAACAAATCTCATCTGTCCAACTTCTGATGGTTGCTCTGTTGTTGTATTACATATCAGTTAAATCGATCTCTGTGAGCCACTCACACACCGTAAATAAAAACAGTAAGAGGCTTTGGTCTGCTGTGAAATGAACACGCTGGAGCCTGCGAGTTTAACTCTCCGCTTTCTTCTTCTCCTCTTTCTTTTCAGCCGATTGTTTACGAAGGCCAGGACAAGAACCCAGAGATGTGCAGAGTGCTACTGACACATGAGATCATGTGCAGGTGAGAACAGATGCATCACATCTCTCCTCTCCTCTCTCCTCCAGCATACTTTGCCTGTGAAGTTCTCACCAATCACCGCTATGTACATTTCTTATTTTGTCACCCTCATTAACCCCCCCCCGACACGCACATACGCACACACACCTGAAGCCCTATCTGTTGAGGAAGATGAGTTTTGGCTATCATAGTTGTTGCTTTAATTATAAGCTTAAGATGAATTTCTTTGGAAGTAGGTTGGGAGGAAAGTTCTATTTATAGGGGCGTTTTGCCGACCTATCCTATACAATAGGAAACGTGCGCGCGGGAACATGTGTAGTTTGTGTGCGCATGTGTCTCTGACGCCTGGTTAATTAGGACACAGAGAAACTCATTAGTCAATCTGAACCCTTCTGTTGTTTCATGGCTAACAAATGGGCCTTGCTCTTCAATCTGACTATAAAAAATAGGCAGGAACTCGCGCACACACACACACATAGATCCGTAGACACAAAGAAGTATGCTTGTGTATTCAGAGCCCTGCACAGCGCAGTTATAAAAATTCAGATTTAGCACATGAATTACGTTGTTCTTTTTCCTTGACCTTGTCACTGAAAAACTTTAACTGTACCAATATAAATTGGGGTTCATCTACATGCGCACGCAGGGACTAGTTGTGAAATCAGGCCCACTAATACTTCATCGTATAGCTTGGTGAATATTCCTCAGGCAGTTCAGCTGGAGAGGCTCATGATAGACCAATTGAAATTCGGATTTACAGTGAATATATAAATAAACAATTTGGCAACAGATTTTATTGTAAATTATTGCCGTTCATCAAGTGGAGGATAATTGCGGACCTGAATCAAATGTGCTTGCATAACCTGTACGGTATGACTCTCGTACAGTAGAAGGTGCTCGTTCTGTCCTGCAGGATTTTGTTTTAAATACTTCCTTTGGGGGAGCAACAGTGCAGAAAGTATGGCTTCTGCAGCGAGTGTAAACAGTCGCTTGTCTTCAACAGCCGCTGAGGTCAAAGTTACGGCTGTTGCCTCGTGTTCTCACATGCTGATTCTGCAGCGGGGGCTTTGCACACAACACAACACAACACGCACACACACACACACAAAGAGCTCAGGGCGTCCATTAATCAGTGTGGCTTATTGTCACGGCAGTGCTATTAGCCATATGCTCCCAGCCAATCTGCCACCACAAAGACCTGCGTTGCAAAATTGGCTGAAGCGCTGGCACGAATACGTGAGTGATTTCACTCTAGAATTGGACAATAGATGCTTCAATGAACGCGCTTAATACAAATGTTGGTCGTGCTCAGTGTATTTTAACATTTGCCCTCTTTCAAATCAAGAAGCTTTATGGCATTGTAGATATTTTATTTCACTCTGTCTGACAGAGCAGCCTCGGTGTAGCTGGTTGAAACTCTGTTTTTATTTTTAAGGTGAGTTTAATTTATTGTGGACATTTTAGCATAATAGTTTTCATTTCTTTGGAAACTCCAGGACATGAAATATACTTTTAGACAAAGTTCTGTGAATTTGGAAAATCCTTGGCTGCTCAGCTTCTGTGTAAGCAGAAGTTTATCTGTTATTATTTGTATCTTTTTTTTAACAGACATTTGAATGAAACATATCTCTCCAGGAACAGAATTATGGATTAGTGATTAGCCTGTCACTTATGTTTTTAAGTTATTATGTTTGCTAAACTAATCAAAATCTAAGGCTAATCTCTTGACTTTATTTATATCATATGATCACTGACATGTTAACATAGCTGCTAATCATTCTAGCTATTAAAATTAAAGTTAAACACCCATTATCTAATTAGCTTTGATTGACCAACAGTCAATATCCAAAGATTTTTCATTTACAGAGACAAAAAAACAAAGTTTGTAAGTTGTGAATTTATTTTGGCATTTTCCCTCTCAACACATGTAAATTGCAAGTAAGAGACATTGCATCGATTTTGGACTCATTGTTTCAGTGATTACAGCACAAAGATCAGGTGAAAATCATGTCTTATGTGTGTTTGGTGGGAGATGCATGTTAGAGCAGATGATTAGCTCACCAGCATCCACAGATATAGGTCCTGCATTACTCCCATCCCACCTCTTCCTTCTCCTTTCATAGCATAAAACACTCTTCTCCTTCCTCCACTTCCTCTTCTGTCCCTTAAGTTTCCTTCACATCTATTCCATCCCCTCTGTTTCCCACGGCATCACCCACCCTTCCCTCTACCTCTCCCTCATGTGGTTTAGCTTTCCTTTTTCACCCCCCACCCCGGTCCCTGATCTCCTGCTTGATTCCTCTCTCTAACCTCTCTCTGTTGCTGCGCTCTGCTCTCCAAAGTTACAGTGTAATGACCCAGTTCATAGAGCGGCAGAGAGCAAATGACAGCGAGAGCAGAAAGAGCGGCAGATAGCGGAGACAATGAGAAAGGTGTAACGTATCAGTCGCTTTCTTTCTACCTCTGCCATCTGTGACAGCGGGAAACCCGAGATGTCTCCCCTTCCTCTTCTTCCCACCCAGACCCCTCCTCTCCCCTCCCTCCCCTTCTCACCCTCTTCTTTTAGCTCTCCCTCCCACGCACACCCTCTCACTCTTTACCCCCCCTCCCCACCCATAGCCATCTTTATCCTCCGCCCTCCTGCTTACACCTTTATTCATAATTGATGCATGCAAGAAAGCCTTTTTGACACACTTGTAGTACACATGTGTGAATTTCGGTAACCATGTCAGGTGTTTTGTTTTTTTTTCTCTTACGTATGTGCGTGCATGCGTGTGCGTGCGTGTGCGTATACCACCCATGTGTTTTTGGAGCCTCGGGCTTCTTTTTTGTTTCCATCTCCACTTTACCTGATGGTTCATCAGTACAATTAGGATGGACTTTTCGCGCTCGATTTCCAGACGATTATGCTGTTGGTTATGTTGCCTTTGGAAAAAACTTGACTATAAGCATCTAAATGATCTCAGCTTGTTAATTACGTACTCATGAAAACATTTTCTTGCAACACATGTGGAGGGGATTTTAACTAATTAACCTTTCATAACCCCAACAGTATCATATTGACACCAGGAGAGGTTATTATTCTGAGACTTTACAAAACCCCATAGTTACAATCATATTATGCAGTCACCTTCATGGGCTATGAAAATAGGTGTAATGCCCCATTACAGTCTAGTCTCATAGGAAAAAGTGTTGTGGCTATCCACAGCACAAAGCATGGTGTTTTACAATAAACGCTGTAAAATTGTGACCTAGCATGTAATGTTAGTATATGCGTGTGTAATGTAGGGGCAGGACTCCTGGCAATCTTGCAAAATGGAAAATGGAGCTTTGCAACATCTGGTTAAGGTTGTTAAAAGATCAGTTTTAAGCCAAAACACGATCTTGGTGCCTGGAGCTCTGGAACTTATCTTTATATTATTTTGCTATTCAGCTAAATTACTACCTGTGTAGTTCTTATAATGTGCTGTGCAAAATTAAACCATCTATTTGAGCCCAATCCTAAAAACCTGAATGTTTGAGAGGTTGTTGGGATTCGGATGAAACTACTATCTTAATAGTTGATTGTTTGAGCCAGATGGGCAAACTGTGGTTAAGGGTGCACCTTATACTGGGAACACTGGTAATGAATATCAACCAGCTCAGCAGTAAAAAGTGGAGAAAATGGAAAAAAGAAATGCTAGGCAGTGACCACAGCAACAAATTACCCACTAGTGAGACAAACCACGACCAACAATAAATCCGGCAGTGTCTTTTTTAATGTATTTGTTAAAGCAGCGATCCCACAGTGTATTTCCTTCAGATCCTGCTATACAGTCACTTTCCTTGTCTTGCAGGTCTATTTTTATCCTTGCTTTCAGGGCAGATTTCTCTGAAAGACTTTCAGTAAAATTCACTATGGCCTGTTTTCGACAGATTGGGACAAATTCTGCAGATGTTGTAATAAATTTGTTTTATCAGTGCAGACGAAAGGCACTTTCGTCTGCACTGCAACACTCCCACTTAAACCTCTAATCTGGAAATTCCATAAAATGTACCCTATGCCCAAATTTCCCCCCCACTTTGCCCTGTGTCTTCTTCCCTGACGGTCTTCTTTTCTCTTCCCGTAGTCGGTGCTGTGACAAGAAGAGCTGTGGAAACCGTAATGAGACACCCTCAGACCCTGTTATCATCGACAGGTACTGTCTCTCACTTTGCCTCTTCTCTCTCTCTCCTTACGCACACACTTGCGCACACCCACAGACACACAGTGGACGAGGGTTTGTGCGCTGACCCGTTTGAACGGCGCGGTGGGACAGGATGTTTGTGTGTTTGGATGAGCTGCTGTCACTCCTCGATAGAATCAGCGGCCTCAGATGCACGGGAAGCATTTGAGAAACCAATTTTGCTTTTATAAGTCAAACAGCAGGACTCATGAGTGGGTGGTGACAGTGTGGAATTACACTTGCAGACACACACACACACAGGTTTTATCTGCATGTACATGCGCACTCTAGTAACGTAATCATCGATCTTTGCAGAGGGGACACAAATACACATCAGCTGCTCCGTTACATCCCAAAGGCGCACTTTCAGACTTGAGTGCTCAGATGAATGTGTGTTTCCTCTACGTCACGCAAAACACAAAGCAGCTCACTAGCAGGAGTCGTCTGTTGTTTTCCTGCCGCTCGTCTCTGTCTGTCTGTCGCTCTCTTTCTTCCCTTCTGTCTGTCACAGGAGAAGATTGAAGTTATCCCTCCCTTAACATCCACCCCACCCCTCTTTCTGTCTCTCCTGCAGCAGCGCAGAAAAATGGGTCATGAGCGAAGAAGAACAAAAAAAAAGTGACAGAGAAAAACTGAAATGAGATCCAACCTCATTTTAATCTGATTTCTCCTTGGCAGTTGTTTTAACCCTCTGCGAGCAGTTCTGTCGGTCTGTCTGCATGTGTTTGAGTAATTCACAGGAAGAGGAGTGAAATATTCTACTCCCTGTCACCACATTGTTACACAACTTAAATCACTGTACAAAATATCATATTCCTGCAGATTTGTACCAAGTGTTTCTTTTTTTTCCTTCTTCACCATGACCAGATGTTTAAGTTTCAGTTTGTGAAAGATTTTTGGCAACTATAATATAAGCTGATCATCTGCAACATTAAAAGCACTGACAGATGAGGTAAATACCTCAGATCTTCTTGTTACAGTGCAGTGGGTGCTGGCATTCATGTGGATATTACTTTCACAGCATCTAGACACTGTTGCAGTCCAAGCACACTCCCTGAGGCACTAGTACTCTTGCAAAGACTTCTCTGGAATGGCTCAAGAAACACGACAAAGAGTTCGGGGTTTTGACCCTGCCTCGGGATATCCAGATCTCCAGATTCCAGTCCAATCAAGCATACTGCATGTAAGATGTGCTAGACCAAGTGAGATATAAGGAGATAACACTCCACAACTTACAGGACCCAGACGATCCACTGACAGTGTTCCCATGCCCTCGCCCTAAGCATACCCCCATTGTGTGGCGTGAGGAACCACACAATTGAAACTGAGGTTTAAATATTGTGGCTTATGAGCGTCTGATGAACAGTAATCACACCATAGACTCTCAGCTTTGTATCCACAGACTGTCCTTCAGTGCTTCTTCACTAAAGGTTCATAAAGACAAACATCAGTGTGATCAGCGCCGCAAACAGAGGTCATAAAGGTTATTACAGGGATAATTTGGCATGAATGAGATTCTTTATTCTCGCCACTTTGGAGGGGATGTACAAGGTTTCGCTCTATACGGTGCAAAACTCCTCTTTCCTCTTTTTCTTTGTGTTTGGAGAAATCTTATTAAGTGCACAAACGTGTGCGTGTGTCATACGCTATACGTACGGTGTGTTCGTGAAGGACATTATAGGTATTGCCGCACCACCGCCCAATTCTCCTGTTTTGTCGGCTATCTCAAACGTCTCAGCTTACAGCCTTTTATATATTTGCCTAGAAAGTGTGTATGTAATCTGCGTGTGTGGATTCATGGCCAAGGCTTGGGTTTGGCCCCTAAAAGAATAGCTGATATATTAGACACAAACTGACAAAGTAATAGCTGCATAATCATAATATGTGTGTCACTGTTTGTTACATTGATGCTTGATGACTATTGAAGTGTGTGTGTGTGTGTGTGCGCGCACACACAGGGGTGTGCGTCTCATTTTCCACGGCAGGAGGAGAAAAACAGAGGGAATTGTGGGAGATGTCAGGGAACTTGGTCAAGATGGAATGTCAAGGTTACCGTGGATACCGTGGGATACTTCCTGTTGCCCCCTCCACTTTGCAGTGGTTCACAGCCTCTTCGTGTAACATCTGGAGCTCTGCTGTTTGACGCAAACATGTGGAGAGAGAATGAGGCAAAGTCAAAATAACAGCTTAAAGTGTCATTGATTGTAAACAGAAGTAGAGCTCGAATTAACTCACCCACTCAAAAGAAATATTCAAAATGTAACTTTAATAGTTATTTTAAACAGTTACAATGAAAACATTAAGGGCTTAGCAGATATATCCCCCTGCATCTGTGGTTATACATACTCAAGTGTATGCTGCATTTAGCTATAATAGTTACAAAGGTACAATCCGGATTGGTTGACAATTTGGCTTGAACTGAAAGGTAATGCCAATGTTTACCTATGAAGAAGAAATGAAACAAAAAACGTCGTCTTCGCTACAAAGATGTCTGTGATAAATTCCTTCTTTTCAACAGCGCAACTAAAAGACCAAAAACAGCACAAACATAAACAAGAGTATCCCACATTCTTGTCTGTGATCTGTTTTTTTTTACACTGCCCTCTGGTGATAGTATGAAGCTACAACATGCAGATGTGCATGTGCTAAGCTCCGCATTGGACTTATAGTTATGTGAAAATGTGGGATGATGGACGCTAATGCACTTAACTGACCGTCAGCAGATGTGAGCGCCTCTATAAAAGAAGAAGTTTTGGCAGTTTGGTGGTCTGGGGCGTTTATTCATGGCTTGGGTTTGCAAAGTTGCTGTTGAACAAACCACAAAACCTCTGTAACAATGTCCTTTGGACATATGAGACCAAATTGGAGATGCTTGGTCGTAATGCACAGCACTAAGACTCAAATGTGAGGCCAAGTGTCTGACAGCTAAAGCTTTGCTGAAAATGGATCATGCAACAGGACAATGATCTCAAACAGAGCAAAAAATCTACAGCAGAATGGCTGAAAAAGAAAAGAATGAAGGTGTTGCAATGGTCAAGTCAAAGTCCAAACCTCCACCTGACTGAAATACTGTGGTGGGACCTTAAGCGAGCTGTGCAAAAACCTCAGTGAACTGAAGCGATGCTGTAAGGAAGAGTGGGCTGATTTTCCTCCACAATAAAGTCCTTCACAATGCAAAAGGCTGACAAAGTCATACAGACATACAACAATTTAGTTTTTCAAAGGAATACATAGAGTCCTGTAGAAACTTTCTTTTCCACGTAAATGTATGGACCACCAGTCCACTACTTTGCCAGGCACTTTAAGTAAGTGTGCTATTAAAACAGCTTGAAAACTTGCTCACTAGCGTTAGAAGCCTGTGATGAGCTAATCAGCATCATCAGAGTCAGTGCGACGTGTGTCTTGGCCCCTTTGCTTGACATCATGGGAAAACCAAAGGAAACTGCCCCGACACTGGAAAAAAATTGTGACGTTCCAGAAGCCGTGTTCATCCTCGTGAGCAATTTCCTGAAAGATACCATGTTCATCTGTACAAACAATAGTATGTAAGTATAAATACCATGGGATCGGGCAACAGTCGTAATACTTAGGAAGGAGATGCATTCTGTTTCCGTGAAACTAATGTGTGAACAGTGCAAACGAATCCCAGAACAACAGCAAAGGCTTTTGTGGAGATGCTGGAGGAAAGAAGAGCATCTGCACTCACATTAAAACGAGCCCCATATCAGCATAAAATTGGAAAGAAAGCTCTCAGAAAGAAAAGAAACCACTGCCCTAAGACCTGGATACTGTTGCATGGTATAAATGCTGCCCAACGCTTCTGCAGGGATGGTTTCAGCCAAGTGAAACTGATATTACATTATAGCATATACAGTGCACAGTAGAGAGAAAAGGCTCCAAAATGTTGCTACAGCCAAGTCTGCAGTGGGTTACTGGCAGATGAAGAGATATGCATAAGCACACTTATCTACATACCATTTAAACGTTACATCGACATGTGAACAGAGTTAAGGCTCACGCTCATTTAAACACATTACTCATGCTTTAACAAATTCAAACATTTGTGTGTGCGAACCATTAAAGAGAGTGACTGACAGCTCATTGCGTGTCTCTCAGTCCTTGTGCGCACATGTGTGTGACTGACAGCTAGCCCATCGTACCATGTACGTATGAGTGTATCTGTGAGTGTGTGTGTGTGGCCCAGTTAATCCTTGTTATAGCACACTGAGCATCCCACTGCCTCTCAGGGTTAATATAGGGTTAACGACATGCAACGCTATCCTATCATACGCCTGCTTGACTCCTAAAGAGCCACAACCACTCTCCTCTTCTGGGTGTGTGTGTCTATGTGTGTGTGACTGCCATTCAGTTACTACTTGCAACTCTTACTGTCTTTTTTTTTAATCACTCAGCATCCTCATCATCCCCCTTTCTCTTACTTTCCTCCATCACTTCCACTTCCCCCTTTCTCACTTCCTCCTTTTCCTCCCTTTTTTCCGTGCCTCTGCTTCACCTCACCCTCTCTCTCCACACCCCTCTGCTTTGCTCCCTCTCCCAACCTCCTTTTTTCTTTCTTTCACTCTGTTTTCGTCTCCGTGGCCCTGAGGGGTTACCTACCTCACTGCTCAGCTTTGTGCCTGTTTAGACTGCTACAATTGGCTTAATAGGCTCAGACTGTGCGTGTGTGAGCAGTTTGAGGGGGTTATAGTCTCAGGTGGTGTGTGTTCAGGGCTTAGACGAGTGTTGCGGCGCGAGGAAGACAGTTTGAGTGTGTGTTTTTCTGTGTGTAGGGGTGCTACGGATACCAGTGTGTGTGAATGTGTGTGTGTGTCCTCTCAAAGTCTAAAGGGGCCCACATAAGCCTCGGGGTTTAAGGGGTTCCCTATGTGTGTGTGTGTGTGTGTGTGTGTGTGTGTGTAATCTATAGGGTTAAGAGGGGTCAGAGCTTGAGCAAGAGATGATGGGAAAGAGGAAGGGATGGAGGGATGACAGAAAGAGGAGGTGAAGATGATAAGATGGCATTTAGAGGGAGCAGAAGGAAGAAAGGAGGAGTAAGAGGAGGGGGAGGAGAGTGGGAGCTTGTCTAGGCAGACAGAAGAGAGAAAGGAGGAGGAGCAGAGCCAGGTTTGTTTCAGGGGGATAAGAGCCTCAGTCTGGGGAGTCCTGTCAATCAAAGAGCACAGGGTGGGTGAGGAGGGGGCGCTGTCAATCAGATAGAAGAGGAGAGAGGAGGAGGCGGAGGAGGAGGAGGAGGGAGGGCGGATGGAGGGGTGAGGTGAAGAAAGGCGACAGAAAGTGAGAGGGATCTTCTAAACGATCTCTTCATCTTTTCCGCCTTTGTCTTCCTCACTATCGCTCTCTCCCTCTCACTCTCACTTGTCCTAGTTACCAAAATATCTCTGCCAACCTGGTATGTCACTGTTCGCTCAACTGTCACTGTCTGACATGTAGCCTACACACACACACACACACACACACACACACACACACACACACACACACACACACACACACACACACACACACACACACACACACACACATCTAAAATAGACTGTGAGAGAATATGCCTCCTCCTTTCTTGACCCGTCCTCATCGCTCTTTTCCGTCTTTGCCCTGCTTTTCTTCAGATCTTCATCCTCTCAAATTCTAATTTGCTTTGCTTGGCATCAGCATAATTAGGTACAGGTACAATAATGAACTGTACAATATAAGAAAATTGCATTAACAGCACATTGGATTTCTTTTTTTTTTAAATTGAAGAGGCAGCTGAAAATCACAGATGCTATTTTTAAGGCATAATCCAAAAATTAAAGGTTTCAGTGTCAGCTATTGATTTTTTTTCCTGGAAAAACGCCAATGCTTGGTTGTATATATACTGAATAAGACACAAATGACTAAAGAAACTTTATATATAAGCCAACATGACAGTGCAGTATCATGGTTTTACACTGTCGATGGTGAAGAAGACATTCAAAGTGGTGGTTTTTCACTTCTTCTAGTTCTTCTGTTTCTCTGAGATAAATCCCGAGAGTTGTTTTGGTCTGACAGAGTTAAATTTCTTTGATTTTACTTTCATCTTGTTGTAAGAATTTGCTGGTTTTTTTGTATCTTTACGAAAGATGTAGTGTTGTCTCATTTTTTGGGGGGAGAAGTGGCATCATTTGGCTTTGGGTTGCCAGGTTTGTCTACTTCCGTCAGTTTCACTGGCTCGGTTATGGTTACTTAATTTGAATTTTCTTAATTTCCTATTTATTTATTTATTTTTTATTGTCACTGCCATTAGAAATGGTCAGTTCAGTAAACACGCTTCCATGAAGTTAACCTTTTTGGTGCCATAAGTCCTGTGAGATGTTCTCTTTGTGACATTATTTACCGATACAGATTGCATCAACAAATATAGTCATTTTTAGGTGGTTATAAAGTTTATTGCACTTTTTTTGGAGGATAATGTAAATGAATTTAAGCAGATAAACTTCTTCATCATTTATTCTCAGAGTTTCCGTGAGTGTGGAGGATGACATTGAAGTTCTTTGGCTGGTTTGTGAAGATGTCTCGCACTTCATAAACACACACTTATTTAATTATTTGAGGCTGATTCTTTCTTTTCAGCTCACACTCTCAAGGTGCAGTATCACTTCCTGTGTTAAAGGTCATCGGTGCTGGGAATTATTCATACTATTGACATAATGCCACTGTTCGCTTCTCTCTCTCTGTCTGTGTTTGTGTGTGTGTGTGTTTAACAGTGTATAAGAGAGGGAGAAAGAGGCAGAGAGGACTATGTTTTATTCATTTCTCTCATTTAGCCTCTCAGTCTGCACCTGTCCCAGCATTTAGAAGCTCGGCATTCACATTACTTGCTGATTTAGTTTGACTGCTTGTTTTAATGGACACACACACACACATGCATGCACGCACACAGACACACACACACACATTTTCATTTCCTCTAACTGTCTAAACTAACGCAGAGGAGCTTGTTTAGGTTCAGAGATGGAGATATGTGTTGTTGTCTTTATCTATCTACTTTTTCTTCTTCTTTTCATTTTTTCCCCCGAACATTTTCCTTTGTATTGTCTGTAAATTGGAATAATTCTAATTCCAACTTCTTTTTAAGAGCCAAGTTTCTCCATCAGGCTTGTGTGTGTGAATGGGTGGATGACTGGAAGTGTAAAGCGCTTTGGGGTCCTTAGGGACTAGTAAAGCGCTATACAAATACAGGCCATTTACCATTTCTGTATCATTTGAATCGGGCGTGGAGTATCAGGAAGAAAACTGCCAAAGGGCAAAACTGAAGAGAGTCCACACAGATGTGTAATATGTACCCACACACACACACACACATACACCTTTTTCCTTTTTCTTTTCTCCCCATTTCCTCCTTTTTCACCTCTCTCATCCTCCCCTTCCTGTCTCCCGGTACTCCCCACCCCCCACCCCAGTGCACATAACCACCCTTAGGCAGGGATCACGTTACCCTAAAAGCTACAAACACGACACGAGGGTCTCAAAGATTTTCCCATCTGTTCCTTTCAAAGCCGTTGTGATGCCTCGATTACTTTAGGTGTCTGCTTGTTGTCAAAAACTACAACTGTTTTCAGCAGCGGGTGAGTGGTGCACTGGATTTTTTTTTTGTCCAGTAATAAATATTTGACTACTAAACTGCACAATGAAAAATGTGCCCATTGAGGATGTAAAAAACCAAACGTTCAAATATTTCAATCTCTGACATAGTAAACGTATAAATATTTAAAGAGGAGTTTAATTGAATTTTTACCCAAATTCATGTTCAGCTCTGCAAAGGCGATGTGGGCATGGATTGAAACTACTAAAAAAAATTTTTTTACGTAGGCACGTAAAAGACTTTTGAATCTGTAGAGTCGACACATTGTCTCAGAAATTAGTTCAAGCCTCACAGTGCACTGTATAGACGCCATAGTGTGTTATCACATCAGGTAAGGGGAAAAAATCCCGACGTGGAACAGAAGGCACGCCTTTTCATTTAGTTAACTGACAAATTAGCTGAATGACTAATTAACCTACTGACTGATTTACTGACTTGGCTGATTGATCAACAAACTTACTGATTAATTAAGTCAGAGAGCGATTATGTAACCTACCAATGGACTGACTTCTGTGGCTCTCTGGCAGGCTAACAAAAGACTAGCTGTCGTGTGAGCGTGTGCATTGGTGTGGTATGTGGATAACCTCCAGGTGGGCGATGAGACTGTGGCTAAAGGCCTCTGGGCTCCTACACAGAGATCTCTCTTAGCATGCTCCCATTACTGGACAGCGATTAGTCTCACTTACACACACACACACACACACACACACACACACACACACACACACACACACACACACACACACACACACACACACACACACACACATGGAATTGAGGTAAGCATACAGAGTGGCTCATTCATGATAGGTGGTTGGCGGTGGCGTGTGTGCATGTGTGTGTGAATATCTTAAGCTCTGTCATTAAAAAGCAAACACATTTAGTTTATCTGGAAACTCCCTGCAGATTACACACACATACATATATATACTTGTTAACTGACACACTGATGAGACTGGGAATTTTTTCCCCCCCTTTACCACAAAGTGAACCTGTGGTTGATGTGTTTTGGGAGGCTGAGCAGGAGTGTGTTTATCTACTGTATGAGAGTTTGTACAACTGTAAGAAGGAATTTGTAGAAGAGAAGAGAGGGGAGGAAAGGGGAGGAGAGTACGAATGTGCCAGCCATGCATCATTTCATTATTAATAGCCGTGTCGGAATAAAAACGCTAACCTTGTCTCATCTAACGGACGGCTGAGTCTGCAAGCTCTACACTCTCCTCTATTTGTGTGTGTGTGTGTGTTTTGAAGGGACACTAGTTTGCTGTTGTTTCCCTTTGTTTGGCTGTGCAGGGCGAGCTGGTGAAGTCATTGCAACCCATACAGGTATAAATATCTGTGTGTGCCTCTGTGTGTGTCTGTGTGTGTGTGTTGGGGCAGTGTTTCCCGTGTAAAGCAAACCAGGAAGAGAGCACCAGTGTCCTGCCGAGAGGGGCATTGTTATCTACCTCCTAACACACACACACACACATGAACATACACACACATCACCCCTCCCAGTCTGAGCTGCCTGATCTGCGCACCGTCTGTGTCACCACAGTAACACATAGCACACGCCCAAACAACAACAAACACTATGTTTTGCGCTGCTATTGACAAGAAAAAAAAGAAAAAAAGAAAATTCCTTGACTCACATAATCACACATTTATTGTAATATTACATGCAAGTTCATGCATGTGGGGCTTATGAGATGGACCACCCTGCTTTGAGAGATGTTTCTGTTATTTTTGTTCCATTGTGGAGACAAAAAAATAACAAAAACCCAAAACCACACACACACAAAACGAGGCAGGCGAATGCAGTCCTATGGAACTGCGGAGGTGTAATCTGTCAGACAGGAAGCTAGTGAGGTCAGAGGTCACCAAGCACTAATCGATTAGCCGTCAGTTAGTGCTGCGCTCATGAGGAGCGCGCAGCTGTGGCCAGCTCTTCTTCCACTGTGCCTGTGTGTGTGTGTTACAGTGAAGTGTTTAGGTTTTTTTAGCTTGTGTGCGCCTATTAGGGATGGCTCATGTGTATCTGAGTGCTGATGCTCATGGGTGTCCTCCGTGGCAACACTGTGTGGGTGTGTGCATTTCTTGGACATATTGATCACAGAGAATTTCAGCTGATTTTTTATTTTTTCAGTCTGACCCTCTGAGGTTAAATGCTGCTCTCTCCCTCTCTCTCCCTCTGCGTCGGTATCTTTCTCGGAGCGAGAGAAAGAGAGATAGAAACACTTGAACTCGGGTCAGGCTGCGTAGGTGTTTGCAGGCTTGAGTCTCAAATCCGCCTCTATCATCCGGGTGTTTATTTAAAATGAAAGACGTTTTCTTTTTTTTTCTCTAAATCTGCATTTCTTCTCTGTGACCTGTGGGTCTGGCATAAACTTAACCGGTCTTCTCATAGTATTTATAATGCTGGCTTTTATGAGAAACTGCCCCTAAAGCCGAAAGGTGGCAAAAACTTGGTTCCTTGCGTTAACAGACAGAAAAACAACATTCAAACACCTTAGTCATATTAACGTCCACAAAATTATGTCCAAAACTATAATTCAGATAATGATGGCCACATGTAATGTTTTTATGATGGACCCATTTTTATTCTTGTTTCTATGTTAAGCATCACAGTCTTTTTATTGGCTAAAAATACCACCTGTTATGTGAGTTTTATGCTGCAAACGCCATATTTCTGTCATGACGCTGTGATACTTATACATAAAAAGGAGAAATTGTTTCTAATTTTTTGCCTGTAAAATTAAAATTGATCATTTAATTAATAACAAAAGCCTAGAGGGTATAAAATAATATGGCTTTCCTTTGAGATAACAGCGAAATACATGGTAACATAGTAATTGAGAACTAGGAAGTAGGAAGTAATTACTAAGTTACTCAGTAGCACGTATTTACTCAGAAATAGGGATGTACTGGTCATTACTGCCTCTTTTTCCCTTTTATGTAAAGTGAGGCATCATAGTCATAGTTTTTTATGATTCATGAGTAACTACTATGTATGATGTTTCCCTCCTCTAGGCAGCAGAAAAACAGCACCTTATCATGGAGTGATGAGTAATTAATGAGCAATTACAGTTTTAATCGCAAATGACACAAGAAGAAGAAGAAAGTGTTGAGTTAAACCGGTTTGTTTAATTATGAATGCATAATTACCTGGTGATAACTCACTAATATGACATCTCCTGTGTAGTTCTTTAGTAAATAAACATCAACTATGTAGTCGTGGATAAGGAGATGTTAGAAGAGCACTGGTGAATGTCTCACTGTCTTCCATGTTAGTTCTGATGCCTTCCTCACGTGTCTTTATGGAAACAAGATCCTCCTGGAAGCACTTTCAGCTGGCAACATGTGATATTTCTCGGCAGGGAGCAATCACCACTAATTCTTACCCACAAACCTCACTGCTGACAGTTCTTGCTGCACCTATTTTTTACAGACGTTTACCATAAAAACTGAAAACCTGAGTGATGTCATCTCATTAGAAATATAGTGTCCTGTGCTACAGTCACACTAGGGAGACCACGGCACAACCAAAATTACTGCGACCGTGTGCGATGAACTTGAACTCTTGTTGCTTTTGAAATGGTTGCTTAAAAGATGGGCACCAGTTGTTGCCTTCAAAATAATAAAATAAATCAATTTTGTGCAATCAGTTTACAACAAATTGGTGAAAATCACAAATCTGTTGCCGTCTACACATGCAGAAATTAACACTAATTACTTACATTCAGAATCCAGCCAGAACCTCAAAGATGTGAAACAGAAAATCAGAAGTTCTTCCACAAATATTGTCGAGGTGCAGCTGCAGAATGGTGACATAGGGGCTCAGCAACCTTGCTTTAATACTGGGATATGACCAGAAACCAAGCAGGTGGCAACTGGCTGAGTCGAGTCCCCTACTGCAGGAGACGCGTCGCAGTTGCACTCATCAGCACAGAATGACTCAGATTTCACACCTTTGCCAGTCTATCTGAGAGTGACTGGAGTCAGTCCGAGTTGGACCCTAGTCGTATGGAGAGGTTGCCTCCCATGAGGCGACCTGTGCAATCGAAAGCAGTTGCCGCAACTACTTGCAACTGGTTCTGAGTGTGAAAAAATTCAGCGTGTAACCTACAATTTTTCCCAGCTACTTGGAGGTTGCAGTCGTATTTGTTCTCTAGTCATTTGCTAATGATGCAACATGATGCATCAAAAGATTAAAGTACGAGAATTTGTTAGACTGAACTTAAATGACAATCTAATGAAAAGAACTCCCATGATGCTCATTTTCCTCAAAAGTCAGAGTTCGGAGTGACGTCATTGCTGAGATGAGAATGTTCCAGTGGTGAAGTAGAAAACGTAAGGCAAAAGAGGATTTGTTTGGAGCCATTCAAACAACACTAGCAAGACAGGACAATGCTTGTGATTTCAAAGCACAGCTGTGGCATGTTCATGGTCAGTGCGCTGTGCATGACTTATTTTGCGAGTCATAAATAGACAATAGTGGCTGCAAAGATTCACAGTTTTACTACTATTTACATGCACTGCTGCCATGTTGGATTGTGAAGCCGGGGATAGGGGGATTGCTCCAGTTGAAAACTCAGATTGGAATCTGAGAAATTCCGACTTCTGACTTCAAATGGAACAAACTGATAGATAGCCTGACTGTTTACCTGATAGTTTAGTTGACTCACAGGATCGTCTGTCCTAACTTTTTACATTAAGTATTGTCTAAATGTGGGCCATATTCTTCATTCAGTGCTGAATGAGTTTGTATTTCCCATATCCGTGTCCCTGTGTCTAATTATGAGACCCCTGCAGTCGGCGTGTCTCATGGGAGGCTGGTAGGTGAGAGTGTGAGAGAGAGGCATCAGGGGATTAGAAGAATCAGGGGATTAGAATTTTTAGAAGGTTTAGAAGGTGACCAGCTCATTATAAGACTACATGTTATAATGATTTGTGGTATGTGGTGTCTGTGTATGTGGGGGGTTGTAATGATGCTCAGAGTGGGAGCAGCAGTATTTGTAGTGTTTCTCCAGGGAGTCGAGCTCATGACCTTTCACCCTTCAGCTACACCTAAACCCTAAGATTCCCCTGCTTTGAGTTACCTCTAACCGTCCCCCATACGGAAAAACACAAATTCTCTCTCATGACTTGGAAGCAGTTTCAGAGCAATTGCAGGTTCTCAGCAGCTGAAAGTCAGATTTATCCCCATCAGCGACTATATGTGTGTGTGTGCGGTGTCTGTGCCTGCGTGCGTGCGTGTGTGGCGCTGTTAAGCAGTAACAGATAGCCTGAGCGCACTGCGTGGCGATGCTGTCATTACCGTTGTGCTTCTCCACTGATGTGTCACGGCTGATGTCACACGCTCAATTGGCCCCGCCAACAGCCGCCATCACTCAGACTGTTTACTACACTTTTACTACAGTTATCACTCACTCGCTGTCGCCACCGCCGCTGTGAGGACCAGACGCCCCGCACCGCTGCTGAAACCACGCGCTGAGATAACAACAGAGGCACACAAGCCTTCACACATACATACACACACACGCATTGGTTACTGCATGGGCTCTTTGTCTTGCCCATCAACACACGGAAACACTCATTTAGGCAGGAGTGTGTGTGTGTGTGTGTGTCTGTGTGTGCGTGTGTTGGCAGGAGGTAGAGGAAGAGAGGGAAGGTGAGGGAGGTGCCTAAAACAAAACATCTGTGCTTAGATTCTGTGTTGCATTGTTTTTAATTTTGTGATTACTTTGTTTTGTTTGTGTTTGTTTATATAATATATTGTTTTTTCAAGCATGTGTGTATGTGAGTGTGTATCTGGAAAAGTGTGTATTCAGAAAGGTTTACGATGTGTTTTATTGGTGTGTATGTGTGTCTGCGAATCTAGGTTATGCTTCTTATTTCCACATGATTAACTAACTCGCATCCCCGGGACTGTTCCCTCCACCTCGGCCCGTGCCTACCCATAAGGCCGTGTGTCAGTGGGGAACACTTGATTTATGCTGGTTGAATATGTAACGAGAGGTTGTAAATTCAGCAGCCGGGGCCACATGCATCACTATTCTGCACCGTCGTAATTTAGATGCCACCTTCATATCTGAGATGCTAATTGGTTAAATTACTGGGTTAGTTCTGGAGATTTATACCCGGCTAACGAGAGGGGTGCGAGGAGAGAGAAATGGGGGGATGCAGAGAAGGAATAACTGAGGGTTGAGGAAGGGGAGTCATGCTGAAAAAGCGGGAGAGGGCTGAAAAATGCGAAGGCTTGAGTTCAGCGGGAGGAGAGGAGAAGTGCAAAGTGCACAGACAGTAAGAGAAATAACTCAACTACAGCCGAGGTTTAGACTAAAGGAGGGCACCGGAGCCTGAAAACAGCACACAGATTTAATTATTCCAAAGAGACGCTTTGTTACATTTAGATACAGGAAAAGTCAGTTTGAGTGTTTTATTGTCTCTTTCAGGGGTTTTTTTTCCTCTGCAGCAGCATTAAATATTTTGACTTGACTTGTAGGAATAATTCAAGTATTAACAATTGTTCTGCTCTAAGCAAGTGTCTCCATTCATAGCCTTTATTGCTTATCTGTACCCTGTATGCTTATTGTTACAGGGTCACCGTTTAGGCCTCAGTCACTGGAGAAAAAGGTGTATTTCCCAATTGGTTTGTGAGTTGTTGCTGGAAGTTTCTGGCAGTTGACAGGTGACATTGGTTGTAAAGAGGGCACTGGCACAAAAAACCTCCTTGCATTGCTTTGGTTGGGAGATTATCACAGTCATTCCTAGTTTGCATGGAAGATGCAGATTTGTAAGCAAACCGTCCCTGACTAATTACCAAATGGCAGTGACACTTGGAAAATGTGTGACTTAAACCAGAAAAGTAGAACTATTGCCTCAGAATAACAGTTGTGCCTCACTGCGACAACACATTTCAAATAGCACAACTTTATAGTTTACAATTACACTACTGCTTAGAAACTAGTTGGTGAGTGTTTGCAAACAAGCCAGCATCTTCCATGCAAACTACAGGAGCCAATATTCAAGAGACCAAAGCAACTGCAAAGAAGTTTAGGTGGAGAACCGAATACTTCTTTGTGACTGATCAGCAACTGGTTGGGGAATATATATATATATATATATATATATATATATATATTTAGTCCAGTGAAGGGTGGATGGCAGGGGGTTTGCCAAGTTGTCTCTAGGCCTGCGTGACTGGAGCCTTAGCTTGACTGAGAGGTGGGATACACTGGGCTGGTTGCCAGTCTTTCGCAGTGAAACAGAAAGACCACTGAAACCGACATGACACATACAACCAATTTAGAATAATGAATTAACCTAACAGGCAAGTCTTTGGACTGTGGGAGGAAACCGGAGCACCCAAGGAAAATCCAAGCAGACGCAGGAAAACATGCAAACTAAACAGTAAAGCTCCAGCCAGCGAGTATGTTCACAGCCCGAGGCACCGGTGCTAACCACTGCATTACCGTGCTGCCCATAAGAGAACCACTTATTCACATTTATCAATAGACAACAAGCAGACTACCCACTGATTTTTTTTTTTTTTTTTTATTAAGCAAGATGTATTCAGTTTATTGATAAAATAAAGTTCCAGTTTGGATATACCACCTACTCTTGAAATGACCAACAAATCTCCCAAACACACAGTGTTAGTGGCAGTGTATCCAGTCTTAAAAGAGTGAAACAGCATGAAAACGGTAGAATGCTGGGACTAAACTTTGAACATTTGACCAGGAGAAAGTTAAATAAAGTTAAAGTTTCCCTTTCATTTTGTAAACTCTGTTTAGTTTCAGTTCACTTTATTATTTGGCTAGCTTTCAGCACTTTGTTAGGGTTAGTGAAAAGTTATGATTTGTCTCATTTGTTGCTCTATTTTGTTGGTTTCTTAGCACAGAATTTCAAACCTAATAGTGATATAAAGATATATATGCCACACATTATATATGCACGTATTCACACAGCCACTAGGGGCTGCAATAGCTGGCACATAGTGCCTATGAGGTCATTTTTTTGAACTAGTGCATTCTGACAACCGGTCAACCTAAACACCAACATATTATCAACTTTAGTTAGCATGAAGTTTCATATGACTGTAGCTCACAATACTCATGACTTAGCTTGGTGTGCACCAACACCTGATGTTGATATCTGGCTTTTAGCTGCTAAATTCTTTACCGTGTTCAAAAACTACTTGGAAACCCTGCTAGTCTGCTAATCTGGTCGTTGTTTAGTTCCAGACAATGGCACTAAATGGTGACATTTCAGAAAGTACCTGAAATGTATGGCTGAAAAGTATGGTACATGTGTTGCTTGCTGATGTGAGAAAAAAATGCTTGCATGCTTTGTTTTTTCAGAGGGGGGAGGAGGAAACGGTGTACAGTTTAGCTTTCTATTCACAGAGACATGAAAGAAACAACAAAGGAGTAATCTACTGCTCTGACATTGTTGCAGAAGACGAATGGAGTTGGCATCAGACATCAGTTAGTAATGTTTGGGCAGTCCTTTTGTCTGCTGCAGGGTGGATGATAATTATTGACGCAAATTAGCTTATGTACACCAACACACACACTCACGTATACACTTGAGCGACAAAATATATCTTCTCTCTGCCTCCCTGTGTACTCCTTCTCCACCTCTCTCTCTCTCTCTACCATCTGTCTACACTCAGTGCCAGCCGGTAATTAGTCCTTGTAAAGTCAGTGTAGTGAGGAGTCCCTGTGTTTGGATACTGCTGTCTAGTCAAACACTGGGGAGAGGGGGGTAAGGGTGTGGGTGTGTGTGGGGAGGGTGCTAACAGCCTGTGTTTTATCTGTCAAGTTTGTTGCTGTTATGCAACACTCTCCAGGGTTAAGGTTAAATCTCCGGAGATTCAGCCAGAGTGTTGTGACTTTATTTACTAGTTAAATCAGTCTGTTTGCCTCGGCGAACAAGCAGCCGCACATAAATGGCGAGGAGTTTAATTTCTTTGTTTTATTTTATGCTAATTCTCATCTTTGAACATCTTGCGTTTTGTGCTGTAGCTGTTTATTTATGTGCGGCGTGTATTCTGCTCAAATGTGTTACTGACGTCATTAAACACACGGGCTTTGTGTGGTTTTAGGGCCACTTAAAGCATAAATAAAAGGCCTGTGCAACTGAGTAAATGCTTGGCATCAAGTTGAGAAAAAAAATAAGGCTGAAATTTTCACAGATTTCTCAAGTTTTTATCTAAAGGTTTCTTTTAATGGAAATTGAACATTACATAATATAAATTTCAGCCGCTGGGTGATTACAGGAGCTAAATCAGATCAACAAAGCTCCATGCAGTCACCTTCTTCCCTCCAATAGTGCCGCTTATTTTGACATTATGGCTCAGAAAGATTACTCTATGTCATCATCTCTTCATTACGCCAATTTAGTCTGTTTACAAACAGTTTGTTTTTAAGCAGCTTTCTTCAGATTACAAATAGGTGAAAAGTCTTTAATTAGTCTCACAGGAAAACTCTGAAGCTTGTGCCCTGACCTTTATTTTCATAATTTTTGGCATTACTGTTTTTATTTGCACTTTTAATGTAGATGATAATATAACAATGCTTGTACCTAATGTGCATATTGTAATCATTAATTTGATTTTACAGAAAAAAACTTATATAATGCATATATGCATGCATGTTTACTGCAGCTGACAAGTGGTTGATCTCACTGTCATCTCCAGATTTTTGGTTTTACTAGAGTAAGCAGGCTGAGATCTTGTTTAAAGCTGGCTGGTGTAGTTCTCTGATCATTTGTCACAGTCACTACCTTCAGTCAATGGTTTTCCCCCTACTGGTTCATGAGTGGTTGTTGGCTGTCACTAGGTGGAATTTGCATTGAAGATGCCAACATGTCTGCAAACACTCCATGCAAACCACCAGCAATCTTGTAGGATCCAAAGCAACCACAAGGAGCTTTTTGGTGCAGCGCCATATATCTCCTAGCAACCAGTTTCACAGCAACCACTCCCCAACTGGTTGGGGAATACACTTTGTCCCTAGCAAACTGAGGTTTCCAAGGTGTGCCTGGGTTATTACCCTACTGTGCTCCAACACGCATTTGCTCCCACATTAGTAAAATCTTGTGATAATTCCACAATAAATAGGTGGAACTTGTTGGTAAAACATACCACACCTACCACACACTTATTCCTACCAGGACTACAAATAACATTTATTAATAGTGGTGTCGGCTTATAAGAAGAGCACAAACTCGCACACACACAGAGAAAAAGCCCCCAAAGCAGTGCTGGGCCGAGAACAAAGAGTTTGTATTTACTGTAGGCTCAGGTGACAATACATGACAAACTGAAATAGACTGGGTGTTGGTTTGTGCTGTGTGTGCGTGCGTGTGTGTTTTGCTCTTCCATATATTTGGGCTCCAGTGCATATGTGTGGTAACACCCTGGGCAGCCCGCCCTGCAGATGAGATTTCCAGCTGAACAGGAAGTGGATTGCTGCCACTTCCTGTGCAGAACATTCAGGACATGAATACTGTTTCACACACAGACATAAAAACACATCTGCGGAGCGCAAACGCCTCACGCGGTCATTCTTACCGAGATGACTGATCACACCTAAAGCTTTTATGTCTGTGCATGTGTAAATGTGACATGACATTTCCTGAATTCTAAGACACACAGACAATAGGAGGTGATGATTCAGACCGATGTTTGCATGTTTTCACTGTCTGACCTTTTGCCTTTAAGCCCCTCTCTCCATTGTGTTCAGTCTGCTCTCTACATCTCCTTCTGTTTGTGGTATAAGCAGTTTGTGTCCACTGGTATTGACTCAACAACTTGATAAACATTAAATTTCTGATTAATCGTAGCTAAACAGACAGTCAGACCCACTGGCAGGGTGACACAGTACAGTACAGAAAGACAGACAGACAGACAGACAGGCGGGCTAACAGGGTGTGTGAGTTACTGTTGTTGCCTTTTATAATTATTTCAGGAAGCTTCGACAATCGTCTGTCAGTAACAAGAGGCGGTATCAATCTCCGTCTGACAATAGCAGGAAAGACAAATACACACACACACACAGGTCTGCATTCTACCACATTCCACCCTGTGTATGTGTGTGTTAATGTGTGTGTGAGCAAGTACAGTATAGGCCAGGATACCAGCATATTTACCGTTTGCCCACACCGATGACGGCACTCACTTCTGTAAAATACGCAGTTTTCGAGCACTTAAGTGAAAAAAAGCGCCTCTGAATGTCAAAGAGCAAAGGCTGGAATCTCTCTCTCTTTGAGATCAAATTAAACTTTAATGATGCCCACAGAGAAGCTTGATTACACTTCAACACTGCAGTAAACAATGATGGAACATACCACCAAAAAGAAACCAAATGTACACTAGGATAGTGCATCTGTATGATGGACTGGGAGCAGATGGCATTAGGCATTGTTAGGCTATGAAAAATGTAAACATCGGTGTTGAGGTTGTAATGTATTTGACACAAAGTATGACACTATTCAACCATCAAGCATGTATATAATCAAAATAACCTGTCCCACAACCACTTCTGAGCCAGTTGCTAACAAAACTCATCATTCCCACAGCTTTTTATGAAAAACATTAGTCATATGTTGTTAAAGTTAACAATGTGGCTCCGTGAAACAATCGGTGTAGCATTTCGAATCCTGCAGAGTTGCATCATCAGCTGCCAAATCAGGACAGTTGTATCTGAAACAGATAGACTGACCTGCTTCAATCCACACAAAACCTTAAGAACAAAATAAAATACATTTGAATGAGAAAGAAAAATAAGATTAAACCAGTACGAGAGGAAATCATCAGTATTCATTTCCAATTTGTAAAAATTCAGGGGGATACCTCCACAGAAAGCTGGGTGTTATTATTAAATTAAAAAAACTGTTCATGTCAGCACTACCTTAAATTCATTCATCTCAGAGAGATTAAATGTACACAATCTGCAGATTTGATCTCCTCCCTTTAGTTTCTCTCCCACCAGAGCCGAACTCCTGCACTTTGACAATAAAGTGCAAATGCGTTTTTTTAGGAACTGCTTAACAGCGATCCCATGCTGCGTTTATGACTCCTCTTGCCCAGGAGGAAAAAAGTTGAGCCAACCCAGCGAGGAGGCAAAAACACAATCCAGGAAGCAGCTGAACTCACACGAAAAGTAAAGGAGGAGCAGTTCTCTGCTTCCTTATCGCCCTGCTAATAGTTACATTCTTTACATGCAATCTGTTTGTATGTGATAAATCGGCAAAAATTGCAAATCCTTTGCTGCCTGTATATACACATAAATTCACATCAAACAGAAATTCACATTACCTACATACATTCAGAGGCCAGTTAGTCCTTCATAGATTTGCAACAGAAATTCCTGCACAAAAAGTGACATAGCTGCTGCAGGATAGCAATTTTACCACAAACTGACATACAGTATGTGTTTGGCCAGCCGGTTAGCAATCAGCTGAGTCGAGTCCCCAGACAAGTTGCGCTAATCTGTGCAAACTGACTCAGATTGATTGCTCCACGTTCGCAATCTGTCTGCATTTATAAATTAGAAAGAGATTATTTGCAAACCTTCATCGATCTGTCTCAGAATGACTGCAGTCAGTTCAAGTCGGACAGCAACTGCACCTGTGCAATCAAAAGTCGTTGCCCAGAGGTTGTCGGTACCACATGCTCAACCTCCGGGCTCAGTTGATTGTTGCACTCCATTGCAACTGATCACTTAATGCAAAAAAAAAAAAAAAAGTAATCACCAGGCAACCATCAATTTTTCCTATCTGGAAGGATGTTGCCGTCCCGTTCTTTGCTCTAGACTGACTGAGCCATATCCTCCTGAGACCCAGCCTATTCATGTATGTCCTATGCAATGGACATTTGTTTCTGATCTATATCTTTTGATTTATTTGAGCTACCCCACTAAGTCTCATGTGTTTGGTCAGCCACTTTTAGCTCCAAAGAGGCAGGAAATCACAAAAACAGTAACACTGAAATATTATTTTCCTCAGTTCTCAGGAGGATAAGAGGACAAGCGGGTCCAATCCATGCCAGTAAAATGTCACCTGTTTAACCTGTTTTATCCTGCACCAAAGACTTGTCAAGACAATCTCAAATCATAGAAGAACCTGGTAGCTCGACACCACACTAAAGTCTAAAGCTGAACTGTGCTAGACATTACAGAGGTCTTTACTTGCCAGGTTCAGGTGGCCAGTTGTGCACAAACGAGTGTCCAGTGAAGCCACAGTGAGGGAGTTGATATCACATCCTGCCTCCAGTATCCACTCACTAGATGGACACTCAGTTCAAATGGAGCGAGAACACATCTGAAGTGGACCATAACCTGCACAAATTACTAGGAGTTCATGTTTGCAAACAGCTCAGGGTTTGTATAGTTTTATTTCTTTAATTTGTAAATATCTGCCTCCATGCATGTGTATGGGAGCTTGTAGGCGCTCAGTGAAGGTATTCATCTCATCTCAACAGGGAGTTCAGCATCCTCAGCTTCTCCTAAACACAGGAGGGAGGACAGATACATCTGCTTTGGTCTAGTACGACAGTTCCAAGCCTCCCATCCTCCCTCTCCTCTCCCACCACCTCCCTCACATTAATTCAGAGAGGTACTAAATATTTCTTTTAGTAGAAAAAGCTATTTCTCCCCATGGCCGCTGCAATCACCAGCGCTTTCACCCTCTTCACACACACCTCACCCCTGCACACATGGGAAGTGCTGTTTTCTTTTTTTTATGTACTAGCTAGAATTATAAATGTTCAGCTGTGTTTATGGCTTATTAGGCAGTTACAGGAAAGAGGGAAGCATGTGTTTTATTGGCTTAATTGGGAAAGAACAGCTTCCTTGCTGCATTAGCACTATTTTCCTCTCATCAACGGCCTTGGCTGGTGAGGCAGCGCTCTGTGCAGTCAAAGGGGCCCTCGCCGTGCCACTCTTTCTGCTGAGGACGACGAAAGGGCTCCCGCGTGTGCGCGTGCATTTGTGTGTGTGCGAGTGTGAAGGGGAAGGTGTTAGTCTGAGCTGAGTGTGCGCAGGCATTGTGATGCTAAACAACAGCATAAAATCTTCTCTGTCATGTGAATGTGAGCTAAATGTGTTTATGTTTTTGCTTCTTTTTTTTTTAAGTCTAAGAGTACAAGTGTGCGCACATTCATGCACGCGTGTGTGTTTGCAAGTAGGCATGCGTCCTGGTACTTGACTGTGAAGCTGCTCCTTTCATTAGTCGAGAGGAGAGACGATCCTGGATACTCCTTTGAGCCTGACAACAGAGAGCGATCTTGTAATGTGTTTTATCTCCTTCTCCATCCCTCCTTCCCTTCTTCTACCACTTCACCCCTCCCCAATTCCCTTTAATTCTCCTCCCCTCCACACACACCCTCTCACCTCCCTCCCTCTCCGTCGTGTGTTGCGCTCCGTTGCTCCCCCAGCATATGAGGTGGAGACTAAACAGCCGAGTTATTTATTGTGATGTTTTCGTGACCGCCTGGTTTAAATAACAGTTTGGTCTCTCTGCAATCCTCCTTCTCATCTCTCTGCCTTTATCCTCTCTCTTTTTTTTAGCTGCTCACTCTGTCGCTCTCCTCCTCGCCCTCTCCTTCTTTTTCTCCGCTCTCTCCACATGTACCCCTCCTTCCATCATGCTCCAGATAATGGTACATTGTTAACGGGCTGTCTATTGTTTGTGTTGTGCACTTGGCTAAGTGGAGGCTGAATAGTTTTTAGATGACAAACATGTAAGTTTGCTGCCAGCCATTCTGATCTGCTGGGCTGGAGCTAGTTATACACAAGAGCTGTCTGAAGCTCGCTTACCCTCAATCAGTGGGGATTTGCAGTGTGTCACAGCGAAACTTTAGTGCGTGTGTTGGTCTTTGTGTTTTGTGTGACACTGTTAAGACTACAAGTTTGAAATACAGACTTGGCCCTCGCTGATTGGCATTTAAAAGCGATAGCGTTGTTTAGAGTCTCGATTTGCAGATGGGTATAACTCATCGCTCTCATCTCCGGGGACAAAGAGCCGAGACAAGAGCCCAGTTTCATTCAGTTCAGCCGCCTCGTAAAAGATGACACAATTACATTAGTCACAGCAAGCAGGTTACCAACTCTTTACACTCTCACTGGTCGTCTGCAAGTTTTTATGCAAGAAAGATTCCAAAAATCCTGTTGAGTTATAACTTTTCCATCAGTTTGGATCAGGTTCAAATCCAGGCTGGAGCCTTTCTGCATGTTCTCCTATGCTGTCTCCCTGGGTACACCAGCTTCCTTGCAAGACATGCTTGAGGTCTGGCTAATTGGTGATTCTAAATTGGCTGTAGGTGTGAGTGTCTATGTATGACAGACTGGCGACCTGTCCAGGGTCATCTCTTGCCCTTTGGCAGCTCAGGCTCTGGCACCCCCACTCCCACAATGCTGATTTGGATAAGCAAGAGCAAAAGGACAGATGGATGCATAGCTCATGAGCTCGAAATAACCAGCCTAGTAAATTCATCAAATTGTGGTTACTTGCTTGTAATTTGTATAATTAACCATTAGTAAGTATATGCTATCATCTTCTTTCATCTGCTCTCTTATATACGAGGGCTAACCACAGCAGATGGATCCACTTACTTGATTTGGTGCAGATTTTTATACCGTTTGAGGTTCATGACACCTCTCATGAACCATTGACCTTTCTCATGTTAGGTAAATGTGTTAACCACTACAGTAGATGCTATCCTAATTATTGTTTGAATTGTGTTTTGAGGCCTTCTATCCATACTGACACTACACAGAGTGTGGAAGGTGCAGTCAGTCTTTATTTTTGTCCTTTTGTTTTCATGAAGGCTATCAATCAGGCCTTTACGCCATTTTATTATGTTTAAAGCCGACCGTAGAGGAATAGTGCATGGAAACCTTTGTTGAAATTCACCCGTGGGAAGTCTAAAATTGAGCAAATTATTAGGTTTAGCTCTGAAAATTAGTTTTATGGAAACATATTTCACATGTTCTATAAAAGAGGGGAATTCTTATCGCAATCGTTAACTGGTGTATTCACTTTATAGCATCATTCCCGGCTGACGTGACAGTCCAGGGTAAATCTTATGCATCATTCACGTCACATTCGACTCTTCACTGTCACACACTAACGCTTGATGATCAAATATAAATTCATACAAAAATGTGACACAATTCCAACAAAGGGACACCGCACTTGCCATTTACACACGCACACAGTATGCAATAAAGTGACCCACCACAAACCTCCAGCCTCCGTCTCTTTATGCCTGTAGATCTAGCATAGCTGAGTAAATGTGTGTGTGCACACGCACACGCACAATAACACACACATACACAGCATTTATAGCAGCAGCTCCACCATGGATGTGATGGAGGGTGTGAAGCTGCATTTTAATGGATGATTATGTTTTATGTTTTCTCGACAATGACCTGAACTGGCAGACCGGTATTATTCCCCTCCCATCCTATCCCAGCCCTCACACACACACACGCACACACACATTTCTGCCTCTCTGTAATATCCATCTGCGTTTTGCCCCTCACCCCAACCGTTGTGCTTCACCCAGGGCTGTGTTGGAGTGACATGAGGTGCTCTCCTCTCTCTTTGGGCCAGAGAGGAGCTTGACTTAACATCCAGCCTTTATAGTAAAGGACATTCTCCTCTCGATTACCTACTGATGGAAAGGTCAACCAGCATGAATAGAAAGGTTGGGACCACTCATAATGTAAAACGCATGCTCTTCTCTTCTCTTCTTTTCTCTTCTCTTCTCTTCTCTTCTCTTCTCTTCTCCTACATGTCCTGTCAGCACTCTCGACTCCGTACCGCCGTTAATCTGACACACAGAATAAGTGTGATAGACCGACAGACTGACAGGACTCTGTCAAAGTCATATTCTTTGAGAATGAAGGCAAAGGAAGAGGAAGAGACAGAGATACCACTTCTCTATCAGTGCTGAGTGGCAGAGCAGGACAAAGAAGAAATTATTTTGAATTCTGAGAACCATTAGCATGACTATAGATGCATTAAAATGCCAGATAACAGGAGCATGGAGGGGAGGTGGGTAAGGATAAGGTGGGAAAGTGGTAGGAGGAGCTTGAGTGTATTGTAGTAACTTGACTCCATCCTTGGATGCTTACTCAGTTTATTCCACTTTTTTTTAAACTATAGAGTTGATATAGCGATTTGATTTTGCAGGAGAAGTCTAATTGTTCAGATTGTATTTAGTTCTGCCTACAGAAAGTTCATCAGTGACATTTCTGGAGGTTGGGGGCTTACAGCATCTAAGAAAAGCTGACAGGAGGCAGCTGATATGAAATAATATCTAATCACATTGACAAAAGCATGTTATGCTACCATAAGTACAGTGTTGGGTGCAACACCTTACAAAGTAATGGCAATCTTTGCATAGACAGATGTATAGCAAGCATCTACACAGACAACATGCTAACACAAAGCTAGCCAAGTGTCCAGCCCAGCAGCCAGACCCTGATATTCAACAGGTAACAAAGGCAATGAGGAGCAGTCAGGCCTGTAGGTGCAGTGTAAAAAACTTTAAGTTAAAAGTTTTTTTGTGTTGCAGCGTGAAATACCTCCAAAATTGCTGTCTCTCTGCTGTTAGCTCCCTCCATGGTACGTTAGCTCTGGTGCTAACTGCTGCTGCTGCTGTGTTGAAGTAACCACAGAACAACATAGAACTGGGGTCATTGTCTAATCCAGCGTTTTGGGCCAGATATGTGATCCAAATTCCAAAAAGGTTCATGGTTTGAATCCCCCAGAAGACCAGGAGCTTTCTCTGTGGTTTGAATGTTCTCCCTATGTCTAAAGACTTACATGCTAGGCTAACTGGTAATTCAGTATTGCCTGTCGGTATAAATGTGAGTTTGAATAGCTGCCCCTCTCTCTGTGTTAGCCTGGCAACCTGCAGGGTGTAGCCCACATCATGCTCTATGACAGCTGGGATAGGCTCCAGCCCCCTCTAGTGACCCTGAACGGGGTAAGAGGTCCAGAAATTGGATAGGTGTGTGGAAACCATCAGATCCTAAATCCACGTAACAACAATCTTCTTGTTTACGCAGCTCTAATCTTTACCAGCGCCTGAAAAATATTTGCAAGTTTAGCTCCTCTGCCTGGCTTTCTCCACCAGCTAGTTGCTATCTTTAGCCATCTGCTGTTTAGTGCTGGGAAGAGCTCACAGTGGGTTTATATTTAGATGTTGTTTATGATTGCACTGACTAAAGAGGACTGTAAATGAAACAATGAGCTTAAAAAAAGGCTGAATACCATTGTTCAGAGTTATATTTTTCTGCTGATTTGCTGAGACCAATGAACATGTGACCTCCTGATTTGGTGCTAATATAAAATACCAGTTGGTGTAACAAAGTTTCTTGAGTGGAAAAAAAGAGCATCCACCTTTCTGCCAAAACAGCTGGTGCAGCAGAGTTAAGGTAGAAAGCCTCTGTGTACTTTCATTACATTACGTGTGTGTGTGTCTTTGCGGACAGATTCTTTCTCCTGCGTCTGCTGTTAGCCTCTGCTGTTGTCTGTGTCATAGCTGTGAGCTTTAATCTAATGAAGTGTGTGTGTTTGTGCATGCGTGTGTCTTTCTCTGTGTGTGCAAATCAATAGTGATATATAATTCACTGCATCCCAGCCCCACCACTCTTTATACCCACACATACTGACTATTTAATATTGCATGAGGACACACACGTACCGAGCTGGGTGCAGGGGGAGGGAGTATATGTGCGATATGCGTGTGTGCAGCCCCGTAGGATAGTAAAAGAGGGTCTTTTACAGCCCTCTAACCTCCTCTCCTTATGCGATCACAGGGCAGTTTTACCTCTTTTCTCGCTTTTCCTTCTTTCTTAGGATTTTCCTCATTTTCTTTCTCTGTCTTTCCTTCTCTCTTTCTACTTCACTTTTCCTCTCGTATCTTTATTCATCCCCCCTTGTTCTCTCCCTCTCTTGCTCTCCTCCTGTATTGTTTTGAACCTTACCCTTGGGGTCTTCACGTTCACTCCTTTTCTGTGTGAATAAATAAGAATTCATCTCCACATTTAAATAGCTCCGGGGGGTTTGCAGGACACACACTCGCACGCATAGTGCACACATTTCTCAGTCGTGTTTATAAATCATTAGAGTCCGGGGTCACCGGGGGTCGCGCCTCTCTCTCTGGCCACCACGCTCCATCCTGATTGGTTGTTGACACTGCGGGCCACTCACTATGCCTGTTAGCTTAGCTGCGCTTTTTACCCTCACCTTGCCTCCAGTGTGTGTTTGTGTATGCTGAATTATTTAACAGTTACTGCCTCTGTGTATGTATTTCCATATACGTATTTGTGTGTACGTATGTGGGTGTGTGTGTGTGCAGGGAAAACTCAAAGGCTCAGATGCCCCCCGTCCTCCTCATCTTTTTTGTTAGCTTGGAGTTTCGTCAGATTTAAACTAATTTTATTCCCACTCAGTCTCGTAGACACACACACACGCACACATGAATCTTTACACAAACACGCATACACACAAACACACACACACTTTCTCCTCATCTTTGGAGCCTCTGCATTCATATTTCATCGCCTTATGACTCCCTATGAGTTGCTTCAGTGTGTTTTATTGCAACATGAAAGAGCCGCTCCATAAACATGTTAATGGCTTTGATCACATAATGAGCTGAACAAATAGGAAACAACAGTGAGATTAAACAGAGAAGGATAAAAAACCTGTATGCACACAGCCTGTACAATCTTGGTTTGTCTGACTGAGAGATAATTAGTAGTTTACACTCTGCCATTCTTTTACACTGCAAGGCTCAGCATAACAGAGAGAAGCAGTGGCAGCAGACTGAGAGTCAGCTGTATCGCAGACACTTATAACATGGAAACGAACACACACTCACACACAAACACTCGTTAGTGTGTCTGTGACTTCCACCAGGACTTGCATTAATTTCCTGGACACTAAAAATTGAAAGATTTGTTTCACAGGGACACACACACACAGGTATAGTGCAACACATACACACATGCCATCATGGTGTCTTCCACCCATGACAGAGAACAAAGGGGGAAACTGTTAATTGAACAAAGGGTCTAATTAAATTGGTTCATGTGGGGTTTTTTTTATTATTAATTGTCTTTAGTTTAATTGGTTGAAAGAAAGAAAGAAAGAAAGAAAGAAAGAAAGAAAGAAAGAAAGACAGAAAGAAAGAAAGAAAGAGACTATTTTGTTTGGTCATTGTTCATTTACAATAAGTAACAATAAAACCAACCACGCCATGTTAAAATCCCGTGTCCTTGAGCAAGATAAGCTCAAGTTGCCCCCGCTGGATACATGTCAGTGTGTGAGCATTAGGTTAAAAGTGCTTAAGCACAGAATAAAGCTCACAGTAAGAAAGTGCCTTGAGTGCTCAAATAGAGTAGAAAAGTGCTAAATAAGTACTAGTCCATTTACACTCAGTGGTTTCAGGAAATTTATAGACATTTGTTTGTGGTAAACTCAAAAAGCATCAAAGGCTTTCTTGTGAAAAGTCTCACCACTTGTTACGAATCTTGGTAAAACCTTGAGGCAGTTATTTTGGGTTAACATGATCAAGCGGGCAGCACGGTTGGTAGCACAGCAAGAAAGTCTTGGGTTTGAATCCAGTCTGGGACCTTTTTTTTGTGCGGAGTTTGCATGTTCTCTCCGAGTTCACAAACAAGCCCAGAATTTTTATTAAGCAAAGGTGTAAATGTGAGCATGAATGGTTGCAACAGATTGGCTACCTGTCCAGGGTGTATCCTGCATCTCACACCATGATGACTGTGACAGGACAAAGACCCCTACAGCTCAGACTTGGATAAGCAAAGGGACATGGATGGATGGATGGATGGATGGAAGGAAGGAAGACCAAGCAGCTTGTTCAACATGTTGAATTAACAGTCAAATCAGTTCTTGAAATATGGTTTCAGGTTATATTTCTATCATGCATGTGCAAAGTTTCATAACATTACATCTTAGGCAACTGCCCAAACTAGAGTGCCAACATGATCCATCTCTCTAGCTACGTCAAGGAAAACAATGTTTACAACCATAACAAGAGCATACAGAGGATCAGGATTGTCAGCTGAGCTCTTCTTTCTTATATTTATCCATGTTGCGCTGTTATAACGCAAATTATTGGCTGACTCTTTACATTTCTGTTTAGAACGCTTTGAGCTAAGAGCTTCAGTACGTATGGATTTCTTTTTTCAGGAGTAGAATAAGAAGTTGTGCTGTGTTTCTTACAGACTGCCAAACCATGATCTTTTCCTGAGCCTGCTCTAAACTTCAACCACGAGAAACAAGATGCTAGTTGTCCTGAAACAACACTTTTTGTCACTTTTTCTCTAAATCGTGCCAGATGAGTCTTTTATTAATTAAAAAATCTGATTCTATTATTGAAGCTGTCGATCTTATTAGCAGTCAGAGTAAATGTAATAATTTGTTATTGATTGTGTGACACTTTTAATGGTGGATTTAAAGTTCCCTCGTTATTGTTAATGTAAAGAAAACATAGTAAGGAGATGAGTGATGTAGATGAGTAGAGGAGTGCAGATTTGTTTCTATTTTCATCATTACCCAGTCCTCTGTACTCCTGAGTGGAGCTCCTTGTTTAGAAGTGTGCGCTTGTTTTGTAGTCAGAACATCTCTTTTCTTCTCGTCTCTTTTTCATGTTTTTGTCGTGAGTCTACCTTGTATTTCTTCTTCTGTGTTCTTGATCCTTGAGGTGTTGTGAGTTGTTTTGTCTGGTTAATTACCTACACCCCAGTCGGGAGGTGAGTGTTTGACAGTTGTCACTGCAGTGTGTGTGTGTGTGTGAGTGGAGGTGTAAGTCTGACTGTATTGCAAGACCTCACTTATGTGACAGCATGTAGACATGATGGCTTTGCTGTTGTTCAGGTACTAGACAACATTGTTCTCGTTCTCCTACTTCTCTCTCCTGCACGCGCACACAGACACAAAGACACACACACACAGTGAGGAGTCTCCCATTGTACTCCATCTCTTGCTGTCTCTTTCAGTGGAGGTGGTATTTCTTTGATCACAGCAGCGACACTGATTAAAAGGAATGATGCCTGTCGTGAAGGCAGCCGTATTTATAAGACTAAAGGAGGAGACAAGGATGCATCCCTCCCTCCTTCTCTATCCCTCTCGCACATCATCTTCACCTTTTTGTCTCCTTTTCTCCTGCCTTCGTTCTCTGGGTTGACTTTATTACTCTTGTACTTATTTATAGTTCACACTCATACTTATTGCCCGGTTAATATCTGCACTGTTGGTGATGCAGCAACTCGTTCAGTTTTCATTGTGAACACGTGTGTGTGTGTGTGTGTGTGTGTGTGTGTGTGTGTGTGTGTGTGTGTGTGTGTGTGTGTGTGTGTGTGTGTTCCTGCATGCTAAGTGTGCCAGATCAGGTAGTTTTAAACAGGACAGCAGAACCTGTCTACTTCTTCCCCTTCATCTCTCTTTAACAAGTTCATTTATTCATGAGTGTGAACACACACACACTTACACATGCTTGTGCACACACACTCTGGTTGTGTGGCAGGAGGATAGACTGCTGGCAGATAAAAGAAAGAGTTCCTGAGCTGTTGTTAAATAGTCTGTCAGCATGACGCGCGCACAGACACACAAACACACACACCAACATACACACACGTAAGCACACAGAAGGTGAAAATGAGCCTCTTTGTTTTCAGATTTATAGATTTTAATTATTAAAAATTTAAAAGGGAGAAAATAATAAGTATTAATTATTCATACACAGCATGTTAATTGGTTCTTGAATATTCAAAACAAAACAATCTCATGAATATTCAGATGTATAAAGAGAGGATTAGAGAGCTCAAATGAAGAAAAACATGTTCCTGTAATGAAAGGAAAGGAAAGGAAAGGAAAGGAAGGATAGGAGGAGGAAAGAAAAGGGTCAGCGAAGCCAGGAGAAGAGGATGAAGTGATTGGAGGGGAAAAAGGGGGGAAGGAAAATCAGTAAAAATGAATATAGAGCAGAAGAGGTGCTGTGGAGGAAAGAAAATAAGAATAAAAAGCAAAAAAGAAAGAAAAACAGCAGAGAGTCAGGGGCGTCTTTTGTGTTCTCACCATGATGGATGACAGTGTTGACTAAACGAGCTAAATTAGAAGCTTTTTCCTGCAACTCTGTTGAAATATTATTAACACGCAGCAACTTTAATGAAACATATGATTCAGCTGCACATAATGACCTTGGCTATTGATTTGGGAGTAGAGGGAGCAGCGGTGTTTTTGTACTGAGAGAGCGGGGGGGCGTGTCAGATGGTTTGTTGCAATGCAGGTCTCCGTTATAGACTGTCATTATAGCATTAACTCATGAGATGCCTTAATATACATACTCTCCTCTACACACACACACACACACACATAGGGACACACACTTAATAGCTTTAATTAGCTGGGCATGTGTCCAGTCTTGTAATTAGCTAATAACAGCAACATGGATGTGGTTAATTAGTGGTGGTAGGAGGTGCTTGTGAATTAGAAAGCTAACGACACCATTACTGTGGCAGGAATAACACAGCTATATGAAACACATGAGCATTATTAAATTAAAAATTATATAGGTTCTTTGCAGTGCGTCTTGTTGACTGAACATTCATAATGATAAAAACTGTGGCTCTAACCACCTCCGCTCTCTTTCGCCTCTCATTTTTTTGTTTTAATGCTCCCTTCCCGCAAAGGTAAGGGAAGCTCCCTGTTAGTTTTCCCGCTTTGTAGCTTTAAAGGAACGCTGAGAGATTTCGGCTTAATCTCTCATTACACATGAAAAGGAAGCGATTATCTGAAGAGCTTGTCGCCTTTCTTCTCTTCATCCTCCTCTCTGCTCCTCCTCATCCTCTACTTAATTGGAGCCCCATCAACCCGTTAATCAAATTACTTCTGAACCAAAATTGACAGTTTTCATTAATTATAAAGGATTATTCTAATTGCAATTCAAATTTATTCATTCACAACAGACGGCGCTCAGTAATATTTCAGTGAATTAGCATATTAAATGGAGTGGTTCGAACATCAGTTATGGTAATGTATGCATATTTCCTTATTTGGACCAGGGTGAGCCATATGCGTGCCACACGGGCAGTTTATATATATGTGTGTGTTTCTGTGTGTGTGTGTGTGGGTGGGTGCACGCACAGGTGAGGAACCTTGACAGCATTTAATTTGTTTGACAAACGTAGCGGGAGTTAAACATTTCCCTCACCTTCTCCTTTTTCTTTCTCGTCCTCATTTCTCTCTTCTGTATCTTTTCTCGCATCCTTTCTTTCACCCTTCACTGCTCACTTTTCTCAGAAAAGTCCCAAAGTAATCTTTAGGCTGTTGTCCTGCCAAAGTAAAAGCTCTCACAGTCAAAACTTTAGGTGAATACCATGAAAAATAATGATCTCACTCCTTTATATGAAAGGAGTAACCAAGTGAAGGACACCGATATTAGTGGTAACACCCTTATATTGGGAATTCGGGTGTTTTTCTGGTGTTTTTCACCTAGAAGTTCTTTTTGTGAGGTTATTTTTTATAGATTTTCACTTGCTTTTACTTTCGCTTTTGGTCGTGGTTAGGTGTAGGCACAAAAGAACTGCTTGGTTAGGTTTAGAAAAAGATGTGGTTTGGATTTAAATATACCCTTTCACAACATTAGCATGACTGGAATGAGCTGTGACTTTTTGTTTTGTTTCCTTGCCTCTCTGTATATTTAGAGCCAAAGGCATTATTAAAGGAGACACCAGATGCAAAGACAGAGAAGCTGAAGCAATTTGTAGCACATAATGTTAAAGTGGCAGCCCGAGTGGACAGTGAGTGCTCAGATCAGACTCCAGCCAGAGAGATAGCGACTTCAATAAAATAATAATTCCAAGATGTTGTGACTAAATAAAAAAACATCCCTTTAAATATACTACTACTAAATATCTAAAAAAAAAAAAAAAAAGCACATACATGTGCATAAGTGGTGCAGCGGCACAAGAATATACCAAGTGGCACTTAACGAGTTAAAGATTATTTTATATTTTATTTACAGTACAACATGCTTCTTTTATATACAGTTGTATACAGTTGAAGGAATGTTTTGCAGTATTTTCCTGAATCTGAGGAGAGAGTATAGCCCTGTATGCTTCACAGTTCATCCTCCTACTACTATCAGCAGTCACATCATCAATAAATGCCAGTGCTTCCACCGCATCCACCATGGTTGACAGATGATGTGGTATACTTCATATCAAGATCCTTTTTTTTGCTCCTTCTCCATAGTTTCTTCCTCTAATCATTCTGGTCCAAGTTCATCTTGGTGTCATCTGCCCAAAAATTATTTCCAGAAATGTTCAAGCTCTAATCCGGCCTTCTTGTTCCTGAGTGTAACCAGTGGTTTGCACATTGTTGTAAACCTTCTGTATTTTCACGTATGAAGGCATCTCTCAATTGGACACTTGTACAATGACACTCCTACCTCGTTGAGAGTGTTAAATGTTAGGTTTCTTAACCCTGGAAATGGATCTACCATCCTGCACTCTGTGTGTCTTCTGTGGCCTTTCAGATCTTTTTATGCTGCTAAGCTGGCCAGTGTATTCTCTTTTTTTTTAAAGAATGAACCAAATTGTTGATGATTTGGCTGCTTTTATATGTCTCTGATAGGCTCAAAAACAAAATAAACCTAAGTAGAAGTGAGACCTCTGTCAATTGCAGAGAAGTCTTTGTATTTTGAGTGCTACCAAATAGATGTCATTCAATTGTCTGATTACTTTTGATCCTCTCAAAATGGAGATCTATGCATTTAAATTGGTGTAAATCATAAAAGTTAATGCAGTACTTTTGTAACACCACTTGAATTGAAGCTCAGGTTCGACACTTTAGTCACATCTTGATCAGAAAAACTGTGATTCCCCCAAAACGTATGGACCTAATGCTATCACCCTCATTCCTCCTGATATTAAACAAATGATAATTAATTGTTTTTAATGAAATGTGTGCTCATGTTTGCCCACACCTGTACACAAAAAAGGTAAACACATACAGAAGGCTTAAGGTCTTTCAATCCATTAGAGCAAATTGAATAATTAAATGAAGAATCACTTCATGCAAGTGTTTTCTGGTTCTTTATCTACTGTACATGAAAGGTTTGGGTTTAAACTATGGCAACTTTGTAACACTTTACCTTGCTGAGTTCCCATTTGTGTGAAAACAAGAGGTCATGAAACATAAAAGTTGAATTTATTGAAGACGGACCAAGCAAGTCCAGCTTGGAGCAACACATGCATGCATCATACATCTGCATGGAGAAGAAACTTATCAACGTTCCCCTCAATCAGTACCATCATATCTCAGAAATCTCTAAGTAGGCAAGAGATGTGTTTTTACTGACAGTGAAGCTGTGCGTGTGTGTGTGAGTGACTGACTGATGGAGAGAGGAGGAGACAGGAGGAGAGAGGAAGAAGAGGTTCCTGTCAATATCACTTCCTTCATCGCTCTCTTCCTGCCCTCTGTTCCTTTTCGTACCCCCCACCCACAATCCCAGCCCCCCTCCGACACAATCCATGAATTATTTCTAAGAGCAATGACAAAGGAACAGACGCTCACTCAAAAACAGCCCCACAAGTTTAGTTCATCTGCTGAAACCCCCGCAGCACACTGGCGCTGTTGTCTTGTTAGTAGGTAATCACCGAACGGAGGGTGTATCTACGTGTGTGTTTTTCTTTGGTGGTGCTGATAAACTTTATGCGTGTGTGTCTGTGTGAGAGAAAAAAGAGTAAAAAGAGTAAAAAGCACAGAGAGTCTGAGCTTCAGATCGATTTGAGGTAAGCTGTCTGTGCCTGCGCTCCCGCGCACGCATGTGTGTGTTTGTGTGTGCATACTGTACATGTTTGGCCCAGAGCGAGCGATCCTTTAGCTGCTTGCTCCCCACAACTCTTGCCTCCCCCCTTCTCCTCTGTCCCTCCTTCCACCTTTTTCTCTCCTTTTTTCCCCCTCCTCCTCTGCCTCTCACAAATCAATCTCACTCATCTATAATTCAACAGTTTGCCTTCAGCCTTTAAAATATACACCACAGTAACCTCCTCCCTCTGTCTGTCTAGCCCCTCATCTTTGCCTTTACCTCTTTGCTGTTCTCCCTTGTTTCTCCCCTCTTTTCTCTCCCCCTGGTGAGTCGGACCTCTGACGGCATTTGTAATGATGTTGTAATTTAATCTTATCATGGCCTCTAACTGTAGAGCAGCATCAGCGTCGTTTTTGTTCAAGTATTTAACAAAGTTAATAACACCAAAAGCCACTAATCTCTTCAAGTGCATACAAGTAACCCCGGCAATGAATGTCTGGGATCATTTTTATATCAGTGAGGTTTTCAAAAGGGCCGCGGCCTCAGTCGTTAAAGAAATCTTAAGATGCTGAAATGTTAAAGATTTTTTCACACAGCACAGCTTGTTTTTTTATGCGGCAGAGTATATTGTATTTTTGTAGCTCCTTATACTGTGTTTATGTAGTACTAATCTCACACTCTTATGGGGCCATAGTCAACACACACATAGAAAAACAAGACAAATTGCTGACTTTGAAGCATAAACCCTGTTTATTTCAATATGTTTGCCTAATTTTGGTATCGAATTCATATTCTTATTAAATATCTTTCCAGTGATAATAAACTGTTGTCATCTAAGTAGCGTCATACAGGTTCATCATACCGAATGCAGCATCATCACCAACAGGTTTCCTGACTGAGAGCAGATCCTGTGTGTGTTTGAAACACATGAGATCATTTTTCCTTCCACTTATCTGATTCAGGGTCAGCTGGACTCTATCTTAACTGTCAAAGGCCAAGAAGTGGAGTGCACCCTAGACAGGATGGCAGTTTTGGACTAAGACAGAGAGACATGGAGAGAACATGCTTGCATGGACCTTAGATCTGATCGTGACCACTTTCTGTTGTTAGACTCCAAATACAGCAGTTTCACTTTCATGTAGCTTATCAGTTGGCCTGTTTACAACTTGTCTGGCTGACCGGTCATGAATGTCTCATCTTCTGCCATTTGTCTGAACAGGATTTGCAGTTTATGAGTCGTCTTCTCTTCTCAGTCATTCACTGACTCAGAGACACAAACACACTGGAGGTTCTCCTAAACCTCTGTATAATTTTGACCGTTAACCTCCAGTAAACCGGCGCTGTATCGACTTATCGCAGCATTTGTAATGCATTACTGGGCTGTGCATCGCTCTGCGCTGCCTTGTCATAAACTGATGACATCAGTGTCACCCTTACATGCAACAATGATGTAATGACACTTGTACAGGTCTGAATGAGTGCGAAGTAAGTACGCCGTGCAAGTTATTAATTCTCAGTCTATCTCAGCCCTGCAGACATTACGAGCCCTTTCTCACAGACATCATGCACACTGGCTATCACCACTCTGGCCTGCGCTGTCATTTAAATATGCAGAGATGACAACAATGACAGCATTAATAGTAATGATAGCAATATGAAGCTAAGCCCTCATCATCATCATCATTAGCATATCTCCAGGGAGATGAGCTGTGATTGACAGCTAGCTGGGTGTTTTTTGGGCTGCAGCTCAGCTATCAATTACCTCTGTGCATATCAACCATCATTATGTAAAATAACTCTGCTTCGCTCGGCTCTCTTAAGTCTTGTTCCCTCGCATAACTCTCTTTCCCTCTCCCATGCATTTCCTCCCTCCTCCCCAGCCCCCTCGCTCCCTCCTCCGCTGCCTTTTTTCTTTCTTCCGCACTCCATTTTGCTCTTCTCCCACCCACCCCTGCACCCGCCCCACACGTTTTGAATGTTCCTCAGCCGCTCTGCTCTTTTTCCTCCACTCTCACGCTCGAGTTACGTTCAGCACCGCTCACCCATGGCCCTGAGTGTTTTGCATTTGGACATCTTAGCCACAAAAGTTACTTAATACGGTAAATGTGCCTGACGTGTATAGAGAGATGCATAGTGCGTTGTTGCAAAGCAAATGGAAACACACATTAGCCTTCTGTTGTTCATTTTCAACCAGGTTCCTGTTTCGTTATCTTCAATAAGAGATGTCTTCATTTTGTGTGAAAATCAGCAGAAACGCTCTTTGCGCTTCGTGGACAAATTATTAAACTTTGCTTGTTAGATTTTGTAACTGCATGTAGAAAGCACACTATGCAGATTATCAGCTTTGTGTTAGGCAAGACTTCACAAAACTCACATATTAGTGAACCAACCAAAATACATCTTCCCTCCAACTCAGATCCTTCTGATTTCCTTACATTTCTGCATCATTTTAGTCTCTCTAATCCATTTAAGACAACTTATCAGCATTTAAAATACTAACTGCCTTTAATTACCACTCCTCCGACCTGTAAGTCAAAGTGGATGTAAACATTTAAAGAGATTTGAACTGAAATCTGTGGATTATAGCACTGAGCCCTGTATCAGCACCTGTTTAATCTGCTGAAGTGCCCCTGAGCGAGATAAAACCACAGCAAAGTAAAACAAGCATTCCTCCAACAGGAAGCAATATATTATCACATTATGACTGCAGTAACAGCCGAACAGAGGGCATAATAGGATTTTATGTCCTTGTTTTTCCTACCGAATACTCAGATAGCGGGCACGGGGCCCAGCAGTGCTATCTGATGTCATCACATTAAACAATAACAAGCTCACAATGTAAACAGGAAACAGGAAGTTGATCTCTGTGAAAGATCAACAGACTGAGAGGGAAACTCTCACTACTCATATTAGCTGCAGATTAGCTACTGACAAATGAGAATAAAGCACATTTAAAGGCCGGTCACTAATGCGCCGCATATAGCGACAGCATGAACTTGTGCTTCATTTTTTTTGTATTTTTTGCAACTGGTCCCTCACTTTGTGCAGAAAATGATCAATTATTTGGCTGTTACGATCGGTACACATACATTTACGAGTTGCTTCGCACACACACGCAGACGGAGAAAGTGAATATCATTCTGTCAGAAAGCTTTGCCAGGAAACTTGGCAGCTAGGTGAAATAAGACATCTAAAGAAAGCAGTGAGACAGAGAAGAGACACAGGAGGCAGGAGAAGCTAAAGCACTGATCTGTTGTTCAGTTTGTCTGCACAAACTGACTCACTGCAATTTCTCCACCTGTCAGCAACAACTCAGAATACCGTGTGTGTGTCTGTGTGTGTGTCTGTTTTTCTTTCTCTTCCAAGGCAGCATCGTTATTCTTGGCTCGGTAGCACACCAGGTCTTCTGGGAATAAAACGGACACAGAGATTCAGTCTTAGACGCTCACGATCTTCTTCACACATACACACAAAGCTGGAATTCCCCCAGATGTCACCCTTGCCCCGTTGGTATTGTAACTATTTAAATGACGGGAGAGTGGTCGAAACAAACTCCCATAATCCTCTTTCCCGATTCTCTTTTCCATTTGTTTCCCCTTCACACACTCCTCCCCTCCTCCTCCTCCTCTTCCTCCTCATCATCACTGTTTCTCTCTCTCTCTCTGCATTCAGCCATCTCTCCATCCCCTCTCTCTGTCACTTCCTGTCTCTCTGTTCAGGTCTGTGTTAGCCCTACATATTAAATATTAATGTCAGTTGTGCTCTGAGCCATAATTGCCATCTCAGCCCCTGAATAATGGATGCTGCTGTGCTGTTCACCACTACACTATAGCTAACAAAAAATAACAGCATCCAACTGTTGTTTGCTATATTACTACGACCAACGCAGTACAGTGCAGTAGTGATAAACCTGTCCACCCCCAGATAACTTCCCAACAGTGCTGGTACGAGCAGCTGTAGTTACTTTTTCACATTAAATGATTTATTTTTTTAACAGTCTAAAAGGGTGTATTTTAACCCTAACTTAACAGTTTTTTGCTAACCAAACAGGAAGTGAAAGAAAAAAAAACAACCGAAAATGAGACCATCTGCCTGCTTGTGCTCGTTTTATGTGTCCGTTTGGACGTTAGGTTCCTGTGCAGTCCTTCAAAAACCCAGCAGCAACAGCTCGACTGTGTGTTGTTCCAACGCTGATCAGTGGACCGCAAAAGAGAAGAGAGCTTCAGCTTTTCATTTTGTATGTTATAACTTCATTCTTTTCTGCAGCTGGCTGACGGAACAACAACAGCACAAGCTAGAGCAGCCCACAGACAGGTCGCACCACATACATTGGAAACTGCCTCCAACAGGCAGCAGACGTTCTCTGCAGGTAGACGGGCTGTCTATAGCACCCTGCCAATGCACTGCCAAAGGAGAACCATATTCTACCCATTATTCACACTTTGACGTCTCATAATATTGAAAATAATTCTTACATGGGTCATTTAAGCTGGCAGAAATAGAGATAGTTGATTGTTTATCCGCAAGACCTTCTGGCTGATTATATTTTACGGTTGCCTAGCACTTTGTTTTAGTAGCATCAGTATTAACAATATAGCATGCTAACAACCCAGCAACATCTGAGTTTATAAAAACAAACACACTAAAAAAAGTGCTCTCCTGTTGCAGAGTCTTGCATGGTTAAGAATACCTTAGTAAAGCTAGCATTCAGCTGCAAGCTCTCCCTGAATACTGAAGATGAGAAACACAGAGATTATCCTGTATACACTGGATGTTGTAGTCTTTAGCACCTATGTTTTCATCCACACTCTGACTCTATAATGAAAAATCACAAGTGTATAAGACAGTATTACTTTTGCATGTTAATGTTTTTGTCTTTCTTCTTTTATTAGTTTAAATTACTGCTCCCCCTGACTCCAACACTTCCCTGAAGAGCTGTGTGTGCATGTGTGTCTGTGTGTGTGTGTGTAGCAGGCAGGACTGGTGTCAGGTCAACTCTGTGAGTGTGGTACTCACAATATAGCAGCAAAGGTCAACAGCGCCGTTATCACTTGAACATGATCGGGCCTCAAAGAGGGAGAGCAGTAGAGGAGGGAGGGGGAGCGCTCTCCCCTCCCCCACAATCACTCAGACCCTTATAATTGCCCATTTTAATTGGAGGCCTCTTAACGACCAGCGACTGGACCAGCCAATCAATTCACACAAGGTGTCTCTGTGCGTGCGTGTGTGTGTGTGTGCGTGTTGCTGCAGGGTCTCTTTGTAGCACAGTTGATTAGGCCAGATGGGGTCAAGTGAAGGGGAGAGAGGATCGCTCCCATACTGCATTAAAATGTAGAATATGTACTTTTGACAGTCAATGAGAGAAAACACTCACACCGGAAAAGGACAGAGTCGAGTGGAAGATGGAAATATGAAAAATAATGAGATCACCAATAAGCTGAGCCAGTGATAGAAGGAATGCACTGAGAGGAGGGAATTATTGCTGTAATACAGATGTGGTGATTATTAAGGTGATGTTTAAACCGTTCCTATCTTTCTCAGTGGAGCAGCAACAGAGAAAGCAGCAAGAGAGCCTGCAGCAGAAATATTGTTACAGTAGCTGCAGAGCAGAAATAGAAATAAAGAAGTTCATTTACTCAGAGCACCTAAAGGAGTCCTGTTGCACTGTAGAGGAGTGCCTTACTGAGGTTTTATTTCTGCCTTCCGTTTTATCGATACAACATACAAGTGCGCCAACGGCTTGTTGTAAAAGTAAGCTGCAAAAGTCAGCTAAGTCCCAGTTTACTAAGGATTTAATGAACTGGGACATATAACATAGCAGAGTCTCAGCAATGGCAGGATGATAGGTATGTTAGGACACTGTGGAGACTAGTTGCTGGTGATGGCAGCTCTCTCACTGACCAGTGTGAGGTGGAGATGGAGGAGGCAGGATGCAAGAGTCTAAAAGGCAGAATGACAGGAGAGTACATGAAACAGCCTGATTGGCTCACAGAGGCTGGGTAAGAAGATGACTGAACTTGAGTAATGATGACAGAATTGAGCTGGACACTGTGGGAAAGTGAAAGAGTAGAGACTAGAAGCCCAAACCCCAGGAATACACACCTTCCTCAGTGAACTTCTAGGGCTCATTTATAAAATGGTTCCATATTCATACTTGGAAGTCTTCTGATCGTTCCCAACAGCCTGCTTATGTTTTATTCATTAAGGAAAAAAACATACGCTTACGAAAGAAGGCTGTAAGGTCCGCGATAAATTTATTTAATATATAAAATCAACTTAATTCGACAGACCTTGCCTTGTTATTTATTCTCAACTAATGCCAGCTTGAATTAGAGATTATGTCAAGAGCGAGAAAAAGAAAAGAGGAAGTCAAACATGGAGCACGGAAATGCATTGATTGAGATGGGACACATAGTCAGAACTGCAAAGTTCACCGCCAGCTTGGATGCATACGTGTAGCAAAGTGCAATACCCTTCACACCAGCAGTGGGAAAATCACTCATGGTGTCTAAACTTTACACAGAGATACCTTTGAGGTCAAAGCAAGGTTTATTTTTACATTTAAAACAATTTAAACAATGTTGTTTGTGGTTATAGATGAGACCACAGTGACAGTGCATGTAAAATCCATTCAGTTAGTTTGTTTTAACTATCAGAGTAAGACACATGCATTTGATTATGAGAATCCAACCTTGTGTTGTGTCTCCCCAATTCATTGTATCTGCTTTTCTATTGTCTGAAACTCTTAAAAACTTATAAATAATTCATATCACTTATATATCTGTGTTAACCAAAAACCAAGACAGCATTAAAACTTTAACTAGATGTGTAGAGATGATATTCTTGGTAAGATCTGCGTTATGTACTCTTCCATCAGATCAGTGCTTTTGAACAACAACTCCACAGTCTTTATTTTAATATTTTGTCCTTTATTATACTTTTTATCTTATATGTATGTTATATAACATTGTAGAAGCAAATTATATTTTAATTACCGTTTCCAGAAGCAGACGTTTCAATTACAGCACCATTTGCAAGAATTACATTAATAAAATGCTTATAGTTTTACACTATAAAGGTGAATTTTTTTCTCTTTCCCATTGGGTTTGTTTTTTGTTTGAATCCATATTATTTTCAGTCTGTTAAATTTAGGTCTTTTACTTGTAAATTATTGCGGTTTTTTTTTTTTTTTTTTTGTGTATCAGACAGATGAGTGTGTAAGCCTCCCAGTCGCCTCCTTTACACAGAGATCTACAGCACAGGGTCAGCTGAGGCGCTCATGTTAACGCTATGCTAGTGTTGTGAGAAGGACTAGACAGTGGGAGGTCAGCAGGGGTCACCGTGGCTGTCCTCCGCTGTGATAGGCTGTCACCCGGAGGTTAAGGGTCAAGATAATTAGGTATGCAGAATCCCAGCGCCGGTGTTCTAATGAAGCTTGAGCTCGTTAATGCAGAGTTTTACACTCAGACCTGCCACTAGGCTGTGCTGCACCGTCACACACACACACACACACACACACACACACACTCACATGTGGACTACATGTTTGCGCGCACACACACGCGCACGCTCATGCCTCTGCTTTGTTCTGGTGGTCCAATTCAAGGGCTGTCATCTCTTGAACAGCAGAGCTTCGGGCTCAGCCACCAGGGAATGGAGATAATACAGACATATTTTCATGAAATCTAACATAATGCAATAGCTCTGCAATCTTAATGTTATAATGGAGTTATAGTATAGGATAGTATAGTATTATATTCAATAATTTTCTGCGATATAGAGGTGTCTTTTTCAATCTTATCTTTAAATATCTTATGTTGGAGGGCTGTAGTTTGTGTAAATAGTCCTGTAGACCTTTGAAATGGCAAATATGGTTAATGTAAAAAATACTGTATTGGATTGTGTTACAATTTTCATGTGGTGCTTTGGGTTTTCATCCTAGACCAGTAACGCTGTTTGATCTCATTTCTTTGTTTCTGTAAAGAAATTCCTCCCGGATTAAAGTGAAACTGAAGACAATCATCTGCTGTTTATTAACACAAAATATATTTGCAAAGTAAAAGGTTTTGCATGAGTGCAGAGGAAGGGAAGTGGCGGTCTTCTTTGTGTTTGAGGCTGTGTGATAGGGTATTGCTTTTGTTGAGCTGTGAGGAGCACAGATGTAACACAAATACACATGCAAACATGAACATGTGTGGGTGTTTGTGTTTTTCTGTGCAAGTGTGCCTTGTTGCTTCTGCCAGGCTGGCCAGCTGGCTCACAACAAAACACAACCTGGATGTGTTTGTTTGCCGTTGATGGCCATCTGTGTGTTTGATTTATTCTGTAATATAGATTCATGACATATGGTCCCATTTCAAACACCTAATGTCAACATAGCTCCACTTTTTAATGGCTTGACATCAGGGTTAATGTTAAGAAAGTAGATCCTGAATCTTAATTTTTGCAGAAATATACAGTTGCTTATTATCTTTAACACTAACTGGATTTGTGCTTTTCCGTGACTTATGGAAAGACAGAAACAGCGGGAAGGCTTTAGCTAGATTTTTGAGAGCTGAAATTCACAAAAAGTGTAAAACTTAAGGTCAAACTTATGATTTCCTCACAGTCACGTAGTTTCTGCAGTTTTGCTACAATACTATAAAACTTCCCTTCTCATGTGCTCATCCGCTGTCTTTTTGTGGACTTTTCAAAGAAGCTGCTGTGGATTTAGGAACAAAAAAAGTTCCTCACATCTGCAAGCAAATTCCACAAGGAAATTCATTTTGACTTTCACACAGTATGAAATATTAATTTCTCTCTCTGTTTATGTGGATGTGTCTGCACTGGGCCTGAGCTCGCATTCTGGAGGAAAGCAGTCTTCACTCTGGTCTATTGTCGAGCTGTTAACCTCAAATATGGCCTTATCCTCTTTGTCTCCACAGATTTTTCCTCAAGTTTTTCCTCAAGTGCAACCAGAACTGTTTGAAGAATGCAGGAAACCCGAGAGACATGAGGAGGTTCCAGGTACAAACCGCAAGATTTTCTTCACTCTCGTAATTCATTCCTCATTTTCTTTTGTCGAGGCTTCTCTCTATACCTCGCTGTCTTTTTTCTCTCATTCTCGCCCTTCCCTTTGTCTCCTGTGGACATACCACATAATGACACACATGCATGGCTGCTGCAACACATATACGCAGGAATGTGTGTATGCGTGTGTTTCTGTGTAAGTAAATAAGCTATCAGCGCCTGTACAGGAAACATGAGATCCTGACCCTGAGTAGTTGGAGCATAAATATACACACAATGCAGGGGTATAGAGGGGAGAGGGTAAGAGAGCCAAGCACAGAGTGTGTGTGTAAGAGAGAGGGAGAGATAGGCCACAAATTGGCAATCATAAAAGAAAGATGCTAAAAAAAATCATGGCAACCAAAAAGAAAGAGATTATGCAGTCTGACAGGTGAGGCTGGGACAGAGATGGGGGTCCAGGGTGTCCCCCGCCTCTCGCCCTGTGTCAGCTGGGATAGCTCCAGCTGCCCAGGACCATAAGCTGGATAAGCAGTGAGAAAAATGGGCGTATAAATAGGATATGGAAGAAGCAACTGAAAAATCCCATTTTTATTATCAGTCTAACATTCCCAGTATGCATCAGCATACTGCAAACCTGAGGGACCACAAGCGACAGAGACACAGCACGTGAATGCATTGCCTGTGACACTGTATCAAGAAAGAAAGAAAGAAGGTTGTGAATAAGATTTCAGGCAGTGCACTCAGTATTATTTCCTTATCTAAAGGCCACAACACAATCAGGAAGACACCACTTGAACATGAATAGAGAAACTGGACGCCCAGGAGATACTGATAGATTTATTACGTGGCACATGAGTATGGGAGTGAGAGTGTGTGTGTGTGTGTGTGTGTGTGTGTGTGTGTGTGTGTGTGTGTGTGTCTCTTTCTGGCGTGGCGTGCTCTCTTGTGTACAGACTTGTGTGTGTGAGAGTGAGACGGGATGGAGAGAGTCATCCAGCACCAAGTGTGTGACGGTATCTGTGCCTCTAATTGTGCAGCTCTATTGTAGTGGAACCAGAAAAGACAGCTCTGTTTCCCTGGGAGATAATTAAGGGCCGGACCCATCAGGAACTATTGGACAGAGGAGGACACACACACGCACACACACACACACACACACACAGAGTGTACAGTGACTTAGTGTGTGTTGAGGGTGCTGGTAATAGCAGTGATAACAGGTTACATTTAAAGAGCTTTTCACAGTTTCATGCTTTTAACTCCTCCCTGCGATGATCCCTCGACCCCCGACTTTGTAATTCCTCATTTTTTCTTTTCTTTTTTCTTTTTCTTTTCTTTCTCTTGCTCCGCTCCCTCCCTCCCTGCCTACCTCCTTTCCCACCCCTACCCATTTTTTATGTCCACCTTTTCCACCTTGTTCCCCAATCCCCTCCTCGTTAATCACCTTATTTTCTCAATTGTCCACCCAACTCTCTCTGCCACTCACCCCCTTACCTCTCTCCAGGTGGTCGTATCAACGACAGTGAGCGTGGAGGGACACGTCCTGTCGGTCTCTGACAACATGTTCGTTCACAACAACTCCAAACACGGTCGACGGGCCCGCAGGCTCGATCCTGTGGAGGGGACGCCGTCTTACCTAGAACACGGTAAGGAGTGTGTGTGCATGCATGCAAGCACGTGTGTGTCTCTGAGAGCATAAGCAGCATGGCCACCAGATGGTTGATGGTTTAATCCTATCAGGTGATTCCTGCCCCTCCATCTGGCTAATCCAACTCACTACACACACACATTGCATGGTGTGGTGCTTTCTGTGTGTGTCAGTGTGTGTGTATCGGTCTAATATCATTATGCTTTTTTTCATACTCAAACCCAGACTAAGGGGTGTTGTTGTAATTCAGCTGCATACTGATAATCACACACAAACACTTACACTGAGATGAGAGCTGGTTTTTGACAGACGGGTTTTTGTTGTTATGATATAGGATTGGATCACATGAGCTTAAACACACAATACTCTGTCATATTGAAGTGACATAAGCTGACTGTATCCATTCTGTTTGAAGTGATGCACACCAAACCGTCTGTGTGTGCTTTTATCCATGTAAGATCATTAGTTTCAGAAATGAACTGTCCTAATCTCGTGCCAGTCAAGCTTTGGGATCAACAAACTGTAAACACACCAATACACATTGCGTCCAAATGATGCTTTTAAACTACCTTCAATCAATGATAATGGAAAATTACACAGTGAAACAAGAAGTGAGCTTCTGGTTTGGGGGTTTTTGTATGAGTCTTTTAAATAAATCTTTTTTACCAGGAGTAAATAGAAAACTAACTGCTGTTGGATCAGAGCTTTCAGTGATTTCTTTTAAAATTTTGGTTAAATTCTGTTATTATGACAGTCTATTCTTTCCCACTCAAACACTTCTCAGAAACATAAATAATGGTTGAAACTGAAGTGAAGAGAACCCAAAGACTTTACTTGATACTTCAGCACTCGTTTCCTGTGTTTATCATTTTACTCAGCAGAATTATTTACAAGGGGAAACCCTTCTTTTATGCACAAGGACCCATTGAAAAAGGACTCAGTCTTTGAATCTGCAGTGTTTTCAGTGAATAAGTGTGATGATCTGGAACACAGCCAGAATCCGCGGGTGCAGCAGGATGAATTATGAGGTGCAGATGCAACAGGGATGAAAACGCTTCAAGCCAGATTTCCCCTCCAGTTTGCAGACTGATTTGTGTTTTTTTCCAATAATAATATAGTTAATATTTCATGTCTTTTTCAGCTGCAGTTTATTGTAGATGCATGTTAAATACCAAAAGTACTTAATTATTTTTTTTCACCCTTTTACTCCTGGATCTAATCATCCTCTCATCTATATGCTCCAGGAGCAGCGCCCTGCATTAAAGCCATCAGTCCCAGTGAGGGCTGGACTACGGGAGGTGCTACTGTCATCATCATAGGAGACAATTTCTTCGATGGTCTCCAAGTAATCTTCGGTACCATGCTGGTTTGGAGCGAGGTCAGTTTACCAGCCGTCATCATCCTGCCCCAGTGTTGTTTCAAGCCCCCAACTGTGTGTTTTTGCCTTCGGAGCTTTGGAAGTAATTCAATATGAAAACACACTTTTCGTCATGGTCAGGCTCTTAACTGTGTGTGATCAAGTGCATGTTTGTGTGTATGTGTGTGTGTATGTGTGTTAATGTTTGTCTAAATGAGGTTTGGCTCTCTAATGAGTCCCCACCAACGAGCAACCACCGCCCCTCGCTACCTTCCTCACCCACACTCCCTCTGTCTCTTTCTCTCCGGAATACTGATCAAATCAGCAGATTTTGATAGCCATCAGCTTAATGCTCACAAAAACACTCCCTCTCTCTCACACACACACATACAGCTCACTATCATACTTTTCCCCAGTTCCACTCCTCGACTGAATGTTTATTTGTCTTCTGACTCCACTCACCGTGTGTGCCGAGCGACCGTGGCTCTTTTCCAACAACAACAGCGACAGTGTTTCTGTGTGTGTGTGTGTGTATGTGTACACACACACTGGCAAACATGGATGGGTGTTTGTGTGCCTGTGTTAAGAGCTGAGGGGTTTGTTTACAGTGTTGAGAGCCACACTTACACACACTAACATGTGTACAGAGTCTCAGTTCAGTTCAAACTGACTCAGCTCTCTTGGCGTTCCTCATTCCATCCTTCGAATGGATTTTAGCCAACCAAATGCTTCATTTGCACTCAACCTGATTATTGATTTCGAAGCAAGAAAACACAGTTTGAAAAGGGTCCGTCGGTGGAAAGTCATTACATGTTTGCCAAGTGGGGTTTGTCTGTATCTCTCCATCTTGTCTACTTTTTTTTCAAAACCCTTAACAGATATTTTGAAAATCATCCATAAAAATGTTATAACTGGTTCGAGTGTGTCTCGAATATGGCTCAAAAACAATGATTTATCTTCCTCCTGGTATAAACAGAGATGCTGGGAGGTCAGGATTTAGTTCATTTCTATTTTCTTTTTATTCACCCTAAACTTGTGGTCCATTTCAAACTAAGTCAAGTAACATGCTGTCATCATTGTGGAGCAATTCTGTCATCGTCATTTATTGAGGTTTACCACAATTAATTCATGTCACAGCTCCCTTAAGGTCCCGCCACAGCATTTGAACCGAGTTGAGGTCTGCACTTTGACTAGGGCCATTTCAGCACCGTTGTTCTGTCCATCGTCTTCTACTGGAACAGATCCCAGCTGTCAGTGGGCGATAGGTGGGTTACACCTTGGACAGGTCGCCAGTCTACCGCAAGCTAAACACAAAGAGACAGGCAATAAATCACACTCACATTCACAGCTACGGACGGTTTAGAACAGGGGTGGGCAACTCCAGGCCTCGAGAGCCGGTGTCCCTGCAGGTTTTAGATGTGTCCTTGAACCAACACAGCTGATTTAAATCGCTAAATTAGCTCCTCGACATGTCCTGAAGTTCTCCAGAGGCCTGGTAACGAACTAATCATGTGATTCAGGTGTGCTGACCCAAGGTGAGATCTAAAACCTGCAGGACACCGGCCCTCGAGGCCTGGAATTGCCCACCCCTGGTTTAGAATCACCCATTTATGTAACATGCATGTCTTTGGACTGTGGGAAAACCCCGAGTATGCAAACTCCACATGGAAAGGCCACATCACGTGCATTCAAATCCAAGCTTTTCGTGCTGTGAAGTGACGGTGCTAACTAATGCACCATTTTGCCACCCCCATCATTGTTCTGTTGCATGACCCAACTGGGCCAAAACTTAGCTGTTGGACGAATGTCCCCACATCTTACTCTAGAGCGTTTGGCATACAGAGGAGTTCGTGGTCGACTCAATGATTGTAAGGTGTCCAGGTCCTGTGGCTGCAAGAAAAGCCCAAGTCATCACCCCTGCACTACTGTGTTTGACAGTTGGTATGAGGTATTTCTGCATTATGGCCAAACATCTCCATTATGGTCTTGTCGGTCTAAGGGACATTGTTCCAGAAGTCTTGTGGTTTGTTCAGATGCAACTTTGTAAACCTAAGCCATGTTGCCATGTTCTTTTTAGACAGAGGCTTTTAGAAAGAGGCAAACAAGCCACACTTTTTATTTATTTTTCTCTGTGTTTTTCTGATCATGTTGTTGTGAACTTCAACATTTAACATGCTAACTGAGGGCTGTAGAGTCTTGGGTGCACTTTCACAATTTCCCAAGCATTGCATGGTCTGACCTTGGGGTGACTTTGCTGAGACCACTCCTGGCAAGATTGTGGCATTGTGTTAACACACACCTGAACGCTCCGGACCAGGAAACCTGCCAAAACCTCTGCTTTTATAGAGGTGCTCACACTTGCTGATGATGACTCTATGACTCATTTTAAATCTTAGCTAATAATGAAAAAAGGAATCAGTGGTTTTGCTCCAAATGCCACCTTCAAATTCAGACTAATGCAAAAATGCATTAAATTCAAATATAAAACCAGGTCAGCTAGAGATCAATTTCACATCATTAACAAGCGATCAATCTCCAACCCAACAACTAAAATAAAGTTTAGAGCAAAGCTTCAGTATGCAGGTTTATATAAATCTGCGACTGAATTACTAGATTTAAAGGAAACATCTTTTTTTTTTTTTATCAGTGGAGATATTTTTCATGAATAGAGAAAACCTAACTGCACAACATTAAGAACTAAAGGTGCTGTGTTGTCCCGATGTTTAATACTTCATTCTTCTTGATTCTTCGGGTGATTTGACTCTTGGTACTCTGTTCCTTGCTTTTCTAGCTGATTACACCACATGCCATCCGGGTGCAGACGCCCCCCAGACACATCCCTGGGGTTGTAGAGGTCACTCTGTCTTACAAGTCTAAACAGTTCTGCAAAGGCACACCAGGGAGGTTCATATACACAGGTAGGTTCAAAGAACACAGTTACACACACATACAATTTACTGTATTGTCTTAATTAAAATATGTTTTTCTTCTTCTAATATGAAAACTGTCTAATTTGTCATTGTAGGTTAGTGAAAAGGTGTGTTTGCATATATAAGCTTTTGTATGTGCATTTGTGTGTTTGTACATGTTGGAGAGAGAGTGAGAGAGACTGTGTCTGAATGTGCGTGTGTGTGTGTGTGTGTGTGTGTGTGTGTGTGTGAATAACATCTATGAGTTGTAGTTCACTCTCAGGCCAGACAGTGTTGAACTAATGACTGTAGATTAGTCAACATTAACGACCCACACTCGTTAGAATGTTGCCATAATCAGAGGCTCGTTAAAACCAGCTACAATTAAACAGTCTGCTCTTTATAGCCCTCCATACTGAAACTATTAGTGAAATCATCCAGAACACCCAGTTTACTAACGCACATTAAACGCACACACACAAACACACACGTTTCTGACCGGATTGTTGACTTTGAGTGAGCATTTTCCTGCTAAACGGAGTAGTGCAGGAAAAGGAGAGAAAGCATGCGTGTGTGTGTTATTTTGCACATACATGTGGAAATGGATGGAGGTGATGTGATGTCTGGTATTGATCCGCTCAACATGGCTCCATCACACCATAACGATGACGTCATTCACAGATTCACAGACAAGGGGGGGAAAAAATTGTAGCTGCCATAGAAATTCTTGGAGTCTTGAGACATTTAATGACGCCAACATTACAAGAGGACTTAAACATGATCAATGAAGATGGAAAAAAAACTTACAATGAATAAATGTGAGTTTTACTCTTGGGGACAAGTACATAAAATCTCTAATATTTCCTGCTCAAAAGGTGAGAAGAAAGTGATGAAGTTTTAGCATCGCGTGCTTTATTTGATTAAATTAAGCTCGATATGTATTCCATGATAATGCCCAACAAAAAGTCATAGAGGAAGAACAGTATTAGGGAAGTAACTGAAAAAGGAAGGACGAATGCAAGCACTTCACTGCTTTAGACCAGTCAGGATTGTACAATTTAAGAAAAATGGGCTTCTGTGTTGGACGTTTTCCAGAAATCGTAGCTATCACCACAAAAAAAGCAGCAATTATAAGCTTAAATGGCAGATCCACAATCAGGATTTTGTTAGATGATGGCTGTACAAAATTTTGAGGAGTAAAATGTCAGGCGATGTGAGTTTCTTTTAAAGGTAGTTCCTTTGTAAAAGATCTCCAGCTTACTTCAGTGTTCTTCAGACGCAACATCTTTGTGACCCTGAGGCTAGCCGGCTGGTAATTGGTCCGTCTGGCATCTAACTGCTGCTCCTATTGGGCGGAGATGACCCACTCGTGACCTTGCGATTGGCTAATGGCTTCAACATGTGACCCAGGAAACGCGATCCGTTAGTGCGGTTGCCTGATCCCGCCTCGAGGTTGACTCCTTGCTAGAAGTCACTGGTGAAAGGTCAGGGTGGTGAAAGCTGATTGGCTGTGGTGGTTTTTCAGCGCTTAAGCTGTGGCTGCCTCTGGGTGTAAGGGCTGCGCAATTAAACATACTCACGAGCACACATGTGCAAAAAAATGCACGCACGCACACACCACACGTAAAAACACACACAAAGCCACACTTACATGGGGTCATGTCTTACACAACTTACCACACACACTTTCAAACAGGGGCAGGAGTTTAAAGTAATTGTAAATCAGAGTGATATGAGGGAAAGATGGTGACTAGTCTGGTAAACAGATGGTCTACCACATATGTATACACACACACACACATACACACACCCTACATGCACACATCGTGCCGTATGGCTGCCTCATCTGCCCGATGGGAAAAATTAACATTCTCGACATCACACTCCATAAACTATAAACACACAAAGGTACAAAGTGACAATCAATAAATGCTGGCATTATGAACGCATGTGTGGACACACACTCGTATAAAGAGCTGATTTATTATCAACAGCTGAAAAAAAAACTCAGAAAGCTCAGAAACTTTTAGAGAAATTTGAAAAATGGTGACAATTTTACACTTTTTTTCGTCACTTTTCCAAACAACCTCGCTTTTATTTTGGAGATGGGAGAAGTGAGAAATAGAGAGATTAAAAACAGAAAGCTGGAGATGCATAAAAAGGAGGGGGGGGGGGGTGCATAGGAAGAAAGGTGGATTTTTAAAACCAGATTGTAAAGTATCGATCCGCTCATAAGTGGATCACATATACTGATACACACATGCAGATACACTCATCGTACATAGACACATATACAAACACACGGAAAGTCACAGAGAGAAGACGAGCTCGGGAGAAAGAGATCTCATCTCATAAGGAGAAGAATGAAGCAATAATTCAGTGGTATTGAACTGCTGGCTGGCCAGAGAATCAATATCACCACACCTCCTCTTCTCCTCCTCCTTTTCTTCTTCTTTTTCTCCTTTTACATCAGTCCCCTCTGTCCTTTCACCCACCCAATTTCACTCACTTCCCTCCTCTCCTGCTCTTTTACCCCATTGTTTTTCCTCTTTCTGCGCATTCTTTTGTTTCAACACCACCCAAAGATAACTAGAAAAACATCGCCATTTTACAATAAATGCACATGAGAAATCCTAGACATACAGCTTGCTGCACTCTTTCCCACCACCCCCACGTCTTCTCTTCTGTCTCCCTCCTCTGTTCACATTTTATTGTGAAACAGGAGTGGATGGCCTGTCCTCATGAAACTTCAATGAGTATTGATCTGATGGCAGCTCTGGACTCTGGAGGAAGAACTAGGCTGGAGGATGGAGGAGCGGTGGAAGAATGGATGGACGGATAAAAGTGGCAGAAGGTGTAGTTAAGAAAAAAGGAAGGAGATGAAGCGGAAGAGAGTAGGAGGAGGGGAGAGGAGGGAGTCATGCAGTGATGATTTCACAGGCAGAAGGGTGGCAGGATTTGTCGAGATGAAACAGGTTCAAGCTTCAGTGTCACCAAATCGTCCACCGTCTTGAAGCTGTTTATCTTTTTTTAGACTCGTCATTGACACAACTCATATCATTGGATTAACACGGTGCTATGAAATGTATTTGCCCCCTTCCTGATTCCTTTTTGCATATTTATCACATTTTCAGATATTGTTGACAAATTTAAACATTAAACAAATAATAAACCAAGTAGAAAGGGAAAAGCGCCGAAAGGAGATCTCCTCTCAAAAACCAACACATCATGCAACAATGTAAAGAAACAACTGAGAAACAAAGTCAGTGGCATGTATTAGTCTGGAAAGGGTTACAAGCGAGTTCTAAGTCTTTGGGACTCCAGTCAGAGCCATTATCCACAAATGGAGAAAACTTGGAACAGCGATGGAACTTCCCAGGAGTGGCCGGCCTGCCGAAGTTACTCCAAGAGCGCATCAACAACTTATCCAGGAGGTCACAAAAGAACCTAAAAAAAACATCTAAAGACCTGCAGGTCTCACTTGCTTAAGTTTAGGTCAGAGTTCATGATTCAACAATAAGAAAGAGACTGAACAATAATGGCATCCATTGGAGAGTTCTGAGGAGAAAACAGCTTGTCTCATTTTGTCAAAGACATCTGGAGACATCTGGATGATGACTTTGGGGAGAATATTCTGTGGACTGACGAGACAAAGGTTAAACTTTTTGGAAGGTTTAAGTCCTGTTAGATCTGCATAAAACTAACATCATAGCAACCAACAAACATGGTGGTGGTAGTGCTATGGTCTAGGGCTGCTTTGCTGCTTCATGGCGTAGAAGACTTGCCATAAAAGATGGAACCATGAATTCTGCTCTACCAAAAAATCCTGAAGGTGAATGTCTGGTTCTTGCCCTTAAACTGAAACACACTTACATTATACAGCAGGACAATAATCTGATACCCATCAGCAAGTCCGCCTCTGAACACCTCAAAAAATTAAATAAAGGTTCTGGAGTGGCCTAGTCAAAGCCTGCACTTAAATCCAGTGCTGTGGTCTGACCTTAAACAGGTCATTCCTACTCAGATATCTTTGAGTGTGGATGAATTAAAACAATTCTGTTAAGAAGAGCGGGCCAAAACTCCTCCACAGCAACTTGAAACACTCATTGCCAGTTTTTGCAAACACTTGATTGCAGTTCTTGCTGCTAAGGTTGGCACAACCAATTAATAGCCTTAAGGGGCAGTTACGTTTTCACACAGGGACAGGTAAGCTTGGATAACTTTTTCCCCTTAATAAGTGAAATCATCATTTAAAAACTTCATTTTGCATTTACCCAGTTACCCAGTAAGTGTGAAAAATATGCAAAAAACTAAGAAGCCATGAAGGAGGCAAATACTTTTTCACACCACTGTACTGTATGTCCTTATGTCAAAACTGGCATCTGGAGACCCCCCAACTGATTGTAGTTGTCTGCATTTCTATGGTAAGTGAACCTAATCTGATACTACTAATGCCTTTTATAGCTGATGTGTAACCACTGGAGTGAGTTCTGTTGGGTGATGTTGTTGCTTCTGTGCATTAAGAAACTGCTGAAGAAATCTTTTAATAAACCTGAACTTGTTGCTTCAAAATTCACACACACTGTACATGTAACTACAGAGATACATGAATCCATAAATACGCAAACATTCCCGCTTTAAAAAAACATTTAGTTCTATTAATAAAGAGTCAGTTGGAGATACTTGAGGCCTAAGGTACTGAAACCGCTCAAAGTCATGCTTTTGTATATTTGTACATGAATGTGTGTTTGTGCGTGTGTGTGTGAGATATTACAGTTGGCATCGTCTCTAGAGATGTACAGGGAGCGTGGATCTGACACTGGCAGTTAATTTTGGCAGTTGATATCCCGCTGACTGTTAGGCAGCTGTTTTTCTAATTTTTGTTTTTCTCAACTATGACTAAGTTTAGTTTTCGGCTTTGTCTGTTTTTATTGCTTGAACACAAGCTCTCTTCACTCCTTTCACCACCTCTCACCTGATTTTATTCTTTTCTGCTTTCATTTCTTCTCGCTCCTCTGCTCCTCTGCTCCTCCTTGACCTACTTCCTTCCAGACCACTTCATCATGTTCACATAATTATCATATGTGGATCTTAAAAATCATAATTTGTCCAAAAACTTTCCTTGGAGCAGGGAGAAGTACTGTCCATGACAGTTTAACATCTGGTGTTTTTATAGCTCTGCAATTTATGAAGTTATCTTGCTAACAAATTGCGGTTCAGGACATAACAGAAACCAGAAACTTGGGTGTGATGTGATAATAAAACGGACATATATCTAAAACACACACACATACACACACACACACACACACACACACACACACACACACACACACACACACACACACACACACACACACAGAAACTAGAAAACAACACAAGATATTCAGCTGCAACTAATTTAATAGTGCTGGATGTGGAAAGTACCCGATATCACTGCAGCTGCACACTTGGACATCACACACGTGCAGACACACCCTCTGCAACCCACACCTACTGTGCATCCATTCATGTGTCCATTTGTCTTTGTCTTTTTTTCTTCACTTATTCTCTAATAAGTGAAGAAGTGACTTAAGCATACATGGGTCGAAAAATGGGGTGAAGACACATGTTCAGCACATATAAATAAACACAGAAAATCCTTTAAAGCCGTCATCCTGACTGACAGAGCTTTCATGTCTCTACTTGAGTGACATATTGATTGTGTAAAGACTGCAGAGGGCTGTAATTGGGACATTAAAGTGAACACTAAACGCTCTTTAAAACCCTTTAGATTATACACCTGCAGTGTTATTATCATACAAGTGCTTTTGACACCATTAGCGACTGCACCAGGTTTATCCATCTCTGCACATATTTGCATTAACCGCATGCACTCTATCAGGTCTGCTACCATTAATAATGACAGTGTAATACCAGTTAGACTGGGCCGCCTCCCCAGAGTTAATGCTTATGTTTTAAGGTATGTATGTATTTATTGTAGATTATATTTATGTAGCTCTGCAGTGCTTTGCAGAGGTAAAACCTTAATAAATAAAGCTAAAACTATGCAAGGCAACTGTAGATGTCTCAAATAGTGGTGCAGAAATATACTCACTACCTATTTTATCAGGGACATATGTTCAATTGCTCATTAAAGTAAATATCTGATCAGCCAAACACATGGAAGCACCTTAATGCCTTAAGGATTGTAGATGTGGTCAAGACGACCTGCTGAAGTTTAGCTGTTCATGGCGGCTGTGTTAATGTAAAGGCTTAGGGGACACTATGACCACAGTGTACCCATCTTCAGATGGCTTTTTCTTTGCACAATAGCATGCCATGTTGCAAAGTTCAAAACATCTCAAACTAGTTTCTTGAATATAATAAGTTGACTGTACTCAAATGGCATTCACGGTCAACAGATTTCAATCCAGTAAAACACCTTTGGGATGTGATGGAACAGGGAGATTGAAATCATGGATGAAACTGCAGCAACTGTTTGATGCTGTCATGTCAATATGGACCAAAATATCTCAGAAATGTTTCCAGCACCTTGTTAAATCTGTGCCGTGAAGACTTAAAACAGATCAGAAGACACAAGGGAGTCATACCTGATATTAGTGTGTGTCTGATAAAGTGACCGGTGATCTTAAACGTCTCTTCTGCCAATATTCTTTCTTGAATTTGATGTTGCTACTCAGTGACATTATAGTCCCATGTGATACCCAGAGTGTAGAATAAAGGCATAAAAGAAACAGGCCTGTTTGGCCTGTTTTTGTTCTCTTACATAAATCTGAAGAAACACAATTCAGCTTTAATTCAGCACGTTTTCTTAACAGCTAGGCTTTCTTCAAGTTTTATAAATTTAAAATCTGAAGTCAAGCATTCAACATTTAACAGCGTTCTGCTTCGGGAGAATATCCACAGCTGAGAGATTTTTCTCAGTTACAGTTTCCCAGCCCGATTTTGAACTGCCGACCTTTCAGTCACAAGCCCTCATCTCTAACTTCCAGGCTTCTGTTGGCTCATGCTGAGCAGGTTCATTATTTTCCAACCCAGTTTTGCCAAAAAAAAAAAAAACGCTTCTTGATACCAGCGTGTTCCTTGGGAACAAAATGTCACAAAATGAGATGTCATCCTCTCTCCTCTCTAGTAAGATCTCCCCCTGCTGATTGCCATAGATGTTGTGATTCTGTCTGTTTATGCACGCTCAGGCTGAACACCGGCAACAAGAGCATTAAAGGTGCTACTCTAACTTGCTGTTTTTGAGAAAAGGATAGCATCTTTTGACTTATCGTTTATCCGCTGAACTACTAGGAGGTTGAGGCGATGAATGGGAAGGCCTTTGAATTTTTGGTTTATCGTAAATCACCATTAATTTACACAAATATGAGTTTATTGTCTGACTTTGCCCCCAAGAAACACACAGACATATTCTGCTAAATGTAAATCTTGTAGGAAAGTCATCTTCCTGATGACTTAAAGCAAGAGGTGAGAGTTAGCTCTGTTTTTACCTCTCAAGGTTCATGGCCAGTCCCTAGTTGTACATTTTACAATATATGACACCAGTGGGATTTTGCTGCAAATCAGCAAAATTGCTTCAGACCGTAAAAGTGGTTAAAAGCACATGGAAAAAAGCAAAGCTGACATTTCTAGAAACAGCAGATGGTGGAACAAGAAGTGAAAGGCTGATGGAAAATCTTATCATACATGTGTAGCCTATAAAAAAAATGTGGTAAAGAAGCTACAATATTGTTGTTGTGACAGGAAGCCTTTGGGATTGTGGTAAAGTGCTTTTTAAAGGATGCAATCTGTATTTTTATATTAAGATATGAGTTACATGACTTGCATGTCTATCGCGTAATTTAGAGTAAAATAGATAAATACTACCTGTCTCTGAGACTCCCTTCAGGAACATATACAGAAGCAAGTAGCTACAGAGACCCACAATATCTATCTGAGGGCTAAAATGAATTAGGTCTGCCTTTACCAGATGAGTATTTTACTTTTAGCAAACCAAGTCTAAGGCCTAAAGACTAGTCGGGGCACCCCTTTTAGCCTCCAGTTGCTAGGGATAAAAATCTGTTTTCCCTGACTTGTTGGTGAGGGTTGATGGAGGTCGTTGGCTGTCGCTTGTTCGAATCAGTTCCAAAGAGACTCCTGCACCAAAAAAACCCTGAAATCTGAAAAAAAGCATCCTCCTCCTCCGTACAGTAGTGGTAAGATCCAGTCGTGAAATTTGAAGGTAATAAAAAGCCATAAAGTGTTTTCCCCTCCTGTTAGCAGCTAAGTGATGGACATATTAGAGTGAGCCTGTAATATCCAGCAGGAGTTGGTGGAGGTCTAGCCTGACAGATGGATTTAGATGGACACAAATATAATGTGTAAGGTGGCACTTTGTGCTGACAAGCTTGCAGCATGAATTTAACAGGTAGTGATTTAGAGTTGTGTCCACAGCTTGTTTCTGTAGCCACTGATTGGCTGAATAAATACTCAATGCAGGTGCAAAGTTGAAAGATTTAAACTCCCAGTTATTGAGTTATGGGTTTATGTCAGAAAACTTTCCAGCTACACCCACAAGTGCAGCATGATGTCAACACTGGAGATGGAGTGTTTCCAGTTGTTCTCAGGAAATTTCCATATTACTTATTCCCTCTGTTTCTGTTTCTCTTTGTCCTCTCCAGCGTTAAACGAACCTACCATCGACTACGGCTTCCAAAGGTTACAGAAGGTCATTCCTCGGCACCCTGGTGACCCTGAGAGGCTGCCAAAGGTACCGAAACAGTTCACATTCACAACTTGCCCATTTGTACTACAGCTTGTTGGACTTACAATAAAACAAGAACTTGTCTTTTGTTTAGGGATATTTCAAAAAGGACAGAAACTGTAGCTTTACAAAGATGTGAATGAAAGAACTTTGTGCTTATATTTTATTTGCTTTGTATATGCTTGTTTTTTATATCTCTGACAAGAATATGTGTTTTTAAATCTCCTGTGGGCTGTTCATTTACCTCTTTGTGAACCCTTTGTGTGTCAGTTTCTTAGCTCCACATTTACAGGGTGAGTGCTTGAATCTCTTCCAGATCAGAGAGTCATATCTGATTATTTGTTTATCAGCTGGAGATCAAGCAGCGTGTTTAAAGGTTCAGCAGATGTAAACAATTAGCACCAAACGATGAGCTCCGCTTTGATACCAAACTCTGTCATCTTGCTCTGTACATGCAGGATGACTTCTCTCAAAGTGTGTGTGTGTGTGTGTGTGTGTGTGTGTGTGTGTGTGTGTGTGTGTGTGTGTGTGTGTGTGTGTGAGCTCACAAGTCGACCTGTTTCAAGTCTGAAATTGTGTATCTGTGAAGGCAGAGGTCATGCCCTTGTAAACAGCTGCTGTTGATTGGTTCGCCATTCCTGCTGGAGCTAGTCCAGGATTGGCTGTCTTTGCTGTGACATCATCAAAGAGTGGGCGCTGGTCGCGATGTGATGGATGTGGTGATACAGCTGTGTCATCACGGTCATGGTGACACCCTGGATCAACCACATGTGTTATCAATCACATGTAATGTCCACCATCACCGTGGGAACGTGTTCAATACGTTACACAATAAACATAACTGGTGGATTTGTTGCTTTCACTTATGGTAAACAGTAATGAGCTCACTGTTGCTTAAAAGCTGGTATAAACCTACAGTACGGTCAAGTTTAGAAATGAGATGATGAGGATCAAAACATCAACCTTCTGTATAGTAGGTGACCTGCTCTGCTACCTACAGCCTGCTCTACAGCCACCCTGGATGGGGTCCTGGATGCCATAGTGAACATGTAGCTGAGTGTAATTATCATTTTTTCTTATTCTTAAGGTTTACAGTGCTCTGCTGAGATGAGCCAGGGACACAGATAATATCTGCGCCATAAATTAAGGTGTAAAATAGTAAAAAAAAAAAAAAAAATGGTTACATGTACAGTACAAAATGTGACCTTTAAGGCGGGAAATCTTTTTAAAACCTTATTTGTGGCAAAGTCAGTAACTTTTCTCAGATATCAGCAGTAGTTCCATACATGCATTTTGATATAACTGATCATTAAGATTAAAGTTGTAGCTTTCTCCTTTTTCAATGAGATAAAAGTTTGTCCTTGTTACTGATAACTCCCCTGGGGCTTTTTAAGATGACTGCCAAGTGGAAAGACTTTCTCCTAAAAGTTCTGCTTTAGTTTGGAGATAACACCCCCAGGAGCTGCTGGAACATGGAAACCCATGTCATGAAGCTCCCAGACCACGGTTTTTGTGCTGATTTTAATGCTGAAGGGGGTTTGTAGCTTATCAGCTTTTGAATCAGCAGAGCGTTAGCAGTTTTTATGCAGTGGAGCTCAGCACTCAGCAGCCCCACTCTGTAACTTTACCCAGTCTGTCACTTTGTGTCTGAGTTTCTGTGGAAACTTCCCAAACTGACTTGTTGCATTGGTGGCATCCTACTACAGTACCACTCTGAAACTCAGTGAGCTCTTTAGAACGTGCTTGATTTTATACAGCAGTGACAATGGGACTGAAAACACCTAAAATTTAAAGATGTAGGATCTAAGAGGTGCAGCCCAGTACTTTTGTCCATGTAATCTTCGGTAGCAACAATCTGTTCTTAACATTGCCGCCTAACTCTATCTTCACTTTATCCCATAACCATGCTATTTCCCTACTCAAACCTATACTATATTCACTGTGCACAAATATTCATAGTCTTGTCTGAGGATGGATCGCAGCTGTAGGGGTATGACCATCAACATTTTGTCTTAACCATTTAATCATGGGTGATATAGTAGTATGATTGTTATTTGGACAGGTTTTTCAAGTCACTGCTTTAAAGAACACATTTAAATCCATTTACAACCCAAACAATGGGATATTATGCAGCTCACTGTTGTGAGTCACTCTCCTGGTCCATGACGCCAATGGTTCAGTACTTCTCAAGAATAGGAACAGTTAATTTCAGTATATTTTTGCACTGGTTAAACAGGCACCTCTTTAATGGTCTGCGTATGCAGGCAGTTTTAAGATAGTTCAGTGTAACTCATTACCTATGGTCCATTTGTTGTTTGTTGTGTTGCACTGGGCAGATTGAAAATGTGTTTTGCATTTTTAAGGCTTAACATAAATACAGCATACATTGTGCAAAAAGTTATCGCAGTCAGGGATGGAGACGAGGAATGAAGCCAGCCCATCAGAGAAGATTTAACTCTTTTAAAAGCTTTTCTGAGCAGGCCTGTCCTGTTTCAGCTTACTATAAATGCAATAAGTGCTGCAGAAAAATCTGTGCAGGAAATGAGGTTCGCAACCTGAAGCGTGCAATACCATAAGTGATGTTAGTAGGAGCTTCTGGTAAAGGCTGAGTCAGAGAATTGACTGACTCACTTTTTCAAGCATAATCGGACTTTCTGCTTAATTTGTGAGCAGGAGACACGCCCTGCTAACATGTAATGCATAATGCTTTCAGCTTGTTTTGTTGTGTTTCACATGAAATCGAAAAGGGGGGGAATAATAAACTTAGACCACATTGAAAAATCTGCTGTGTTTAAGTTGAAGCTTTCTGCAAAATATGCTGGTAATGTGACAAAATTGCCACTTAACTAACTGGCAATACTGCATGCTAATTAAGTTGTTTTTTCTTCTGTTTCTTCTTCTTGCACATAGCAGGTGTGCATTCCTTAATCCAAAAAACTCTTCATGAGAAAAGTGATGAAAAGTGAAATATTTAAAGGGGGAGTTGAACAATCTTGCCTTATCTCGGCCTTAGTTGACATATTTTCTTTTTTTGGCTTAAGTTTGTCAGTTAAAATAAAACAAATGAGCACGCCGAGCAAATAAATGTATCCATAAATACCTTTAGAACCAAATATTATCACATGTGACCCCAAAGCACCATAAAGTATTTTTTTCTTAGCCTGTTTTATTTGGTCGTGTCCTTGTTTTATTTTATTTTATTTTTTTACTCCCATCAAAACTGGTCAGGCTCATTATAAGCAACATGAAGTCATGGAAAATATTTTTATATAAAGCTACAATCAGAGCAACCAAAGTAATGCCATGCATTGATCAGGTGCCACACTGAAGCAACAGATGATAAAGAATGAATCAAAGACAAACATGAAGCATCTCCCAGAGATTTTCAGTCGTGGTGAGATCAAGATGAAGTTCTTCGCGAGCATGAGAAGTGAGGTTTAAGATAATAAGCGTCTGTTCACCAAGGGACATGTCACAGTTTCTTCAGGCACAGGGTAAAGGGTGAAAAACATGGCAAATGAGTTCAGATCATTTTTGAAATTAGACAATGATTGACAAAAGTCTGAGAAAAACAAGTGTACAATCCCATCTCCCCCTCACCTCTGTTCATGCATTTCTCTGAGGCTTACAGCACTGTGGAGCCAATTTACAAGAAAAAGAAAAAAAAACATTCTGATGACAGAAAGCTTTTAAAGCCAGACTTTATTTGAATACAGTCTGTACTTTCTTTGTTATAAACTGTGTTATACCGTCAGTGCTCCCACTTTAGATCAAGGTTCATCGCACATGCTTGTATCTGCTTCTGTGTGTGAGTGTGTCTTTGTGTGTGTGATGCATGTGTGTGGCCATCGCTGGGTAATTCATCATTTTGTAGCCGTGTGGTCGATCAAACTGAGACTTCATTATTGCTGCTCACCAAAGAAAGAGGGAGAGAGGGAGGGACTGCATGTGGATTTGTCTTATCTGTTAGTGCGATGCTGGATACATAAGAGAACAATGTGAAAATGGTTACAATGATTGCGAGTATGTGCATGTGAGCGGGTGAGCGAGATAAGTTTGAGTGATGGAATATAGTGGGGGTGTTTCGGTTGGCGCCAGAGCAACACACATGCAGACACACACACACGTGTACACACACCACAGTCTTGGCTGCTCATCCTGAGAATCCATCAGCCCATTTATCGAAGTTATAGGAGTTTGTTTCCAGGCCTAAAAAGAAGACAGACGGACAGACAAACAGACGGGGCAGTGGAGTGTGTGAGGGGATTACCAGTGGACAGCCGATTCGATAATTGTTCAGTGAACATTCAGGGGATTTTGTTGGCTACACACACACACACACACACAAACACAGCGATATTCAGCTGCCAGTTTGTGTCACTGTGATCTCTTCAGCATCCAGCCATATGTATGTGCACGTACACTTTCTGTACACAGCGACGCACATATGGACCGTTACGCCTGAAGACACATACAGTAGGCTGTGTTTTCAACATCACGAGTGTCATTTTATTTTGAAAAGTCAGCGACTTTTCTATAGTGGTTTCCATCGTTTTAAACATTAACCCGGTTTTAATTCATAAAACCGGAAGAATAGTTATGAGAATTCCCCATCAGGTCGTCATTTTAAGGTTATATTTGTTCAGATAATAATCTTGCTTCTATCTGGGGTAAAGATACATTTTGTAAAATCAAGGGCCAAATTTTGCACGTGCACATCAACCACCCTCTGCTCGTCATCTGTGTGGGTGATTGCTCAGCCCTCACCCGATGTTTTACCTCAGTAAAAACTTTTCTATTAAGTTTCATTAAGTTCATTTTGAAAATTATCCTCCCTGCTAGAGTAAAAAAGATGATAAGTCCAGGTTTGCTTTAGGGTGGACCCGAGAATGCAGTGTCTCTGCCTCTTCCCCCCTCATGGTGTGACGCGACGCTCAACTCGAGGCTTCAAAAGTAAAGTCCACAAATTCACTTCAATTCAGTCTTACTTAGATAGAGCCAAATCACAACAACAGTCACCTCAGTGATGGTGGTATATGTTATAAGGTAAAGACATGAACAGGTGATGCTTCAGTGTCGTAATGGAAGTGAATTGGTGCAGTTCACACATTTCTTTTCTTGGTAAACGGTTATTTGGGAAGCATATTTTCCTTTTGTTGGATCATTCGACACAGACACGTCTCTCTCTTTTCCTTAAGTTCAGGTTTTGGGTGTTTATGGTTTTAAAGGTTGACCAGTATGTGTCACCCTTGTAAGACTGGTGACTTCCTCTGGTGACTCACTCAGCTGACATTGCTATGCAACTCCTTTTGATGATGTCGTACATAACTGAGGTCATGTCATCAGCATCACCATTATGAGTAATTGTGGTGACGCATGAACACACATATTTGAAACTACTCTAAATCTGTGTGTGTGTCACACATATCTTTGTTGACACCACCTCACCACCCATGAGAAGAAATGAAATCTGAAGCCTCAAGTCCTAACACTATCTCGCCGCGTTTTTAGCAAGAGAAGAAACGCTCCCTAAAGGACGTGTGTATGAGTGAACACGTCAGTACCTCTGTATCTGTGTGTGATCGGACCTGATATCCCCCGTGAGCCCACATGTAAAGTATGACATCATCTCACTGCGAGGTGTGACCCTGCATGTACGGCATCCCTAATGGCGCATTAGAAGCGGATCGGGCAGCTAATGTGCCAGCATTAGGGAGGAATAAGTCATGTGTGTGCCGTGTCTGTGCCGGCCTGGCACACGCACGTTACACACACATCTGACCCCGCAGAGACTCGGCTCAGCATTTCCTGGTCCTAATGCATACAACATGTGTGTGTCTGCGTGTGTGTGTAATGTATGGTTATCGCATTAGTGCTGGTCATAACTCAGACAGTAAAAGCACCTAGACACCTCCTGTTATTCTTTCTCTTTGCCAGTAGATCTGCCTTCCCTTTAGCTCACCTCCCGCCTCTCTCTCTCTCTGTGAGTCTGGCAGACGACCTGTTTGTCTGCATTTTTACCCGAAACAGACAGGAATAGATTACGCTAAAGGTTACAAAAGTCTGGAGAAGCAGTTATATAAACTCAATCAAGGACTTGCATCCTTTATTCAATCCAATGTTGAGTTGGAAAAGTGACAAAACACACACACACAAAATGAAATGACAAATGAGTGCTTGTCAGGTATATATTCCATAAATACCTGACAATAGATGAAATGTGGCATGATCAAGAAAGAATCAAGCAGAGATAAAAAGCTGTAAAATTGGACTTTATTGCAGCAATTAAAGTAAACAAAAGGATTCATGGTTAAAAAGTAAACATTTCAGAGATGGTTTCCATCACTTGTCATAATTCATCATTATCCGCAGTAAGCCGAGACAGCAGTTGATGGGCAGAAACACGAAGGAGGTGGTTGATCCAAAAACAGCCCAGTGAGTTTTGATTTGGTGATTTGCATGTCAAAAACATCCATGCAAACATCTAAACTTGGACAGGATTATGCAAATAAGTAATAAAGTCCACTCTCTGTACCTAAACTTTTACATGTAAATCACCCAATCAGCTGTATGCCACTAACTCAGATGAGCAGTTTATAAACAGAAACCTGAAATATTTAGACATGTGCAACTTTAAGCAAATTTGAACTTTTTACCTAGTTTCTGAAGCGGCTGCAGGCTGTCGAGGCCCTTAGGACGTCAAAACTGGATCGTTGGGCTTTTTAACAACCCGTTAAGTCTCATTCACGTCAGCTAAACGTAGCTGGAAATGTTACTTATCTGTATTAGCCAGGAGGTAATCTGACGAACATACTTTCCTATTTACGGACAAGCACAACCTGAGAGATTAATTAGGTGATGTATGTGTGCGTCTAAATATGAACAAAGTATTCAGAGTGCATCGATTCCAGACACTTGAATCATGTACCAGCCAAAGCCTGCAGACCTGATAATGATGATGTTACCAGAGGATCATCTTTCCTTCCCGTTTATCAGCTACTGGCCTTACTGGAACCACTCGAACAGTCAGGATCAGATTTCTGTGTGTGTGTGTGTGTGTGTGTGTGTGTGTGTGTGTGTGTGTGTGTGTGTGTCTCAGCTCACCAGTCTAATAATGAGAGGTTAACAGAGAGGCAGCCAGACCATAATAATGTGTAAGAGATTGGATTTAGCACCGTGGACAGGCACACTAAAACTGCTGACTGGCTCTGTGACCTCACACACGCACACACAGACACACACTGATGGAGAGGCAATATGTTCCACCAGGCACAAACTCGCAGGAAAGCACACATGCAGCCAACTGTAAGTACGTGTGTGAGCGTGTCACACGGTGCAGGTTAATACTGTGAAGCACAGAGTAATTTTCTCTCTGTCACCGGGCAGCCTCACGCTGTGGAAACGACAACACATTAACTGTTAAACAAGACACCTTAGACCCCGGGGTGGCCGCAGAGAGAAAGAGGAAGAAACCAAGAGGGCGGGCGGGTGAGGAAGCAAGGAGAAACAATAAAGAGGCTTGGCAAAAGAGCAAAATAGAGTGGAAGACAGAGGAGACGATTCCCAGCGTGTGTGCAAAATGGCAAAAAGGAAGTGGAGGAGAAACACTTGAAGCTGGACCAGGAAAGCAGAAGAAGGGGAGGGTGTGGGGAGGACTGACATGAACAAGTGGGGGAGGGGAAGGCATCAACTCCTCAAATAACTGATTGCACTTTTCATCACAAGATCCAGAAAATGTGAATGAAAACGAGCTTAATCTGGCTTTATTGGTCACCTGGCCTGTTAAACAAACAGAGCAGCACGAGACCAAAACTACTCACACTGTGGTCTATTTTGAACAGAGATGCACAGCAGAAGAGCCTGCAGCACTTTAGATTGACTTCAGAGTATATTTTAAATACCTGTCACCTTAAGATGTCATTAAGATGCACAGGCACATAAAAGCACTTGACTTGACAGCAGGTAATCTGCCTTTAAAAGGACTGAGGAGCAATTTGTTTATCGTGAGTAGATGGTAAAATGGATGTGAAGTAAGGGGAAAGGGAATGCACATGTGTATCATTTAGCAACTATTATAAGTGGAAATTGTGGGTGTGCCTTCATGTGTGTGAAGCTCAATTTTACTTTATGGCTTCAAGGTTTTTCATACTTCCTGTCTCTTAAGGAAATGTAAGTAGAAAGAAGGAGACAGTTACAGGTGATTAACTGTAATACGTGCTGCTGTCTTCAACTTTTCTCTCTCTTTGTATCAGGAGGTCATTCTGAAGAGAGCAGCAGACCTGGTGGAAGCCCTCTATGGTTTGCCTCATAATAACCAGGTACACATACACACACCGCATGGAAAGAGGGAAATCAGTACTTTACCGCTGTGTTTATTCTAAAGCGCTTTCTTCTTCCTGCAGGAGATCATCCTCAAACGTGCAGCAGACATCGCAGAAGCTCTTTACAGCGTTCCTCGAGGACACACCCAGCTTTCCAGTTCAACTCACAGTGGCATGATGGGAGTCAACTCTTTCACCGGGCAGCTGTCCGTCAACGTATCCGAACCCTCACAAGCCAATCAGGGTAAGAATTTGTCATCATGCTGTTTAGCAATTGCCATTAAATACTTAACATCGCTACAGCGCAGCCTAAAAACACCATATGAGCTGATTTTATTACATATTTGCAGGGACATGTTTAAAATCGGTTTACAGGGAACTTTGTAATTTTTGGTTTTAAATCAAAGGCAGGATATTTGTTTCTTTATCAGCCATCCCATAGTATTTAGTCTCTATAAACATATATATTTATTATATATATTTATATACAGAATCTGAAGGCAAGACTCAAAATCTCTGGTCTCTGTTTGGAGCTACCTGACCTACTGACCAATCATGTTTAAACAGGCTTCAGCTACATCTTCTTCCTCTTTAGGCTGCTCCATTTAGAGGTCACCACAGTGGATCATCCCAAGCATCCTCCTCTGTCACACCAAACCTCTGCATGTCACTACATCCACAAACCTCCTCTGAGGTCTTCCTCTTTACTTCCTGCCTGGCAACTCCATATTCAACATCCTATGTCCATTATATCCACTTTCCCTCCTCTGCACATGTCCAAACCATGTCAATCTTCCTCTTGGCAAGGAAAAAAAAAATCACTGTGCAAAGCAAAAGAGGGGTTTCATTTTCTGAAATTCTACCTCAGGCCCATTGCCAATTTAGTTTTGTTTATTCACTATTTTAAATTTTAATTTATAAAAAAAAGAACAATACATGGAACGGGAAGTCTGTTCTTTGGCTACACTGGAAGCCCTGGAAATCTTCAATGTCAACACATTCCATGCTTCCACTTTCTGTGGAGTTCTGTTCTGCAACCAGGAAAATGCTAAATTGAAACTTCCCGTGTGTGGAGATGTGTATCATAAATGCTTTTAATTAGCATCACTTCAGTCCTTTTTCCATATTTCCGGCAGGTTTTGTGCGCAGCAGCAGTAGTGTGTCACCCCACGGTTACGTGCCCAGCTCCACACCTCAGCAGACCAGTTACACCTCAGTCACCAGCACCATGAATGGCTACGCCAACAACACCGGCATGACCAACCTGGGAGGCTCGCCCACTTTCCTCAATGGCTCTGCAGCCAACTCGCCTTATGCTAGTGAGTGGATCTGTGCACCTTTACAATGTGCTTGCACCGCTGCCATTTAATTTCAGGTCCTCCACACTGCCCACATACACCATCAGTACCTTCAGACTCACAGATGAAAGCAGCACCATGCACTCACATACAAACGCATACTGAACCGCGCACACGCAAAATGCCTGTGGACAGAAAGTGAAAGTCTCAGATGTGCTGTGTGGAGATTCCCCCATGGGGCTTTCTGTCACAGCGTCTTCAAAAACAATCACCAACTCACGGCTCATCGCTCCATTTTGTCCTCCGTCCATCTTTTCCCTCCTTCCCAGAGTGCCTTTTATCTGACAGCCACACCTCTTCTCCCTCTGTTGGTTAATTGCATCCCATTTCCATTTAGCAGAAAGGAAGACCAAAAAAAAAACCAGAGAGGGAGGGAAGAGTGGAGCCACGTAGAGAGAAGCGAGATTTTTTTGTTTGAGAAGAGTAAACTGGAAGACTGGAACCATCTGGTGACACTTCCCATGAAGTTCATTTTAAGCCACATGCAATAGATGGACATCTGACAACTCTGGAACCTGATTTGTTTACAATGAAAAGATAATTTTGCCTGTATTTGCACACCATGAGCACACTTTATATCTCAAATAGAGAAGAAGGTGCTCCCATTTAATTCAAAGGAGAATAAACTATTAGTTTCTGAATCTTTAATCATTTTTCTGTCTGCTCTCTCCTGCCTCTCCAGTTGTTCCATCCAGTCCTACTATGGCCTCCTCCACCTCTCTTCCCTCCAACTGCTCCTCCTCTTCTGGTGTCTTCTCCTTCTCTCCAGCCAACATGGTGTCAGCAGCAGTTAAACAGAAGTCCGCCTTTGCTCCGGTAGTCAGGCCCTCGTCGTCCCCTCCGCCCTCCTGCACCAGTGCCAACGGCAACGGGCTTCAAGGTAATTTAGCATGTTAGTCTATCATATGGTGCTTCGAGGTAGGATTTTCCCCAGCACATGAGTTTAGGATGATTTCGTTCCTGTTTTTTCAACTAGTCTGTCACATCATCCTCTAACTCCTCTCAGATCCTTACTGGATTGTGAGCACATGCACACACTGTTTTAGAGTTAAATATTTTAGATTAATGAGTTTCTTTGGTCCAAACTGGTCCCAACATCCCCTGTGGCGTTCCTGTTTATTAGTGAAATATCGGAAGAGCTATTGACTGGATTGTAATGAAAGCGGGTACAATGCTATTCTAAATAGACTCAATTCAAAGTCAGAGTCTCGAGAGTCTGCATGCTTATGGTAATAAGGTGATTCTGGGCTAAAATGACTTTCACTCATTAGTATTAATTTTCTCTTTGCTGCACTACAGGCCTGAAACACTACAGGCAACAATATCTGTGGTGTAATGAGGCTTATCCAACTTAAAAAATGCTAAACTAATTCTCCTCTCTTAACTTTGCCACTTTTGAATAATAAAAATATCCCTTCCAAATCTTTAAGTTGAATCTGGAAAATTCTCGTGCCTTGCCACTTAGAATAGCCCTTATACACCGACATAAGTTTATGACTGGAAAAGGAAGGAAAATGTAAACGCGGATCTTTAATTCAGTGTTCTAAATGTGTGGTTAATGGGTCAGTGGCAGCATTTTATGAAGCTGCAAGTGCAACAAGAAAAGAATCCAATGCTGTATTTCTTTCAGTCCTAGCTCATGTCACATTGCGCTATATAGCAGCTCAGAATGAGACCAAGGCAACATTTCTCTTCTGTTTCATAGCAGACTAAACATTATCCAACACTTACAAATACAGCTGCTGTTAAGAAATGTTGCAGTCTCTATAATGGTTAAAACGCCATAAACAACCACAAAGATGACAGCCACCTTCCCCTGAAACAGACAAACGCTAAATAACTGTGTTGGATGTTAACATTTGCAGCCCTCAGAATATTTTTGGTTCCCCAAGGCCTCAATCATACAGGCCTAGAGACTAGTTGGCAAACTGATGCCAGCCTGCCATTGCTATGGAAAGGTATGTGCTACCTAACCAGCTGGTTTAACGTTTCTGGAGGTTGCTGCCTGTTCCTAGTTGAAATCAGTCACATAGACTGATTTCATGAACTAGACGTGACCTTGATTCAACACAGCTGACTTAAATGGCTAAATTACCTCCTCAACATGTCTTGAAGTTCTCCAGAGGTCTGGTAATGAACTAATCATTTGATTCAGGTGTGTTAACCCAGGGTGGGATCTAAAACCTGCAGGACACCGGCACTCGAGGCCTGGAGTTGCCTACCCCTGCTGTAGACGGTCTTGTCTACAAACACCGTCCAGCTACTTTCCAAACTGTAGTAAAACTGTGAAAAGTGTAACGCAAACTGAAAAATGGAGATTGTTTGACTTTAAAGTAAATGTCACGTGTTTTGAACCATATTGGTTACAGGTATGACCTTTACTTTGAAGGCAAACCTTCTTTTACCATTTTGTGTTGCACTTTTTCAAGTTGTACTCCCACTCTGCAAGAGGTTAGCAAGTATTTGCAGACAAACATGAAAAACTACCGACAGCAACAATAATTTTTTGGTGATTTGTGAGAGTCACCAACCTCCAGCAACCACTGCTAGCCATTTGAAGAATGTCTCATGTCCAATATGGCAGACAAAGTGCGCATTTGTCACATCTGGAAAACTCAATACCTCTTTGGGAGCAGCGCCATGGTTGCCAACAGGTCTCTAGGCCTGTGTAACTAAGAGTAAATTGGCAAGCAGTGACCAAAACTTTGAGAACGCCAGGTTTAAACTATTTAAATAGCTTTTTTTTTTAAACTTTAAACTATTGTATCTAAGTTTTCTTTTTGTTTTGCTTAATAGTTTGGATTAAAACATTTTCAGTTCTTTTTCCTGTCTTTTCTTTTTACTTCTAACCTCCCCTCTTTATTATTCCTCTGAACTGCCACCCTTCCCTTATCATTTCTCCCTTCCTCTCTCTACCAGATCAAACATTTGTGGACTCTAGCAAGTACTCAACAGCCAGCTCTCTACAAGGCCTGGCCTTCACCTGAAGTATGTTCCTCTACTGATTCTTCCTTCAGCTCTGTTAACTCATTACATTGGAACATTTACTCAACTAATTTCACTGACGCAACCATTGCCGTGTTTCACATCTTCCACTGAACGATTGCTCAAACACTTTCCTGCTTTTTCACCCTTGTACGGCTTTTCTTTCCCTCTCTCCCGCCTCATCGCCAACTCTTCATTTTTCTCGTGTACAGATCAAGCAATTTGTTTTGCTGGGTAACTCCTCCCTGTCTTCCTATTGGCTGGGAAGAAAGATGGGAAGTTAGATATTTACAAAGACCCCCACCCAAAAAAGACATTTGGAGTGGAAAATTTATTGCTCAACATCACTGGCTTTGTGTAGCTGTATGTGAGCGTGTGTGTAGAGTGAGCATGTGCGGGGGTGTGGGAACTCAAAGCGTAGCCTCAAAGCACAGCTGAAATAAACACATCCCACTTACAGCTCCACGCGCACACACACACACACACACACGCACTTTCCTCTGTCACAGACACTGGGTGATCACACACTGGCAGCTTACTAGGGAGCGATCAACAATGACAGCTGTTCGACTCTCTTGACAGTTTTTACAGTCAGTCTACCTGCCCCATGGCGTGTGTGTGTGTGTGTGTGTGTGTGTGTGTGTGTGTGTGTGTGTGTGTGTGTGTGAGAGACTGAAAGGAAAAAACTGGAGGTTTTACTGAAACAATTTTGTCATGCTGGTACTAAAAAAAATTAATCCTTTTTTTCTTGATAGTTTTCACTCACTGTGAAATAAAAAGCTGTTCACTTAATAATTTCTCCAGTTTGCTGTGCACATTTCATGGGAACATACCTCTGTATTCAAAGCAACATTACAGGGGCCCACCAAGGATAATGTGCAGGGCAAAGGTAGGGGTCAGGCAAGCAGTAGTTGTGGTTACGGTTGGGGTAATTCTCCAGGAAGTGAACATAATGTCCAAAAGTAATGTCCTCTGAAGTGATGTAAACGCGGCTCTGTGTGTGCGACGTGTATGTGTGTGTCACTTTTGGGCTGAGCTCTGCTTCTCACATGTTGACACCCATCCCTCGGGTTTAAAGGCAGCACATGCCATGATGCAATCTGTCAGGCACACGTACAAAAGTACAGTTAAAATATGCCAACTGTTGCTGCGCATAATTAAATGTGTGTGAGCTTAAAAGATGCGTCCCCGCACCACTTCACTGATTTATTTGTCTATTGATGTTTTAAATGTCGCTTCGGTCACACAGCTGCGCAGATGGGAAAACATATTGATGTATTTAAAGGGGGGATTTTTTAGGATGATGAAATATTTGGCTGTGTTTTTAACAGTTAATTTTTCCTTCTCTTCCCCTCCTTCCTCTCCTTCTTTTCTCTTTTTTTTCTCTTTCTCCCACCCAGCAGCAATCCCGGGAATGATCGTCCCACCCATGTAAAGGTGTGTGTGTGTGTGTGTGTGTGTGTGTGTGTGTGTGTGTGTGAGTGAGAGAGAGAGAGTTGAACCAAGCACACTCTCACTGATCGTGGTGGAGGCTTCAGTGTGAGTCTGACTCCGGTCGGCGATGGAAGGAGCTGTCCCGATTTGAAGGAACAAACCCAACTCAGGCCCTTTCTAACACAACAAAACAACTTCGAGAGAAAAAGAAGAAGAACAAAAAACAAACTGTTTGCAAGAAAATAAGTTGTTTAGACTTTGTACACCTTGATGCTTTTTATAGGAGAACGGCCACGCCTCTTACAACTCTCCAAGGACACAGGAAGTGTATTTATTTTGGAGAGAATCCACTTCCTCCCATGAGTGTTTGTTGACTTTTTTTTTTCTTTTCACGCAACAGTTTATGTGTGATAATCATCTTCTAACTGTAACCTACACGAGGTGGTTTCTATTTAAGAAGTTTTGTCTTTAATGAAGGAGTAAAATGTGAAGCATACCTGATAATGATGAAGTGATGATGAGTCAAAATGATGATGATGAAGTCACAGGGTCAAATCCAGCCAACACAGACAAGCCAAACCAGACACACACTCACACACACTTTTACTTCTCTTTGCCAAATCCTTGCCACACCAAGAGGAAAAAAGAGGAAGCTTCTTGTCTGCATCTGATGCTCCAGTTTTAGCCATTTAAGAAGTTTACTTTGAGCCTCCTCTACATACATCTGTCCTGCATCTTCAGTCTTTCAGCCAACAGACTTGCTTCACTTGTAGTAGAAGATAGATTTGACAGTAGATGCATGTAAAAAGGAAACAAATGATCACAGATCCTTTCCCACACAGTAGTACATTATTTTTGTGTGCCAATAGCAGCTTCACTGCTCAGGATTTGACCCCTACCCTCAATTATCCCTGTTACAGCAACTGGTTGAGACGCATACAGCCGCAGAGACCTCTATGAGAGGGAGGACATGTCTTAAAAGACTGCTGCAATTTAGACTTTTATTTTGATGTGTGAGATTTGTTTTCTTGACTTTTGTCATAATTGAAAAAAATATTTCTTTGGTTTTTTTGGTTTGCTGTGTTTGTTATTTTTTATTTTTATTTGTTATCAGCCGGCCAATCAGATTGTGCTTCTTTTTTTCCTGCCTGCTTTCTCATCTAGTTTGATTTGAAACTTGAGTGGGAAAAGTGCTGCGCTGCAACAAATGTCAAGTTCAAAACATTGCAACTGAGGATTAAGAACAATCGTTTTTTTCAACAAGTGTTTGTGAAAACAAATGCCGATGAGTCCTAGCAAGAAGAACAGCAACATTAGACCTTTCAGCAGCTGCGCTCAAATGAAAAAAGCTTACGTTTTTGTAGTGACCGCAGTAATACAAGTGTGATTCTAGGATAGGTCAAGAAAACATGCGATACTAACAAAGAAATGCTCTTCATTCCACCTGAACCAAGTTGTATTTGTGCTTAATCGTTACTTTAATTCAGTTTTTTATTTTTATTTATATAGCATCAAATCGCAGCAGTATTCGCTTCAAGGGGCTTTAGATCGTAAAGACAATATTAGAAAGAAACCTCAACATTAAGACAGCCCCCTATGAATAAGCACTTGGCGACAGTGGGAAGGAAAAACTCCCTTTAACAGGAAGAAACCTCCAGCCGAACCATGCTTAAGGAATGGCAGCCGACTGCTGCGACTTGTTAGTGGTGAGGGAAGGAGGAGAGGACAAAACACACTGGAGAGCAAGAAATTAATAATAACTAATGATTAAAAAGTTGTGCATGCACATATAGAGAATGAAATGATCGCCGACATCACTAACCTGTAATTCATAGTTTTGTTACATCATTTAAAAAAAACCTGATATATTGTGTAATCCTGATAGGGACGTCATATTGTAATTCTGATGTTTATGTTTCATTCAGATGACTCGTCGGTTCAGTATTTTGCACTATTTGTGACCTGAGGTATAAAAAAAATGGCATTTTTTGCAGCGCAGAACAAATAGCCAGCAACATGTCTTAAATGCCCGCTGTGTAAAAACTAGCTGCAGTGTGTGTGTTTTTTACAGTCTTGAAGTCTTAAAATATGTTATTTTTGCCAAAGCCCTTTTTGAGACATTTATGCTTAAACAGTCTTACGCCACAATTATTAATATGATGTTTCTTGTCACACATCATAAAAAATGAAAATGCCATTTTAAGTTATCTGTCTGTGCTTAACACACAAGCACATCTTTAAGCCAGGTTTATGGTTTATGGTCCCTGCACTGGTTGTGTAACATGTCAAATGTGATGTCACAACAGCCCAGTCACTGGTTATATTGGTGCTTATCCTGAATGATAGGTCCCGCCATTCGCAAAAAGCCATGACATCAGCGTAGGTATCCGGTCGTTAAGTCTGACGTCACTAGCCGTGTCTGGGCCTAAACTCTGCTGCAGGTCCATATATCAAACGAATCACTATGGCATTACTGAGAGTTGAAAAACTGTCTAAAGTCTTTTATCTTTAATAAAATGATCAGCGTTCTGCTCTACCAGGTGTAACAATTGAGTTTAACATCCAGGCATCCATGAAAACGGAATTTATGACATTTAACGGAGTTAGAAGTTAGCAGGAAGTTAGCTCGCTAGCTTCTATCTAAATACAATATAGCATGTCCTGACTGTGGGGTTTTGGAAACAAATTAAAACGTACAGCTCTGTTATCACTTCCAACATAAATGAAGACAGAAAACTAAACAGCAGTGACGTTTGTAGGGTTACTGAAGTTTGGCTAGCTGGTATATAATAATGTGCTACGTGACCGCTAGCGACACAGCTATGTTAGCATAATATAAACAAGCTAACTTTTTTTCCCACTCGATAAAAGTTAACGTGAGTGTTCTCTGTGGTCAGGAACAAATGTAATCGCATGGCAGGATGCTGTAAAAGGACCAAACTTCAGCCAGGAGAACAACTGAGATAATCTATCCACAATACGAGGTTTGTCATTCATATACTGCTGCATGGGCTGGGCTGTAGATACATCCTAAGGTTTTAAAAACTGAGCTTAAATAAATGATTAGCGGTAATAAAAGCCCAGGGAGGTCAACAGTGATCACTGACTGTTTTAGGAGCTTTTTGAGATTAAATAGAAGAAAATACAAAACATTAAACATGTTAACAACACAAAAGCCATATTAAACGCAGACTACTTTAGGCCCAGAAGTAGGATTCGTCACGTCATCACTTAACGACCGGATAGGTTTTCTCTGGAAAGTCTCATCTTTTCAAGCTCATTCTTCTCTTCGTCTGGGAATCTCTCACTCATATCTTCAACCTGCTCCCATCCCCTCACCTGGGTACAAAAATCGACAGGTGTACGGCAAGCTGAAATGACACTAAAAGAGTGCTCCAGCAGTTGTGACATCACTTTTGGCACTTGCCTCAAACAGAAAGCTGAAAATGAATTTGATTCTGAACTGAACAGAAAATCACTTATTCAATATACAGATGTCATCTGTAATTATAGCCTGAGGTGATGTGGACCTAGAATGCCATAATGTTACTACCAAAAACAGGGAAGAAAATACTTAAAACGCCTCAATTCTTACATTCACCTCCTCAGCCAAGGGGCAGTAACCAGTAAGTCAGTAAAGCAAAACCCGACAACTGGGATTAAAAACACTTAAAAAAAATCCAGTAGAATATCTTAAAATTTAACCTTTGAGATGTCAGGAAGCAAAAGAAAAATCCCTGAAAAAATGAAGGAAAATCCTGAAAACTCGCCTCTGTAGAGCCGCAGATGTGTTCCTTATTTTATTTGTCTCGTGTCACGATTAAAATGTTATAAATTAATCTTATTTGTTTTTGTATTATAGTGTCTGTTGTTAAAAGCCATACTTCCACTGCTAATTTCAATCAAACTAAAATAAGCCATGGTGTACTTTTATATTGCGTTAGGAGGCAGATGTTTTTCTTTTTGTCATGATGTCGTTTGTACCATTCTTGTTACAGTTAGCACCATTTTTTTTGCATTATGTAGATGTAGAGTTTATGAATATGTCCTTATGATTATTCGTGTTTGTCTTCCATTTGATGGATTTTAGGATTGAACAAAGTTGCTCAATGAAGGCTGAAAGGGATAAAGGAAAATTCTCCTGCTTTAGCGGGTTTTATGTCCTCTCTTTGCTTCCTTCCTCTGTTCATTCACCCTCCCCCCGCAATATTAAATCTGTATGTTTGCCCTCTTTTTCTTCGTTCCCTTCACTTACCCTTTAAATCAAATGAGCCACCTATTTATTTTATCTCAAATATGGGTCTGGTGACCACTATTCTGTTTTTGGAGTGCCTGTGAGTGCGTGTGACTGTCTGTCATCTTTTTCCTCTGAAAGAAAAGTGACGTTCAAAAGCCGAGGAATGTTTTTTTTTTGTTGCTTTTTTTAATAGTACATATATAAATACCTGTACAGGAAGGTCTAAATAGAGCGTTTTGTTAAAGGAAGTAAGATCCAAAGCACTTGTCTAACAAAAGTAACACCATTTATCATGGCTTGTCTGCGTTCGGGCTTAGAGTGGTGGGCATCTTCTACACACACGTTATCAGCAGTATCAGTATGGAGGGGAAGAGTACAGAGGAAACTACTGTAAAGATGATAATGATGATTTTTTTTCTCATTATTTTGAACTTTGAAGTGTAAAATAACTTTTTGACTCTCACTATATTTAATTAAAGTTCTTTCTTCTCTGTGAAAAGGTGTCGGTTACTGTCTCTAAAGTGCCACATAGAATGCAACACGCAACACACACATGCAAGGAAATTATGCAGTATAATTATTTCCTGAAAAACAAATTCAAAAGTTCCACAGTACTTACTATTACTTACAGTGTAATTATTTCTCATTTTGTGTAAAACTTAACTATAATAATGATAATTAACCATTTATTCTAGTACTGTATATTTACCCATAAGTCTTTGTAGGCCAATTTAATCACAATCATGAACATAATCATAATTTCAAATAAAATACGTTTAAATTCTATTTGAGTCTAGGGGAATTAAACATTTTGTCATGGGCCATATTATAAAGTGATACCATTAGATTCTGTGTGTTTTTCCTTATGGATCCACCTGCATTAAAGGTGCAGTGTGAATTAACTTTTGCCTGATTCTGCATCCTACATTTGGGTCCTAAATCCACACTTCATAACAGGCTGTCATGTGACAGTAAACCACCAAACACACAGGTCTCCACCGGTTATCTGAAAACACTCAATATTAATGCAACTGATGAATGCCGGACATTGTTATTACTCTGTCTCTGATATGACCTTTTACACTATCACTGAACAGAAACTTGACCAATATTGGCAATAGAGGATGTCTTACAAAGGAAGCATGCATAGATCGAGAAAGTCCAGGCTTTGCTCCCTCATTGTTTATTTATTTAAAGCAGAGCGATGGAAGCTTCAGAAATATATACCTAGACTTGTTTATCATGCCCCACGGCTGCATTTTAAATTTTATGTCCTTGGCCTTTGGCTAAAAGCAGTATTTCAGTCTGCTACACAAAAATCAACCAAAAAAAATCTCAGTGTTGCTTTGGACATAACCATAAAAGGAGAGATTGTGTGCATAATGAGATTTGTATGCCATCAGTTTTCTTTTATATGGTCAAATCACTGTTCTGATTAGGGAAAAACATATGATCATCCTCTTAGTGTTTAGGTATGAACACAGAACCAGCAGCAGAAAGCAAATATGAAAACCAGCACAAAGAGACTTTAACGCGATCGCCACAGTGATTCTACTTTAAGATTATGAAGAGGCAGAAATGGAAGCTGTAGCCTGACTGCTCATCACTGCCTTTGTTACCTGCTGAAGTTCAGGCTCTGCCTGCTGGGCTGGGGTCAGCATTCACTCAGCTTTAAAATCACTCTCAATCTTGGCTAGCTTAGCGTTAGCATGCAGTCTATGCAGATGAAGTTGTGTTAGCAGCATAATGAGGTTGTTTCCATTCCGGATGCAGTTTAAACTTTACTATTGTGCTCTCTTCCTTTGGTACAATGAAAATGAAAGTCATGTCCATATCCACACTGTAGTGTGTAGTCTTTCTCTGGCATTCCAATTCCAAGGAATTGGAATACTGGGAATCAGTCGTCTGAAAAAACAGTTCTTGATTCCCATCCCTAGCAGCCACTCATGTTTTGACTTTATGGTGCTTCCTCTATATATTTTCAATAAAATGAATGAAAATTAGTAGCCTGGGAGTATTCTAGTATTTATATTAACTCTCTAGTGTTAGATGTAATATGTTCTTTTGTAACTTTACATTGCTATAATCTCATCACATAACACAGTTATGTAATAATGTAATATACTACTGTGCTAAATTCAGTAATCACATTATAGTTAGTTACAGTGGTTCTTCTTCCTGCACTACAATCAGCTGGTTTCAGCTTGTGTTCACCGGGGAGGAAAATGATGGAGTGATCTGCAATTTTTGAAGGGTGGAGATATGGACATGACTTCTATTTTTATTGCATGACTAGATAACAGGGTAATGATGAATTGCAAACTACATCCAGGACAGAAACATCTCCACTGGTGCTAACATAACATCTGCTCTTTGCAGGGACATAAAGCTATCCAAAAACTGAGTGACATTAAAGCTGAGTGTGTGCTGAAATAGGCCCGGCAGCCAGAACCTGATATTCAGCAGGTAACAAAGACAGTGAGTGAGCAGTCAGACTTGGAGCACTGTAGCCTCAACTTCTCCCTGTATCTATTTCTACAGCAGAATCACAATCGCAATCACTTTGAAGTCTCTCTGGGCTGGGTTTCAGTTTTGTGTTGTTGGCTTTGAGTTCAGACTCAAACACTGAAAGAAAGCTTGTATGTGTGTCATCATTAGGATAGGAATATTTGTCAGGGCAGTAAGATTTATATTTATAACTTTAATTATGTGTTAATGCATGAAATGTAGCAAGTAGTGTAACTAACTGCTTTGTCCAGGGAGTAGTTAACATAATATCACATATTATCATTCACACTCAAGTTTTACACACAGCCAATTTTGAACCACCAATAATTGTTTTGGACTGTGGAAGAAAGCTGGAGTAAACTACACAGCCATCGCAAAATCGTGGAAAATCCACACAAAACAGCCCCAATGCAGAACCTTCTCACTAGAAACAATACAACCACCAGCTAACCAGTGCACCACTGTGCAGCCTCAAAAATAAAAATAATCTTTACTGTATTTCATTATAAATGTGAAATATTTGAATGCTACAACTATACTGAAAGTTGAATGTCACCTTCTACACAGTAATCCTTTTCCTACTGACTGTGAAGAGAATAACAAAGCACAATTTCACTGCTGAGTCATAATAAACAGTTCCATGCCAAAATATTTGTCTCTGATACTGATAGATGAAGTGTCCTGGTGCAGTCAGTGAGTATTATTGATGAAGGGTCCGATGTGTAGTTTCTCATGATTTTCAGGCATGTCATAGTCTTATGTAACTTACCATGAAGAAAATATCAAAATATCAGCTCAGCTGGTGCATTTTGGAACTTTCCACTCAAATAAACACACTTAAGATATAATAATTTTGGTTCTCTCTCAACTACATCATACTACACAGCAGACTGTGCAGATTTTGCAGACGTTTTTGCAGAAAATCAATCTAACCGCATGCTTCTTGCTGATTTCAGTGCACGAACTGTTACCAAACTAAAAATGTATCAACTTAATTTTTGGTATGTGTTTTGATATGATTACATCACATTCAAAACAAATAACATGATAAAAATTTTGACCACACAGTTCTCGCTAATCAGGTTTTGTTGATCAGAAATGGTGATTGTCCTGTTCTTTCCCACATTTTGCAAATTACAATTCGTCAAGCCTCTGGCTAAGCAGTGAAGGCCACCTAGCAACGGCCATCAGTTTGGCAATGGTTGCTTGAGGTTGCAGAGAGTGCTAAGTGAAATTATTTGCAAAAAAGTTGCTGCATCCTAAACCTCCTTGTGATTGGTTTGTTCACTAGCAGAGTGCTGTGGTCACCCAGCTACTACACTCCAACTAAGATGTTTTAATCAACATGTTTCGAAAGGTTCAACTTGTACTTTGATTTCCTTTTCCAGTTAGCGTCCCATTTCTCACAGCTTCTCTACTGGTCTGCAAATAGTTTGCTAAAAGTGTTAGCAGACAGGTCTGTGTCTTCCACGAGCAAACAATGGGAGGGTTCCCCAAGTGATTGCCAACAATCTCTAATCAAGACGATCGAGGAGTACACATTTTTCCCAAGCTAGTGAAAAAAGTGTCTAGGCCTGTGTGAATGTGGCCTAATACAGAAACGTAAAACGTAAAAACCATTTAGCACAGATAAACGCAATGCTGAGACACATTTGATTTCAATGTTTGATTAAAAAAAAAAAAATCATGCACTTGTGATGAGCATTTCCATTATAGTTGAACTGGTGTGACTGTGAAAGTGCTCACGCATTCGCCAGTGACTTAGTCTTTTATTGCTAGGTCCCCCTTTGTTTTACAATAAAATCTTAAAATCTTATCTTAAAAAAAAAATTATGAACACCCTTTTGAGAACATGTAGTTCAAAGCACTCAAAAAGTGTCTTGCTGTCTGTCCTCAAGTGTCAAATTCACAACACTTTCAGCAGCCAATAATAGACTATTGTTTCAACCAACATTTATCTGTAACATTCATGTTTCATAGTGCTGAAGACTGAAAGGTTTAAAAAACAATGACATGGATCAAAACACTCATAAAGCAAAACCAAAGGAGAAGAGTGAAATAATATAGCTGAAATATGATTTACACAAGATTCTATTTAAATGTCCTGCTCCGTGCCAGTAAAAACATACAGCCAGTGAGGTCCTCCTGGGTTAAATTATTACACAACATGTTGTAAAACTCACAGACAGAAGAAGGAATTCACTTAGTGGGTATATTCATTTCATTATTTATTTTTTTCTTTTATTTCTTCACCATTTTTCTGTAACTTCAAGGTTTTTCTGTCTCCAGCAGCTCTGATGTTGAGCAAGGCTCCCCAGCACTGCCAATAATGTGGTCATAGACATTGTGCGTGTGTGTGTGTGTGTGTGTTCATAAACAATACAAATTCTCTAGTGAGACCCGTTTCTGTAATGAGACAGATGGGCCCTGCCTGGAGTTAGCTATCAGCATGACCGCAGGCTGTGAGTGTGGGAAAAGGGGAAAAAGAGTGTGAGGTGTTTTCTCCTATTCCTTGCCTGTAGGCTTAATCAAAGAGGAGCCACAGATGTCTTATTGACACCAATTAGTTTCTGTCTCATGGCACACATACATGTATGCACACGCCCACACACACACACACACACACACACACAGACACACACAATGATAGATATTTAAAGTGTGGACACATACTTTAATATATGTGTTTTTTTATCTCATAGATTGGATGTGAGTTGAATTTAAAATTATTTGTGGTCTCGCTTTCATAACATGAGGAGTGTAGTTGATTTGTCTGAGCGCTAACTGCACTCGCAATGCACAAGAACATACCGGTTTGATGGTGTGTGTGTCTTTGTGTGCGTGTGTGTGTCTGTGTGATAATACCAAGTCTGACAAGACAGAACTGAAGACATCCATTAGCTAATGGATTTCTCCTTTCATTTTTTTCTCTTTCTTTTATCCCTCTCATCCTCCCTCCATCACTACATCACACTCCGGGTGCACTTAACCCCATCATGAAGAAACACACAGACACACACTCCCTAAAACCTAAGCACTCCTGCTCTCTCACTCTGTTTCCCTGCTTCCTTCCTCAGCTGATTTGAAACCTTTATTTACACAGCATGTAAAGGACGACAGTAAGCCGTCCTTTGAGGTTTATTTTTTGTCAAAAAGAATTGTTTAAAAAAATCAGTTTTACATCAAAAATCAGTTTTACACCAAAAGCAGGACTGTTAGCAGCACACAGAGAAACATTATTGCCCACAAATGATGATGGTGAAAAGTGCCCGTATGTGTAGAAATAAAAAAAATCATGTATGCTTTATTTTTTTCTGAATCTAGACTAAAGAATGTGAACTGTGAATTAGTCAAATTTACTCATTCATAAGTACTGATTCAAGTTTAGTGAAAAGCCACAGATGTCTTATTGACACCCATTCACTGAAATGCATATTTTAATGTATCTTTGAGGTACAAATCTTCACTTTGGGACAGGTGATAGTTGACAGTTGCAGCACCGTGAATACACAGACTGTTGCTGACTCACTTATGTAAAAAACTGAGAAAGGCAGCCAGCTTCATCCTACACATGCCAGACCAGACCAAACTTAATAGACTGAGGAGAACCTAGTTCATAACACCAGCCCAGCCTTATCTAAATCCTTGGCTATATCTTGAACAACAAAGTCATATGTCTTTGTTTGAACTGCAAATGGTCAAGGGAGCAACTCGGGTGACTAAAAGGTGAGACTTGCAGCAATTACCTGGAGGGCATGATAAAGATGAAGAAAAGTAATTAAATATTAAGAGGGCTTATTTACAATAACTCTCTCTAACCTAATGGGTGGTTAATTTTATTGTATTGCAGTACAAAAGTTAATAAATTATTTACAATTGCATTTGCATTACTGGAACCTATTTGAAATTCCTGTTTGAAGACCACGTTGTTCTCTCGCATCCAGCATCTTTGGGTGATGGAAACTGATAGTCCACAAGAAATCATCAGTGCTTAAGTCTTTGTACATGGCTAGTGCAGTACTTTAATAATGACTAATACAATATTGTTCTGAAGATGCTAGATGCTGTTTAAGTAAATATTGATACATGAATACTGACTGGGCTCCCAAAAACACTCAGGTTCTGCTCTACTGTTAAAAAATTATTTTAGTGTCATTATTACGTGGTTGCCAGGCAACATATTGGCATCATAAGATATCATCCAGTGGTCGATATAAATTAGATGTTCTCATCATTAAATTCAAATTATATGATGCTATGGCGTTATACGTGCATACATTTTAGCTTGATTAGATTTGATTGACAGGTGGTTGCTTGGTAACATGATCATAATATTTGATATAGATAAGAACCTTCATGGGCCTAAGATGTACCTTGTGCTGACTGGGTTGCTCAACTCCTGATCATAAAGTTTGTGGACAGACAGATAAAGGCACTGTTGGGATTTGGAAAACGAGCGTGTGTATGAGGTGCGAAGTCAGACGTTTTTCTGTGAGTGCCCCTGTTACATATGTCTTTGTGGTAGGCCCATTGTCAAGGTAAAAATTAAAGGGAGAAGAAAAATTTAAGTCAAGCATACAAACTGAATTATAATGTTTGAAACAAGCCATTTACTGTTAATAGCTCTGATATTTAACAATAACTTTTTGGGGGTGGGGTTTGCACTTGATTTTGAAATTAGCTGGCTATGCCTGTGTTTAGAAAACACCACAACGTTTGTGAATCACCCTTAAAAACATGCAGACAAGCTTGTGTGCAATCCTTCAAAAGACTGAATGCACGTACGCTGACTGGCTGAAAAACTAGCCTGAAGAGGAAAGGAATGAAGTTCTCCATGAAGGGGTGAAAAGTGAAAATGAATCCAGCAAAGATTTTTTAAAAAGAAGAAAAAGAAACACAGACAGTGGCTTTGGAGGACACTTTTCATTGTTTTTCTCCTTTGTTTGTTTGTATGTCTGTTTGTTAGCCGATATCATTTTCAGATTTTGTGTGATTTTTGATGTTAATAACAGTTCGAGCTGATTTAATTTTGAACAAAATCAGGTCAAGGTCACACCAAATGTGAAAATCAGTAAAAACTGAGTAAAAGCTATATTACCCACAACAAGCATTTAACCTTGACCTTCATAGTTATGGTCCAAGGTCAAAGTTTACCTTGAAAAAAACATTGAAGAAACCATATCAAGTAATATCTCATATGAAAGGGCATGGACAGAGCTGTGGAACAGTACCATATATAGTGCTTCAAGGACATAGGTCAATATGGGTCATATGAATTGGATCATCTCCAAACTTTAAAGCAACATATTAGTCACTATTAGGCATTTTCTTTGTTTGAGCTCTTTAAAACATTCTTTTTCAATAAAACATAATATGACTTCACAACAACACAAAAAGATTAAATATACTGCACTAGATTTTCCGTATTACCAATGCTGACATCAGCATAAAACATCAAAGTTTGCCCTTTGGGGGGAATTATGCTCTCTGAGTGCTCTTGTTAACGCTCTGTTTCAGGTCATTGTGTGTTATGATTCTGGTCTTGCCCACAGGTTGGGGGACCAAAAAGAGACAAGCAAGCAGAACCCACAGACGGGGTGCTCATAGGTTTGTGGGGGTCCAGGTTACAAAAAACAGCTACATCAAGTTACAGCTGTCCATAGGCTCTGCCAGCACACAACAAAGCTAGTTCGTTTAGAAGTTTTCATCATGATCTTCCCTAAAAAATAAAAGTTTGTTAAAGAAAATAGAATTGTGAGAGGTATTTTTTCATGATAGCCAAGGTTCCTCTGGAGTATGAACTGGATCTCTCATGTACATGTTTAGTAGTATATTTATTGTTTTTAACTTATTTTTTTAAACTGCAGTAAAAGTAATCTAATCTTTATTTCAATAACATACAGATAAAAAAAAGAGGAGAGGTATGGAGCAGAGGATGAATAGCAGATGAAGAAGAGAAGAGGAGGTACTGGAAGGAAGGGTGATTAGCAATCGATTCGATGCAGATAGAAAGGCGATGTTGTTGTATGTTTTAGCAATGCAGACCAGAAGAACAATAAAACATCAGTGTGTGTTAATGGTTTGTCGTGTGCATTTGAATGATGGATGCTAAAGCTAAGTACAGGTGATGGCACTCTTCACTGATGCCACTCCAAAACCACTTGTAACACACAGTTTCACACTTAATGAAACACACACATACACACACACTTATACCCACTCACTTAAGTGGAGGGTTTGAAATTGAGCTGGGACTTGAAACGAATACTCAAAACAATTATCTTTCTCTCCTGCGCCTAGTACTCCATTTCCTGTGAATATATTCACATTTGCCTCTTTTATCTATTCCCGCTCTTGCCTCCTTCTCATCACTGACACATTTTCACCTCCCTCTCCTCCCCTCCCTCACAGGCAGTGGTATCTCTCCCATGAGCTTTGGACAAAATGTGACAGTACAGCGACCATAACTTGCGATGACTGATTTATGGCTTCAGATGTCTCAGATATGATGTCCAGATTGTGGTTACTGTCAGCAAAATGTGAATGACTATATTTTGTAATTGTAAAGAAGAGGAAACGATTTTCTTGATCCTTATTCTTCATTCAGTTCTCACCATGGACTCCAAACCTCTGAAGACACAGGCAGCAGTCCTCGAAACTGTGAGGTGTATCTTTGGCAGGTCAGACTTGTTTTTCCAGCATATGTCACAGGTGTTCAATAAGTCAGGTGAAGGTGGAAGTGAGGTCAGTGCCTGTGAGATATTTATTACACATTTCAAGCCATTTCTGAGCAGGCCATTGTGCATCATCCAACATAATTTCCTCTCGGATTTATAAAGTATTCTGATTCTAATTGTTAGATCAGCTCTCTCTCTCTCTGACCAGCTCCCATTCTTATAGGCTTCATGCATACACTTTATATGTATATATGTTTACATGTGCAGTACGCTACTATACAAGTTCTTGAGCCAACATAAATATTTTGCTGGGGAAACTGGAAATAGAGGTGGTGATTTATTGAAATGGAAATACAGTATATAAGGAAAAAACAGATTTTGTACAATTATAAACTGCTTGAAAGTCAATATTTGGTATGATCACCTTTATTCTGGAACAAACCTTGAACTATCTTAGGCAACCTTTCTCTTCAGAGAGTTCTGGAGGCTACTTGAAGGACTTTCAAAGCTCTTTCTTGGATGTCAGGTGCCTTTTGTTTTGTCAGAAGTTTCATATTTGGATTTTGTTCTTGTGTAATTTGGCAAACCTCAGCCTTTTCTCCCTGTTTCCTTTCCTTAGAAATGGCTTCTTAACAGCCACCCTTCCACTGAAACCATTTCTGATGAAGCTTCAGTGAAGTCTCATCAGAAATGGATCAATTGAAGGGCCAAATGGATCTCTCAAGTTTTGTGTCATGGTCAGATCTTTATTGGATTTCTTCCTGTTTCCTAAGCATCTGACTTTAAGGTACTGTTCATCTCCTGTAGGTAGTTTTTAGGTCAGCCACTTCTGCTTTTGTCCTCCAGTTTCCTTTAAGTTCTTTGGAAAACAGCATGTCTGTTACATGTAGACACAGCACAGGTTCATTAATTGAATGAGGTGCTCTTTATTGTGCTGTGTCAGTGTGCCTGATTGACTTAACAAAAAGATAATGATAATGATCAGATACAAAGACTGGATTAAAAATCAGTCAAAAATCAGCCAATGTCCAAATAGAAACTTTGGTTCAAGACCTCTTTATAAATGACAAGAAAGTCAGTCTGTTTGGAAGTGAAACATATGACTGGCACAGTACTGTATTTACAGTACAACTTTACAAATATGAATTATCAGTTTATAGTTTGAAAACTAGGCGTGCTTGCAGATAAAAGTATCAAGTTTTAAAAACATCTACTTTTTAAATTCAATCTATGGGCAAAATATTTTTTCGGCTGCTTTTGTATTTTTTAGATCTGCCGCATCATCACTCAGTGTGAAGTGATATCATCACCCACTTTCAGGAAGTTGAGATGAGCTGATGCCTAAAACTGTGTGGAAATGGACGAGGATGAGTAAGGATGAGTTCACTGTAATAATCACCATAAAACCAAGGAAATTCTTTTAGCTTTTCATGGTGATGACTCTGTCTGCATGTGTGTGTGTGTGTGTGTGTGTGTGTGTGTGTGTGTGTGTGTGTGTGTGTGTGTGTGTGTGTGTGTCGGTCAGTCTACAGTGACATCATCTCAACCCCTTGGGGGTAACACATAGACACATGCTTGGACCACCCACAGCGCACTGTTTGTCCAGTAAATGTGCTAAAGGCTGGATGTAAAAGTAAAATGCTACAGTCATGAGTTAATGTTCACCTTACAGAAAAACCAAGACGAATGAAGGCTGTAGGATAAACTCACATCTGTACATCCACTCACACCAAGTGTGCCGGAACAGATTCAACCAGCAGCTGAAGAAACTTTTAATGATGTAATGTTGATGTAACATATTTCTAAAGACTTTGTCTTCATTCCAATGACGTTTTTTTTTGTTGGAAAAGTTTGCCTTAGTGTTTGGACTTAAAAGAAAACAATGGACCAGCATTACAGTAGCAGCAGTTGGTGATTTGAGCCTAGTCATCACTGCCTGTATGTCAGCAGCACAACAGGATTGGCTGCAATCTAGAGCCACATTGGATCTATTGCATATATCAGTGTGCAATTGTGCAAATGAAAAGGAATGAAACAGATTATAAAATCCACTTTTGCATCACAGGTCCATACTAGACTTACAAAAATCACCTGTCACTATTTCTGGATTTTAAGAGCTTTAAAATGAAGACAATGTTCAGTGTTCTTAGCCTTCCTACAACAACAAGTGATGTAGCTGCATTACTTGAGCAAGGAATGACTGCATGGGCTGAAAGATGGCACGACATAGCCACACTTTTACATTCAGACCAACAGGACCAGTAGTTTTGTGGTCCATGGCACAAATTTCAGTCAATGTGGTGAAAAGTCCCTGAATCATCATCCTGACACATCCAAAGTTGATGCAAGCTTGTGCAAGCGCCAGCCATTCATTCAGGACGCGCTGTGTTCTTTCACATTTGTTGTATGGGAACAGCGAAGCAGTGTAAAACAGTTAACATACAATTTGCCTGTAACAAACACACTTTGACATTATTCGATGACCTGCTCTACCGCTTGACTGTAAATTTACAAATTTATTTCAAAGAAAGTGCTTTTCCTGTTACAGGATACCTTCAACCACATCAGTTATGGTGCGTCTGTATAGTTTTATCTCAACATTCACACTAAATGAGGATTTTTGACCTGAGCCTACTTTGAATTACGATTACAGTATATTATTCAACCCACATTTTTTTAAAAAAGTAGCAAAACAAACATTTATTTACAAACTGCGTTCATCACTCTAACCTCTCAGGGCAGAGCTCACTCCTCCATAATCCTCTCTATCTCTCTGAGTGTTGGTGTTGAACCGGAGCCAACTGAATAATGCCTCTGCCCAGTCAACATGGGATGTGTGGGTGTATGTGTGTGTGCGTGTGTGGCACATGTGTGTAACCTAACTCCTGATATTAGCTAATGTGTGAATGTTTGAGCATAGGGAGCTCAGAGCACACACACACACACACACACATTCCTAGTGTTTTTAGTTTCTCAACACATCCCCAGTGTAGCCTTCTGAAGCTCGCTGCTGCCAGCTGAGTGCTCATGCAGGAGGTCTGCAGCCTCCGCTGACCCCCACAGTGGCCTCTGGGAGCCTCTTTCACAGCACCATGGCTCAAGTGTGTTACACCAAGCACTGTGCAAGGTTAAATCTCCTGCTGCTCTTCTGCTACAGCAAACACAGAAAAATATATCACCAGGGACTGAACGGTTCATCTGCTGTCTTAGACTTTAACCCGTCAGTGCAGAGCTACACTCTTATAGACATGCAGCCCCTTCTTAATGTAACCTAATTTGTTATTATCATTATCTGTTTTTTTCTTTTTCTCAGTGGCGCTTCAGTTAAATATTTAAACAAGTTTTTTCCTGCAAGACTCAACTGCTCGGATTAGTTTGCAATGTTTAACAGGCAACAGATGTAGAAATCCTGGTCAAAAGTCATAGAATCGGAGTCAAAAGACTTTAAAAAAGAAGCACAAGTCATTCAATGTGCAATGCTTTTAATGCAGAGATATAATGAAATATGTTTTTGTTTTCCATGTGGAAGTGATGTGAAGCTTCATCCACTAAAGGCAAGATTATTTTTCAATGTAGTGTCCAATATCCTGTTGCTTTGCTCATATCGTTGCATAAAATTGTGGGGAAAAAAGTTCAAAACAAATAAAGCTCATCATCACCATCATTAGGAATATTAAAAATCTTGTTTATACAGCGACAACTTTACACACACATATACCAAATCCATTCTGTCTGCAAAACCGCATACACACATATCTGAATAGCATACGATGTGCACTCTCACTCAAGCGGACACATACACACAGACTCCCACAGTAACGTCCAACTCGGTTGTTTTTCTAAGGGGTGTTTATGTAAAGGAAGTTGGATCCTGAAACTCGCTGCATACTTCAAATTTATGAAGCCTGACTGCTGATATGATTGCAGCAAGAAGCAAGGAGGAAAAAGCTTTGACATTCTCATATGGAAGCTATTATCTGCATCACTTTCTTTCTGTATTTATCTTCACCTCTTCCTCTAACCCTCCCCTCGCTCATTCTGACTTTCTCCTCCATGTTTTCCAGTATTTTAATTTCTCTTCTAAGTTTCTTCCATGCTGTTTGTGTTTGAGTGTTTGCTTGCACAAGCAGCATGCGTGTGTATCTGACGCCCGCTGTGAACTGCGTTTGTGTAGACACAGGAATCACAAATGAGGTGAGCAAAACACACACACACACATAAGGGAACATTTATAGTTTGGTTTGATTAACAGCTAGCTGGCCTGACTTTTCTTTCTGGATCAGCCACAGTGTTAGGCATTAAAAACTCATAATTTGTTATTAACACCCCACCAGATCTGTGTGTGTCCTCCTCTGCCCATCAATCCACTCCCAAATGACATCAGAAGACTGAGAAGTGAAAGCGGAGTGCATGACTGACAGAGACCAGGACAAGAGGAAACTGAACGCATGTGTGTGCGCGCGCACTTTTACCTCGCATCCTCTGAATGCCTTAATGACATAATCATTTCTGGCTGAACAGAGCTGGTGAAGACAGAAGACATAGACACTGCACACACATACTGTTACACACCACACATGCACACACGCACAAACTGAAAGTGAGATCCACCCTGCCTGACTGCAGCCTGATTTCCAAACATTGCATCAATTTCCCAGAAATATGACAACAGAAACCTGAGAGGCCAGAGAAAGTCTGTCACTGACCTAAACTGCTCCACACACTGAGGAATCTCCACTCAATGAGCTAGAAACTCATTTTAAACTAATTTTTTACTTTATTAATGCACGACACAAACCACAGCCTCCTAACAACAACACCTATAACAGACTGTAACCAATCATTTCAGCAGTTCTTTTCTTATTATTTCATATTTCTGGTTTACAAAGTCTGTTTTGTTTTCATGCTTCTGGTCACTGTTTCTACCAGTGGTGGAAACTACCATGCAATCAAGTACTGCTCATCCCACTGTAGGTTTTTACTTCATTTCTGAAAGCAATTTTGTGCATTTTACTGCAAATCTTTTTATGACACTATCACCATTTAGGTTGGTTGCCTATAAATCTTTTTGTCATTGCTGCCACCAGACTGGAATTTTCCCATGATTAATCAGGTCTGATTTACAGCAAAAGTACGTCACTACCAAGCACCACTTGGTATTTGGCTAACACTAGAGATTCAGTTTTAGTGTTTATTTTCAGTGTTCGTTTTAATCTTTTTAAGTATTACGGTATGGCGGGCATATGCCAGAGGTAAGATTCAAGAAAATCAGAAAGAAGAAAAGGTATTAAAATAAAAACTGAATTTTTTTGAAAGCAACTGAGAGTCTTGTAGACATTCAGAGTCTTATCAAACACCCCTACATCAGCAGCCTCATCAGGTAAACTGTGATAACATTTTTTTTTATCAGATTTATTATGACTGAAACTAGGGATATTAACACATTGTTTTCACAAGCTTACATCTAGTTTTAGTTTTTAATTAGCTTTGTTTAGTTTTTCATTTTAGCTTACTACAGTAACTGTAGTTCAGAGATACTGGGGGATACCTGCAGATAAATGAACAAAACACAGCCATTTCAAAGAACAGGAGCTGCTTTATAAGAAGAAGCAGCAAAGAAGAAGATAGAGAGTAGCAGAAGACAAAGTGAGGGTTAGCCTGAGACAAGCATTCACACAATGGAGAGAGCTTAGGGAGTTAAGGAGCTTCAAAACAGACAGACAGCCATTATTCAGTAACAAAACATGGCTATTAACTGAGCACTTTCCTATGACTGTAGTGTACTATTGAAATTTGTTATTAGATTTTAAATGTGCCTTTTTAGGATTTTGCACAGCATTAGCCGTGTTGCTAAGCTACCTGTAGCAAGTCAAAAATTAGCTAATGTCTGAAAATTATCAAGAAACAACCACAGACAAAACAGAGCTGTGTAAAAGTAAAAATAAAAATCTGCCTGTTAGCATTAAGTAAGCCTAAAAAGTAGCATCTATAGACAGTGGCGGTCCTAGCCTGTTTGGCACCCGGGCGAACACTCCCTCTGGAGTTTAGTCTGTTACTGTTACTATTTTTACCATTTCTTTTTGGAGCAACTGTAATCCACATTATTTCCTTAGGGATTAATAAAGTATTCTGATTCTGATTCTGATTGTTTCAGGATGACCTGCCTTTATCCAATGACACATCTGCTTACCTGCATCTTTTGCTCGTTTCTCCTCCTCTTCTTTTCTATTTTTTCTAAACTGAGCACCTGATGGCTTTGAACTTTTCTTGTCCATCTTACATTGGTTTTAATTTTGCACTCCAGTATGAACACCCATCCCCCAACTCGAGGATCACCACAACATAACCTAATAGACCTACACCTTAGTTCACAGATTCACTTTGTCTAGGGTTTATTTCTGGGATTTCACACAACCCAGGATTCAGATCAAGAATACATAATGGGCTTGGATTTACATCATTATGAATGAAATGTGCTCTATTTGGAAGCAGCCGGCCCCTTTCGACGGGTTGTGTGTGAGACTTTAAATCATCAAACTGTAAATTATAAATTTTCAATTGTTATTGATCCCTTTGCCCCGAGTCCTAAAGTGTATATTTATTTTCTTACTCTTCTTATATATATTGTTTGTTTACTTGCACTGCTGTAACTGGAGCCTCATCGTCTCGTCTCTCTATATACTGGACTGTATCTAGCGGAGATGACAATAAAGTTTACTTTGACTTCAGCAGCGAGCAGGCGCACCGAGGGCTCTCGCGCTCACTTTTCGCGTATAGAATTTCGAAAAAACATCGGTGCAAATTATAAGTCTGTGTCATAATGTCTGGTGTTTTCGTGTTTGTTAGTTTGTTTTTATTTTGTTTTATTTTGCGAGTTGGTTATTAGATGCTGCTCCAGCCAGCCAGAGAATCCCCCGCCGCCCCGCCCTCTCCTCCCTGTGCCGCAAGTAGCAGGCGCACCTCGCAAACGGAGGGCGCCCTTACTCCCAGCCAATGGGCGATAGAAAACCGATCGGTGCCAATGCCATTCCCAATATGCGCTGGCTGATGTCGGGGCAGCATGATTACGAGCAATTTTTTCTTTTTATTTCTTTTGCCGATGCCCGTGATGCCGCCCCCCACCACGATGCCGCCCCGAGCAGCCGCCCGTGTCGCCCGTATCAAAAACCGCTACTGTCTATAGATGGATTGCTAATAACATCAAAGAACATGCTCACGGATGCTCTTTCCACCTTAAGGATATAAGGAGCGCTAAAATCTAGCATGCAAAAGATGTAGATATGATCAATAAAGACAAGTTATTTTTATGTGCTCATCACTCTATGTGGTGTGTTGATAATGCTTTATAGGTTGCATTACACATCTTTGCGACAGCACCGTTTAGAATCTGTAGAGAAACAACAGTTATCTATTGTAGGTTTAATCAATCTTGATCAATATTTTTTTTTTTACTATGTAAAAAAAACATTTTAATACTTGGCATATGTTACAACTTTATCAAAAAAAAAATAGTGACATCTGAGAAATGATTAAATGGAGGAAAACAACAACAACAAACAAGCATCTTAACTGCAGGACACGTAGTTAGCAAATATTAAAATGATCCATCTGACTTTTTCTGGGGGTAAAGCAAAAGTGATTGTATCAAAATGTCAACCAAAAGACAAAATTCATTACAACTGGCCTCCTGGCAAATAGGTTTTGGGGTTAATTCTGCTGGGTAGATGGGGCCCTTCTGCACAGACTTTGCATGACTTTACACACACTACTTTGGGTCCACCCCACACTGCAAAGATATGCATGTTTGGTAAATCTGTGATTCTAAATTGGCCGTGGATGTGAGGCAGATAAAGTGCATGGAATAAAGACTTGTAGTCAAAAGTGCTTTAGGTGGTCGGTAAGATTAGAAAAGCACTTTATTCAGTAATTTTCATTTCCTTTCCATTCTAATGACGCTAATTCTCCACATCTCAGCAGTTACTGTAACTTGTAAGTTAAATTGCATTGATGAGAATAACTCTGGCTCAAACTGAGAAAACAAGAAAGTTACAATATGCTAAATAATCCATTAAATTACTAGTTTAAAAGTTCAAAAAGAGTACACATTATTTTACTTTGCTACAGTTGCTGGTCAACAAAAATAGAGAAACAAGCAAAACCCTGGTCACAGAATAAAAGGCAGATGTGAATGTAATCTGCATGTTAGGAAAAACATGCTGCGGCCTGCTCGTCTCCCATAAATAGAATAGACTGGGGTCTATTTAGAAAAACTTTCATTTTTGCAACACAATAGTCTGAGGTCTACCACACATCACCACCACTGAGGAGCACGAGGTACAGAAAGACAAACTACGAGAGCGGAGTAACACAAAGACTAAATAAAATCAAATCTGGCAAAGACAGAAGGGTCATATGCCTCCTGGACTTGTGGGGGTCCCTGAAGTCTTACATTGTTTTTCTCCTGTGGTTGCAGCCTCAGCATCAGGTTCTGGTTTGGGTTAGGTCTGATATGTTACTCTACCGAAAACATTGGCATTGCAGTGGGACAGCCTGAGAATGTGGCGGGGAAAGCACAGGAAAAATGAGCTGAGAAATGTCTGTTTGTTTGTTGCGGGGGAAGAAAAAGGAGCGCGAAACTGTGAGTTCATCTTAGGAGAAAGTTGTGTGTTTCATTTACTTTGATTCCGCATTCTTTCTCTTTGAGTTGATTTACATCTGTGAGCCTCGCTCGTACAGAGTTTGTGTCTGAGTATCCAGCTAGAAAGAGGGCAGATCTTTGCTCCACCCTGCAGTGTGATTGGTGGTTGGCTGTCTCTGCTGATGGATTGATGAGGGCTGCTCTCCTGCGGTTGGTTGAAGGGTTAATTCATCATTCACCTGTCCAGGTGCAGTGCAGACATTTACGCTCATCTCACAACTTAATGCACATGCCCTCCTTTTATCTTCCCTTTCTTAAGTCTCAAACCCTTCAGGCTGTCTTATCCGATTTAAATCAGGCAGTCAGAACACTATAATAATCTGTCTTCAGCTCTAGCAGGAATAAATACTGACACTTTGCAACCTCTAAGTGGCCTCACACCAGCAGACTTTTCAGGTTTATACACATTCCTGGAGCCCATCAAAATATACTGTAATTGTATTTATTTTGGAGGTGATATGGGGTTCTGCTTGCTGACTCATATAATGCAAGAATTATAGCTATTCTCTCTCAAGATTGCTTGTTTGAATCACATATTACTCCAGTAACTGTGTGTTTTCTGCACAACCACAAGCATGCCATTCATTTGTTTTTAAATTAATATTAACATGTGCTTTAAACCAGGTATGTCAAATATTATCGGTCTCCCTTCCACGAAAATACATTGAGTTGTTTCTGTAATGAAATATGTTATGCAAATAAAACTGAACTGTGCACATGCTATACATATTTTGTGGCCATGTAAGTCGAGTGTGGTAGTATGGCTGCCGGCAGACAGCCACACTAAAAATACTCACGGTACTGCAAAAGTGTTTCGGGCAGTATTTCTACATGATGCTCTCTGGCAGATCATATAAAATAATTGCCTTCTTATGCCATTCTGTGGGGGGAAAGTTTCAACACACACAGTTCGTGCAGCAGCTGCACGTCAGCGCTCACTATCGCACACGTTGCTGTGCTCGATCAGCTTTTCAAGGTGTTTCTTTGGCCTCCCTTGGATTCCAGCATTTCTGATCAGCACCTGCAGTGAACTGTAATTGTCTGGCACCTCTGTTACGGTTGATGTTCGTGCTGAAATGGAAGTGCGTGTTCCAGAGGTGGATTTTTTCCCATCTGGATAGTTGGCAATGTAATTCCTCTCTGACTGGCAGCACTGTGTTTGATTGCAACATGAACAAATTTTTAATGCATTGCTGCCATGTTTACAAAAACTGAGAAAAAGCTAAGCTCAGCTTATGTTTTAGATTTAATACCAACAGACTTTAATTCTATCATAAAAACACACAAATCACAAGTAGACCTGCAACATGCCTTCCCCCCTATTTGTGCATGAGATTTGTCCACTTCAGAATATGTTGTAGTAGAGTGCACTGAATACACTGGTAGCTGTGCTGATGGCGGTACAAAGGAAAGTACCTACCACACTCGCTGTGAGGGTGGTAGTCCCACTTTCTGTGAACCATGTGGAAGCTATTGCACAGTAATCTGTCGTAATTGTGTTGTATTTTAGAGAGAGCTGGACTGCATTACCTACTTCATTACCAGTTTGTGTGCATGTTTGTGTGTGTGTGTGTGTGTGTGTGTGTGTGTGTGTGTGTGTGTGTGTGTGTGTGTGTGTGTGTGTGTGTTGTTGGAAGACACAAGGAAAGGAAAGACAAACAGAAAGTGAAGATTAATTTAAAAAAAATTAGTGTTGTGCATTATGAAATTCTATTCATATTTGGCCATTACATTGCATTCTAACAAAACATTTGTTTAAAACTAAAACGTCAGGCCAGGACACACTCACATGCACACACAAACCCATACACCATTACACATATAGACTGCATAATTATACATAATGGAATGAGGGCTGCTAGCACTCGCAACGTAAGTCTAGCGTGCACGTAGACCTGACTCTGTGTAGTTTACCTGTAAATAATCTGAAATAAGCCATGTAATTTGGCTGAACTGATATCCCCAAAGAAAAGTGGTACATTGTGAGTCTAGTGAGCCAGTTCTACAAATATGCAGCTTACAACATGTCTGTGGTCACAGAGCAGGATGTGTCAATCAGTTAGATATAGCTTGCAATAACCTCCATCATGATCAACATTAAGGGAAATATGCATATCTGTTTTCTTGCTGAAAGCTTAATGAGAAACTGACTAGACTTGTGATACATCCATTTTCTGTCAGTTATCCAGGTTCAGGTTGTGGGGGAAGCAGTTTAAGCAAAGAAGGCCTGACCTCCCTCTTAGTAAGCCAACTCCCCCAAGTTCTTCTGGCCGGGCACATCGAAGCGTTCCCAAGCCAGTCTAGAGATGTAATCTCTCCACGTGTCCTGTGTCTACTCCAGGGCCTCCTCAAGAGTTGGACATGCAAGAAACACCTCACTCCAGAAGCACTCAGGAGGCAAACCATGTCAATTGTCTTCTTTCAATGTGGAGAAGTAGTGGTGCTATTCTGAGAGCTTCCTGAATGACCAAGCTCATCACCTTACCTCTAAGGGGGAGCCCAGTCACCCTATGGAGGAAGCTCATTTCGGACACTGTGACATTGTGATTTCAATCTTTTGGTCACCCATAGGATTGACTGGTAAATCAATAGCTTCTCTTTCACACTCAGTTCTCTCTATAACACAACAGACTTATACAGCATCTACATCACTGCAAACACTACACCAACCAATGTCATCAATCAGACTCAATCCTAACCTATGCCTGACTGCAAATCACTCCAATGCAAACTGGAGGTCGTTGTTTAATGAAGCCAAGAAAAGGAGATCCAAAACACACCAAACCTCCACCCACTGGCTGTGCCTAAAAATTATAACTGTAAGAGTTATGAACAAAATCTGTGACAAAGGGCAGCCCAGGCGGAGTTCAACTCTTACTGGGATTGAGTCCAACTTGTTTCTGTTCACAAAAACACACGTAGACTGGTTGGCCAAGACATTCAGGCATTCACATTGCATCACAAATACTAAGCTAAATATTTAGCATGCTACAGTTATAGTAGTTTAGCATGAAGACAGCAAGCATGCGAAAAGAGCTTCACAGCCAGCAGTGTAACAGTTCTGTAGATGGAAATTAGCTAGTAGCTACATTTGGTACAATGCATCTTTTCTCTTATGAAATTAATGATTTCTTTTGTTTGTACATTGTACAAAGTTCACCTCCTGATGGTTTCTATATGTGAAAGACTCTCTTCAAAGCTGTTAAAAGGACTATACCATGGATAAAATAAACACAAACTCCAGGTAGTTGTTGTACAAAGATGTCTCTCTTCAGGTCTTTCTGCAAGAATGGGCTTTGTTAAAACTCAGTAACATTCACGGAAAGGTGTGTTTTGAGACAAATCGGAACATTTTCCTAAACCTAGCAAAACTGTGACTTAAAATTGAAAATGAAGACAAAACCCCAACATCAACCACCAGCGCAAAGCTATCACGGTAACTGTATTTATCACCAAGTGCAATAAATATTCCCTTACAGTGATGTGGCAAATATCTCCTTGACAGCTATCCATGTGTCCCTTGTAAAGTTTAAAGTTTAAAAAGAAATGGTGATAAGAAGCCAGATTTGAAAACAAAAAACCCAAATACATCAAATTATCCAACTTATCAGTACACAAACATTAAAAAGAGTCCAAATAAATAAAATTTCATATATTATAGCAAATAAAAGACTCTAATATGAACAAACATTCAAACAAAGCTCTGTGAAAGAATGGGTACTAGAAAGATCATCAAGTTGAGGGTTAATTTCTCCTGTTTAAACAGACTTCATCTCGTAAGTTTAAAGCTCTTTTTCATGGCCATTACATTGCAAAGCAAAAATAACACAAGATATGTTTCTTATTATTTGTGGGACAAAGTGGTGCAGTAATTAGAAGTCAGGTCCAATGTCTGTGGTGCAGATTAAAACAGGCAGAATCTCACTGCTCTGAAATGAGAACTCCTGGGTGAATATGGAGTGGAGCCTCCTAGTGGCATCACTCACTGAACTGCTCTCCAGTCAGCCATCTCAGTGCAGCACAGTGATTGATATGCTGAGTTACTGGCTGCATACTCACCATGATCTATCCTCTGGAAAGAGCAGACAGTAGAGACAGAGAAGGGAAAGATGGAGATGTAAACGTCAAGACAGAATCGAAGCCAGAGAAAAGAAGGCACTCAGGAACAGTGTTGGTCAAGTTACTTGAAAAAAGTAATCAGTAACTAATTACTGATTACTTCCCCAAAAAAGTAATCCCGTTACTTTACTGATTACTTATTTTCAAAAGTAATCAATTACTTAGTTACTTAGTTACTTTTTAAAAACACGATTTACAACCTGAATATGTGATAAAGCGATAGATCTTTCAGCCCAATTCTACTTTTTCTACATAATCCATCATACAAAATGTAATCAAATGGAAAGGTCCCTTTTTAAAACTTGTTTTATTAGTTTTAATCTTTTAACTTTATGCATCAAGCAAAAATTTAATTATATGCAACATTCTCTGACTGGAAGAAATTTGTTTAATATTTAAACCTATTTTCTGCACATTCCAGCACATAATTTTTTTGTGTGTGTGTTTACACTCACTCTTTCAAATAGATGCAAGTAAAACACAGCAGAAAATAAATAAAATCAAAGACTAGCGGTCCTTTTGCTCTATTTTCACCTGTAAAGCAGGAGTAGGGTAGGCGGAGGTTTACCCTGGTGCAGGTGTGCTGCGGTGGTCAGTGGAAGAATCCGCGAGTTTCTCTGTGAATTTCCCTTTACGTCGTTGCGCACTCGGTGCTTGCTTGGAAGTTTAGGGGTTTTTTTCGCTGTAAAAAGAAGTTTTCTTCCCACGCACAAGGGAGGCTAATGTTTTTGTCACTTTTTATGGAATCAAACTCAAAGTAAGGTCAGTACTTCCACGCTTTAAACGCTGCACGCTCATACTCTCTCCTGCACTCGATATATTATCCACTGTTGATCTGCACACAGCTGTTGTCACAAACATTGCACTTGCTTACGTCACTGTCATGAGACATTCTTGCAAAAAAAACCACGGTTTTAGTAACGCAGTAACGCAGCGTTCCTACGGGAAAGTAACGGTAATCTAATTACCGTTTTTGCAATAGTAATCCCTTACTTTACTCGTTACTTGAAAAAAGTAATCGGATTACAGTAAGGCGTTACTGCCCATCTCTGCTCAGGAAAACATCCAGTCTCTCAGCACCCTGCAAAGAGAGATAAATAGGAAGGGCGGTCTGATACATGAGCTGATGAATGATTGAGTTAATACCTCCTCCAATAGCCTTCCCATCACCTTCCTCTTCTACACACATCTTCACTCCCTCTGTTTATTTATTTACTCCAGCAGAGCAGCGTGGGACCAGAGAGGAAAGGTGATGAATGGAATGGAAAGTTGGCATTTGGACTCAGTGTGTGTGTGTGTGTGTGTGTGTGTGTGTGTGTGTGTGTCCTACTGAGAACCAGTTTCTTGCTTTTCAAGTAAGAACATCTTCACAAAGTGATGTAACTTTGGTCAGTCTCTATTTGATGGTTATTTTAAGTTTGATCATGAGATTGGAGCAAGTACAAACAACAAGAAGCCAAATGTTGAAGCCAGTGTATGACCCTGTTTTTCCAAAAAGATGCAACACTTAAAAAAAATAGAATACAATGATTTGCAAATCATTTAAGTCCTATATTTAACTAAAAGCCAGAGAGCTCAAAGAGGGAGAGGCAAAGCGTGAAATGGACACGGTGGACCGGCGTGTCTATCGGGTTCCAAAGTGACTGAAACAGTCATGAGAGGAAAACAAAAATTTTAATAAAACTGCCATTTTTAATTCAACCAATTCAGGATAAAATGCTGAGTGCAATGACATCCAGAGGTTAGCAGCTCACAATCACAGTGGATTCATGACCTCAAACTGAGTGGATCTAAATAAAGGAGTCAGACTGCCCTCATCAATACAGGACCAGCTGCACCTCTCAAACAAAAAAATGAATAGAAAAGAAAATAAAAAGTCTCACTCTCAAAACAAGTTGTCTAGGCACCATCAAACAGTTGTGGGTCTGTAACTCCATAATTTGGGCATGCAAGCAGCAGCATGACTGTATAGGAAAAAAGCTAAAAGCTAATTAGAGGTAATGCAGTACACTGGTAAATATGGTCTGGTTTGCTGTGTATTAAAGTCAAATTGTGTGCATATTTAAAACAATTTCAATTAAATAAAGCAAAAACACATTTAAAAAACAAATTTCTCATTATTTGATATGTTGTTTTTATACTGTTTTCCCAAAAATCAAATGTTTCATATGCTCACACATATTCATTATTGTTAAAGTGGTTGTAAAAGTGCATCAAATATCATTCAGTTCCTCGAGTGGCTCACAGAAAAATTTCCCTGTGCTGACCTCATTGGGAAAGACCCCAACTTTTCTCTCAAATGCAATGTTTAAAACAACTTGTGGTCTTTCTGGTGTATTTACTCAGTACTTTTCAAAACAGTGCTGAGGAAATAAATCGAGATCAGTGTTGTTCAAGACATAAAGCTGAATGATTATACAGAAACATAATCCAGGCGGTGTTGAAATGTGTCAGAAAACTTGTTTCCAGTTGGACAAAGTATAACTGCCTTTTTACTAATGTGAACATCACATTAGGGAGCCTGAAATAATGTTAGTAAATATTAGCAATATTAGCAAATTAAGGGATTGAGCTGTTCAAATAACTCTATGTTTGATGAAATGAGTAAGAGTAAAGAAGTGATGTGGATGATGAAAGAGGCCAGTTCTCCAGATCTGCCCCAGCTTCTTTTTTAAAGCGCTAAATCCTTATTTTGTTACTCAGAGTTATGTTAATGTGTTCAAAATTCATCGCTTTTTATCTGCCATGTCAGTATGTATATGTTGACACCATGATTGATGTCACTCTCCTGTAATTTCCAGTATAAATACGGCACTGGGCCTGAGATTTACTTCATATTATCCAGGTTTAAATAATTTTGATAATTGCAAACTTTTTGGAGATTTGCACGACTGAAAAATAATACTGTGTTGTATTCAGTGCTGTTAGTCTGCAATGACAATGAGGTATCACTCAATTCAATTCAGTTATATATATATATATAGACAGAGAGAGTCAAATCACAACAACAATCACATTAAGGTGATTTATATTGTAAGGTAAAGATCCTACAATAATACAGAGAAAATCCCAACAATCAAACTACCACCTATAAGCAGGCAACTGGTGACAGTGGGAAAGAAAAACTCCCTTTTAACAAGAAGAAACCCCCATCAGAATCAGGCAGTTATAGGGAAAACCATCTGATGTGTGCGGTTGGGGGTGATGGGAGAGAGTCACAACGAAAAACACTGGAAGAGCAGATGAATAATAACTAATAATTGAATGCAGAGTGGTGTATGAACACATAGCGAGTGAAAAACGTGAGTGAAGAAGAAACTATCATCAACGATCATCAGAATGACTTTGTTGGTCCCAAAGGCTCATCTAGTCTTTAAAGGTGTTCGAGTCTTTTCAGTCCCCACAAACTATCAAATTCCTTACATGAGGATCCCAGTTTACATCTCATCATTTGCCTTTTTATAATCATCATATAATCATTATTATTTTTAAGCACTTTGCAACTTTCATTTGAAAAGTGCTACATGAATACAAATAAAGTGAGCTATTCTGGGAAGAGACTTAAACTTGTTGTGGATGTGCTGAACAAGCTTGTGAAGCCTCCACTATTGACTGTATGTAGTGTTTGTGCACACGGTGGTGTTCGCATATCTGCTGGTGGATTGTCATCTACACTGTGGTTCATCCCACTGATAATAATGACAGCTGCTGCACTGCTTGTTCCTAATTTGTAGATAAGTCTGTTTTACAGCACTAATTATTATTTTAGTGTACTTTTAAATTTACCTTCATTTCACTACTAAGTACCATTAAGATCAAGATTGGCGACAATATATTAGATAAGTAAGGACATGATATAACAAGGCAACAACAAGTACTGGGAGCCTCTCACGAAAAACAACATCTCTCTTTCACCACATTTTTTTATACTGCCTTTAAATTAAAAAATAACATATATACGTTGAGATTTTGAAAGTATATGTTGAAAGTATTATTTTGAGGTATAGAAAAAGGCTGTTTTCTCCAGATCAGTCAAAACCTGCAGCACAATAAAAAGCAAGTTTAGATAGGTGTTAACAGTTGGCACTCAGACAGGCAAGGAAACCCAGAGGTAAGCTGGAGATTTATCCTGTATTGCTTTATAGATAAAATGGTTTGCAATGTCAAATGTGCGGTAAAATGTCTGTATTAAAGAGCCTGTGTATAAATGACAGACACAGATTAGCAAATGGAGTTCTGTTTGTGGATATTTTATCTCAAAGAATATTTGATATTCGCTATCTACATTTGTTTTGGCCAGAAACTATAATTATTTCTCTATATCTTCATTACTGAACATTATGAGACTTAAATGCTCCTCCTGGGTGTCATTTTTAAGTGGATCAAGTTCAAAGTTTTCAGCACTCTGATGAGCAGCTGTCATGTGCACTGAGTGCTAAAATAAATAGAGCTATGTTAACTCCTGACCTCACAAGATTAATGATGCCCACATGCCTCATTTGCAGTTCCAGTGTTGCTCTTGTAAATATGTTTCATGTTCATCATAACTTTGTATTAGCTGTTTCTCAGCCGATGTCCTGATACCCATTATCTTTGCTTGGGAATTTAGGTTTTGTTAAACTACCTAATGCAAAGTATAGCTTTGTTAAACTCATCTACATGCCACACTTATGAAACTGTACTATCCCAAAAAAAAAAAAGGAAGCTTATCATCAGTTATTCCTTTCAGGTATGAAGTACTCCAAATTTCTTTGCTACAGGGTGTAAAAAATAAACCTTATATGTTAGTTTATTAGAGAGAGAAAAGAAATCATCTCATGTGAGATCATTACAGCCATACTTTAAACTCATTTCCCCCGTAAGGACAACATCTGACGACCTCCCCGGTACCCTTTATGACAAATTTTGATACCTCAGTATACATTAACAAAGGCATGGTGAGACAACCATAAGAACGGGTTCTGGGCTTTTCCAAGGATAGCCCTAGTAAGCTGTATAGGAAGAAATCACCCAGCCATTTTCAGGCCTGAAATATGACAGAAACCACTCACTTCAGAAGAGAGACATAAGGGTTACCTCTTGTTGGTGTCCAAAGGATAAACAGTAAAGATAAATTTGTGATTTGGAGGCTATAACTATTAATTTTTTATTTTAAAAAAGTCATGCCAAATACTGTACTGCCATGTAGCTAGTATAAGTGCGATGCTAATACTCAGATGAATAACTGAATTTGTGCATCTATATGCAAAGGAGCCCTTAAGTATTTTAAATACTGAGTGCATTGCAACAAATGACACTAAAATCTGAATTTTGATATATTGCAATGTTGTCATGTAGCATATATCCTGATCCTGACGTTTCTAAACAAGAAATGGAGGTTCTGGGTTCACAAAATTCTATCAACAAGGCATCAGCAGGGAGAATTTCATGGTTTGATCCAGCAGTTGAAGCTGAATCACTGGTTTCGGTCGTCAGTGGGGCAGTTTGAGCTGTTGTTGGCAGAGTTGGGACCTCATCTCAACAGGCATAGAAATAATTTCAGAGCTTACTGACATGGAGCAGCATTTAGTTGTGCGTGTGAGGTAAAATAGTATTATTTTACTATTTCTATAGCATTGTATAATCAGTACCAGTGCACATTTGGAGCTAGGAGCATACTTGTTTCCAAATAAAGTGATCTGACTGGTCAAATCTGTTTATAGACATGTGAGAAAACAGAACCATCGAGCTTGATCTGAAAAAATAAGTGACGCAAATTTGTCCTGTGGAAATACGCAGTCAGTGTGAACGGCTGCATTAAGAATAGGTGAGTCTAAAAAATACTTTCACACTATTTACATGAACTTATATTTAAAGCATTTTCTGACAAAATAAACTCTTACCGATGTATCTGTCAGTGAATGAACCACACATTTGGCCTTTAGCCTAAAGTAATCCCTACCACAGAGAATAATAAAACCAACTGATATGAAATTGAATAACTTAGATTTTGAGGAATTTACCAGGATAACTTTGCTACTTGAGGATATTTTTGAGGTTATAATTAATCTCAGTTCTTCTCCTTGCTTCGTCCATACAGCTTTGGCTCTGACTAAATTAAATCTATCGACTCTTTTCTCTCGCTGGTTTATTCACCAAGCACCGAGTGTTTGAAAGAACGTGCATGTTCAGTTTTATATTAATGTTTATATTGTTCTGGAATGTTCTGAAAGGTGATCTGCTCACTAGAGAGTGCCAACAATCACATAAGTGGACGTGCTCGCACAGCTACACATGCACGCACGTAAATGCTGGTTAAACAGTTAGATCCAATTTTTGTGTGGACTCCTTGTCCAACTAAAACTGAACACACAAGACACACATGTATAAATAAATTACTATTTTTAACACACATGCATACGCAAATACATATGCACACACACATGCGATATAACATTACTGCTACATCAGGGCAGAGGAACAAATAACGAATCAGGGCTTGGATAAGTTGAACTGACCTCCCATAAAACAAATTCTGCAGAGCTGCAGAGATACCACTTGATCCCAAACACCCAGCATGCACACACACACACACACATGCACACACCAGGGCCAGGGGTGAGCACGCCTTTTCTGTTTGACAACTAATGAAGCAGGCCTCAAAGACAAGATGGCACTTGCTGCCATTTTCACGCTACGCACATATACCGCCATCCATGACTCTGAATAACAATCAAAACAAATGAAAGTGGCTGTGAGGGGGAAACTTTCCTCATTGTCTGTTTTAATTTGAGTCTTATTTAACAAGTCGAGAATCAAACGCCAGATAAGGGGGTGGGCGGCGGGTGAGGCATCGCGCAGAGACGACAACAGACGCTGAGAGGGGGAGAAGAAGAAGAGAAACGACAGAGAGACTTCAGACTCCATCAGTCTGAAAATAGAGCAGTTTTTTTTTGTTTCATCCGACAGAGAGAGGTGTCGATAATTAGGCTCTGTAAGGTAGAGCGGGAAGAGCGTGTGTGTGTGTGTGTGTGTGTGTGTGTGCGCATAGTCTTCCTGACAGTGTGTGCTGAGAGCATTGTAAATGCAGGGGTAATGGTTGTCAGCGTATGACAGCTATAAATGGCCCTTTAGTCCTCCTCTCAGCATTAACACACACCTTCTCTTACCTTTCCTCACACACATGCACAGTCAGCAATATTATGAGTTACTGTAAAGGATTTTTATGTTAATCGGTTAATTATCGTCATCATCTCGAACACGCCGCAGCTTCTCCACTCGAGGGGAGTAAGACTAAAAACAAGGATAATCAAGGTTCCTATGCAGCATGTGAACATCAGGTACCTTTAAACAGGAAAACTGAAAACATTATTCGGATTAAGTATTTACTGTTACATAAGAAACAGTAAAATCCCTCTCACAGGGGCACAGTTATTATTAGCTATGTTAAAATGCTTTTTCTTTTAAGTCATCGTTTTAAAAGTCGTCGGTATATCGTATTTAGAGGCTCCATAGCGTGGTGGTTAACACGTCCACCTAAAGATCTTCGAGAGATCTTTTTTTAAAGGGGGAGGAGATACCAATCCCTTGAAGGCTTATGTCAGGATGGGCATCCGGCATAAAAGTCTGTGCCAAATCAAATATGCGTTTCCATCTGCTGTGGTGGCCCCTTGCAAATATGTGAGCATCCCCCCAAAAAAATCTATTATGTATTTATGGTGCATTTAAAAAGTCCCAAGCACATTAACATCTGCTAGTTTTTATGTACATGAATTTAGTGGAACTGACAATACATTTAAATAAAGTAGTCTTAAAGATCCTACTCCATCACATCCAAAAGTTAGAAAAGAAGCTGCAGATGTCATGATGGATGTATTGCAGGTTGTCTCCTTATGCAAAATCAGCAATATAGCTGATAAAAGCAGCATTTAGTAAGAAACGAATGTGTTTTTAAGACAGGAACCAGTCACAAAGTCTTTTACAGAGAAAACACCACAAAACACAATGACATTATTCAAATACCTCTCTGAATAGATTTTAGACTTCTCAGCTGTTTTTAAAGGATGCCACAGAGTAGAAGTGGGTGGATCAGTCCAAATATCAATACCAGTGTTGATAGCGGATCGACACTAGTGCGATAGGATCAATACTTCAGCACTGAACTGTGTTAAATCAATTATTTTTTGGAAATTAAAAATATACCTCATACATAAACTGTGGATGTCTGACTGTCGCGTCTTTTTTTATTTATGTATTGCTTTAGTCCCTTGCAGAAGTTCAGCCTGCATTATCTGTAAAGGCTGCACAGCTCCAGTATCAGAGCGCAGGACACATGCAACACTTTTAAATGTCAGTAAAGAATAAAGAGTTCACTTTATCCTCCTGTTGCTGTCTTTAGCTTTCCTTTGGTATGTTTGCGTTTTACATTTGTACTGTTGAGGTTGAAGCATTTTTAGGTTGCTTTTAATATTCAGTAATTTCACATTAACATTTATGATAAAGTTTTACAATAAACTACTCACGCACTATTGATTCTTTTTTTATTGTTCCTCTTCAGTATGGATAATGACTCAGAGAAGCATGTTCGTTTGCTTTATGTTCTTGCTTTTTGTACAAAGATAAAGGCAAAGCATTTTTTTCAGTTACTATAGCATGCCTTTTCACAGAACATGTGCTATGGGTGTAAAAACTAAATTCAAAACAACTGAATTAGCTGTTTTGGTTTCAGGGCTCTGCTGCAGTGAAGCTTGTAGTTACACAATAATTGTTAACAGTCATTGTTAATCTTATAAGTAACACCTGTGTTTTTCCTAGCTCAACAAGTCATATGATCTTCCGTGGAAAACGACCTACCAAAGACAAGTAGACCAAGAAAAAAACAAGTTAAAGTTAAAAAGGCAAACAAAACCAAAAACCCTCCGGTGGACTAGGGGGTGAAGAAATCGCCTACAAACTACACAGCCGTGAAAACTTGTTGTCTGAGATGGTAACTAGGCAGTGAGTGATGATCGACATGGTCATCCCAGCAAAAGGCTAAGGGCTAATGTGTTGCTTTTGAAAAAGGATCCCTTAAAAAATATCCTTGCCTACCAAAATAGTCTCACAACCTTTCTATCACTCTCGGTCTCTGGTGCGCACATAAACACACACCCTGAGCGAGGTCACAATTCAGGCAGCTGGATAATAACATTACAACTAATGGACCCTCATCTGTTTATTCATAAATGTTTCCTCTCCCTTTTTCTCTGTGAGCAAGTGCAGTGTGTGTGTGTGTGTGTGTGTGTGTGTGTGCGTACAGAGGACCGTTTTCAGTGGTTTCACATTGTGTCTCAGGGGACCCTGTAGTGAATCTACCCAGAGTGCTTTGCTTCACAGGCAGGTCTGTGTGGGAGTGAGACGGTAGTTTTATTACATTACAGTGAGGCACAGAGACTTGACTGTAGAACACCATCAGGATGCACACTAATGCACCACCAGCTACATGTGTGTATGTAATTTAGGTGTGTTTGCATCTGTGCTCCATTTAAGTCTCTCATGTATTAAAAAGCTACAAAATATTCTCTATCACTTTGATATTATTGCTTTATCCACAACTTTTCCGCCTTTTGTAACTGTCTGCAGTGCAAAGATATGTCTATTAGGAGACAGCTGTGTGTGATTGGTCTTTCCTTTTAATGTGGAAATCATCAACAGGTCACAGGTGCCATGTAAGACCTGATGATGACAGCATAACGTACCCATGAGAATTGCGGTGCAGATAGAGAAGCTTGGACAAACTTTTCCTGACAGCTGGTCAATCATTTCGGCTGAAAAGGTTTTCCCCTTGAAGACCTCACCAGACCTCAGTGAGCTGCCTTCCAGTGCAGTGAAAATACAATGAGCTGCCTCTGTAATGTCAGCTGAATCAACTACTTAGGAAAATGCACCAGATGTTTGTAATGCTTGTGAACTCTCACATCCTACATTTATGACACTTAAATGCACACTTTAAATAATTCTGTACATCACTAATATTCATAGAATTAGCACAGAAATACAGTGCTGTGGAAAAAGTCTTTCAAAGTTTTTCTTTGGCCATTAGCTGCTTTTCACTCATTTTCCATCCAGTCCTTGTACCTTACTATTTTCAGAGGAATGTTCTTATGTTTCTTGAGGTACTTTACACTGACCTTTGAATCATTCAAGAATAAAAAAGGCACCCGACTAAAGGGATCATATATTACACCTTAGCAAATAATGCATTTTTTGCTTTTTTCTGTCACAGAAACACATCATCTGTTCCCATTTCCTGAGTTATATCTAAATAAATGTCAAAGATAACACAGTTTGACAAGCATGAAATTGTTTTTTTGGTTTTTTTTGCATCAACAAGGTGATTCCTAAAGAGCTGTTTGTTAAAATCCTACTATAACATTTCCATGTTGTGTAGTGTGTCATTGAAAGATTTGAGGGAGCTGGAAAAGTGGAGGTTGAAAGAAGTGCATACAGTTAGATCCATATATATTTGGACACAGACACAGGTTTTATTACCAGGAGTTTCAACTCCTTGCCATGTCCCATCCTCTTGTTAAAGGGACAAAATTAATTGGACTCTATTTTGCGGGCAGGTGTGGGCAGTTCTTTTGTTATGTCATTATCAATTAAACAGATAAAAGGCCTGAAGTTGATTTAAGGTATTGTGCTTGCATTTGGAAGTTTTTACCATGAACAGACAACATGTGGTCAAAGGCTCTCATCATGCAGGTGAAACAAGCCATCATGATACAAACAATATCACATCATCTGTAAAACGTGGCAGAGGCAGTGTGATGGCTTGGATGTGCATGGCTGCCAGTGTTTATTAATGATGTGACACAGGACAGAAACACCCAAATAACCTGGTTATGAGGTGTTCAGAGACATACTGTCTGTTCACATCCAGCTAAACACAGTCAAACTGATTGGGCAGCATTTCATAATACAGATGGACAATGACCCAAAACAAACAGTTAAAGCAACCCAGGAGTTTATTAAAGCAAAGAAGTTGAATATTCTCGAATGGTCAAGTCAGTCACTGATCCTGACCCAGTTAAGAATGCATTTCACTTGTTCAAGACTAAACTTCGGACAGAAAGGCCCAAGAACAAACGGTAAGTGAAAGCAGCTGCAGTAAAGACCTGGCAGAACATTAAAATTTCAATTCACTGTTGTAATGTACAGAACCAAAACTTTCTAAATATTTATGGCTCTAACTGTACCTGGATAGGAAAAGTCAATTGAACACTATCAGTTTAGGATCAGCCTCCCCAGATTTCAGACATCAACATGACAGAGAACAGAAAAAAAGGCAACCAGCATCCAAACAAGAGCTTTGAATGTCCACCAAGAAGCCTGAAATACTATTAATGAAGACTACTTCAAGAAATTGTAAGAAAGCTTGAAGAAGAGTGTTTAGATGTGATGAAGAGTATTTGAAGATGTTTAGAATTGTACAAACCCTGTTTTTGCCTTTTTATACTGTATTTCCATTGATGTTTGCACATGTTTCAATAAATAGCTGCACCCATTTCCCATTTTCCCCAGCAAAATATAAAGAAATGATGGGTGGTTCATGACTTTGGCACAGTACCTTATGATTCCCTGTTCTCATATCTCCAAATATCATCAAAACATTAGCTAAACTAATGTGTTGCAGCTGCCTCATTTCTTTCTGACCGGAATTGTTGAAACCCACAGAGGTTGTGAGACCTACATACAAGCTGGGAATTTCCCATTTATAACTCGAACTCCGTCATATCCAAGAAAATAATATTGCCTGGTAACAGGAAGAGTTAAATCTGATGAAGTGTTATTTAATATATCTTTAAGCCAAGACAGAAAATGCTGGATTTTTAATATTTCGGTTAGATTAAACTCAAAGTCATGATTTCTAATTTCCTTTTTCTGGCACGTGACCCCTCAAAATAAATGAAGGTCTGCTTTTAGTGAATGTTTCAGCTAAAGAATGTTTTTTTCTTTGTGTAGTTTTATTAATTTTTAGAGGAAAAATAAGAAGAAAGTGCAAAACAAATGTTTCTATTTTAATCCTACTGGAAAATATATGTGATTGCCAGCCCTGCCAATGTATTCTCCTTCTACTGGTTCCTGGTAGAGCCACCTTAAGAAGCAATAACTAGACTAATTGTTTTCTGTATGACTCTGTATGACAATACTTCCAAATAAGCCATACTTGTTCACCCTGTTTTTTTTGTACTTTAATGAACTTTAACATTTAATTTGCTAATTGATGCCTGTAGAGTCTAAGATGTAGCTCTTGTTATTTTATATGATTCTTTTTTCTTTTTGGTCAGACCTTGGGGTGAATTTCCTGGGACATGCACTCCTGGCAAGCCTAAAAGATGCCTTGAATGCTTTTCCATTGTAAATAATCTTCCCCACTATAGAACGATGGAGCTTAAATTGTTTGAAAATGGCCATGTAACCCTTCCAGATATTGATGAGCATCAACAGCTGCTTCTCTGAAATCGTCCCTGATTTCCTCCTCTTCATTGTGTTAACACAAACCTGATTGCTCCAGACCTGCAAACTGCAAAAAGTCCTGCTTTTACAGAGGCATTAACACTTGCTGATGATGAGTTAATGAAGTGCATTTGATTAGCAGCACGTGGCTGATTAGCAGTAAGGATGTACTTAGATTTTCACACACACTACTTCTGCATTTTGGCTTAATGTTTGTATTAATAAATAATGGCGCAGTTTGGTGTGTTATATTTGGTTGTATTTACCTCATTTTAAATGATTATTTTCATTATGGCTTGAAATGAGAGAGGGTGCACTTTCTTTTTACTATGACGGTAGCAAGATGGCATGAGAGCATGAGCTTTATAGTGGAAGAGTGGGGAGGGTTAGTACAGTGACTAGTTTGCATATGCCTGTCTCTTAAAAATAAAGCAAAGATTAAGAGTTACATTGAAGGTATTGTAAGGTTGGAAATAAAATGATGAGGGCATTTACGTTTTGGGGATATTTCTTAATGCAAGGAGAATTTCTTGATGTTTCCTTCCAGGATGGGTTTCCCTCAGACTAGTACATGATTCAAAATTAGAATCAGCTGGCCCACTACAAAGTCTCTCACTGGGTGTGTTACACTTGTTTCCCAGGGTGGCAGTTAGCTGCTTTGAGAGGCAGGTGTTAGATCATGTGGTAGGATGGTTGACATCTTGTCTAATGCTGCTTGGCTTGCTCGGAATTCAGAAAACTGGCCCTAATTGTTTGTCAGCTCATTGGCCACTATTTTCTCAACTACTTACTCAGAGTTTATTTTAATAGCTGACAATGGTGTTGTGTGGGCTAAAAGAAACACTGTCATGTCTAAGTTTACTTAAACAGCACTGAGAACTATCTGTGCTTAATGGACTGACATTTATTAAAAGCATGCAACCCCATATACCTTCCTGTTTGGAACAACATTAAGTAGATTTCCTCTGTGGCTTGAGCAGTCGTTTGGACTGTTACTAATGTGAGATGACAGGTAAACTTGTGACTCTCTCCCGCATCGCAGCGACCGCTACTGAGAGTCTGTGTGTTTGTGGCGCTGTAGGGGAGTAGCCAGCAGTGTGTCCATGCAATAATCAGGTCGTAAACTCCATTAAGCTGTGTTTTCTCTGGAAGACTTTGGGGGGGACCAAGGAAAAGCAGGAAGGTAAGTGAGAAGGAAAGAGGCAGTAAAAGCTTGGTTAGCTCTGTCCGCTCTCCTTCAGTCAGCACAGGGGAACAGAGCAAAGCCTGAGGAAAGAGGAGAACATAAAACACGGGGGAAGTCAAACAGGTTGGCAAAGAGTGCGAGAGCAGCAGGACAAAAGAAATATATGGTTTCTCTGGGGTTTGGAAGTATTTGTAAAAATGTTTTATAGAATGTTACAGCCTTCTGTGGCGGCAGATGGCTGGAGTTTGACACATGTGACAATAAATAAAAATTAATAGGCTGACTGGGGTTTGGGTGTGGGGGGATGGTGGTTGTCTGTCCTCCAGTCACAGCCCTGCATAATCTCAGTCATCACTTGTCTCTAGTTTGTCAGTAGCAGCAGACACATGTGGCGCACTGAAACACACACACCCTGCTGACTTCAGAGGTCATCCTGAAGGGGGGCGTGTAGAGGAGGATGGGGTTGATGATATGTTAAGGCGCGTGTGTGTGTGTGTGTGTGTGTGTGTGTGCGCGCGCCTAATGTTGTAATGTAAATGGTCAACTCTGTCAGGTTATGCAGTGGTCACAGCAACTGTTGTGATGAAAGCACAACTTAATTAGATACCAAACAATCACAGGCACAGGACCACTCAGACCAAATAACTAGAGGTGTGTGTGTGTGTGTGTGTGTGTGTGTGTGTGTGTGTGTGTGTGTGTGTGTGTGTGTGTGTGTGTGTGTGTTCTTTCTGGAGTATTACTTGTAACAGGACCCAGTAATGAAGCTCTTGAGAGCTTCCTGTTTTGACTCTGAGCTGCTGTGGAAGTTCAAACACTTGTTCCCAACAAAAGTAACCCAAACAACAGTTCACGGCCTCGACTGTCTTTTAGCACATCTGTTTATTTTAAGGCTATAGCATGCTTTTACTTTAAAAATAGTTCCAGTATCATTAAACTGATATACATAATTTGGTCGGTTTCAGACTGATGTATACTGTTCTACATACTGATTATTTATATTTATAGTGCAGAACTCATACTGTACTTGTAACAGTGTTTTATCACTGTAATCCAGCTACTTCTACTCAGTAAAGGACCTACTTGTTTCACATGACTCATGAATACATTGATGCGTGAGTTCGTAGTACTCGCAGGTTGGATCACTACCATCATTTAACTCAGCTTTCAGCCTGATCCCAGCTGCACACTCAAAAAATGTACTGGCTGCATCTTACTACTGAGCTGACAAAATCTGCTTAAAGACAAGCTATACAGTTCTGTGCAAAAGTCTTGACCCACCCTTCGTTTCTTTATATTTTGGGGAAATGGGAAATAGATGTATTGTTTTATTAAAACACTTACAAGCATGCATGAGAACACAGTATATAAGTCAAAAACAAAATGTTGTACAATTATAACAAGCTTGAAAGTCAATATTTAGTATGACTTTTCTTCAACACCACTTGAATTTGCTTAGCCAAGCTTTCTTTTAGTTTTGCTAAGCAGTCTTCAGGAGTGGTTCTCCAGGCTTTTTGAAGGACAGCCAAAGCTCTTTTTTGGATGGTTTTGCCTTTTGCTCTCTGTTCTGTCCAGATGATCCCACACTACTTCTAAAGTTGAGATCCGGGCTCTGGGGAGACGAATCAATGACTGATAGTGCTCCACTGTGTGTTTTTCTAACCCTGGATGTTTTTACTGCATTGTCAGTGTTTGGGATCATTGTCGTGCTGAAAAATGAAGGAACATGCCAGTCAGAAACTTTCAGATGGAATTGCATAGTGGAACAAAATCTGATGATACCTTTCTGTGTTCATAATTCCATCAATTTTGAGATTATCCCCAAAAGCACTGGCCCCAAAACCTAATGTAGCCTCCATCATGTTTTACAGATGGCTGTAGACACTCATTGTTGTACCTTTTTCCCCACCATAAATATTATAATGAAATTTTGATTCGTTACTCCATAAGACCTTTTGCCACTGATTTTCATCCCAGTTCTTGTGCAATCTGGGATACATATGTTGCCCTTCATTAAGAAAGCAACACTTCCACTGAGACAATTTCTGATGAGGCTTGATTGAACAGTAGATGATCAACTGAAGGGTTAAGATCTTTCAAAGAAATTTTTTTTTTGAAAGATCTTTAGAAAGACTGGAAAAATATTGCTCAAGACACTTTGAAAATTATACGAAAATCTGGCTACTTAGAAGCAAAATATAAAAAACTGACAGTGGCTCAAGACACAGGTAGAAAGCCACATGCTGTGCATACTGTGACATTACCGTCACACACGCCCTAAATTTGTACACAAATTTAATACATTTTCTTATTTTGAAAAGCACCAGCTTTATCATAGATGGTGTAAAAGATGTACAAAGTTTACAGGCCACCAACAGAGAATTACTTATTCTGTTTTATGAAGACCTTTGATTTTATGGAAGTTTATGGTAAAAATAGCTCTTTCTCCGTGGCTTTGGTAAGCACTCTATTGCTAGTTTCAGGACATCCTGAATAAAACATCAAGTCCACTTCCCATCCACTCCCTTGTTTGTTGCAGTTGTTTTACAAATTTACCAAAGGGTGTCATCATGGTCCATCTTTTATACTGTCCATGGTACTTTCTTTATGGCCAGAAAGATGGACAGCAACTACAAGATGGTTATATTTATCTATGCCTCAGGTTCAGTATGTTTTAATAAGTGATCGCCTCCATGGAGGATGTCAAATTACCACTATTGTTAGTTCATCTCACAATAGCTCAGACACATTTTCCACAACATGAGTGCCTCAAACAAAATCTGTCCAAATTACAAACTGTGTGTAATTTCTCCCATTTGAGATTTCTGGACAAGCATGTAGTTTTTGGTAAAGGTACACATAAAGATACACATTAAATTTGCATGTTTCTTGTCTATTCAAGCACATGTATTGTTATTTAAGCTCTGGAAAGGAACAGACAGCATTAAGCTGTTTTTACCCAGAACAGAAAACAGTGATTTTTTTAAATGATTTTTTAAACCGGATAATTAAATGAACGTACTTTTGTGAGTGATATCAAGAATGGCTTTGCAGATCTATGTTGTTCTCTGCTGACAACTGTTAAAGGAAATTTATCTTGAAAGATGCAATCACAGACTAAGGGAGGCAATTATAAACATTTACAGCTGTTGACATCTCAACATTACCGCTTTTAAATCATTGAAATCAAACAGCATGTGATTCATTCTTTGTCTGAGTTTTCTTTTCTTTTTTTTTGAAAAGCAATTAAGATTTTAAAAAGATTGATTTTTGCATCTCCAGCCACCCCCCATACCTGCCATCCCCCACTGTAACATACACTTAACATACACGAATAAATGTGCAAACACTCACACTCACACACACACTCCCTCGTGAGATCTCACACTGAATGTTTGAAGCTGTAGAGATTGTCAGGATGCATTTTTGCCAGAAAGCCCATGGGCCTCATTTTCATGTTTAAGAATAAGGAGGTGCTTTCACATGTTTCATGTGGCATAGGAGAGAGGGTGATGTAGGAAAATAAATAAATAAATAAATAAATAAAGCTGAAGAGAAGCTGTAGCTGTAGAGACTTTTAGATCTCATGTTAACAAAAATAAAGTGTACAACTCTGAAACACATTTTGTTAGCAGAAACAGAAATTATATACAGTAGCAAAGAAGTGTGAATATCCCTTTAAAGCCTGAACCATGAAATTATTGGCATAAAACTCAATTTTTTGGGGGAAAATGGAGAGTTTATTGAACCATCAGACAAATTTGTCTAAAAATTATTTAAAATTTGAATTTCCATACATTATTATGAATATTTGCTACGCCAGCATTTTTAAAAAAAATGCTTAAATTTTCCTGTGCAACTCATTTAGGTTTTTAGGGGGGAAAAAAACCCTTTATGTATCAAATATGATAAACTCGACATTAAGGGGTTAACAGACATCTTCAGCAGCAAAGCTAGATGGTTAAGAAATTAAATATATCCCATCAACTGAACCCTAAAGTGCAAAACAAAAGAAAGGAGGTGGCTCTCTTATATGGCAATACATGATCATGTTTGTTTATATTCTTATTATGCATTTTAACACCATAATCAGCAGAATTAGTTAAATTCACTGTGTCTCCCGCACCACCGCCACCACCACCCCAGACAGGCTCACGTGGGTGGCAGCACCAATTGTTGTCGCTGTGGTTAATGTAGCTGAGGTTAACACAACACTGTAAATTACTACAGCATGTACTGTTTATAACATAACATGAACTAAATGTGTGTATGTGTGTGTGTCTGTTTGACCATGTGTCACATTGCACTGCATGTCCATGTTTGTGCGCTGTTCTAATTGAGCAGCCGTTGTGTGTAATGGCTGTGATGTTTATCAGGGTGGTAAGGTCAGGTATGATAACAATCTGGGTTGCCAGGTTTGGTCTCAGGGTTGCAGGACGTGGTCTTGTGTCGAGAGCCCCTCCTGCAATGCATTATGAAGCCTGTAATGAGTGACAAAACAACTTAATAGAGCAGCAGAGGGGGGGTTGCTTTTTTCTGGTTCATTCCCAGAGTACTGAATGTCTGTTATTTATCGTCGCTCAAGTCTGAGAGCCTCTCAATTTATTTATAAAGTTGGATCAGTGGCAGAAGCAGACCAGCCTTAAGCAGCTATTTTGGTAAAATGTGTATACAAGAACACTTCACTGAACATGGACTTTAAGATTAATTAAACTCTGTGATCAGTGAAGGCTTTTGTACTTAGTTTACCTTAAATGAACTTTTAAAAAGTCATACATTTGTGTTGTTGACCGATAGCAAAGCATTATGTCAGACAGATGTTATGTCTTGTGGTTCCTAGGGTATTTAAAAGTAGAATGGGAGGCAGAGCCTTCAGCTTTCAGGCCCCTCTTCTGTGGAGCCAGCTCCCAGTTTTGATTTGGGAGACACACACCCTCTCTACTTTTAAGATTAGGCTTAAAACTTTTCTTAAGCATATAGCTAGGACTGGATCACCTGATTATCCCTCAGTTATGTTGCAGTAAGCCTAGGCTGCTGGGACATTCCCATCATGCATCACTGTTTCTTCTTCACTCATCTCTTTTCAGTACACAACTGCATTTAATCATTATTAATCTCTGGCTTCTTCTTCTACTCTTGCCCCATCTTCTTTCCATCCATCACAGCAGATGGCTGCCCCTCCCTTCCTGCTAAAAGGGAGTTTTTCTTTCCCACTGTCACCAAGTCATTGCTCATAGGTGGTTGTCTTTCTCTGTGTTATTGTAGGGTCTTTACCTTACAATATAAAGTTTGGTGCTATATAAATAAAAATGAATTGAACTGAACTAAACGTGCTCACCATGAATGGAAAATGACGAGTTTAAGACTGTATCAAACCTCCCCTGAATCAATCTTGGTCTTGACATTTCAATGGGCTTTGTTGAGATCAGGAAAAATGGGGATTACAGAATATCAGATAACCCAGTATTTGGGTGGTTTAGCATAGACCGCATGGGCAAAAATGTTCACAGACCCAGAGTTTGCTTTCCCAAGTGGCTGACCAGATGTTTGCTGTATATTGTTCTTCTACTCTCTATTCCAGGCAAAATGCTTTTATTCATGTTTTTTGTTTTGTTTTCATCTCTATATCAGCTTTAATTTGATAAAGACAGAGCATAAAAGAGAGGGGATTTCATTTGGTTTATAGAATATATATGATATAAAGATGGATGTAGCTCCTGAGCCTGAAACATGAAATATTTCAGGTTCAAAACTCCAAGTAGACAACAGCGAAAAGACCACGTCACAGGAGTACATCCATCTTTTATACTGTCTATGGTTTAGCTCAGCACCACACTTGATCATTCTGTTTGGCTGTAGTTCGTCAAACAAACTGGTGTCAGACTACCAGTCTTAAGCCCTTTTTTTCCTCCCAGTATGCTGTGTAAACATACCAAAACAACAAAGACAAACAGGGGTTTAAACACAGCAGTCTAATGGTTTCCATAATGTGTTCAGCATTCAGTGGCCTGAAGGGAAGAATAAGCCTTACTCTTGAACTTGCAGAGTGCCTTGATGCTAAGATCAGGTCCCGGGCAAATCTTAAGGGCAGCTGCAGCCATTCATTTGTGGCCACCCAGGACAAGCCTATGTGTGTATGTTTGTGTCTGTCTGTGTGTCTGTGTGTGTGTTATTGAGTGAGAAGGCAGGACAGCTGCAGAGGTCTATTCATAGTGCACTAAGACTGATGTCTCCTCCGTGCTCTGAAAACCTACCATCCCTCCATCATCTTGACTTATTTCTGTCAGTTCTACCATCACTGTTCTTTTACAGCTTTTGCAACTATCACATCATCTGCAAGGAGGATGTAACACACCTGTGAACAGGGCAAAGCTGAGATGGATGATTTTTTATCAAAGCTGCTCGCATCACGTGGATATGCACAAGGCGTCCACAGGAGTTCATACTGAGAGGCACAGAGGTTATGATGAGAGTGGCACACGAGCATTTAGCTCTTTAAAAGAAGACCTGGCATTTAATATTACATCGGCACCGACACGACAAGGTATCTCACAAACATAAGTGACAGATTTTTTAAATCCTGGATTAGACAGTGAACCAAATACAGAGGACCTAGTCCTTTTTTGTTTTGCATCAGCCCTTTACACCGCAGTTAATTTTATTTGTCATGACAATGCCATGAGATTGTGAAATGCAAAAACATCAATAACAAAGTTCACTTGTGTTGTCTCTCTTGTGTTTTACCCCAAACAAGTCCAACAGACACACCACCAAATTTGGAAAAGAAATACTCCCTTGTCTGCTCCATCTGTCGTCCCAAGCTACATTTGATGGTCCTCAAGGGAAATTTGCCTGTAAATGCTGACAGGGGAGTGGCTTCTCTGTACTCTATATATCTATCTATCTGTCTGTCTATCGTACCTGGTTCTAAGTTCATCTTCCCACACCCTGTTTTCTTGTCCTCCAAATGGTCTATAAGTCCATAACTGTTAATACAGTTATTAGCCTCAACACAAACTTACTGAACAAAATGCACACATATAGACACAAACAAACCACAACTGGCCCAGCAGAAGCACATTTAACCAAGACGCCTCAAGGGACAGCCAGAAGGTAGCCGGAGGGTAGAAAATAGAGCGAGAATGAGGTGGAGGGAAGAAAGAAAAGTGCAAACATCTAAGGTCACATACCTCGTGGTGCAGCTAGCTTCCCTCTTTGATTAAAATTGATTTGAAGTTTTGTACCTACAATTATTAGCATTAAAGAGACTCTGTGTACGTGGGAGTATTTGTGCATGCCAGCATTTCTTGACTTAACTCTGACAGACATCGTCTTGTTCGTGTAAGCCGCATTCTTCCATATTTGGGCATCATTCCCATTTCCTGTTATGAATATGTATGTAAGGCCCTGGAATCTACCATAAACAGACCACAGAAGGCCTCTAACACACACACACACACCTGAATACCAAGTAGAGCTGATTGATGTATATAACCCACATCAGTAGCTAAAAAACTCAAATATACTTAAATATGTTATATATAAGATATATAAGGAAAGGTTAAAGCAATGATCATTGTCTGCTTGATTAATAAATAAAGTACCACCAGGTTGGTCAAAGTTAATTGTGTAACTTCCACAGAAACACATAAATTTACCAGGTAGTATACCTTCGTTGCTATACTGACTATAACCAACATGTAGCTAGAGTCCTGGAGTATAAGTGAAATGATGAAGATGGCTGTGTTTTGTCCTAACTAAAAGGTAAATAGTGTCAGTCTTTTCATGCAACTTTCACAACAATTGCCTTTACCGCTGTTAACGTAGAAGTACAAAAATAACTGTCTACAGCTTCAAAAGTTTGAATTTACTGTGGGAAAAGAACAAGAATGTGACGGAAAACTGTGAAAACTGTGCACAGGCCAGAAACAACTCTCCACTGCTGAAAACACACTATCAAATCTCTCCAAGCTCTTCCAACGGCAACATGCTAACACTGAACTAGCAGTAAAAAACACTTGAACGCACACAGGCTTGTAGCATCATACATTTCTACCAGTAGGCCTACCTCTTTCTGTCGCAGATTCATCACCACACATTTTTTTGTGAACTTTGTTGCTAGCCTTGTTGTAACATTCACTACTGAAGAAGGATCTTGTGCATGTTCTCCTTCTTAGAATGTGGGGATATTTATGTTGTATCCCCTAAACATCCACCAGGTCAGGGCTGGGTCTTGTTTTAGCTACATGCTAAAGATGCAGATTTTTGAGAAACTAGACAATGCAGCTAGCTGCTGAGTTTAAAGTTCTTTGAAAGTAGTGGGAACCCTTAACCCTGACCCTAGATGGGTTGAACTGGTGAATGTTAAGAGGTTAAGCGATCCACTTATGGTTATTTTACTTGTTTTGTTTAAAGCTAGTATAGGAAATAGCTTTAAACAAAAGCTATTTTGTTACTTTAGCTAGCTTTACAATAGCTAAAGTTCTCTCTGGCTAAGAAAGAAAATCAGTGGACTTTTTAATAATGCTACATTCACACTAAGGACAATGGTAATGACGATCACAGCACAACTCTGATGATTGAAACAGTGTACAATGAACTTACAATCTGGTTGTATTTAACACAGAGAGCAGGTGTGCAACCACTTGCAGTCAACAGTCAACTTTGATGCATGGCTATAAAACAGCTGTTAAAGTCAGTCCATATTAGTTTGCAATTGAATGGGGTAAAGTTGGCAATTACACACAATGTGTTTGTGACAATATAACAATTAACTGTGATAAATCAGCAAAAGCTGCAAATCTGTTGCGTCTCCATACAGAAACATTTACGTCACAAGTCATGATTACTGAAGAACATTGATTTTGCCAAATGACATAGGTGCTCGGTAATCTTTTATATAAACATACAACAAGAACACAACCAGTTGGCAACCAGCTGAGAGGAGTCCACTATTGCAAAGAGATGCATCAGAGATGGGTTGTGCTCATCGGTGCAGACTGACTCAGACTGATTGCAACATGTTAACATCTTTCTGCCTTTAGAAATTAGATGCTAACAGTCACCAGTTTTTCTGAGAATGACAAGTCAGTCCAAGTTTGTTTGGAGGCAGGTTACCTCCTTACATGAAGTAACTATTTGACCAGATGAAGTGGCATGAATGCTATTAGAGTTTCTGGTCAGTTGTAAGAGTCACAGGCTAAGCTGTCTGCAGACACCGGTATAATTTCATTGCCTCTCTCTGTGCAATGTCCTCGATTACACTTAATGTCCAAACATTCTGCACATTGTTGTTTGTTTTGGTTTTTTGGTGGGGGTTTTTGCAGATGATTGCAGACTTCAGAATCAAATCATTACATCATTACATTGAGACAATGCTTATGTTTCCAATTAGCTCTGTATCTCAGCCTTTTAGGTAAGACTGCAGAGCTGTGCAGCAGCTATAAACACCTATTGTGAAACAAGAGCGCACAGGACACAAGCTAAGTGAGAAAAAGTTGCAAACACCTCTGACATGTTAAGACAATCGGGGGGTGAGGTGAGTATCCACAGTTTTTCCTTATTAGTGTCACAACATTTAACCTCAGCACAGTATCGCACTGGTGGAAACAGATGTGCACCACACAGACATACAGATAAAATCTCACTTTAAATAACGTGCATATTACACACACAGACATATTCACTCTCTGCTGCTGCTACACTGTGATGTGTGACAATGATGTGGAGCATCATTACACAGAGACAAAGCAAACTATTTTTGTTCAGCAAAAACAAAACAGGATTCAACACTTTGTAGCATTCTGTTTGCAGACAAAGTACAAACAAGCAGTATAATTATGGGCTCATTTCGAGACAAACAACCAACGTATTCTGTGTGTGTGTGTATGTGTGTGTGTGTGTGTGTGCGCGTGCGTGCACATGTGTGTAAATCTGTGCAAACACAACTATGTTCTCTATCAGGGATGAGATGAGAGGAAAAGGATAAAAGATATCTCTGTCTTACTTGGCAGATGACAAATAAATGACGGCATGCACACACATCGATACACACCTACACCCATGTATACGCACGTGTAACAATCTCACACGGGCACACACACACGCACCACACAAATTTGTTTGAAAAGTGACAGAAGTCTCACACTGTCATTACACTGCTTATGGCTGTCATTTTATTGTTTCTCATCAGTACATCACACAGAAAAAAAAGTGCTCACACATACATGTGCAAGCACACACACGCGCGCACACACACTTCTACCATACTAAGCTGACAAAATCACTTTAACACAAACAGTGTGCGTGCACAACCTGGGAGTTACAAAACCTCTTGCACTGCTACAAAACAAACTGCCTTTTTAGCTGTGATGAAGCTCTAACAGCAAGTGCTAATGAATACAAACACACATATGGTGGATAAAAGGATGTATGTTCATATGGGGTAATATTAGCATCAGAAACTGTCAGTTCTGTTCTCTCAAGGGAAAGCACCAGCACACGTATAAATATGATGGGATTTTAGTGTAAATATCATATAGCATCCCACACCCCTCATATGTCACAAACGTTTAAATGCATGAACAAAATGTGGTTGTGGGCAGAGACGACTACGGTCTGTAACAGAATAAAGAATAAATAAATAAAAGGCCAATCAACATCTCAAGACTAATTACTGCTTTAACTTATTTTGCTTGAGCTAATATCGCTGGTGAATTTGCAGTAAATCACCTCAAAATGTGTTTGGAGCAGTCACAGTATAAACAAGAGTGATTATCTTTTGATTAAAACCATCACAAACTTCCCCGAAGCGCCTGTTGCTACAGAACTGGCTCTAAAACAATGCTTTTCAGATTTCTTTTATGACTTCTGACCCCTCAGTTGCAACATGTAAAATCCATTTCTCCCCCCCGAAATGGAAAGACACTGAATCACGAAGAGGTCGGCTCTTTTTTGGCTCAAATTTTCTCTTAAGTAATTCTACCCTTTTTAGCTCAAGGGGGGCGCCAAAGGAAAACTGTGTTATTTTCGCCTTTGTTTGTGCAAACTACCAAACTACATTGTTGCATTTTTCATTATGACAACAAGGGTAGAAAATAGGTCAAACCGAGACTTATGTCACTCTTTAGCGCTGCCTCTATTGAGATTTCCAGCTGCTGGAAAGATCACATCAAGCTGCTTTAAAATATGCATAAATCATATTGTATTCTATTACAGTGTAAAGCACTGTCTTGAACATTGAAAGAGTGCTTTGGCAGACTGAAGGGTGTGATGGACAGAGCCACACTGCCCCCTGTTGTTATTGTTGTCAAACAGTCATATACTGTATATAATCTAAAATAAAGAGGCTCACGGCCTTTCCTCATGAAGGTAACAAATGCTCAGCAAGAGGAGCTTTTAATGTGTCAGTGTGTTCATATTTCTCTGCAGCAATGGCAATATTTGAATCCTTCAGTAAGCTTCTAATAGGTTAATGTAATAAAAGTTTTAAAGATTTTTTTTTAAAGCACACATACACGAAAATGAATGTGAACAAGTAAATAAATCCAATTCAAAGTAAAAGTACTCTTTTTGTACAAAAATGACTCATATATTATAAAGTATGGTATTTGGGCTAGTTTAGGGTACTGCTCCAACCTGATGCTGGACTGATGCTGACAAGTGAACCTGTGTTTAGGTTCACCTGTGCACCTGCTTGTTTATGTAGACATCTATTCAGCCAATCACATGACAGTGCATTTATTCAAGCAGACGTGGTCGAGATCATCTTCTGCGAAGAAATGCAAGACTGCTGATCTGCTGGTATTTTCAAATAGGCTATTAGCAGACAATGCTTTACTGATGCCAGAGGTCAGGTGAGAATAGTCAGACTACTTCAAGCTGATAGGATGGCGAGAGGAACTCATATAACTGCCCATTATGACCGAGGTATGCAGAGGAGCGTCTGTGAATTAACAAATTCTTGAAGCAGACGGACGACAGGAGCAGAAGACCACATCAGATGCCACTCCTGTCAGTTAAGAAACAGGAAACCGAGGCTACAGTTCACACAGGATCACCAAAATGAGGTAATAGAAGACTGGAAAACTGTTGCCTGCACTGAGCCGTGTTGATTTCTGCTCTTTGTTGCAAAAACAATATATTAAAAGTATGACGTGTATTTTTATTGAGCTAAATTTGAGAAGTCAACGAGTTTCATTACAGCTAATGATGTTATGCTGTTATCTGTATATGACAAAAAAGACTTGAAACGTGAGAGCTGGGTCCTCTGGTAAGGGTCCACACATGTAGGGCTATGAAGACGTTAGCTCTGTACAGAGAAGAGGGCAAACAATTCTACAGTTTACGTTTTTTATGTTTAAAATAATGGATCAGTTTGGCTTTGTTCTTTTAATCTGCTATGAAACTAAAATATATCTGAAATTCAATCAGGAGCCACTGTTATAATCTTTAAAGCGTTGTGTTATTTATTAGCCTGTCATGTATTTATATTTGTTAGTGTATGTTTTTAATGTCAATGTAAACTCGAACTGTGAATTCATAGAGAAGCGAAAGGTCAAGTGGAACTGAAGTCCTTAACTCAGCAACAAATGCCTCCGAATTTCACTTAAGGACAGTATTTGAGGAACTATAATTGCTTTCCACAAACTGGTGATCTGTATAAATAGTGTTTTATCACTAACATAAAAATGCAACTGTGGCTTGTAACATTTCCATTTTAGATTTGAAGTTACTCTCCCACAAGATTGTACTGTTTGACCCTACATTTCTCAATTTTCTCTTTCTTTCTTTCTTTCTTTTGCTCTCTGTTTGCCTGGTAAATTTATCCAAACTTGGCCAGATGACTCTCTACTGGGGCAGAGAGCTTCATCAACAGAGAGGGGGGGAGGGAGGGAGCAAGAGATGGATGAACGCAGAAAAGAAGAAGACGAAGTGTAGAAGAAAAATAGTAAACTCTGACAGATGAGCGACAAAAACAGAGGCCTGAATGGAGAGATTGATGGCTGGCTGCAAAAAAGATGGAGGGTAGAAGGGGAGAGATGGATAAAAACAGTTGAAGCTGGCAGCCAAAGTGAGTGAGAGGTTGAAAGAGGAGATGAAAAAGTAGAGGAAAGGTTCATCTTTCTCCCTCTCCTCCTCTCAATCCCTTCCTCTCTGTCTTTCTCTTTTGGCCTGTTGACAACTCAGTAGGAGTCAGACGACCATCTGTCTATTGGAAAGGAGTGAACACCCTTCCACCTTCTTCTCCTCCTCCTCCTGACTAGCCTCCTTATCTCCCTAAATTTTCTCCTTCTTTGCCTCCTCATGATGAAACTCTTCCTCTCCATTCTTACAGCGTGTGAAGGAAAGAAAACCAGACAGAGCCAACTGACAGACAGGATGCTAATACACTAATATGCTAATCCTGCTTTGCACTTGTATGCTATCTGTGCTCGAAAGAAAGTGTGTGTGCATGTGTGTTTGTGTATGTGTGTGTGGCAAGACCAAGCCCCTGGGTAATAAAACAATACAAAGAGAGCTTTAGGCCTGCTGGGCCCGCAACAGCACTTGAATACCAAATCAGCCAGCAGAGATCACTGGGGGAAAGGTGTAGAGTGTGTGTGTGTGTGTGTGTGTGTGAGTCTGCGTGTGCATGCATGCGTGTGTGTGTGTGTGTGTGTGTGTGTGTGTGTGTGTGTCTGTGTGTCTGTGTTTCTGAAGGAGTGAGACAGATAGCGGAAAGCAGCCTTGTTTTTCCAGTGGTGACCGTTGTTCAGTAACTCCTGCTTCTAAAAGTAGGAGAGCAACTTCGCAACAGCTCTGGGCACAGCTGGATGAATTTCTAAAAAAGAGAGGAAGATTGATGATGGGGGTGCACGAAAAGCAAACAAGAACGGTTATTTATAAAAAGACATGGAGCACCATAGAAAGGATTGTACAGTTAAAATGCTATTTCTACTAGTTTCACTTCTCTATTGGCTGACACGCGCACACATTCGTATAGAAACACACCCATCGCTATTTTTTTCCCTTTTTTTCACCCTTCTTTGTCGCACCCTTGTCTGTCAGCCAGCCCTTGCCTTAATGGACCATACACACAATTACTACTGATTAATCTACCACTTAGCATTTTGACCCCACTCAGGCAACACACATGCATACTCGCACCACTTAACATTCTGGCCCTGCCCTGGTATCGCTGGCTTCTCAGGTACCCAGCATGCTCTGGGGCAGCCCCGCTGAGACCACTGCTGTCTGAAGAGGATGGTAAAAGTGTGTGAGTGTGTATGTGTGTGTGTGTGCGTGTGTGCGAGATGAGAACATGCTGGTGCCAGCCCCTGAAGGACAACCATCCAGTTCATGTCCTCAGGGAGCCTCGACACTTTAGGAGTGGCACTACAGCGGGGTAGCACCACAGCCAAGGGGCCCACAGGGATGAATGGTGTGTGAGTGTGTGTGTATGTGTGTGTGTGTGTGTGTGTGTGTGTGTGTGGAGAGGATGAGGTCTAGATCATCATCAAGGGGCCCAAAGGGAAGACGGACTGATATGTGGGACGTGGAAAAAGATTATAAATGTAATGGAGAATGAGTGAATGTGAAGCTGCCAAAGTATCACAATATCAAAGACAAATTTAGCTGCAGTCAAACACGTCACTTATACCGTCAATAATATTAGATTTACTCGTAATGGAAGCATGAAAAAAACAAACAAAACCTGAGAAAACATTACAAGCGAGTGAAAAGCAAACTAAAAGTGGGTTCAGTGGGGAGAATGAGGGCTAAATTTTATTATTTATTTTTTATTTTATTATTTATTATTATTTTTATTTTATCATCCTCATGATTCATTTGAATCATGCAATAATAATACTGTTCTTTTGTAGTGTTTTGTTTAGCTGCTATAGGCCAGGCTTGATATGCTTTCCTATCATAAGAGACACTTTTAAGCAATTTTAAATCCAAGAAATCTGTAAAGAGCCACAGAACATATCTGAGTCATATATATCATAGCTTACTTATTTAAGCCACTTGTTGTATGTTTGTGGTGTTTTAATGAAGGGGTTTCAGCCTATTAAGTATAAATGAGCCTGTCAGTGTAAAGTTTATATCTTTTACCATGTGTGACTAATCCACAGTGGGCCATTTATGATTATTTCATGCATTTCACAATAATACCATGTTGTTTATTGAACGTATAGAATCACAGAACTACAATACCTGAAACTGTTTGCTAGTTATTTACTACATGCCACATTAGGTGCTAGCTGTACCTTTGTAAATTAATCAAATTTGATAATAAACTTAAGACAAAAAGCAGACTAATAGGTTTAAATGTAGTGAAAGTAAACAAAAAACAGGAAAGTTTTGATTTTGTTTTGACTTCAGCAGTAGATCAGGCATTGCATTAAAACTCATAACAAATCTGTCGCCACACTGTTACATTTTCCTCCAAAACTTATGTATTTTGGATACTGACTCTATAGACTCACCACTGGCCATTTATGTGTTTACAACCATGCTAGAAGCTGCAATAGAGATTCAGCAAAATTGAGAGGAAATTTTCATTCAGCAAGTTCAGGACCACTCACTGCGTCTGGCTGTTGTTTGCTGCTAGGCAGGTTTTTGTTTTTGCTTGTTTCAGAGTTTTTCATTAAAGATGTTTGCTTTCTGTGGCTGTTAACGGTGGACTAACAAAAGCTGAGAGGAGCTTCAGAGAATCAGGTGAGGGTTTTCTATTGGTTCATAAATATGAGCCACCCATTAACTCCTCATTTTGCCATCATTCCCGTATTATGAAAATGTATTTGCCGAACACACAAAATAATGGAACTTTTCATCATTGCTGCAGGGTATTGTTTGTAAACTCCCAAATCTAATACTTCCACAGAGGGCACAGGAGGACTGACTTTCACAATTCCAAGACACTTCTTTATGGTAAGGTTTGTCTGCTGGTGATTGCAGAGGTGTTTTACATATTAAATGCTGTGTGTTTAGACAGGGACAGCATGTGACTCACTCCACTGAGTTTAAGAGAACTAAATATTCCACAGTCAACTGTTAGTGGGATTATAACAGAGTGGAAGCAATTGGGAACAACAGCAACTCAGCTAAGAAGTGGTAAGCCACATGAAATCCCAAAGCAGGGCTGAGGTGGAAATTTCAATCCCTACAAACCTCCAAACTTTATGTGGCCTTCAGATTATCTCAAGAACAGTGCACAGAGTTTCATGGAATGGGTTTCCACAGCTGAGCAGCTTCATCCACACCTCACATCATCAAGCACAATGCAAAGAACTGGATGCAGTGCTGTAAACGTGCCACTACTGGACTCTAGAGCAGTGGAGACGTCCTCTTTGGAGTGATGAATCACACTTCTCTGTCTGGCAATCTCATGGACAAGTCTGGGTTTGGCGGTTGCCAGGACAACCGTACTTGTCTGACTGCATTGTGCCAATTGTAAAATTTGGTGAAGGAGGGATTATGGTCTGGGGTTGTTTTTCAGTTGGGCTGAGCCCCTTAGAACCAGTGAAAGGAACTCCTAATGCTTCAGCATATCAAGACATTTTGAAACATTTTATGCACCCAACTTTATGAGAACAGTTCAGGGACGAGGGTTACCCCTTCCTGTTTCAACATGACTGTGCACTGAGCAAGTCTGGTGTGGAAGAACTCGACTGGCCTGCACAGAGTCCTGACATCAACTAAACAGAACATAATTAGGATGAATTAAAGTGGAGACTGTGAGCCAGGCCTTCTGGTCCAGCATCAGTGTGTGATTTCACAAATGCACTTCTGGAAAAATGCTCAGAAACGCCCTTAAACACTCTTAAACCTTATGGAAAGCCTTCCCAGAAGAGCTGAAGCTGAGGTTATGGCTGCAAAGGTCGAGCCGACATAAAAAAAAAACAAAAACTATGGATTAAGAATGGGATGTCACTCAAGTTCGTTTATATGTGAAGACAGGCGAGTAAATACTTTTGGCAATATAGTTTTCTTATAACTCTGTCTGGTGATACCCAAAGTCCTTTTTTGTATCACCAGAGATTAAGAGAAGTACTTTGCAAAGTGATGTACTACAAATCGAGTTCAGTATAGCCAGACTTTCTTTGCATCGTGTTTAATTTATTGTACCAAAATTGTTTCCATTTATATAGACGGAAAGTCCATGGAGTCATGTTTTCAACCAATGTAAACATGGTCCCATGCAGTCCTCCAAAATCCCAACATGTTGTTCGAAGTGAATGTTGCTGATTGGTTGACAACAGGAAATAGAGTGACACTGGAATTCACCAGGTATGTGAGAAGCTTAAAAAAAGGCAAAATGGAAAGCACAGAAATCGGCTGCAGTGGATACTTTTCACTGTAACACTCTACTTCAGCTTGTAAGTTAAAACTTTAATCTTCTCCACTGCAAAAGCGAGAGTAGCCCGAAGACAGACTGCACTACATATCTTTGACACTGTCCCCATCTGACAGCAGTAGCTCTCTGCAGGTAGACGAGCACGCCGAAGCTGACGACGGGCTGCGGATGGACTGCTGCCGCAATACCACTGCTGAAGCACAGTTTAGCTGACTCAACAAATCAAAAACCCTGGTCAGTTATTCTCAACTGTCTCTGTTACCTCGGGCTTTCTGCTGCAGCATCTGTGCACTAACCATAAAAGGGGGCATTGGGCAAGTCATCTGACTCTCAGAGGAAGGGGAAACATGTCTATGAAGAATAAGACATGAACAGCTGCAAATAAAAGAGCAATGCTGCAGAAAATGATTAATCCATAAGTTATGTAATTAATTCCCACTCAGTGCGCTCTCTGTGGCGATGTCTATTTCTAACATGACAGCTGCACATTAGAGCTGGAAAACTGCAAAAGTGATGACAGAGATGTGGAAAACACTCAAAGATCAAAGTGAAACCATTTTTCCTGGTTTAATATTCTTAATGATAGAAAAGCTACAAATAGACTGATTAATTCACTTTACTGCACAGCTTCCTTAAGTGGTGGAGCTAAAGATACACATCAGGCCACATGTATGCAATGAATTCATGTAAGCGGTCATAGCTATATATAGTTATATAGAAGTTAGATCATACTTTAAGCATGTCAGTAGAAAAGGAGGGAAATGTAGTTACTGGTGAACACCTGGTCTGGACACGGCTATAGGTTCAGCAGGGTGATCCAGCAAGGTCTGGCTTTAGGTTCAGCAGGTCTGTAGTCTCTCACAAATATGATCCAGTTTAAATGGACAAAACTGAAAGGAAAACAAAACAAACAAACAAAATGCTGACTCCTAACACGCTCTAGTAAGTGAGCTCACATTAGAATTTGTTATAAGCATTCTCACATGTACATCCAGAGCACTAAATGGAAAAGCTCCAGGCTATATATCTCAGCTTCTTGTTAAATAAATACATTTTAGTTACTTGCTTTTTCCTCAGTGGCTTGGGTCACAATGTTTTTGAAGATTCTGAAGATTCGTTTTGAGCTAATGCAGTTGTTGAATCATCAATTTATATATAACAGCCAAAAAGTCTGTATGCAGTTCAAATCCATTACATTTTTGTCAGTGAACAAGTCGCTGCCACCAAAATGAAAAGTTCCTTTGACATAAGCAAACAAGATGCTTAGACATTTTTGCCAGAATGACACAGGACTTAACAAGGATGTTACTCATCTTCTAGTTTCCTTAAAATCTTGCTCACATGTATTCACAGACATTGATAAAACTAATATTTCTTTGAGGATAAGAGAACTGCTGTTTTGTCGCAGCAGTAACATGAATGTGTTGTATTGGCTACACAGTAAAAACAATATAACAGGTTACACAGAACTTTAAAGAAACATTAACTATATAAGTACTACTACACATACTTTGTTTGTTCATAATATATAATAGTAACAAAACAGGACTAGAAATCACTGGAGAGCCTGTTTTCATGTTCCTTTAGACACAAATAACAAGGGAAGAACTGCAATGTCACTTCCCACACCTTACTCCGACACTTTTAATTGTTTTTACGGGTATGTTCTTGAAATAATGTTCTTGCCGGTCAACAAGCCTGCATGGTAATTTCAGGTTTAACTGGAGAAACTATTCACTTTGTTATGGTAAGAGTGTGCAACTGAGCTGAGAGCAAAAAGGGATGAAAGGAACACACATAGATAGGGGAATTAAACTACATGAAAAGAGAGAAAGAGAGGAAGATGAGACGTGCTGTATATTGATAAAAGGTTTGAATGTGGCACAAAGGTAGCAGGGAGGGAGAAAGGAGATCAAGGTCTATCATAGGGAGCTGTAGCGATGGCATGGCAAAGATGGAGGGAGTGCGAGTCAAAGAGAGATGAGAAGGGGAGAGGCGGATACTAATAATTTCCAGGGCAGTGATGTGAACACACCAGGGCCTCATGCACTCATGATGGAAATATGAGCATGCTTCTAACATCACACTTTGTCCAAGACTACAACAGTTTGACAGGTCAGAAGTTTGAGTTTTTATTACTGCACGTTCAGAAGTGACAGGAGCAAACTGGGATTTCATTTATTTTTATACTCTCGACTGAAATTTCTCATTTATGCGCAATGCATACAAGAATCTGAGTTCTATTTTCATCACTGATGAAAATACTGTGAATACATACATGCACTTTTTGAACTGGACTCTTCATATTTACTTGAGTAAAATATTTTTTGCGTTTTCTCAATTTTTACTGTCATCCCAAGAACAATAAATAATTTGAATTCAATCAAGTAAATTATGCTGACTCTAAAGGCCCGTCAGCCACGGGTAGTGACGAGCAGTGTCATGGAGACCAGAGACCATGGAAAGTGAATGGGATGCAGCAAAGTCAAGTGATGATGGACAGAATAACCAGTGGCAAGTGAAACAGTGAGGTCGACGGTTAAATTCTTCCCAACTTCAAGGCAAACAAGAAACATGCTTCTCATTCAGTGTGCAGAGTACCATTGACTGGCACATGACTGGGCAGGAAATGCATTACCTAACTATCAGAAACAAAGCAATGTGAATGAGCAAATCATTTCACTTTTGTGGATGAGGCTTTATGAACATGACAGTTCAATAAAACACCGAATGGCAACCTTATGACTGCATTCATGATGCATATGTTTGTTCACACTATATATATATATATATATAAATTTCAGTGTGTAGTTGCAATTTTGTAAAAGGAGAAAAATATATGCACACAGGTGCAGCACCTTCCACTGTCACTACTTCTGGCTTCTTTTGACAAGAATCTAATGAAACACGTAAAAAAAAAAAAAGAAGGTCACACAAAAACAATGCAGCCAACGAGGCTCTCAAATTTTATGGTAAATAACATGTTTCGGGAATTATGTATGCATGTTTGCCTGTGTGCAGTCCACTAATGAGATATTGACTCCATTGCGACTGTGCTACATTGTTTATCCCACTTATTTATTTATGAACGTTTAATATGTGAGTTCTGCCTAGTTCCTACAAACGCAAGTGGCGAACGAATGAGGCACACTGACGGAGAGATCAATGTGCAACATTAACACGGGATTGTCTTTAAAGTTATTTTCATTTGGAAGACACAGATCCGCTGTTTATTTCCACTTCCACAGCCCTCATTCTCTCGTGATCGGTGCCAGCGGTGCTCCTTACCTCAGCCGTCTCACACCCCACCTTCCCCATCTCCCACACTCTCACACGCATCACCCGGCCCTCTCTCTCTCTCTCTCTCTTTCCTGGCTTTGTCAGCAGCAGCACCAGCAGTACTTGGGTCTTTGTGTCTCCTTCATATCATCTTGTTAAAAATTAAAGTGATTCTACTTTCCTCCATCTTCCTCTCTCTCTAATGCTAATCTGTTCCCTGTTGGACCAGTATGTAGATGAGACGCAAATACAGCGCAGCCTGATGAATAGTGATGAGCCTGCAGCATGTACACACACACACACTCAGGCACACACCTGAGCAGCCTTGGAATGCCCTGTGGTTTACCTGTCTGTCTGTCAATCAAAGCAGTGACCTAGTGAGGGAATATTTGTGTGTCTGCGTGCATGCCCTTTAAATTACTCCTTAAACTAGAAAGTACCTCCTGAAATACTCTAATTTAATCAAATATATCATGTGTTTAATTTGCACATTACCAGCTGATATTAGTGGTAAAATTCACATTTTACACTGTCCCTTTAGTGCAGAAAACTTAGCATATTTTCCCTTTGATTCATGGGTGTTATAATGGAAAGCACCTTTGTTTAAATGTCCCATGGCTCCAGTCTTAAAGTTGGCAAACACTCACTGCATAAATACATGAAAATCTGTCAACTGTGAACCCCACTCAAGTGTTCAGCCACTACACTATGCTTCTCTAACTTAACAGGGGAAGTCCCCTTTGCCCCAGGGGGAGATGTATGGTTTCCTGCATGAGTGACCCGTATTTCAGTCCATTACATAGATAGAAAAAGGAAGACGAAAAACAACTGGCTTAACATGTGCCCAAATTTGCATCCACACTGTGATAGTTATTAGAAGATGGTGGAAAAGACAGGATGTTTAATTACACCAAAATATTACTTGCTGAACTGATGCTGAGTCCACACTGTTTGCAGACTAAGGTCTGATTTGGACTTCTGAGGGAAGTCTTCGTAGCGCCTACAACGTAACCTACGTCAGCGCCTTCTTATGCTTGTGTGTGGTGCATTATGTGTTAATTACCATGCAGTCATGTCCCAGTGTTTTATATGTGGCCAGTCGGCAGAAAAAATAAATAAAAGGCTGGGGGGGGGGGGGGGGTTTCCCTCCTAGGTCCCCACTCTTTGTTGTGGTCAGTTTGTGGGGGGGACAAACATATTTGTCCTTCTGGTTTTTCCACTTCTTTGCACAATGCCTCACATCCGGTGCGACAGTTTCAGTCATCTCCCTCCAGGAGTTTGCTGACATTTGTGAGTCCTTATATTGATGCTATGATTATTATTCCTTATATGAGATGACGATTGTTATTCTCTCACTGATAAATATAACATCTGTGGCGAAAAGGTAGTCGCAAACACACAGGAGGAATCGAGAGTACTAAACAGGCCAATCACAATAGTTGCAGGCTGTGTCCTGTAGTTACATTTCTTGAAAGCTTAATTCAAGCATTAGACATAAAACTAAACATGTTAGATGTACACAGTGAGAACTACAGAACAGTAGGAGAAAAAGCATCCTCGAATGTCCTCCAATGGCCAGTTCTAAAGGAAAGTCTCCCATATTAAAATAGCCACTGTTACATCAGAAATAAACCTGTCTACAGTGTGGTACAAATAAGATTTCTTGTCTCTGTAGCAAATTTCCCCGTTCACAGACCCTTTATAAGGAGATAGATTTTATTATAACTGACATGTTAAATTTGTAAAGTTATATATATAATCTGCAGTGTGGACACTCTGCCACTGTCAGTCTGTTAAACTCACCGTCGCTATTTTAAGTGTTGAGATCAGGTGACTGACTTTGCCACTGAAGAATATACTAACGATGGCCTCCTTTACTTGCATCAACATTTCCTTATACGTCATATTGAGAGTTCCAGTGAAAAGACACTGAACAGACATTAAATACTTTGAATCAAATCTAGGTCTTTAATCTGTTTATCACGAAATAACGAGAGAACAGGCCTCACCCGCCCGTGAAACTGCTGTGTCGGTCAATGGTCCGATTCATTTTAAGTTCCTGAAAAAGGGGGACTGTGTATAAACATTCTTGTGATTCCTTAACAGTTAATGAAAAAATTCTTGCTAACCCCTCAAATTAAAACTGAAGTCTGAACTTAAGCTCATTTAATTTATTTCCAATCCACTGCAGTAGTGTATAGAAGCAAATTTACCAAAATAAAACCCAAATGTGTGTCCAAAAAACATATGGACCTTACTATAAGATAAATATCAAGAAGTTCAGTTAAACTCAAAAAATGTCAAACTGTTCTACAGTTTAGGATGAAAAGAGAGAAAGATAGAGAGTGCCTCACATTTCCAGTTGTGACATCGTGTAATGCCACAGATCTGTGCACTCTTACTACATACATATATATTGCTTCTTCTTTCTATAATAGCAAGCTGCTGCTGGTAATGTCGAGCACACACACACACAGCTGCAGAGTAGGCTGTTTCCTGTATACCATTCTCAGTGTGTCTGTATTACTGTTCCATCTGCACAGGCATTTCCTGTCCGACCTTGAAATCATGCCCCCAGCCACCACCGTCACTTCACATAAATACATCCTCATCCCCCATTTCCCTACACACTCTGTGTGTTTTCAAGACAGGACATACTTTTTTTCCTCATACACACATCCACATGCTCATCCACTGACAAACCCAACATACGTTAAGCACTAGAAAGTGTCCAAAATTAAAGAGCAACTTGGCAGAGACAATCACCAGTGGAATATAAATACATAAATGCCTCAAACATGCAATTATCTGTTGAGAAAAACCACCTATTGTTTTCATGACTAGAAGCTAAAATACAGCACAAAACTCCCGCTTTACGAGCGTCCAGAGTTACCCTAATCTGCCACTTTCACGCTGGGAAGCTGTGATGTCATCAATCAGCAACACAGCGTTCGAATGGCGGCCAACCTTCCCCAGATCGGCCACATGTGTTTTTATTCAGCAGGAAAGTTATAGCAGAAAGGTCAGGTCACAGATAGTTTACAATAATATTATTCATGTAAGGGAAAGTGGAAATGATCCCCACTTGTGACCTCACTCTATTTACACAAGCATGCCCCGAATACATTGATATCGCCAGCCAGTAAAACTCACCACGTGTGCGCACACACAGAAAGAAAGGGAGAGAACACAATACACATTCATTACATGAAGTGGATTTCATAAGGTGATGGAAAGGAACCAAGCCAAAGTCCAACAATTAGCAAAGATTTAAAATAACAACCGAGGGCCCGAGGCACAGTGTTAAAGCAGAGGAGACATAATAAGGGTCAGAGTTATGATTCCAGCTCACAGGAGAAACAGAGACGCTGTTGTAGTGTCTGAATATTCAATGCCAAAATGGTTACTAGCACTTGGATTAGATCTCTGGTTGTATTTAATGCTGACTTGATGAGGAATATTAATTAAAAATACAGCCCATTAAAGTTGTTGCATAGGCATTTTATAAATAAATGCTGCTGGCCTTGTTTTAAGACCACGGGGAAGGCAAACAAATGGATAGACCCAGGAGAAGATTATAAACTATGACTATTTTTGCTTTATATAACTGTTATACAGTTATATACTCTGTAACCTGCCCAAGTGAGAGTTTGTGCTTCTCCTCCCCAACTGGACACGAAAGATCTGCTGCTCGCACGGTAAACCGTGAAACATCGGGGTTAAGTCTTTGTTGCTGGCTAAAGGACTGATGTAATGCAGTGTCCTTCAAAGTGACAAAAACAAGTCTGTGTGTGTGTGTGTGTTACAGTCATAGTTTCCATGTAAAAAGTGGATGCATCATCACACAGGATGCAGCACCACATTTCCCATGGGAGAAAACAGAATATGGCAAGAGAGACTTAGTCATGACTGAACGTTCACATGGCTGTTGTCAAATAGTTCACACCACACACATTTATAAACACGAAATTCCTTCTGTACTGCATGCTGAGTCCAAACCCCTGTACCTCCTGTTCATTAACGTATTTTTATTCAGTTCTGCGTACACCATGATCTCATTCATTTAGCAAAAAAAAAGGCCTGGAAAGAGACATCTAATCACTGAAAACCACCATTTATCACATCCAATAGCATCAGAAGTCCTCTATAAACTGTTTATGAACCTTTAAGCGACTCTGATTGTATTTTCATATTAATATTATTTGTAAGCAAACACAGGCAGTTCTAACTTTACAGCTACACGGTCTAACTGTTTGCACTTCAAAACTTTATCATGTGGTTCTCCTTTTTCAGCTGTGACTGGCAGCTTGTGATGCGTACTTCATATTCAGCAACATAACATGAAGTTGGAGGTTTGTTAGTGATTATGATCGGGCTAAATAGGCTGGTGGAGACCAAAAACAGAGCGAATGTTAGACTTACATTAGTCAGAAGAAGGGACTTTTTGGGGGCATTATTTCATATCAAGATTAAGATTTGTGAAACATTTTGTGATCAGAGTACTTGCAAATAATAAAAAGCTGGTCTGTTCATAGTGTTTTGAGTTCAAATCAATATGTAATCAAGGGCTTTCATGTTTTTCAGCACTATGATGAGAAGAAAAAAAGCATTTGCAAAAGTTTTCAAACTGATGCGTCTTCAGTTCTCCCCGTCTTTACCTTCTTTGCCTTGCTCAGAGTCCGCAGCCTCCGCTCTGTGAATGCTAAGCTGCTGTTAGTCTTTCCGCTGGTCCAACTTTGGTTTAGATTTGGGAGACAATGTCTTTTTCACAAACCCACGCACCAATAATAAACACACCCGCTTCTATAAAAGATCAACCCTGTGTCAGTTTCCCAGTAAACTGGAGCATCTGCAGCAAATCAGTGTGGCTTTTCAATCACTCCCACTTTTCTCTCTGTCTCCCACTCATTTACTTCCCCCCTCTTCCTCTATTTTTCCCCTCTTTGCATTTTTCTGTGATTAGGAACAAGTTTAACTGGCCAGAACTTCCTTTCTATTTTTCTAAAACACACACAGGCTTCTGATCCATGTTTGCTGTCATGAACAGGTGCTTGTCTTCAGCTCGACCTGCCTCATCAATCACACTTTCTCGACCAAAACCCAAAAAAAAGAGAAAGGAAAGAAGAGCTGAGGTGAAATAGGAAAAAAAATATTAGAGCATTAATTTCCTTACTTCCCAGGCTCTCTGCAGAGCTTAATTCACCATCGAAATGTGGCTGCGTGTAGTCACATGTACTGCTTTCCTTCAGTAAAACAAGTATTCTGTATTTCTGTCGTTGATGCCAGCCTAAATGACTTCTAAATGACTCAGCCTCGGCATAAGATTTCCCTGTAATCATGATTTTAAATTGACTGCATGTCTTCTTGGGCACTCGGCTGCTAAAATTCCTCCTTTACTCAATGGAAGTGCCCTCCTGTTCGCGCTGTTAATGGACCGGACCTGTCTATGCAATGCAGTGGACAGAATTTCCCATGGCTGATCATCATCTACGGTCATGGGTGCCTTCCAACTCCTCCATCTTGCCCTCTCCCCGTCCCAATGCAACAAAGAGGAAAAACAAATCAAACAATTCACAGTTTCCCATTATTCTCTCTGTCAGCATATGGTTCCAATCAACAGTGTGTGTGTGTGTGTGTGTGTGTGTGTGTGTGTGTGTGTGTGTGTGTGTGTGTGTGTGTGTGTGTGTGTGTGTGTGACACCATGTGAATGTTTTTATTTTCCATACATTACTCCTCAGATACAAAGCTCTTTGTTCACACTCTTTCTCCATCTCTCTTGCTCCTCCTTCCTCTCACGCCCTCGCCATCCTCCGGCTCTCTCTTTGATTCTCAGGTTTAAACTCTCTCTCTCTCTCTCTCTCTCTCTCTCCCTCTCTCTCTCTCTCTCTCTCTATTTTAGTCTTGCTTTTCTTGGCTGCAAGTCAGACCTCAGTCAGACCTAGAGGTCTTTTTCCCAAGCGATCTCCAGGGTGGACTCGAGGGAACAGAAAACACACACACACACACACTCACAAACACAGGCCCTGCCCTCACATGCTCTTGTCCATTTCCTCCTCTGTCTCTGCTGCGATCCACAGCCATCTCCTGTCTGCACCTCTTTGTTCATTCATCGTTTTATTACTTTTAAAAACAAAACAAAAAAAAAACATGTTGCAGTCATGCTTTATTGAGACAAAGAGAACACAGTGTTCAAAATCAAGTATTGTGTTTTTGGCCTGGTGAACTTTCTGCACTCGCTGGTACATTACAAGCTTTGTGGCCTGTTCTAGGACTTCATTTATCCAGGTTAGTCCCTCTGGAGTCAGGCATCTCATTTACAAGGAAGACCTGGCTCAGACTGAGGCAGCACATTTTCTCACAAATAGATCAACTGCACATGCAAACAAATGCACAAGGATGAAGAAGTGATAGAGGAATTAATAAGGCACCAAAAGAACCACAAGCGCTCATTATTCAGTACCAACAACAAGTAATGGTAATTATTAGGTACCTTTCTAGAGCTGTCTAATTAATCTATAGTTCCCAGTAATGCATAAAGATTTTTTGAAGCTTTATAACTTGTATGTAAAGTTAACAAATAAATGTAGTGTATATAATTGGAGATACACTCACCAGACACTTACTGGTACCATGTCGGATAACAATTTTTCCTTCAGAGTTGCCTTAATTCTTCATAGCACAGATTCAACAAGGTGCTGGAAACATTCCTCAGAGATTTTGGTTCATATTGAAATGATAGCACCACACAGTTATGGCAGATTAGTCAGCTACATATCCATGAGCCAAATTTTCCATCCCATCACACCCCAGAGGTGCTCCATTGGATTAAGATCTGGTGACTGTGGAGGCCCTTTGAGCACAGAGAACTCATTGTCCCCTTCAAGAAACCGGTTTGAGATCATTTTAGCTTTGTGACATCACAAGTTATCCTGCTAGAATCAGCCATCAGACGATGGGCCCACTGTGAAGTACGATGGGGATGGTCAGCACCAATATTCAAGTAAGCTTCAGTGTTTAAACAATGTTCAGTTGTTACAAAGGGGTGTGAAGTGTACCAAGTGCACTGTTACACTAGCACCAGCTTGAGACGCTGATAAAAGGCAGGATATATGCATGCTTTCATGTTTTTATGCCAAATTGTGACTCATCAGCTTTGATTTTTCCAATCTTCTTTTGTCCTGTTTTGGTGAAACTGTGTGAACTGTGGCCTCAGTTTCCTGTTCTTAGCTGACAGGAGTGGAACTACAGCCTATGTGCTCCAAGGTCTAAGGAGGTGAGATGGTCTTCTTCATGCCTTAGTTGTAATGAGTGGTTATTTGAGTTGCTGATGCCTACTGTTGAATCAACAATACACATTTTCTCTTTTTCATACCATTCTGTGTAAACCCTAGACAGGGTTGTGCAGGAAAATCCCAGTAGATTAACCGATTCTGAAATACTGAGATCAGGCATGCTATGTTCAAAGTCACTTAAATCACCTTTCTTTTCCATTTGAACTTCAGTAGTCTACATGCCTAAATGCATTGCAGTGTAATTGGCTTGTTAGATATTTATGAGTAAGTGAACAGTTGTCCCTAATGAAGTAGCTGTATGTGAGTGCATAATTACAACAAACTACCTCAAAGCTTTACTCGTGTACAGTATTTACTACCACTGTCTGAGAGCCATATTTAGTAAGTCTCACAGTGGATTTACAGTCCCGACATAAAATTTTACATGTCAGATTTGAAACAGTGGAAATAGTTTCTGTTTACAAAACTTTAAATCTCTTCTTTAAAGAAGCAGCGCTGTTTTGTTTCACCGTGACATAACTGAGAGAGAGCAACGATAAATGGGGTTAGTCCGCTAACAGAGGCGACGACAGGGTTACAGTGCCATCTAGTGGTGAGGCAAAGTAGCACGCAGACGTTCTACACTAACCATGATTATATGATGAGAACAAAGAAGATGTTTGTATGATGCTGTCCTCGTTGCTGTAAATAAATAGACTAGACACACGCCCTGTGATCGCCTGTACAAGGTGAACCCTTATGGTCCTAACTGATTAATGCCTTTGACTTGTAATATTAACAGTTTACTAAATGATGGGAGGAGAGGTGAAGGGGTAAGTGGGCTGAGGAGAGGGCTGGAGCGTAGGTTGGCGGAGTACGAGAGGAGGAAAGATGGACAGGAAGTGGGGCATGTTGAAAGTGGCAGAGTGGCGAAAAAGAAAAAGTTGGAGCGTTAAAAAGATTGATGGGGCTGAGGAGAAAGGAAAAGAGCAGAAGAACCTCTCTCCTTTTTCATTTTGCCCTTTTTCTCTGTCACTTTTTAAGGCCAGCTTCTGAAATCAGCTGACGTGACATAGTTTAGCATTTTGTAACAGGAGTTTGGTTTCATCCTCCAGCTTGGACTCCTTTTTTATCCACTCTTTCTACTTGGTGAGCCACATTTCTTCTGTGTTTTCGTAATGTTTCTGCAGCTCTTCCTTTGCTTCTCACATGTCGGGGAATCCTCCAGAGCCATTTTTCCATGTAGCATGTCTCCGGTTTGATCTCTGTCTTCTGTCCCTTGAGAAGTTGCCACAGTGGCCTCTATCCCACTCTATCCCTAGCATCCTCCTCTGTCACACTAACCTTCTCCATGTCCTCCTACATCCATGAACCTCCTCTGAGCTCTCCTTCTTTTCCTCCTCCCTGGCAGCTCCATCTTCAACACCCTTTGTCCAATACATCAACAATCCTTCCTCATGCCTCCCCTGCACATGTCCAAACCACCTCAGCCTTGCCTCCAAAACACTCAACTTGAAATGCACCGATGATATAATAATGTCCATCCCGGTCATTTTTAATTAGTGCCACCGTTTCCAAACTATAGATCACAGCAGGTCTTCATTACCATCTTGTAAACCTTCCCATCTATCGCTGCTATCTTTCTGACATGAGTGTCTCCTGTAACACTTGTCAGTGCATCTACCTTTATCTGGTTTTAACTGTGACTCTCCTCCCTGTCTTCACAAAGATGTCTCAAACTAAATAGACACAGCAGTACTGATCAGACTCTTAAACAGAGGCAGGTGAGCAGATGTCCCACCATCGTTGTCTTCACTAACTGGTTCTTGTTTTAAGATTCCTCTCATATTAAGGCCGTTGATGTGCCGAGTAATGTTCAGTCTTTGAAAATCACTTTAATAAAAGTATTTTTTAGAACCAGCAATCATCTTTTTGTTGTTTATAGTGTAAATATGTCTTTAGTAGCCAGCTGTAGTGAAGATTTGGCAATATGCTGAATATAAATACACCTTACAATTTGCACCAAGCAGCTGAGTAAAATAAATGTACAAGGAGTCCCGTTTTTCAATTTTTATGCCATTTTTATGTTTTTTCTTTACAACTTTTGCTCAATGATTTTTGCAGTGTGTGCAAATGCTGATTGTTTCTCCCTTTGCAATCTCACATTTCCATCATGTGATTATTTTATGTTCCAATACTGCTCGGAAAATCGTCAGTGATTAAAGAACGAAACAAAGCAAATGTGAAATAAAATGAAAAACATAATTAAGCCAAACACATTCAAATCCAACAAAGTTTCAGTCTCTCTTGTGTTTTGTCATTAATATTTAGCTTTGTCAGCATAATGCACAGTGTCAGCAAACTGCACTGAATTATGGGAGCGCTGTAAGGTGTAGCAAGCTGGTTGAGTGCGTGTCTAATTACAGGGTGAACCACAATGATGAAAATAGGTTAGAGAAAATTAGTTTTATTTTCTACATTACAAAACAGCTCAAACTGTCCAAATTCCTCCTCCCTTTCTCAACAGGAAGTTTTCCCAAAGTTCACTTTAAGCAGGACATCCTAGTTGGTTGACACAGGGCCATAAAAGGAGGATGAGAGTATCTAAGCTTCCTCATCCTCACTTCCTGCTAGGCTGCTGTCAGTGGAGTCCACTTCCTCCTCCTGTTGCTCCTCTGAGGACTGCGGTTCTGATTTGGGTTGCTGCTCTGGCTCAGTGGTGCTGGAGGGCTCGCTAGGTTCTGTCACTGTGCTGCTCTCTGCAGGCTTGGAGTCCTTCTGCTGTTCTCCGTCTCCACCCTCCAAAAACTGTGACCAACCCTTCAGCCGCTCCTCTCGCTCGCGTGTCGTCTCTTCTACCTGCATGTACAGAACATGAAAGGCGAGAGATATTACCACTTGGAGAGTCTAAGGCAGTCTAACGTATCAAAATAATTCAAATATAACCTGTTTTACTTAAATAAATACCAAATGGGACACCGTGCAATCACTGAGTCTACCATGAACTCCTCTGTGTACCAAATTATTCTAGAGATACATGTCAGGCTATCTGTCTGATAGTTAAATCTGGCCTTAAACTGGGTCATGAAACAGGACAATTACAAAACATTCTTTTAAAAAAATACATTTAAAATAAAATAAATATTTTCCCTAAAATTTAATCAGCACCTCATGCAATAAAGTGCTGCTAGCACCCAAAAAAGTGACGATAATGTACATGAACAACAGTAAAAAAAAAAAAAAGATGTACTAACTTTCAGGCACAAAGCACATGTTGAACTGTACAACAGAATGCTAAAGACAATTACAGCTGTCAGAAAAGCTCAGTGGATCTCCTTTAACTAATAAATGAAAGTGAAAGAACAACCAAGTAAAGCTTTAACTGCAAACAGAAGCACAGAAAACGAAGCAGACTCTGAAATCTGTCCCTTGGAACAATTAAAACTTTCGCAGATTTCATTTCATGCAGGAACCAAAACATCACTTAGAAATTGTGTAACTTACTCCAACTTGTCAGGGAGCTAATTATATGACAGGCTAGGCATTACTGCTTTTGACTGTGAATCACCAAGACCCCCAAAACCTCAATATTTCTGTTGTCTTTATTTACCTGATAATCTGTCGTTCCATCCCAAAGCTGAGCAGATAGCTGCCTTCCTCCAAACCAGCGCCCGTTGAACGACAGAATACACGCATCAGCTTCCTCAGGCTCCTTAAAAGCAACTGATGCCACGCCGTCCGGGTGTCTCTGCAGCACAAATACAGCCACACATCCAATTCATCTCAACTTTTTATTAACTAATTTCCTATCACGACCTTCAAAATACAGAAATCAAACTCACATCAAAGAGGATGACCTTCTTAACTTCCCCAAACTTCTCACACTCACTCCGCAGATCCTCACGATACTCATTCAGCACCAGTGGGTCCTCCTACAGAGAGCAAAGAGATTAATGCACAATGCTGTCTCTGTGTGTGTGTGTGTGTGTGTGTGTGTGTGTGTGTGTGTGTGTGTATACGTGTTCCTCTCACACCTCAAAGTCACTGGGATGGAACATATTCCTGATGATGACAACTTTTTCATGCCTCTTCCTCGCGTCTCCTTTTTTCTCCGGCCTCCAATCCAACTGTCTACAAAACAAAACAAATAATAAAGAAACAGGGGCCAGTAGTGCTTCTACTGAGGAGTTCATTCCTGCTACACAGAAATAAACAGATAAGAACAGAAAACAGAATTTACTTCTGCTGCTGCTGTAGCTTCTTCTTATAATCTTTGCTTTTCTTCTTCTTTTTGCTGGCGTCATACTGCCCCTTCAGCTCAAATCGTGCTGCTTCCACATGCAGTTTATAACCTCGGACCTCTGACTCATCAATCAGGCGTATAGCCAGATCCACAGACTCCTTCTGCAGAGAACCACAAACAAATACACACAGTCATTTGACCAGAGTAAAGAAAGCAAGAGCAGGAGATTTGTCTATCCACTCAACAAGAGGACTACAAATAACGTTGTTGCTCCATGTATTCTATGGCACCCTCTACGGCCAATATTAAGTGACAACATTTGCACAGTTATGGTGCGTGTCTGGGGCATTGACCGAGCAGGACAGACTAACCTTTAGATAGCAGCAAAGACCATCTCCCTTCAGATTTCCTTCTTTGTCTTTGTAAAGTTTGACTTTGTACTCTTCGGTGATGGGGTCCCTCATTACAATCCCACACTTTGACATCAGCTCGGCAAACTCCTCGGAGCTGATGTCAGGAGGCAGGCCTGAGAAGAAGAGACCAGGAAAGAAAGATTAGAGCAAGAGAGCAACACGTGATAAACAGAGTCAGGTACTTTATGGGACGCCAGCTTCTTGGCGAAGGATATGTAGGTGATACTAACCTGACACGTAGACATTCGTGTTTTTACTTTCATCAATATCAAACCATCCTACGGGCAGAAAAAGGAAAACTGATCAAAAGCGACATTCCACTTACAACTTAAAAATTGCACATAACTGTATAAATACAGTTAGTAAATTAACATAATAACAGCAGCGCAATTTCTTATTAGATTTATATTTCTGTGTGTGTGTGTTTGGATGTCAGTTTACCTTGCTCAGCTTTCCTCTTCTCCCCTTTCTGTTTGGTTTCTTTGCCTGGCGTCTCTGGCTGCTCTGAGGCCGAGTTTGGGGCGGGATCTTCTGGTTTCTCCTTTTCTGTTGGTTTTTGTGGTGGTTTGCTGTCAGGCCCGGGTGCTGCTGGGTTGGTGCTGGTCAGGGAAGTGTTCTTTCCATCCGGAGCCGATTTCTCAGTGAAGCCATAGTTGGCCTGGTAGGCTGCCATGAAGTCCTCTGTTATCTAGAGGAACAAATCAAACCTACTTAATATTAACTCAGAAATCAACTCTGACCAATTTTGACACATCTAATAAAAGCTGTTATTGTAACAGCTAAATAAGCCTAAGCAGATCCTCTGTCACTCAAAGATATTACATTATTACTGCTCTGGATGCAAACAAAATGATAACACATAATAGTGCAGTCTAACACTTATCTCAGCACAGTCTTTAACCACAAACCCAAGACTGATGCGAACACGGAGTCCATCATAAATCAGGGTCAACAGAAAATACATTTATTAGGGAGGCTGAACTCTTAATGTCATTTAGGAATTCTTATGTAATTTTTATTGTTCATTTATCGAAGGTCTTTTAACATTTGCTGGTTAATTGATGCATCTACTAGTGATAAAAACTCCCTCAACAGCATTGTTAGTCAAAGTCATTGGGTTAGGGAGAGAGACTTGTGTTCACTCAGGAGAAATCAGATGATAAAGGAGGCAAAAACTCATTATGACCATGTTTGGGCATATCCACATTCAGGAAGTTGCTCTCAGGCCAGTATGCCAGTAAGCTACAAACAAACTGCCCATCTCTGGCATTAATAAGTTCTCTGAATCATAAAATAAATGATAGCTTTGTTTTTTCACTTGAATTTTACTAGTCAGCGCTTTTATGCTATATATAGAAAAGAAAACTACACAGCTCGTACTTTGGGAAACCAGGCCTTCTTTTCATGATCCCAGTCATACACAGTCCCATCCTCTGGATCGGTGTAGGTGTATGGGTCTGAGCCATCTTCATTTCTCTGACCATAGAGCTCTTGCAGCCGCAGCTGCTCCATAAACTCTTTGTTGGGATCTGATTCGCCACTCATCTACGACAAGAAAGCGACACGTTAGATTACCATGTTCAGACATATAGAGAGACACTGTATGACAACTTTATCACACCGAAATAGCCTGGATTTAATATCCTGCTCTGGAGTCTTGCACAGGGTCATGATCTGGATATTACTCACCCATCTAACTGCCACTAGCCAACTAATCACATATGAGTACCATCATTGTTACTATACTGTAACTGCCGAAAATGTCAGCCAGCTGCTTTAATCCTTCACAATGTCAAGGATAACAACCGACAGCTGGACTCAATGTGAGCTAAAACCTACAGCCCGTCTTCAAAAAGGGGTCTGTATCTGAGTTAATATCAGGTTAATTCGGTCATTCACCTCTGCTATATTTTTATGTCCGTGATTAACACTTAGATTAAGTGTGTTGATGTTAGCCAGCATGGCTAGCGTTACCTTTCACAGCGATAGTCCAGGCAGTGAGCTCTGGCTGGTGCGAAAGTTAACGGTGCAGATTATCTTAGTCAGACCCCCGTCACAGAACCAGTTTTGTGCTTTGAATGTGTTTTCAATTATTCTTTTTTTTTTATTTCTAAATGAACGTTTCAGCGCAGCCCGCTAACGTTTTGATTTACCCTCAGTTAGTAACAACGGCACTAAAACGAAGTACATCCGAGGTTATGCCACTTGTGCGCATGCGTGGAAGAGAAGGTGGGGGGGGAAAGGAGGCATTCGATTTGGACTTCTGCTTCTACCTTTTTTAAAAGAGCGTCTGCTGTTCAGCAAGACTAACGATCACTTTGCCCGCAGTTTGTTCGAGGGTAATGAATCGAACGTACGTCTTGTAGAATAACTAGTGTGGATAGTTAAGTGGTTGGCTAGTTCAATGCAGCTAACAGGTAAGTAATAAAATAGTCTCCTGGGTTTGGCATGGCCGAGGGAAGCGGTAATGTTAACGTCAATCCGGCCAACCTCCCACCGGGAGACCCGCAGCTCATCGGGATGATTGTGGAGCATCTGAAAAACCGGGGTCTTTTTGATGAGTTCCGTCGGGACTGTTTAGCCGACGTCGATACAAAGGTAATCTACTAACTCTGCTTTGTTTGTGTTTAACTTTAGCTAACCTGACACAAACAAAGTTATCCGCGTCAGTGCCACTTTAACTGTCCTAAATCTATCCGAGTGTCTTTTTAGCTGGCTACAGTATACTACAGTATACTTTCAACGCACAGTGTACTCCGTTACTTAGTGTGCGCTATTGCTGCATATTTACCGCGCTGTTGTTGTTGTCAGCCGGCCTATCAGAACCTGCGACAGAAAGTGGACAACTTCGTCACATCGCACCTGAGCACGCAGAACTGGAACCCGTCCATCAACAAGAACCAGATGAGGAACGGACTGAGGCAAAGCGTTGTTCAGTGAGTGTTTCCTTTGAGCTTTTTGCAACCTTTCAGCTCCTGTTTAGAATGTACTACACATGTGAGCTTCCAAGGAGCCAGACTTTCTCAAAATTTTACATAATCCTTTTTTTCGTTTAACAATAGTTCTGCAGGCTTTCAGAAGGTCTTTCAAAGTTTTTCTTTGAACATTGGCTGCTTTTTCACTCGTTTTTAGTCCAGCCTTTGTATCTGACTATTGTTTTGTTTGTTAAGCCATGTAACACTGGCTTATGAATCCTTCAAGGAAAAAATGGGCACCTAACTCTAGGAATGAATCTTTCTTGTTGACACGTAACAGACGAAAACTGTATCTTTCGGCATATCATCTGTTCCGGTTTCTTTAGTTCAATCTATGAAAAATGCCAAAGATAATGCAGTTTGACACACATAAAATGGTATTTTTGCACCAACAAGCTGACTGCCAAACAGTCATTAGCTGAAAAATTGGTGTAGCTCAGCATGGTGTGCAGTGTGTCCTTAAAAATATGAGGACACTGAATGAGTTGCAAGCCTTAAAAACTATCTACAGCACATGAACAGCATTGATCTTCAGTTGTCTGCCTGATAATAGGGTTAATTAACACAATTGACGATGTCACCTATAAAAATTAGTTGATGTGGAATTTCATTGTTGACGTGTCATATACTAAAACCACATAAATGTGTTTTTGTAACTGCAACACACTACAGGGAGGTATGAGGGCAGTATCGCCTATATCGTCTGCCAAGACTGCGCTCAATATTAATGAAGAAGAACGTAGCGCCAACCACAAAACAGGACGAATAAAACAAATAAAGTTAAATGCAGACTGTGCAAACCAGAGCTTTCCTTCCACGACAGCACTACTGCAGTGCACACTCACATGTTGGTTTTTGGGGTTTTTTACATCTAATTTCTTTACGTAAATTAGTAAAAAGACTGTAGTGAACAGGTTACATATAAAATAAAGAAATGATCTGTTTTTGAAGTACTCACTTTTTGGGTTTTTGTGTTAAACATTGTATTTCAGTTTATGTTTACACATGCTTCAATAAATTGGTGTATCTATTTCCCATTTTCCTAGCAAAATATAAAGAAATGAGGAAGTGACTGAAGACTTTTGCACGACCATGCACTCAGCCATAATTTATTTATGTATTTTAAGATCGGGCATGCTGGAGTCTGGTGTGGACAGGATCATAACTCAGGTCGTGGACCCCAAGATGAACCACACTTTCCGACCGCACATAGAAACAGCCATCCACGACTTTCTGTCAGGGGACAGGAAGGAGGAAAGCACCTCAAGTTTGAACTCTGCTCCATCTGAACAGACAGAACCACAAGAGGCTCCGTCTGCCTCGGGCCCCAAAACCCCCTGAGGTGTGTGTTTAAAACCCAAAGCACAGCGTAAGGTCGACAGCAGCTCAAAAATGAGTAGTCTCTCTCTCTCTCGATACAGGCACACATGCTGGTCTCTAGTGGTCTGCACATTCTGTATGGCTGCATTAACCTTTGGAAAGGTGCAGCATCGGACGGGTGGACGATGAAGAGGAGGAAAGAGGAGGCTGTTTTGTGCCTCCAGTTCAATGGATTAGTCAGGAGTGTGTCATTGCTCCTGCGTGAGGCTGCTTCGGGAGAAGGGCTACAACGCTGAGTGGTGCGCTGTCGTCGTTTGAGTGTGGATTGTTCATTTTTTTTTCGGTACTGGCTTTTTTTGTTTGTTTGGTTTTTTTCCAATGTGCATTACTTTTTTTTTTTTAGCAATTCTATATTTTTTAATACAGAGCCAATTGTTCACTCACTCTGTTTATGCCTATGATATAGACATTTTCCAGTAATTATGTTTCCTGTTACTTTTTTTATTTTAATTTTTTATGCTTGCACACTGTCTGCACTCATTTTTGATAGACTGAGGGGAAAAAAACGAAATTACTGAACAGCAATGCAATGAATGAATTTGTTTCATGTTTACAGGCCATAATTTTTCATTTCATCATGTCAGATTTTTCTTTGGTGTGTGTGCTTAATATGAAGTTTGTCCATCTCATGTTCTTACATTAAAAACAACTGCCACCATGTCCCTCTTTGTCTTTCTCTACCTCCTCTTAGTTGCTAAGCTTTCATCAGTGGATACACCATATTTTTATCAGTTTGTCTTTAAAGGAGATGGCAATACAGTTAACAGAGAGGAAATGACAGTAACGCTTTTTAATGATGGAAACCTCTGCAGCAATTTCTGTGTAAAGAAAGCTGGTGTATGGTGTTTATTAGTTTTCTTTGTTAAGTCTGACATAAAAGAAGCTGTCTGACGCAGCATTTCGCTCTTCTTTGCTAAATGGATCAGTCGAGTGCGATCTACAGGGTGGGCCATTTATATGGATACACTGTAATAACATGGGAATGGTTGGTGATATTAAAGTCCTGTTTGTGGCACATTAGTATACGTGAGGGGGCAAACTCCTCAAGATGGGTGGTGACCATGGTGGCCATTTAGAAGTCGGCCATCTTGGATACAACTTTTGTTTTTTTCAATAGGAAGAGGGCCATGTGACACATCAAACTTATTGGTAATGTCACAAGAAAAACAATGGTGTGCTTGGTTTCAACGTAACTTTATTCTTTCATGAGTTATTTACAAGTTTCTGACCACTTATAAAATGTGTTCAATGTGCTGCCCATTGTGTTGGATTGTCAATGCAACCCTCCCACTCTTCACACGCTGATAGCAACACCGCAGGAGAAATGCCAGCACTGGCATCCAGTATCCGTAGTTTCAGGTGCTGCACATCTCGTATCTTCACACCATTGACAATTGCCTTCAGATGACCCCAAAGATAAAAGTCTAAGGGGGTCAGATGGGGAGACCTTGGGGCCCATTCAACTGGCCCACGACGACCAATCCACTTTCCAGCAAACTATTCATCTAGGAAGGCTCAGACCTGGCACCCATAATGTGGTGGTGCACCATCTTGCTGGAAAAACTGTGGGAACGTGCCAGCTTCAGTGCATAAAGAGGGAAACACATCATCATGTAGCAATTTCAAATATCCAGTGGCCTTGAGGTTACCATTGATGAAGAATGGACCCACTATCGTTGTACCCCATATACCACACCAAACCATCACTTTTGTTGTTCCAACAGTCTTGGAGCGATCCATCCAATGTGGGTTAGTGTCAGACCAATAGCGGTGGTTTTGTTTGTTAACTTCACCATTCACATAAAAGTTTGCCTCATCACTGAACAAAATCTTCTGCGTGAACCGAGGGTCCTGTTCCAATTTTTGTTTTGCCCATTCTGCAAATTCTGTGCGCCGATCTGGGTCATCCTCGTTGAGATGCTGCAGTAGCTGGAGGGTGCCATTTGTGAGTAGCTAATATCCGCCGAAGGGATGTTCGACTAATACCACTCTCCAGTGACATGCGGCGAGTGCTACGCTGTGGGCTCTTGCTGAGTGAAGCTAGGACAGCCACTGATGTTTCTTCATTAGTGACAGTTTTCTTGCATCCACATTTTGGCAAATCCAACACTGAACCAGCTTCGCGAAACTTAGCAAGCAGTTTGCTGACTGTAGCATGGGAGATGGGTGGTCTCGTAGGGTGTCTTGCATTGAAATCTGCTGCAATGACCCGGTTACTGCGTTCACCAGATATCAACACAATTTCGATCCGCTCCTCACGTGTTAACCTCTTCGACATGTCAATGGCTGTGAACAAAGAGAAACTTGTAAATAACTCATGAAAGAATAAAGTTACGTTGAAACCAAGCACACCATTGTTTTTCTTGTGACATTACCAGTAAGTTTGATGTGTCACGTGGCCCTCTTCCTATTGAAAAAACAAAAGTTGTATCCAAGATGGCCGACTTCTAAATGGCCACCATGGTCACCACCCATCTTGAGGAGTTTGCCCCCTCACATATACTAATGTGCCACAAACAGGACTTTAATATCACCAACCATTCCCATGTTATTACGGTGTATCCATATAAATGGCCCACCCTGTACTTCAGTCAGACACATGATCAGAAGAACGGTTGATGGAGATTTCTAAGGACTGGCTGAAACAAACAAACTGGTAGTGCAAATAAAATGAGTAAATTAATCTTGTGGATTCATGATTATCACAAGCACTCTGAGCTGGGAATACTATTACCTCAAGAATTTATGCACAGCGGTTAGCGCCAATGCCTCATAGCATGAATTGATTTAAACCAAGCCCTCGACTTGTTCACATCTAGTCTGAGATCTTTCTTTGTGCAGTTTGCATGTTCTCCTCATCCCTGCGTGGGTCTCCGGCTTCCTCACACAGTCTAGAAACATCCACAGGTTTAGGTTAATTGGTGATTCTAAACTGACAATAGGTGGGTATGGTGACAACTAGGGCTGGATATCTTCACTGATTTCTATAATCAATTCCGATTCACAAGGTCCTGATTCGAGCTTGACTCAGACATCTAGAAATATCATAAATCTGATCATTTATCAGTATTGACACTTGTCAGACTTCATCAGAGCATCACAGCAGATGCCTTTGTGTCAAAGTAACTGAGGATAAAACAGAAAAACATGAAGGAGATTTTCCTGGCCTGGCTTTTTATAGCAGATAAACCCCTTAAGAACATTCTGCAGTAGATCAAAAACGGAAGAAAACCACGAATCAAAATATGATCATTACCTGATGCTGCTGAAGTGAAGCAGAGCAAAGTCAAAGATGTTTTATTACAGACACAGGTAAGCGTTTTGCAATTTGGCATATTTTAAAAAGTTTAAATTTCTCCAGTGTTGAACAGTAAAAATGATGCTTTCTTGTCCGAGGTCATTAAAAAAAAAAAAACAGCGGGACAGCACTGCACACAACGGTAGACTGATGCATAATAAGCAAGCGAATAATACAGAAAACAGAGATTTGAGATGGGAAACTGTTCTTGAAGAGAGAGAGAGAGAGAGAGAGAGCGCGATGCAGGAAGTGCGATAGTGGTGGAAGCAAATCAGCAAAAATAAAAGGGAATTAATGATGATGTTTATCAAACCTGAAGCTAGTTTTGATCTTCTTTTGCTGTTTGTTCAGTGAATTTTTGTTGGAGAGTGACAAAACCTGCAGCTTCAGAATCTGTGTGCTGTAGGCTTTCAGCACTGAAGGTGTGTCTGTGTATGTTCTGGCGTTTCTGGAAAAATAGATTTGTATTTAAAAATCGATTCAGGATTCAATGAATCGATATGGCGTTATTCACGCTAAAATTGATTTAAATGGGAAAATCGATTATTCAAACACACCCCTAATAAGAACGGGTCCATCTTCCATCTACCATGTACCTAAACGGTCCCGAACTTTCCAATTCATTCTCTATGGGAGTCCTAAACCACTACGAATGTAATATATTCTTTGTCCACTATAGTCTTCTGGCGCTGTTGCAAATTTATACAGTCATGTTTGGTGGTGAGTATCCCCGCCTGTCACGCGGGAGACCGGGGTTCGATTCCCCGACGGGGAGGCAATACGTTTTCATTCATAATGTTAAAAGTCAGACTGTGACATCCGTGGGAAGGTCCTTAACCACTTGAATGTTTCAGGGTTTCCTTGAACAGACTCAGGAATTAAACAATATTAAAACACATGACAATTACTGAACTTGTCTAAACTGTAGCCTCAGGTAGAATAGAAAAGTGCTATATAAGAACTAGTCCATCTGCGATTTACCGAAACTGTTTATTCAAGCTAAAATTGATTTAAATGGGAAAATCGATTATTTAAACACACCCCTAATAAGAACGGGTCCATCTTCCATCTACCATGTACCTAAACGGTCCCGAACTTTCCAATTCATTCTCTATGGGAGTCCTAAACCACTACGGATGTAATATATTTTTGTCCACTATTGTCTTCTGGCGCTGTTTCGACTTTATACATGATACGTTCATTATGGTTGTTTTGGAAGAGGTTTTATCTCTTTCGTTGACGATAGAGAACTTTGCGTTGAAGCTTCTAATCATTATAATCTCTGTCCGCTATTATTTGCACGTAAAACTTGATACACATTACAGGCGTGCACAACTTGACGTATCAAAACGAGGGAAACAGCGATACTATCACGCTGAAGACATAGTTGGGTCACGATCGGTACTGCAACATACGAGTCCGAAGACACCTTCCTCGTTAGTATAGTGGTGAGTATCCCCGCCTGTCACGCGGGAGACCGGGGTTCGATTCCCCGACGGGGAGGCAACATCTTTTTATTCTTAATGTTAAACGTCAGACTGTGACATCCTTGGGAACGTCCTCAACTGCTTAATGTTTCAGGTTTCCTTGAACAGACTCAGGAATTAAACAATATTCAAACACATGACAGTTACTAAACTTTTCTAAACTGTAGCTTTAAAACTCTCCCTGGACAGCGCTTTGAGTGCTCAGGTAGAATAGAAAAGTGCTATATAAGAACAGAGGCGGAGGCAGACATTTGATACACCCGGGTCTTAGCCCTAAAGGGTAGTATGCATGTGGGATTTGGGAGGGGGGGTTAGAAATGACTGAAAGATTAATAGGCTGTGTTTTGGGTTTTGTTCAAAAAAGAATGACTTCATATAGGGAAAAATATATACCACATATGCAGGACACCTTAAACTATTTTTTTAATTAAGCAGCAAGGCAGAACAAAATCAGGGCTGTATCAAGACACGAGGACTAAACCCCAATTCAACCAGACCCAGAACTGATCCGGAATTAAAACAGGACTACAACAGTTCAAAATCAGGACTACTTAGGATTTAACCAAGACAGAACCAGAATCAGAACTAGATTCCTTAATCATAATTATGCAAATTCTCATCTTTTGCATAATTATGATTAAGGAACTGACCTCCCAGCCCATTGTTCCCTCAGTGTGCTGGTTTAAGTCATTATGCAAATGTACTGTTTATAAGATTTGGGGAAACCTGCAGTCAGCTGAGACTGAAGAAGTCACTTGGATGAGTGACAAAACGTTTCTCCCACAAAACGCAACGTCCAGATGAACAGAATCAACTTTTGGAGAATCATTCTCCTCTCCTTCTCCCTCTCTGTTCCTCTCCCTCCCTCTTTGTGCTGACAATCAAACCAAGCACCAACATAATCAAATATACAGTTAAAACCAGATATTTACACACTCTTCAGATAAAAACACAAACACTTTTTAATTGTAACATCAAATCAGACTAAATGTTTATTTTTTTTAGGTTGATAAATATAAAAAACATATTTGTTAACTTTAACAGTAAAGAGAGAAACTATCTGTATTTCTTAATTGTAAATGGCACCAAATTGTATTCAAAACTGAGCCACACTTATGGAGCTCCACAATTCTTTTCCTGGTGTTTTGGTTGATGTCTCTTGATTTTCCCATTTCAAAGAAACAGGCTCTGTGTTTTGCCTTATATGCATCCACAGGTGTGCCACCAATTTACTCACATGGACTCTACTAACCTATCAGAAGCTTCTTCAGCTCAGAATGGAATCGTCTGGAGTTTTCTTATTAATTAACAATAAACTTAGTGTATATGTACTCCTAAATTTGATGAAAGTGATAAAAAAATAGACAGCTCTGTCTCTCTTTATTCTGACATTTAACTAATTCAAAAGATATTTCAATATTTATTTATCCAAAACAAAACAAGTTTACTCTAAATTGATGTTGTACAGTAAAAAAATGTTCTTGCGTTTTCCATAAAGTGTATGTAAATATCTGGTTTAAACTGTGAATATACTGCTGTGTATTGAAATTCCTCTTGTTTTGCATAGAAATATACTGAACAACATACAAAGCATAATATATAAAATAACATTTACCAGAGTTTTTTCTTTGAAAGAAGCCCCTTATGTCCATTCTTGTATATCAGTACATTACTGAAACCGATTTATTTAGCCATGGAAGATAACAACTGAAAATATGAAATAAACACACATGTAAGCTGAGACTCTCTAAAGAAACAGCGTTGTTGTTGTTCGGCTTTTCATTTCGCCATTTGTTGATTCACTCGAAGAGCAAGTAATGTAATATGGGTCAAGTGATCTGTTTGACATCAATCTTTTGTGATACACCGTCATATTTACATTATTTGTACAGTACGAATGATTTGCCTTGGTACCTGGTCAAACTTCAGTTCTCCTCTGTCTGGCTGGCTGCGCTTCTCCAACAGCGCACTCGCAGTGCTTCAAATATTGTGTGTAGTTTTTGTTTTGTCAGCCAGGCATCTAACTATGAAAAAAATACACTCCAAAAGACCCCGGGCTTCTGAAAAAACAACCCGGGCTTAAGCCCAGTAAGCCACCCCCCCGCTCCGCCACTGTATAAGAACTAATCCATCTACCATTTACCGAAACAGTTTCCAATTCCTTCTCTATGGGAGTCCTAAACCACTACGGATGTAATATATTTCTGTCCACTATTGTCTTTTGGCGCTGTTTCGACTTTATACATGATACGTTCATTATGGTTGTTTTGGAAGAGGTTTAGTCTCTTTCGTTGATGATAGAGAACTCTGCGTTGAGGCTTCTAGTCATTATAATCCCTGTCCGCTATTATTTGCACGTAAAACTTGATATACATTACAGGCTATCCCACTGTGGACATAGTTGAGTCACGATCGGTACTGCAACATACGGGTCTGAAGACACCTTCCTCGTTAGTATAGTGGTGAGTATCCCCGCCTGTCACGCGGGAGACCGGGGTTCGATTCCCCGACGGGGAGGCAACATCCTTTTATTCTCAATGTTAAACGTCAGACTGTGACATCCTTGGGAACGTCCTCAACTGCTTAATGTTTCAGGGTTTCCTTGAACAGACTCAGGAATTAAACAATATTCAAACACATGACAGTTACTGCTCTTTTCTAAACTGTAGCTTCAAAACTCTCCCTGGACAGCGCTTTGAGTGCTCAGGTAGAATAGAAAAGTGCTATAAAAGAACTAATCCACCTACCATTTACCGAAACTGTTTCCAATTCATTCTCTATGGGAGTCCTAAACCACTACGGATGTAATATATTTTTGTCCACTATTGTCTTCTGGCGCTGTTTCGACTTTATACATGATACGTTCATTATGGTTGTTTTGGAAGTTTTTTTTTATCTCTTTCGTTGACGATAGAGAACTCTGCGTTGAGGCTTCTAGTCATTATAATCTCTGTCCGCTATTATTTGCACGTAAAACTTGATACACATTACAGGCGTGCACAACTTGACGTATCAAAACGAGGGAAACAGCGATACTATCACGCTGAAGACATAGTTGGGTCACGATCGGTACTGCAACATACGAGTCCGAAGACACCTTCCTCGTTAGTATAGTGGTGAGTATCCCCGCCTGTCACGCGGGAGACCGGGGTTCGATTCCCCGACGGGGAGGCAACATCTTTTTATTCTTAATGTTAAACGTCAGACTGTGACATCCTTGGGAACGTCCTCAACTGCTTAATGTTTCAGGTTTCCTTGAACAGACTCAGGAATTAAACAATATTCAAACACATGACAGTTACTGAACTTTTCTAAACTGTAGCTTTAAAACTCTCCCTGGACAGCGCTTTGAGTGCTCAGGTAGAATAGAAAAGTGCTATAAAAGAACTAATCCATCTACCATAAAACTTGATATACATTACAGGCGTGCACAACTTAACGTATCAAAACGGGGAAACGGCAATACTATCCCACTGTGGATATAGTTTGCCCATCGCGTAACGGAGAAACAGCCAATCAAATGGCAGCTTTTCGGCCATTGGGGAAAAAAGGGTTTGGTTTTTTTTACACTGAACTGTCTGAGCGCGGGTTCGAGTCCTGGTTGGGACAAAGGTTGTGTTACATTATCAAAAGTTAAACACCATTTTCAATTTACTTATTGTGGGTAACATTTATTTTTCACTTTGCCTTTTCTTATTATTTGATTATCATTTTATTTATATTATATAGTGCTATGGCCTGTGGAGCAATTTTCCTGCATTACATACCTATACTGTCACAAAGTACATAACTCAGACTAAACTGTATCATCACAGTTTTGAGATGATACATACCAGACATATAGTCTACAATTATGCACACATCCAACTTTTAATACAAAGACTAAAGCTAAAACTATAAACTGCTAGTTTATATCTATTCATTTTCCAGCACAAACTCAGTACTGACATCATTACTTTATTCCAGTCATGCTCTTGCCTGCCTTCACCGAGCATGCTTTAAATCTGTTGCTCTTCTGCTTCTGCGTTTCAGATCCGCAGCCATGCAACCCGCCTCCTCTCCTTTCTCCTCCTCACTGTGGTCACTCAGAACCCTGTCCCAGCCTCCATCTTCATCTTCATTACTATCAGCATGTTGACTCTGGGGTGGTGGTTGTGCAAAATCCTGTCACTGCTGGGATTCTTTCTGCTATGATGGGTCATTGAAGTCTTAACTGCCAAACAGTTACATTTATTTCTGTATCTCAATAAATCATGTTCAGTTTTTCCACATGATCTCTCCTTATTGAACTGCTTTTGTAGATAAGCTTCAAGCAAGCAAGCAACAATACCTGAATCAAAAATATTATCACCAGAAGTGAGAAACTGTCTGCAGCTCCAGCTGTGTGCTGCATTCATTAAAGATAACTTCAGACATTGTGTGGTTGTCAAGTCTGAAACAGGCTGTACAGTCACACAGATAAAAGACAGCAGTCATGTTTCTAATAATATAAATGAAAACAGAAAGATTATGAAGATAAAAGCTGTGAGACCCCTCTAGAGAAAGAGATGGCTTGTTAACATTACATGAAGTGATTTAGAAATAGTATGTAAGCTTTAAGGCCAGCACTCACAACTTAATAAAACTGATTACCTGACGGTGAGCACACACAGATATCTAAACATATAGGGGAACTCTAAGAAGAAAGCTGTGTTGATATTTTTGCAGAAAACTATTTATTTACACTTTTATATTTACAATCAGTTTTTATTTATATAAACAAAAGAAACATTCACAACTAGAACAAAACTGTCTCATGTACAATATCAACTGTTTTCTTCCACCATACAGCCAGTATGCAACTATACTATTAGAGGAACATTGCAGGAACATGGCCAGAACACACAAAAACAAGAAAAAGACAATATATAAAAGTTCACGTTCAGGCTCAGCTTTGCAGAGCAATTCATGTAAAACTATTTTACTCCAGTTCTGAAACCTTTCATTTGAAAGCCTTTGTTTGCTCCTGAAGATCCTCTGGGTGTGGACCCTGCTGCTGCTGCTGGCACAGCGACTAGTTATGCAGAGACAGAGGACAGAGGCATATGAGACAGAAACAGACTTAGCCATTATCACTTCTGACATTTAGTAATAACGCAGTACTTACAGCTCTGCATTTGTAGTTTTACAGGTGAGATGCTCAGCATTGCATCCTCCAGGTCTTTATCCTCATCCATCCCTGTGATGAGGCTTCTGCTGCAAAACTCACTCTGCTGGTCTCCTAGTCCAGAAGAGTCTTTAACTCTGTAAAGCTGAGGGTATACTGTACAAATGAATGCAAGCTCTCCTTGCCATGCCCTTCTTCCACAGAGGTCCCTGCAGCCTCTTGCTTCTGGAGATCTTTGATCAGGTACACGGTGTACCCGACATCACAGTTACTGAACTTTTCTAAACTGTAGCTTCAAAACTCTCCCTGGACAGCGCTTTGAGTGCTCAGGTAGAATAGAAAAGTGCTATATAAAAACGAATCTATCTACCATTACCGAAACTGTTTCCAATTCCTTCTCTATGGGAGTCCTAAACCACTACGGATGTAATATATTTTTGTCCACTATAGTCTTCTGGCGCTGTTGTAGTTTATACGTGATAGGTTCATTATGGTTGTTTTGGAAGAGGTTTTGTCTCTTTCGTTAACGATAGAGAACTCTGCGTTGAGGATTCTAGTCATTATAATCTCTGTCCGCTATTATTTGCACGTAAAACTTGATATACATTACAGGCGTGCACAACTTAACGTATCAAAACGGGGAAACGGCAATACTATCCCACTGTGGACATAGTTGGGTCACGATCGGTACTGCAACATACGAGTCCGAAGACACCTTCCTCGTTAGTATAGTGGTGAGTATCCCCGCCTGTCACGCGGGAGACCGGGGTTCGATTCCCCGACGGGGAGGCAACATCTTTTTATTCTCAATGTTAGACGTCAGATTGTGACATCCTTGGGAACGTCCTCAACTGCTTAATGTTTCAGGGTTTCCTTGAACAGACTCAGGAATTAAACAATATTCAAACACATGACAGTTACTGAACTTTTCTAAACTGTAGCTTCAAAACTCTCCCTGGACAGCGCTTTGAGTGCTCAGGTAGAATAGAAAAGTGCTATATAAGAACTAATCCACCTACCATTTACCAAAATGGTTTCCAATTCCTTCTCTATGGGAGTCCTAAACCACTACGGATGTAATATATTTTTGTCCACTATAGTCTTCTGTGAACGGGTTGTCACCATTCCCAACATTTAAACTGCTACTCGGTTGTGTTAATTGAAAATCATTGCCAAAAAATGCAGCAGTGTATGTGTGGTACATACATAAACCATGAATGGTTATTCTGTACTGGAAAAACACCATCAAAACTATAGGAGCAAAAATTGAAAAAGAACTCAAACATGTTTTTTTGTCATGTGCATCATCAGCATCCAAGTTTATGCAGCGGTGTCCCTTCCTCTGGGATTCTTGTGCTTACAGTTTTCATTGAAGAGAAGCCCCGTCACTCTGAAATCCTCGATGAACTCTGACTTTAATCCTAAAATCAGTCAGTCGGCTTAGTGTGTGAGTGTGTTTGTGTGTCACTGCGGCTTGGGTAATATTATTGATTTTACTCCTTGTTTTCGGCAGGTGAGTGATCCACACGCTTGCACCTTGTGTATGTTTGCACTGTGTAAGATCCATTGGTCATCCTCCGCCATCCTCCTGTCTATCAATACAGTACTTGTGATACGTGTGATCATCTATAGCTGTTGAACTGAATCATAAAAAAACATGTTTACTTATTGATATCTAGTAGAAATCAAAGCAAAAGAAGATAAACACGACAGAGATGTTGAGCCAACTGGAACATCTAACCTCACTTTAAGGTGTTTTGATGAAACAATAATGATTAAAAATAAAAGCTTTGGCTGAAAATACGACTTTATTGAATTATATTATGGCTACATTAGTGACATAAATTAAAAAAATGCAGTTATTGTGGTTTGGGACATTTAAAACCAGTTATATCATCCCTGAAGTTGTCCAAGTTTTGTAACCTATTGTACAAAACAGATACATAAACATCTTACATCTAGTAGTGAGTCTGATTTGTGTATGCAATGAGGCAGACATGTATCGTGTTTATCATGAGAGGGCAAGAACAAGAAGGCCCTGCATACATACTATTTGCACAGCGATGTGTGTGCACTGGTGTTGTTTTGAACATGCGAGTGTGCATGTTTGTTGTTGGCGGTGAAGGGTCATTGTGTGGGTGGTCACCACAAGTTGTGGGAGGCCGAATCAGCTTGAAAAGTTATGAAAATAGTCTTCAAACGTCCAAATATTACCCCGTGTGAGAGGACGTCTTCCTATACTGGGCCCCTGCATGAACACACACACACACACAAACATGTTCTGTGCTTTTTTCCTTGACCTCCTGCTGCAACACACACACGTTTCTCAGTCAGTCTTGCTGAAGGCCACTTGAATGCAGTGAAGATGAAGCTAAGCTGCCAGTAGTTGAGCAGTAGAGTGAGAGTAAGAGAGATGAGGTATTTGTTTAGCTCGTATGGAGACTCTGATGAAACTCCAAGACACGAGTCAAAACATTTAACCACAACAAATAGAGTGCAAGATGAGGAAAGAAAAATAGGACATCGGAGGCTGGTCTTTATTCAAAATGTACCATCTGATTTTTTTTTTTTTTAGGAATTAATTTCATTGCTTAATATTTTAACAAGAAATATAAATTATGGCTCATAGCACGGACACACATGAGTGGGTGCATACAGTTAGGTCCATAATTGGTTTCACAAAGACATTGGTCCGTTGGATATAGACTTCAGCGAGAGAATGACTACAAATGATTTTCAAACAAACTTTTAAAACAATCCAGTTATGTTTGTATGTCTGTACGATTACTTTTGAGCCTCTGGAATGGCTGACTGTGTAATAAAATATTCATAGTTCCTAAACAGTTAATGAAATACTTTTGTTAAACTGCTTAAATTAAAGTTGCAAGTCTGCAATTCAGCATCTTCATTGTTTGATTTAAAATCCACTGTAGTGGTGTTAAAAATAAATACAGCGGCTTGCAAAAGTATTCGGCCCCCTTGAACTTTTCCACATTTTGTCACATTACAGCCACAAACATGAATCAATTTTATTGGAATTCCACGTGAAAGACCAACGCAAAGTGGTGTACACGTGAGAAGTGGAACGAAAATCATAAATGATTCCAAACATTTTTTACAAATAAATAACTGAAAAGTGGGGTGTGCTTAATTATTCAGCCCCCTGAGTCAATACTTTGTAGAACCACCTTTTGCTGCAATTCCAGCTGCCAGTCTTTTAGGGTATGTCTCTACCAGCTTTGCACATCTAGAGACTGAAATTCTTGCCCATTCTTCTTTGCAAAACAGCTCCAGCTCAGTCAGATTAGATGGACAGCGTTTGTGAACAGCAGTTTTCAGATCTTGCCACAGATTCTCGATTGGATTTAGATCTGGACTTTGACTGGGCCATTCTAACACATGGATATGTTTTGTTTTAAACCATTCTATTGTTGCCCTGGCTTTATGTTTAGGATCGTTGTCCTGCTGGAAGGTGAACCTCCGCCCCAGTCTCAAGTCTTTTGCAGACTCCAAGAGGTTTTCTTCCAAGATTCCCTGTATTTGGCTCCATCCATCTTCCCATCAACTCTGACCAGCTTCCCTGTCCCTGCTGAAGAGAAGCACCCCCAGAGCATGATGCTGCCACCACCATATTTGACAGTGGGGATGGTGTGTTCAGAGTGATGTGCAGTGTTAGTTTTCTGCCACACATAGCGTTTTGCATTTTGGTCTCATCTGACCAGAGCACCTTCTTCCACATGTTTGCTGTGTCCCCCACATGGCTTGTGGCAAACTGCAAATGGGACTTTTTATGGTTTTCTGTTAACAATGGCTTTCTTCTTGCCACTCTTCCATAAAGGCCAACTTTGTGCAGTGCACGACTAATAGTTGTCCTTTGGACAGATTCCCCCACCTGAGCTGTAGATCTCTGCAGCTCGTCCAGAGTCACCATGGGCCTCTTGGCTGCATTTCTGATCAGTGCTCTCCTTGTTCGGCCTGTGAGTTTAGGTGGACGGCCTTGTCTTGGTAGGTTTACAGTTGTGCCATACTCCTTCCATTTCTGAATGATCGCTTGAACAGTGCTCCGTGGGATTTTCAAGGCTTGGGAAATCTTTTTGTAGCCTAAGCCTGCTTTGAATTTGTCATTAACTTTATCCCTGACCTGTCTGGTGTGTTCTTTGGACTTCATGGTGATGTTGCTCCCAATATTCTCTTAGACAACCTCTGAGGCCATCACAGAGCAGCTGTATTTGTACTGACATTAGATTACACACAGGTGCACTCTATTTAGTCATTAGCACTCATCAGGCAATGTCTATGGACAACTGACTGCACTCAGACCAAAGGGGGCTGAATAATTAAGCACACCCCACTTTTCAGTTATTTATTTGTAAAAAATGTTCGGAATCATGTATGATTTTCGTTCCACTTCTCACGTGTACACCACTTTGTGTTGGTCTTTCATGTGGAATTCCAATAAAATTGATTCATGTTTGTGGCTGTAATGTGACAAAATGTGGAAAAGTTCAAGGGGGCCGAATACTTTTGCAAGCCACTGTAAATAAAAACTACAATAATTTCCTTTGTCCAACAAATTTTAGACCAAATTGCATCCACACAGGACTGCACAGACTCCTTGATTTCCTGACATCCATCCATATCCATTTTTATATTGTAGTATTAATCTTTACTACAATTATTGCGAATCTATTTGGCCACGATGATTTTGTAGGAAAAAAAATCTGTCCTGACAGCTGAAAGTTTTTGCAAAAATAAATGTAAAAGGAGAGAGCTGTACACATTCTTAAACATGCATATGCAAAGGTGCCACTGCAGTTACTCTGACTGGTTCACGTCTGTTAACTCTGCAGGTTCATGTGCAGCTAAAACTCACTTCTTTAAATTGTATCAAGGCTTAAAAGTAAGGGCATGACTGCTGTGAATGACAGGCTATTCATGTATGTATTCAGCTTTTCAGGTTTTCTGTTACACGTTGGGGGGGTTTTGGCTTCTCCTCCACCTTCCTGCTCAAATAACACGAGGTTATGGTTACTGTTGGTATAAAGTGTTAAAGGGGGTCTGGCTATATTGAGTGATTTTACATGATATGAGCACTGGCACTATTTTCTAACTGATATCAGATAGTGCGGGTGGATTTATTTCTCTTTAACTCTTTCCCCAATGTCAAAATGACATTTGACGACCTTGCCTGTTCTCTTAATGTAAAGTCTAGACACCTTAGTTTATCTCAATAAAGTTGTGGTTTGACCTCAAGTTGAATATTTGGTGGGTTTTTCCAAGGGTGACTGCATAGGCAGAGACCACCCTCACTAACCTCTGATGCAAACCCAGTTATTTTCTTCCCTAAGTTTCAAAAGTTGCTTCTTCTAGGCTTACAGGTGTTAAAAAGTTGAAGTTGTTCTTTAATAGTTGATCAAACATTAGTTGAGTCTCAGCAAACAAAAAACTTGATAATAGGTGGCAACAACACTTGAATGTGTAACTAAGTCTCACACAGATAAGTATCTAAGTATTCTCAAATTAATCATTAAGTGTTGCCTCCAGCTCCAGTAGTCTCTTTGGTGACATTAGGGTGAAATAATATGGAGCGATTACTGGAAGGTGGTCTGATATTCCTAACATGCACAAACTGTGCAGGTTATAGGTTTTTTTTTTTGTTTTTTTTTCCAAGAAACCAAAAAAACCCCAAAACGAAATCACTACCTTTATCTGTTTCTTTTTAAATTCTTGGATCTTCTGCTGGGGTGAGGGGGTGGAGGTTCCTCTTTTACTCTCATCAATGATAAACCTTCAGCTGCGCAAGTGCTGCGCGGTCACGGCGCTAGGCTGTGATTGGTGGAGACCCAAGCTCCAGCCTTCGTGAACGCGCCGGTCTCCTGCGGCTCTATATATATATAGCCTCGATCTCCTCGTCACAGAGTAAAGTTATTCAAAGGCTTCGAGCTCTAGCTGCGCGAACTTCTACCAAGAGAAGAAAAGAGCACTGCACATACGCTGACTCGACCTCAGTCATGCCGGTGAACGCGTCCGCTCTCTCCACTGTGTTTTTTCTGCTGCTGGTGTGTCATGTGCTGACCATCGACCAGCATGATGTTCTGGAGAAAGAAGTGAGCCAGATGAGAAGGCGCCTCTCTTTGCAGAGCACAGGTGAGCCGCCACGTGCAAGTTTTCACAGGTCGTGTAACGGTCGCATTTAAGCGTCGGAAACTGCGTTTTGAAGAAAACTTTACATGACGCGCATGCCTGAGGCCCTTGTTGGCCCTAAAAAAAGAGCTTGAGGGGTGCTACTTTTTTCTCCCCCTTATTGCGCATTTAATCTCATTGTAAGACAACCTGTTGGCCGTGCGCGCCTCTCTAACCTCCTGTGCTGTTGGTGACTGTAATTCAATGCGCGACTCCGGTGGTTCGACCCTGTCCATGCACATTCCCTCTGTATCCCTTTCCCGGTGTTCTGACAAACCATCCTACTTTGGCAACACGTCCTACCGTAAGTAGTTTATGCACATTTCTGCTGTCATAGTAATTCCAGCACAAAGTTAAGTTAGTATGACGGTTTGCCACTTAACTTTGCCCATCAGAGTATGCTTGTAGCTCAAATTCATAAAGCCAAGACGGCTTGCCACTTAATTTTACCCGTTAAAGTATGCTTCTAGATAGGACTGGGCGATATATCGAGTTTTTTTTTAAAAATATATCGATATATTTTTATACGAGATAAGATATGTGACTATATCGTTTATATAGATATAGACTGTTACGTTATAATTATACTCGTGGAACCGCAAGTTTGCCTCTCTTTCGTCCACTTTTGTCTCTACGTGTTACTCTGCCTCGGCCTCTCCTTCACTGAACACAACTCCCCCCTCCCCCCCCCTCCCCCATCGCTGCACCTGCAGCTAACGACAAGATGGACGCGGCAGCTATCAAAGAGGCGCTGGTCGGTAAAAAGAACATTTGGAGATTACTATTTTAGTGCTGCAGCGTTACACTCGTTAAAATGAGGTTGACGCCATAACTGTATTAACGCGACAAATCTCCGTTAACGAGTTACCGCGGATCGCCCCGTGTGTGGGGCTGCACGGCGTCAACGCGTTAGCGTTGCGGTTAGCGTTAGCGGTTACCTCGTTAACGTGTTGACGCCGTGCAACTAGCACTACTAGTATTTTCACCATTTACAACAGCGCCATAAAGTGCAAAATGAAGAGTGTGTGAAACTGTGTGCTGTCTCCCAGCCTCCTGGCCCGAAACAAACTACCTTACATAACTACTGTATTTTCCGGACTATAACCTTTCACTAAAATCCTTTCATTTTCTCAAAAATCGACAGTGTGCCTTATGTATGAATTCTGGTTGTGCTTTTATGTGTCTAATCTGTAAGGAAAGCTGATCAAAAAGTACTATTTAACATTTAAATGTGTAAATCCTCTTATTTACGTTCCATACACTTACAGATAGGTTTCTGATAGAGTTGAGGGGATCGATCCAAACATGATACTGTCGATACCAACGTTGCTATTGGATCGATATTAGCTCGACAGGGTCGATACTTTGTTTCTATCCTCTTAAGTTCAGTATGTAGCCCAGTGAATTGTTTTTAATACATTATTTTTATTTTATTTGTTTTGGAAATGGAAAAATGTATACCTCTCCAAAAACATGAGTGTCAAAATATATGAAAATCTGAAAGGTGTGCTTTGTTTGTTAATTAATTATTGTGGGAAGTAAACAAAAAACACAGTAATTTAGCGGTCATTAAAATGTGATCAGAATTTGCAAATGGATGATGATTCATCTACTAAATCATGACACACTCCTCTCCCCTACATAAGCTGCCTGTTTAAGTTATTATTATTATTATTATTATTATTATTACTGGCCCTGCATTTCCTTTGTGTTGGATTGATATTAAAAAATTTGCAGTATGGCATGATACTAATTTCTGAAAAGTGAAGGCCAAAGGTCTGAGGCTTGACAGTGGATGTGTATTGTTTTTATATTATTATTATTATTATTATTATTATTATTATTATTATTAGGCACATACATTTACCTGGAAAGTTAATGCTGATCTCTCACTGTGTCTCGTAGTGGAGATCCAGAGTTGCCTGGTGAGTTCAGGTGATGTTGGCTGTGGGATGTTTCAGTGTTTCAGCAACAACTCCTGTGAAATCCAAGGGCTGGACCACATATGTCTTACTCTGCTGCACAACGCTGGACACTACGACTCGCAGGTGAGGATAAGCCAGTGTGTCTCACATTCATTCACACTCAAAATAAACTCATTAAGTCAGTTGTGTCGTTACGCCTGTGGGGCACTAACTGACAGGCTGAGGGGAAGTTCAGAAGTTGCCTGGGCAGGGTTGGAGAAGGCATATCTGGATACGTGTTTTTATTTCATTTAATCCCTTCCATCATTGCGCTCATTTGTGAGGAATGCTTGTTGTATAAGAAGCAGTGTATCGTTATGCATGGCAGCACAGTTGCAGCACAGCGTGAGAGGGGAAGTGAAAGGAGAGAACAGGAACATCCTGTCCACATTACTAGAATAGAAATGTATGAGAAAATGATGCAGGCCTAATGTGTCCCCAGTTTGAGCAGAAACAGAAGATGTTCTTTGAGGATCTCTGAGTGAATGTACCTGATACAGATGGTCGTGGATTAAAGGATAAAGTGTTGCAGGAAACTTCTTCAGTGCTTCTTCCCATTGGGGTAGAAATGTTTCATAACATGAAGATGATCACCCAGAAGAATTTTGTAGAGATTTGCAGATCCCCCTAAGACCCAATACGTGCCAGCAAAAAGCCCCCCACAGCATTACAGAGCCACCGGATCCCCTCAATGTAGGGGTCAAGCATTTAGGCCTTTACCATTCTCTTAGTGTGCACCACTTATTGCTGGGGCACTTGTTGAGGGTATAGATCAGCGGTCCTCAACCTTTTTTGCGCCACGGACCGGTTTATGCCCGACAATATTTTCACAGACCGGCCTTTAAGGTGTCGCGGATAAATACAACAAAATAAAACTAGTACCGGTACCGAAAAAGATTTATTCATAATACACGTGAAAAGACCCAGGAAAACAGACTAAACAATAAAAACGATAACAAAATAACACTGAAAACCGATAAACCCTGAAAAACATACATTTCACACCTGAGCCTCAACTCTCGCGGCCCGGTACCAAACGACTCACGTACCGGTCTGAGGCCCGGGGGTTGGGGACCGCTGGTATAGATGACAATCTGAAATTTGTTTAGGTCAGCGCCACATGTTGTTTTTTTTTTTTTTTTTGGTTTTTTTTTTTGTTTGTTTTCTGTTTTCTTCACTGCTTAACTCGCAGATTCAAATTTGTCTTTGTACATGCACAGCCACCCTCTTATTATATCTTACTTTGTTTTTCCTCACATACTGTACTAATGCGCTAGCAGCACCAAATGACCTTACTCCAGTTGAGCAGTTGGACAAATACACTGACAATTGGGCGAGTTCACCAGCTGTCATGAAGATCCATATAGAGCATCCACAGAGGTCAAACGGTTTTTGTGCCAGGCTGTCAACATGTTGTGGTTTGGTTTTTTGGTTTTTGTTTTTGTTTTCTCTCGCTCTCTGCTGTAAAAGTGGATGAGGATAGTCTGGCTTTCAGAGCCTACCCCAAGCGTCTGTTAGAACTGCCAACAGTGTACAGAATGTAATTTAGGAAAAATATTCCTTTTAAAGTATACAAAAATGAAGTGAAATGCATTACAAGATATTTAGTTTACATACTCAAAAAGGAGTGTGAAGAAGTGGACATTTATTTAACCTCACCCCTTCTCTGTAAGTCATAAGTTATTTTTCAATACAGTTCTATTTACATAGCACCAAATAACAAAGACAGTTGCCTTGAGGCACTTTATATTGTGAGGTAAAGATCATACAGCAACACAGCGAAAACTAATGTTTTTCACAGTGACCCCATTCACAGAGCATTTGGTTTTCTGGTCTCTGGACACCACCACAGATTTCAAATCATTCAAGTGCAGATTTTAGCTTTAATTCAAGGGATTTAACAAAAGTATTGCATTAGCTGTCGCGTTAGCAATTCAGCACAAGAGTTCTTCAATGCAAAGAAATGGGATATTCTTCAAGTCAGCAGGTTTTCAGCCTCTGAAGATAAAACTGAAGTTAAAGAGAGCCACAAACGAGCTTAAGCTGAAGGTGGCTTCAGTATAGGACTGACATACCATCTGAAGGGAGGAAATGCAGCATCTGGTGATGTCCGACAGTTCTAGACGTCACACAGTCGGTGACTACAAACTATTTTAATCCAACTATTTAAAAAAAAAAAAAAATTAAAATAAAAAATTCCTTATTTTAAAATTGTTACTTTTCAGCCTCTAAAAATCGAGGACTGTGTATAAAAATGGTTGTATTTCCTAAACAGTACTTGAGGTAAACCCCTTGATTTAAGGCTGTCACAAATTGTTTGTTTTGTTTGTGTAGCACTTTCGTAGAACTTAGACCAACTCAAAGTACTTTATAGATGACTGAAAAGATGATAAATCAAACATGGACATAAATAATAAATCAATAATAGAATACAAAAACTAAATAGGTCTTTGAATCTGATAGAAAAGACTATTGGAAATAAAAACATAGTTGCAATAAAACATTATGTGGGGGGGGGAGAATCATAGGTTTCCCTGTAATCGTCCACTCACTGTTCTCCTTTTTTCTCGCAGGGCAAATCATTTGTGAAGAACACGTTGCGGTGCATGGCGTTGGGGCTGCGGCAGCGTTTCAGCTGCATCAGCCGGCGGTGTTCGGCGATAAAGGAGATGGTGTGCGTGCTTCAGAGGGAGTGCTACACCAAACACCAGCTCTGCCTGGCACTGCGGGATCATATAGACACCGTGGAAAACCTGGTGCAGTTCCACCTAATGTTTCCCCCCGGGTGAGAAACACAAACACACACAAATTAACTACTAACAGCCACAATTTTATTGTTTTGATAGATAGATAGATATGTGTACAAATAAATGCATTCAAAATTATGTCATTAATTGCTCAAATGGAAAAATGAATAAAACTGGGACATTATTCTATTGTTGATTTTGGCACTTCCTGCAAGTGACTTTTTTCTAAATGTACAAGTATTTATTGATGACCCTGATGTATTCGCATCCTGCCAGGCCATACGTGGAGCTGACGAACTTCCTGCTGAAGTGCGGAGATGAGGTCAGGACATGGGTCGGACGCCGTTTGCGTGAACAATGCGAGCAGTACTGGGGGTCGCTTTGCAGCAGCTTTGCCGGAAACTGCCCCCTCTGCCAATCCGATACCCTCCACCAAAGCACTTCCCCATCCACCAGTGCACCATGGCCCATCACTGCTGGGGGACCCCTGCAGCAACCAACCAGAGAGGCTAAACCAGAGGACGGGACCAGGCTCAGTCATATAGACAACACAACTGAACCAGATTCAGTTGTGTCTGAGAAATCCAGTGTCACTCCTCCATAGACGGATGGAAACTGAGTACACAATTCTATAATACTAGCAGTAGTGGCTAAAAGTATTCAGTGTAGTAATGCATCATAACTTATTCAATCTGCTGGGCATTTGTGCTCCATTAAGGATGGAAGAACAATTATCTACCTCACTTCAATCTCACAGTAGACCACTGCAGCTCAGCAGCAGACACACACGGAATCAGTAGGTCAAGTGTAGCTCATGGCTCCAAGTCAGTATCCTGTTTACAAGCCCAGTTCCAAAAAAGCTGTGACGCTGTGTAAAATCTAAATAACATTAGAATGCATTATATTTTATTCAGTATTGAACATAGAAAACGTACCAAGTGTTTAAACTGGGACACTTTACTGTTTCATGAAAAACATTTGCTCAATTTGAACTTTTACACAGCATCACAACATTTTAGGAACAGAGTTATGAATCTGCTTTTGTATTTATGGAGAAAGTCATATTGTGTACCATTTAGATAAACAGATGAGGCGCAGTGTGCAGAAAGGAAAGCACTCATCGGTCAATATGTGTTAGAAATGTATCTTTAATGTTCGCTTGTTCACATTTCATACAGACCTCTGGTGTCGAATGTTGTACATTTTTTATTTAAATGGATCACAAACTCTGTGAACAGTTTTTATTTGAATTTTATTAAAATAAAGTGATACTGATGAACAAACAGAAATCTGTTATTTAAATCAGTCCTATCCTGTTGAACAAGTCTTTTAACAGCACTGCAGTTCAAACTGATATTTTGAGTTTTTTAAATGAACTCAAACCCACGGGGCTTGTGTTCAACATTCACACAATCTGACACCTTTCAGGGCAACAATCATTCATCGGATTACTGGTTCAGTAGTCTGGAAGGCAGGCACGAGGTAAACTCAATTTTTAAAAAAAAAAAAAAAAAATACACACTAAATACACTCTCCTGAGCACATTCACACTTTCTAACAAAAAGTAAACAAAAACAAAGGTTGGTGCATTTTGCAACCATGACCGTGACTAGTTCTGAATTAAAGGTGCAATATGTAGAATACTGGACACTAGCAGGGCAACCCGTGGTTTTTTTTTTTTTTGTTTTTTTTTTTAAACCGGCCTTTCTTTAATTCTACAGCTTAAGTCAGAAGATCCTGCTACAGCACAGAAACCAACCATGACTCAACAGGAGTAGATGGAGTCCTACAATGTTGCTCACTTTTCTGTCCCCCTCTTTTCTTCCTGTCTGTGTAAAAGTGAAGCTCCAGCTGAAATAAGGTTGCCCTCTGCTTGGAGGAAGTGAATATTTTGCATAAGCTGAAACATTTTGTCACGCAGATCACCTCTTTGGATGGATTTTGTGTTTATTTGCAGCAATCGAGGCTTAAAACAAGCCTCCAGTGGTCCCTTGCTTTAGTCACTGACTCCCAACCTTTCAACATGACTGACATGAGGGCAGAATCACAGACTACCTTTTCTTCCTTTTACGTTGGACTGAAGGGGTACAAAGAGATATTACATGAGCATACAGGCTGCTGATCTGTAGATGCTGTCTTATTGCATTATTAAACCTACAGTGTGCTTTAAGGTATCAACATTTCAAAAACTGCACACAATTTGGCAAATATGAGCATCTGAACCTTTAAGCTCTGTATTTACTTCAATTTAATGTAAATTTCAATGTAAACACATGAATTTCCTCAAGTTCAGGCTTTCTGAAAAAGACCCATCATCCAGAATGATAGAAATGGTCACATTAAGATAACAGAGTCCTTACTGTAACACCAGGGAGGCAGTGTGAGGCATCAAGGAAAAGGCTAAAAAGCAGCAGATCCCTTCTTCAACTGTGACCATTTGCAACGTGCGTTCAAACTTTTGACAATGCATTGTATAACCATATCTACTCGAGGCAGGCTGTGGCTTCTTAATGTTTTCTATGAAACTCTGGATGTCAGTTTTACTCACTTTGCTCCTTTCACTGCTGAAGTGGATCTTGAGCTTCAGATATTTTCCAACCCTTCATATTGCATATTATATGTAAGAAGTAACACGTTCCCACTTCACGCCGCCTCTGTGTGCTACAGTCCAGTTTCAGTGCTGCTTCTAAGAGTCCATGTGGTTCATGCTTCTACTTCATACCTCCTACAATTCACTGTGGTAACTCCTTCCAAGCCAGTCCCCACGTCCTTGAGGAAAAACAGACCCAGGCGGCCGACTAAATGAAGGGGAAGAGACGTTTCTTGAGGATGTAGAGGACGGTGGCAAAGAAGAGGGCTAGTGCAAGGAAGATGAGCAGCTTGTCTGTCAGCTCCCGCCGGTTGTACTTCAGGATGAGCTTCCTGCCCAGGTGAATGGTTCCTGTCATGCTTTTAAACTCCTCGTTGGTTTCCTGCACCGTCCTGGATGAGGTGGCTGAATAAGGAGGACGAAGAATTAAAGGCATTAAGGGATTAGGAGGATCGGTTAGGAAATGTGGACAGGAGACTGAAACATAAAATTAGATTTTTACCTAGAGTGCCAATGGTGTCCTCACTCTGCTTCACCTGTTCAGACATCATCCTGCTGATAGACATCAGACTCTCTGTGATGTTGCTGCTGGTTTCCACTAAATTTTCCTTGGTTGCTTTCCTGAGACAAAAAAACACACACAGAGCAGAGCAGGTGAAGTACTGCAGATGGGTCCTGACATGCCTAATTTATTATTAGATTATATTAAAGTGATTTATTGGAGACTAGAAGGAATCTTTTTCTCATTGAGTAGTTTAGAACCTTGTGTTTCTACCACCAGTGCAACTAGCCACTCTATTTTTATATTCATTTATCTTTTTTGGTTCATTTGTGCCAGTTTTTAATCAATTTTTTTAAATCACAAATTACCAAAAGCAACAATTAAAAAAATCTTATTTAATAATCGTTCATGAAAGCATTTTAAACCACAGACATTAGACAAAAGATAGTTTTACAGATGTTAACAAGTGTATCTGTATTTCAGTGTACATCAGATTAGCTGTTGTTTTGACATAGTTGTCATACTGCGATTCATCTGATAACACTCCATAAACATAAACACACATCTGTGTAAAACAGAAATATTATTGGTGGCCTGGGCTTAAAAACAGAAAGAAAACAGTGTAATGGTAATAACTACAGGAAGTAAAGGATAGAAGTTACTGACAGAAACTATGGTATCAGTTTGAAAATCCTAAGCAGCCTTGTTCTCAAGGTGTGTACGATGCCTCTTCCCGGCAGGGTAACGATAATACCCCATCAGCGTTTTACAGCTAAACAGAAACCAGGTAAATTAATACAGGTGACATTAATTTCCTCCTGTTTGGCTGCAGGTATACAAAAATCACTGATCAAAGTTCAGACTGCATATCAGCAGCTCTAACCAGGTGTAGAAGTACGGGAATCTACATAATGCAAACAAACTCGGAGTACACTGAACTGTCTTCGTAGTACAGTGCTCTGTAGCAGAGCCTTGGCAGAAACTATATTTACCTCTGTCTGGTGTTGTGGTTTTCCTCACCATGCAGCAGTTCGTCCTTCTCCATGTTGTCTATGGCAAGTTTACAAGCCAGGTTAGCTTTTCTCCACGCTGTCTGGTTGCTGACAAGACAGACATGAAAAAGCAAACAATTTTGAGACTGAAAGTTTCTGTTTTAGATTTTTTTCCATCTTAAGTGCTCGCTTGTGTCTGCATTACCAGTTTACATTATCATCGCAACAAAACAGAAACCAACAACATGTTCACTGGGACACGAGGCAAGTGATTCAAGGGGAAAATAAAATGACTGGTGCTGCACACGCTTATTTTTTTTAGATGTGTCTGTGTGCGTCTGTGTCTAAACACCTCAGCATCTGCTTCCATTGGCTCTCGGTCTCTGTTTGGATGGCCACTCTGTCTGACTCTTTGTCCTGCTCTTTGGCCATCTGCTCCAGATCCTGGAAGAAACAAAAAAACAACAACATCATGGCATCACATGACACAGAACCAATATTAAGCAAAAAAAAAAACAAAAAAAAAAACTGTCAGATGCAGCACCGTGTGGATGTGTAGCTGAGGCCTGACCTGAATTCTCAGCCTCAGCTTGTTGAATTTCTCTTTGACCTGAGCATTGAGCTCCACAAGAGCAGACTGAGGTCCTGGACAATCCCTGATGTCCTACAGACAACACACACACATTGAGTTAAATATAATGTATTAGTTATATTTTATAATTATATCACATCGAGTAAGACATATATCATGTGAATTCATAAATGCACATATCTTTGTGTGAGCAAAGGAGCTTGTGCTTTAGGAGTATGAGACATCTGGTCCATTGTTATAAAGTGTTTTGTCATTGTACACAGTGTACTGAGAGCTTGGCAGCAAGTCAGACTCATTCCCTGTGAATCCTGGACTCCACCAGCTCTGCCCCTTTATCATTGATTCTGTTCACAAGTTTTTTTTGGAAGACAGTTTCTATGTGCAGCCAAGAGGTGGAGGCAGTCAAATTCAGTGGACTCAGGATCTCATCTCTGCTTTTTGCTGATGTGGTAGCAGAAATCTATACAAATATAACAGCTGTATAAAGATACTTTAAATGGCCAAAAGGACTTGATTGATTGCAATGTAATGTAGAACCATAAAAATACTTGCAAAATATGTCATTTTTTATTACTTTATATATGAAATCCATTTTTAAATCCTGTTGACTAGAGCTATTTAGCAATATAACCAAAGACATTAGACAAAGAAACACTGGCAGTCACTTTTTGATAGGGCAGGTGTCTCTGCACCTCACCATCTGGCTCAGGATATACAGTATAAATTTTAGCACATTTTTCTCCATTAAAAAAAAACTTCACATATTTTTTATATTCATATTATTTACATTTTCTAAAACAATTTGTTTTAACTTATTTTAATTTCCCTTACTAATTAGGATATCACGAACGCAGAACTAAAAGAGTGCGTCGTAAATATTTTTTTTAAATAACATCTGATAATAAATGATCATTTTCTTCTCTCGGTTATTTGAATAATTAGAGATTTATTACTCAAAAGTGTTATAACTGTCTCAGGAATGATTTGTTGCCTAATTAAAATAAACAAAATCAAGAATGTTTTGTGTCTTTTGACTGTCGGAAAGTTAACGTTAGCTTCTTCTTAGCTCAACTTGAAGACCTGTTGTGCGCATGTTCAGCCAGCTCTCCAGAGTTACCAACGGTTCAGAAATGGCTCAGGATGAAAGGACAAACAAGGCGCTCGTTCTTCATTCCTTACCTGAATGAGAGCTTTAATTTCCAGATCATATTTGATAATTTCTTGTGCGCAAATTCGGACGTGAACATCCGCAGAAGACGCCATTGTTGTTTTTGTATGGCAAGCTGGAGGTCCAAAAGAGGTAAAGACGAAGGACCAACGGTAGTCGGATGTTAATTATCCGTGGAATAAATAAATATGTTACTTAAAATGGAACAAAAAAAAATACTTAAATAGGATTTTATAATTCCTTTTTCAAAAAAAAGTGCAGTTACTTATCATTCTGTAGCTCCACTATAATTTTGTCCTTACTTATTGGACAGACAGGATCCACACTGAAATGTAAATGTGTTTTCAAATGTTTAAACATCATATAAAACAGAACCACTAAATAATTTAAAGTTTGTAATATATAAACTATACTTAGAGAGTCAAAAGTGGCATTTTTAACTAAAAAAAAAACTACTAAAATTAATTCAGCCTCGGCTGTTACTAATATAAATACTCTTTTTTTTATTAACATCATCAACATCATGGATAGAGACTGTACTATTACTTTTTCTACTAAGTGTTAGTATTAACAGTACGTACTGAAAAGGGGGGTCTTGTGTCATTTTTACACCAGCTAATTTTGTGGAAATCCTGTAAAGGAAAAAGGAGGCCCATGTCTGATCCGTGTTCCCAGCAGTAACCCTGTCAAGATAACAGAATAGACACAGACAGAAATTTCTCCCTTTTTCTGATAGACTTTGTGCTTTGTCTAAACAGCAGCAAACCAGCAAAATATGTACAATACAAGAGTGGAAGAGCTATTTTAATGTGGTCTTTTTCGATACTGTTATATACAAAAGACAATAAAACCATGAATAGAACTTAATCATAAACACTTCCTGTTTAGATGCAGCCCTTTTCTGAATGTGTCCAAACCTAATAAACACATCAGTGAGCCACATTGTTGCTTTGGGAAACATTTTCTTTCATTATGAAAAGGTTGGGAGGGGGAGAGACGCCATCCCACACACCACTGCGGTGTACATGTAGGGCATCCAATTATATTAAAGTATTTTTTACAAAAAGAATCAAGGAAATTATATATGTAGTAGAAGCAGCTGTCTGCTTTCAGTTGTAGTCTCCCAATGACATTTGTTGGTGGTAAAAATAAATTTAGAGCCATCAGCAGAAGTGTTCCTATCAGTGGTTCTCTTTGGCTGGATAAAGGCATCTCTCCATTTCACAGGCACTACTTGTGGAGGAGATAATATGGCATTACTCAAAAATCAACCAGAAACACTGGTGAAGATCTTAAGTTTCACTTCGCTTGAATGATCCTGGTTTATTTATATATAGATTGTGCTGGAAACATTCCTCAGAGATTTGGGTCCATACTGACATGACAGCGTCACACAGTTGCTGCAGGTTTGAGAACAGTGAACTCACTGTCGTGTTCAAGAAACCAGTTTGAGATGATCTGAGTTTTGTGACGTGGTGAACTATCATGCTAGAAGCAGCTATCGTAAAGGGATAGACATGCTCGCAATAATACTCAGGTGGGTTGTAGTATTTAAATGATGCTCAGTTTGCACAAAGGGGCCCATAGCGTACCAAGAAAGTATCCCCTACAACATTACAGCACCGCCACTGTTGATATAAGGCAGGGTGGATCCATGCTTTCATGCTGATTGCACCAAATACTTATGCTGCAATTTTAGTGAGCCCATGCTGATTGTAGTCTTGGTGTGGTCTTCTGCTGCTCTAATATTGGATCTGTTGTGTACTCAGGAATGCTCTTCTGCATATCTTGTTGAACTCTTTATGAACTCATTTGCTTAAAATACCTTTTTAAGCGACGGAAAATTCAAAAATCATTTCTAAAAATCAGGTTGGAAAACTCACACACACTCGGTCAGTTAAATAAACAAGATTCAGACTGGGGTGCTAATGGTTTTATTGTTTTGATATTAAAATCAATAAACATAATCAGACTAACGTGGTTACAAGCAGAGCTGTGGTACCAACTCCTGGTTGATACAACAGAGAAAAACGATTTAAAAAAAAAAAAAAAAAAAAAAAAGGAGAAGAAGAACAGAAAATAAAGAGAGAGGCACAATTACACAACAGAGATTCAGGGCAGGTGTCTGCAGAATGTCGAGCAGCCAGAGACAAAAACTGTCAGAAGCTCTGAAAGAGAATCGGGCTGTTACAGTACAAACCAAAAAATAATAATAATAATAATAATAAAATAAAGGTCTTTTACTTTTCCATGCCTGTGCATAAAGCCACCCACTGTGCCTCCAAGAAGAGAAAAAAAATAAAAAATACGTTAAACAAAAAGTTAGTCAAAACAAAAGTATAAACCCAGCACAACATTTATTACACAACATAAATATAACAACTGTCAAGATATTGTATTTGAACAGGCATATATGTGAACTACAAATATAGACGTCATTGCTAAAGAGAGGATCAAGTTAGTTTCAGCAGGATACACTTTTTCTGCAGGTTTTGCTTCTTTGTGAAATTATAATCACCAAGAGATCTATTATAGAGCACTTAGCAATGAAGTACAGCCCTCCTACTGAGACTGGGGAGAGGAACACACACAGGACTAACTACAGAAAGATCCCATGCTGTTGATCGAGTCAAATACCATACAAGACCAGAAGCATCGTAAAAATGGCATGTAGCTGTGGAGCTCAGTATGGCCGATACCTTCCACATCCGCTACATGTTTGGACTTGTATGGATTTCCTATTATAATCCTCCGTCTGTCTGTCATTATTAAAATTTATAAAGAGAGAATAATAACCAAACAGATGCCGTCTTTTTTCGGTAAATGTCTCTTGCTCCATGCATTTTGGCAAGTCTGGAAGGAGATGTAAATCATTGCAGTGTTTGGATGATGAGTTGGACGTGTGTAGAAATAGAAAGAGGGGTTTTCTTTTTTATTATTATTAAGTGTGGGTGGTTGTTTGCTTGAATCAGTCTGCCGGAAGAGGAGATTAACCCTTCCCCATCATTCATTGCAAAGGGGAAGGTGAGGGGTCTCTGCCCACCAGCCTTTAGTGGCCCCTGGCTAATCTCAGGGGTTCCCTGACAAGACAACTGCGAACCAAAGCCCTTCTTAAAAAAATAAAAATTAAAAAAGCACCTAGAAGGGGCAAAACATCTCTGGCGCAGTGGTAAAGTTTTACTTCCTTAAAACTAAATTTTCCCCACCAAAAGTTAGAGACCGCAAGCAAGCCAACTCCTGACCTCAGCTCCGTGGCGGTGGAGCACCTGAACCTCAGCCCAGAGTCATGACCAAAGAGTCACCTGAAGGCAAGGTTCAGTCTGGTGACCCACCGAGCTTTTCTCAGGACTTATTAAACTTCCGCTTCATGGGCCCCACAGACAGCGATAATTCAAACTCACAATGAAACTGTAGTCTGACTTGGACCAGTTTACTTAGAAAATAATGAATTATTTTTATCTCATTAGACCACCTTCAGTCTTACATCTGCTTAAAGTTTCATTTTCAGTCTCCATCTCTCATCACAGCAAACATCTGAAGTCTCTTTTGGTTGCCTGGCCAAAAGAGAGTCCCCATATATATCTATATCACCTAAAAAACAAACGTGCATTTGTGACTATAAAGTACTGGAAGAACTGCCCTACTTTGTCTCCTGTTTCCAGTATTTGTGCTAACTGGCTGCTGGCTGCAGTGACATCAAACTTCTCAGCCAAGTTATAGTAAGAAAACAAATCATCTACAACTTAAAAATGGTTGCAATGCTCCTTTAATGGAGGGAGTCATTATTAGACTATTATGCAAGAGGATGTCTGGGTACATGTCAGCAGAGAATACCTCATGAAGCTCAGTCACACCAATCATAACTCTATTTGGACAAAAAGAGTAAATATTTGTAAGTAATAACTAATATAGGACAATTCCTTAATTTTAGTTGGATTCACATTTGACTTTTTTTAAGTTTGTAATCGTTATGTTAAAGTGTCTATTTTCCAATTTGTGATAGGTGAGCTCAGTTTATTTAAATCTAACTGAGCATTAGTTAGTGACATTTACATCTCTAGATGCTATTACAGGTGTGTACATAAAAGCTGTTTACAGAATAGGTTGAGGGAAAAAATTGAGATATACTTCCCAGTTTTTTTCTCATGATTTTGATTTTTAATCTCAGATTTCAGACTTTTTTTTTTTCTCCAGTCAAAACTTGAAGATTGTTTCCAGTGGTCCTAATTCTCTTCTATACTAATTAGATCTTTGTCAAAAAATAAATGTATATAATTTTTGTATGCACAGTTTCTAGTTTCATTGTGACTTTGATTAAGATCTGTGAATCTCATGACAAGTCTCTGACTTGTGGTAAAGACTGCTTTAGTGGAAAGCTTTAAAGTCTAGCTCCAATCACTGTCTCCTTGCATTGTTAAATTAAAGGATCGAACAAATAAATAAAGAAATGGCAAGAACACTGGGATCAGAGAAAATGACAATAAAATATAATTTAGGGAAAAAAGTGCAACATTTGATAGAGTCAGAGCATAAATATCAAACCATAATATTGATAATAAAAAAAAAAGATTTTAAACACACAAGCAGGACAGCAGCCATTAAAAGATACAACATTCATGATCTTTCTGGATCCTGATGACAAAGAGTCTCCCTCTGTTGAGACAACAGTAAAAGCTCTGCCAAACACTCGTCTGTCTGTATGATCCTGCTGAGGAAGACTAGTCTACATTCATCAGCAAAGCAGCAGCAGCAGAATTATATACCTCGCTATATCAGCATACAGCAGGTCAGAAGTCAGAAACACAAGACTGACCAGAGTCATCAACAGAAGGAATAATATGGCTAATACAGCTATTTAACACAGCCATGTTAGCACCCAGCCACTGACAGATTAGCACCACAGTGTACCTCCATGCTCAGTTTGTCGCTTCATTCGCAACCTGCGACTCAGTGCCAACACTGACTTCAAGGAGGGTCTGGCACTTCATAATAGCAAAGTTAAGGAATGGAAAGTTCGCGTTTATTTGGGATCTTTTTTTTTTCCTGTCTCGACAAGGTCTCAAAAGGTAGCAACAGAGTGCTCCGTGTCGAAACCTTAGAAGAAGAAGAATGCATTTTAATTGTCTAGGTAAAAAGCAGGCCCAAGTCTCCCTCTGTCTCAGACACAGTGGAAGTTTGCTCTTCTCTACGCGGACACACCAGCGGTGATAGCAGCAGCAGCCAATGCAGAATACACGATAACGTGGCATAGTGGGCAGAGAAAGAGTTCAAAACAGAACCAGGTTTCCCAAAACAATTCAATTTACAGGTTGTCTTTTCTGCTCTTCTTCAGCAAGGCTATTCTACGATCGAGACACAACTAACAGCTCTCATCTGCCTCTTAGGTTGACTATTCTATAAAATGCACTGATTTAGGGTTCAGATGAGGTTTTCATTTCATTATTGAGCTTCAAGTTTAGGTTTTGGGAAACCCAGTCCCTGGTTTCTGTAGGGAAACCCCCTCCAGACTGACAGAAGGTGCAGATTTGTGTTCTCATATAACTGATTAAGGCACCTGGTTCAGCAGGCATCATATTCAAAATATTTTTTTTCCTTCTAAGTGTACAAACCAAGTGCAAGGTGAGTAATGCTGTTGGTCTTTTAACTGCCACAGGGAGGGAAAAAAGAAAGATTGGGGGGACAAAAAAAATCAACCAAACAAAAGAAAAACCCCAACAGGTATGTGTGGTATAAATATACTGTAACTGTGGTATGGACACCCTAAACCAAAATCTGATGTCTCTTTGTGCTCATTCAATAGCAGCAAGTATGAAATCATACAACAGAGCGTACAGAGAGCCCAAAAAGCCATGCAACAACTTTGTGACAATGAACACCCTTTCCCGAATTCTTCCCAATCTGCGAGGAACTCACAGACTTGATTCTCTCAGGGAATCGCCATGCAGAGACAGCTGCGTTCTTATTTGGGGGGAAAATGTGGAGGGCAGTAGTACATGTTTTTGTTTTGTTTGTACAAGCAACAAGGGTTCAAACAAGACAGGATATACATTTGAAATGCCAAAAAACAAAACACAAAAAACCCTCAAAGCCAGACTCTTAGACCTGACAGCACAGCTAGTCCGAGGTTAGGTCATTTAACATTTTTATTCCTGTGATGATTTTTTATGGTAATGTCTATTTTACAGGGTAAGAAGCTTCCTGGAAACAATTACCATATGTACTTTGGTACCAATAAAGGGGAACAGTAAGATCTTTTTAAAAAAACAAAAAAAAAACAAAGAAAAACTGGTCACATGACTGTCCTTGTAGCTCTGTTTTGGTCTCTACCGGTTGTTGGCTGCAGCAGACAGCCATCTACTGCAGCCAATAAACCGAGACGATGAGCACGAAGCAAAACCTAAAAAAAAGGGTTTACATGTAGACAAACTGATTAGTCCAAGTAAATAATCACTGTTTATAATTCTGGCTATAGATAAATGGCACATTGAGCTGACATGCTGGACTCCAATTAATATAACTGGAAGTTTATGATTTCAATACTTTCTCCTGAATTAGCACCAAATTACACAAAGCTGTACTGGAGGAAACTTACTGGACATTTTTTTGGAAATTATTACACACTGTAAAACAAAGCATTACCCTATAAAAACCGTCTCAAGAGCACTTCGATGCACTTAATTGCACTCATTCAAAACTGCTCTTTCTGAATGAAGCTACATCCACGTGATCTTTAACAGAACCTCTGTGGCTTTGAGCGGTGGTATCAAATCCGTGAGACTGGCTTTTACAAAAGAAGTATTGGTACGCTTAACAATAACGATCATACAAGTCGATAGCACAGAAACGGTGTTGTTGTTTTAAACAAGAAACAGTACAACTCTTCCTCTGATTGGTCCGACAGTGAGTCAGTGAAAGTGATCTGGGCGGAAGTCTGATCTGATCATAGTTACACTGAATGAAATGGTCACACGGAGAGTGTTTTCTGTAAGCACATCTGAATACGGGTGCCTTTTTTTTGTTTTTTTATAAATCCTCGTAGCATTTCTCGGGACAACGAGGCGTAATCAGCACCATGTGACAAACCCCAGCTGGATCACGACTGGAAATCAGAGTGCAAACCATTCAGAGAGGAAGATGCTGCAGATTGTGTTTGCAAGAAGACCAAATTTGGACAAAACGGTGACATTTTGTGAGTTTTTTTGTAACAAGTCTGTTGGCCTTTGCTTTTAACTTTTATAGAGCATTGCACCATAGTGATTGACATTAACGATTCATAACGCACACACTCTCTCTCACACACATACAGTACGCACAATATTTTGTACAGAGTAAAGAATGGCGACAATAATTGGAATACATAAATATACTTTCTTTTGATTTTTATATGTCATCACATATGTCAGATAGAAGAACGATATTACCCTGATTTGCTGAAGAAGAGCTTTATGGATCCACGTAGCTTTTATTGGACAAGAGTAGCACAAAGTTACACTCTATTAGCTTAATATTTGACTGTATAGGATTTATGTAATCAGAAATAAAAAATAAAAAAAAAAACAGAAAAGAATAAAAGGAATAGTTTTACTGGCGTGGATTTTCACTCATTTCCTTGACTGTTAAAATGCCACAGAGTCTCCTGGTTTGAATGTAAAGTTGCACAGCTTGCGCCTATTCTGTTAAATGTAAAAACCTGTGAGGACTCTTTCTTGTAACCAGCCTTGTGATCGACAGCAAAACACATGCACGCTCCTCTTGTCAGCCGGCTGTCAACCAGCGGCCCTTCAACCACTGTTGACCCCTTGCCAGACCTGGATGAAATTATACCCGAAAGCATCGCTTCCAAAGCAGTTCAAACCTTTGGAGTCATTTTCTTTCAGATACGTTTCACCACGTCTACTACTTTAGTCAAGGTTGTTTTGAGCCAGTCAGGCTGAATTGATTTGTTGTTGTTGTTTACCATATCGGCAGAACAATGTCAGGCACGCCCCTCTGGGCAGCCGACTTGTCTGCCGTGTTGTTATTTTTGTTTGTGTGTGAAAAGTTATTTAAGAAGGCAATAAGTGTCCGGATTGAGTCTCCATTTGTAATTGGCTTGCCATACAGTACAGTGATATAGTAACTTCCCCCAAGGCGGCCGGGAACAACGTCTTTCAAACAAGCTCTTCCTGGCCGCCCCAGGCTAAACCCTCCTCCTCAATAAGTCACAAGTAGAAATCAGTTTACAAATGATAACAATATAGCTCTCTGAAGAAATGTGTCTACACTGTACATCACCCTGAAGAGGAAGCCAAAGCAGAATCAGTTTTTCCATAGGAAACCTCTACTGAAGGCAAATGAATCGTGACGCCAAGGGGGTCAGCATCAAGATCAACGTAGGGGCCCTGGAATCAAAACCCTCTTGTTTTTGTATTTTTAGGTTTTTTTTTTTTATAATTTTTGTTTTCTTTTAAGACCACAAACATACTTTCACTCGGTCCCTGACCAGGAAATAGACCTATCCTGTCAAGACACTGGGCTTCCCAAAGCCATGCAATGGTACGCTCTTGTGCGCTCATATCATGTCATGGCTCCAGAAATGTGTAGATCTAACCCTCGTCAGGTCGTACACCTGCCCCTCGCTAGTTTACAGACCTAGCAGAGTCAGGCAATAGACCTATCCAAGCAAGTAGTCGTCAAGTACACTTGCAGCATTCACGCCAGGCCATTTAGCAGCAAATGGAAGAGAAAAAAAATGCTTTTCTTTTCTTTTCTTTTTGTTTTGTTTTTTTTTTTTTTTCTTTTTTGGACAAAGTGCTTTCGGTTTTTTTAAACATATAAGATAGAGTATTCTATACATATATTTAACATTTAGAAGATACATATTAACTTATAGTTTATTTACAAAACTGAATCACTACTAAGAAAATAGCTATGGACGGTAAGGGGAGAGCAAGTCATTAGGCTACAACTAGTCTAAGAATCAAATATGAATCATGGATACTCGTCATTCTAGTTTCAGAAAAAGCACCATTTCTCCCTTTTTAGACGGAACGGAAAACAGTAAAAAATCTATATGCGTGTGTGTGTGTGTGTAGCACTAGCTGTTATTCAGTCACACAACACAAACTTTATCATCAGCAGACTCACGTCACGCCAGTCTGAATTCAGCTTTGTCAAATTCACATTTTTCTCGTTTTAATATGACCTCCAAATAAATCAATTCTGCTTGAATTGTGAAACATTCCCAGAATAGGTAGCATCTCCTTAAAGGACTTTACCATAACTGGTAACCAAAGTTATTCTTTATGTCTGTGACCAGTCAGGAAGGATATGACTAATGGAAATTCAATTCAGCAAAGCAAGGCCAGAGGCAGCGATGACCATCTCAGGAAAATACACAATTCAAGCAGCTTCATGCTTCAAGACAGAATACAACAGCATGCAAAAGTCTGGGCAAGTTTTACTCTGTATAGCGGACTAATATGAAAAGGCATAAAGTTAAAGACGGAATGATTATCTTTTTATTTTCCTCTTATATCAAAATGACACCAAAAGGTGAAGCTGACCAGTATTGTAGCCTGATAAGTGTATTTTCTTTCTTATTAGGGCTGAATTTCCTCAGCAAAAAAGGCGACCACATAAATCTACTTCAGCTTAGTGGGTGGCAGTAATGATGCCGCTTGGAGTAAAAATGAGTGCCAACCAGATTTTTTTTTTAATTGTTGTTACACTGATTCCGAGTATTATATGTAGATTATTAATTTGCATGATTGTAGCAATGTTTAATTTTTAAAGCTTAGAGTTCTTTACATTGCTCGTCTTTTTTTTGTTTGTTTAGATCAGTTAGATCATCTGCGCCGAGACTTTTGCACGCTGCTGTATGCATGAAAATCTAAACGACAGCGCTGAATCCAGATCAGCCACACTCAGATGGCTCTGGCTTTCTTACACCATCTGACACAACACTGTATCGCGCTCCTTATCTGCCCTCACGCTAGAACCGCCAACAGCGGCACTTCAACGTTCCCCCTCACAGACCACTCAAAGTAGACCAGCACTTCGCGGCATTGTGTTTTATATAAATCCTGTCTTGATTCTCTGTATTTCAAATCAGCCAGCTAAGAATAACAGAAAGGGTGGAGCTTATAGATCAAACCATCAGCCAAACACCTCCACCTCTGACCGACAACCACTCCCAAACCAACGGGAAATCTAGCAGGCAGCTAAAATACAAAAATATAACAAGAGCATGTTTTTTTGGGTTTTTGTGTTGGGTTTTTTGTTGTACTCTAACTTTCTCAAAGCAAGGATAGGCTTTAGAAATGTGTCATGCTTAAAAATGAATCAATTGTCATGAAAAGTGGCGTTTCACCATTCATAGATATATCATTAATGTTTCTATGTACAATATTCAGTTAATATATTTGTCTATAGACCTCATCTACATACAGAAATCAAACAAGTGATACAGGAACACAAGATTTTGGTTACTGTTTGAGAAATTTTAACAAGCAAAAAAACAAGAAGAAGAAGAAAAGAAAATTGTAACATAGCTTATCTAGTAGCACTCTTGGTATTCATCCTAGCTAGCGCCATTAACACAATGAGCAGGTGGAGGGGGGAATCAGTTCAGGAATGAAGGGCTTCCTTAAGCAATAAATCTACTGGAGAAGCCAACAGAGGGGTTCAATTTTAGATTCAAAAAAAAAAAAAAAAATAAGAAGAAGAAGAAGAAGCAAATGAATGTTCCTTTTCTGTACAGAATTGGACCCAAGCTAATTTCACAGTTCTATGAAGTCCCTGACCCTCCCACAAATCTTACATTCAATACGGCGTCAGGTAAGCTGTGCAAAACCTTACTTTAACTGGCTGGTCGCCATTTCGTTGCATGTGTCTTTGGTACAAAACATAATCAAAAGATAGTGTGCAAATATTTTTTTGTAACTCTAAAAGAAAAATATCTGTCATCCTTAAACCCCCCCAAAAATCCCCAAAGACGAAAGTACCAAAAACCAAAAGTAATCTATTGCAGAGCCCTCCTATATACACACAGACTCTGTGGCATCACGCGACAAGAGCTTCCATTTGTTTATGTACATTCAGAATATCTTCAAAACAGCTGAAAGACACAACAAACCCCACCATCGTGTCCCTCATCGCACTCGCTATAAGTAGTCCTTTCCTAGGCTGGGAGTTCTGGCCGATCACCTCTCCTCGTTCAGCCCCGCTCACACTCACTCACTCTTACGGAGACGCGCGCACACACACACACACACACACACACACACACACACACACACACACACACACACACACACATACATACACAAGGCACAATGAATAGAACTCTGATCAAACACTAGTATGAACACACCAAACTGCCTGGTCGTCTCTACTGTACAAAAAAGGGAAGCCGGTGCCGTTCGCTGGGAGACACAGTTATTTACAGTTTCCTGGAGGAGATGGATCACTGTTTATGTCATCTCTATCGCCGCCAACAGCACCACCATCATCATCTTCCTCACTTTCTGTCTGATCCCACACTGGTCTGTTCCACGCAGTCCAGTTATAACCAGCACAAAGGCCAAAAAGCACCATGCTACATGCGCTTCCTCTTCACATGGTCAACTATGAGCCGTTAAGCTTCCTCCTGCCTGACACGAGCTTCAAACCAGCAGGACGCCTCTCGCTTAATAAAAGCTCTAATGATAACTTTCAGCTTTATTGTTTCGCAGGGATGGCATGAACATATTTAGGCCTTCAATACAAAATATTTCTTGCCACCCCGTAACGCCTCGGAACAAGCCGCTTTTTTCCACTGCAGCTTACAAGGCCATTTTCATCAAGGTGCTTTACTCGATTGGGTTCATTTGACAACCTCAAGTCCACTTTTGTTGCCCTGTGAGGTGAAAGTCTTCTGAGAAATGATAACTGGAACTTTTTTCATGTAAATTCGTCCTTTGTCACTACAACCTCAAACAAACGTGTGAAAGTATTCCAGTGGTTACGCTCATGCGGCTGTTTGTCTCAGCCTCCAACAGAAACAACCCTACACAATGCTATGTTAAACACATCTAATCATCACCAGTGGATTTAGGACGTGCTATTCGCTATACACCTAACCATCACTTGCTTTTAGAGGCGCTTTTCCCCCCCAACGGACGTTCACAATGAGTTGGGAGAACTGTGATGCGCTGACTCTGCACGCAGTGCGCAGAGCCAGAAAGCTAGGGTGTATGCCATACAGGTGACATGGCAAAAACAAGCACACATACCTACACACAGGAAGTGGTATGTCTGTTTGTGTGACTAACAATGTGCATGAAAGTCTGGGTTGTAGGGGCATGCAGAGGGGAGCATAGTTACAACAGGACAGCACGATCGTAATACTGAGTCCACTGCTCTCAGTGGAAGGCGGCCTGTCTAGATTTTGGAGGTGGGGACTCGCAGGCCGACCAGTCCGCCGGTGGGATCGCCGCGTCCTGTGTTCTCCAAGATCTTGTTGACGAAGTCTGAAGTCTGCCCAGCAACAGGTGATGGCACTGCACACACAGATACAAAGATACATTAGAACATGTTTATACTAAATACTAAAAGTAAAGTTAACTTTACTTTCAACTGAACTAAAATACGTCTACTGTATCGATCAATTTCACTGCCTACCTGAGCCATTAAAGCTGCTATCATTAGGATTATTAATTTATTATTATTTATTGATTTTATTTTTCATTGCGTAGAAGGCATTTTTATTACTCTTTTATTTAATTGGAGGACTGTTTATGTTTGTCTGTATACACCAAGCTCAGCAGTGCTTCCAATTTTGCTGTATGCTTGTACTCAGCTTATCTAATTGTGAAGGTTATAACTGACTGAATTTGGTGATAAATATAATCAATGCATCTGCCTATTTATTGTGGTTATCACATACATCATTGATTATATCAATTATTCATTATCAAATATATTTGATAGTTTTGCAATGAATTTAATTCTGATGGTCTTTAAAATGTTTTTTAAGTTATTCTTAGTCATCGTTCACAGTCACCATAAACTACAGTATCTCATTGATTGGTGGCCAGTCAACTGTAAAAAGACCATATTATGCTAACTTAGAGGTCCACGATTTCATTTGGGGTCCGGCATTTTAGGTTTTACATGGTTTAATGTTCAAAGAACAATCGTTTTTCTAACCTTGAAAATCGCTGTAGCTGTACTAAAAGTTAAAAATGTATCTTTAACTCTTTACGCCTTGAGAGCTTACTAGCAGTAACCCTTGTTTCTCTTTTCTCACTTGAAAAGTTTCTGTTATATTTCAGGCCTCCTTACAGAACAAAATGACTCTGCCTCAGCAGCTACTCTTGTAAAACCCCAGAAGCTATTCTAATTGTCATCAAACCACGTCTTTATTAATACATACTGAGGTGTAAAACATGTTATTAAGAGGAGGCAATGATATGTTGTCTTTATGGGGTAAAGAGTTAAGTCTCCACATGCTAATAAAACCCAGCCTGATCAGATTGGTCAGCTAGCCCAGCAAAAGAGGCAAGAGAGAGTGTCGGTTACTAACTGTAACCAGAGACAAAGAGTCCTGAATAGAAATATTCGGCCGCTCAAGATGGCGGCCGTCCTGCTCCTGCACTGTCCCCGACTCAAAAAACAAAAAGATTTTATATTTGTGTTGTTGATGACGTCTGGTGACCGTTTCAGCTGTGCGGTCATTATGATAGCAAAGATGTAGCTTAGTGCAGTGCTTGCATTTGGACAGTATCTCACAAACCTGAGTACACCCCTCACATTTTTGTAAATATTTTGTCAAATCTTTTAATGGGACAACATTGAAGATACTAGTCAGTGTGCGGCTTGAACAAAAGTGTAAATTTGCTGTCACCTCTAAATAACTCACACACAGCCATTATTGCCTAAACCGCTGGCAACAAAAGTGAGTACACCCCTAAGTGAAAATGTCCAAATTGTGCCCAATTTGCCATTTCCCTTCCTGGTGTCACGTGAGACGTTACTTTTACAAGGTCTCAGGTTCAAATGGGGAACAGGTGTGTTGAATTGCTCTCACACTCTCTCGTACTGGTCACTGGAAGTTTAACATGGCACATCATGACAAAGAATTCTCTGAGGATCTGAAAAAAAGAATTGTTACTCTATATAAAGACGGCCTAGCTATAAGAATATTGCCAACACCCTGAAACTGAGCTGCAGCACGGTGGCCAAGACCATGCAGCAGTTTCACAGGAGAGGTTCCACTCAGAACAAACCTCACCATGGTTGACCAAAGAACTTGAGTGCACGTGCTCGTGTCATATCCAGAGGCTGTCATTTGAAAATAGATGCGTGAATGTTGCCAGCATTGCTGCAGAGGTTGGAGGTGCATCAAATGGCTATCATTCCAGAAGGAAGCCTCTTCTAAAGATAATGCACAAGAAAGTCTCCAAACAGTTTGCTGAAGACAAGCAGACTAAGGGGGGGATTACCTGTGGTCTGATGAGACCAAGATAAACTTATTTGTTTCAGATAATGTCAGTGGTGTGTGGCGGAAGCCAGGTGAGGAGTACAAAGACAAGTGTGTCTTGCCTTGCATGATGGTGCATGGTGGTGGGACGTCACTATTTGGGGCTGCATGAGTGCTGCTGGCACAGGGAAACTACAGTTAATTGAGGGAACCATGAATTCCAGCATGTACTGTGACATACTCAAGAAGAGCATGATCCCCTCCCTTCAGAAACTGGGCCACAGGAAAGTATTCCAACAAGATAACAACCCCAAACACACCTCCAAAAAGATCAGTGCCTTGATAAATAAACTGAGGGTAAAGGTACTTGACTGGCCAAGCATGTCATCAGACTTAAACCCTATTGAGCATCTGTGGGGCATCCTCAAATGGAAGGTGGAGGAGCAAAATGTGTCTCCATGATGTCATTATGGAGGAGTGGAAGAGGATCCCAGTGGCACCCTGTGAAGCTCTATAGTGATGGAAAATAAGGCAGTGTTGGAAAATAATGATGTCCACACAAAATATTGGCATTTTGGGAACAGTTTGGACATTTTCACTTAGGGGTGTACTCACTTTTGTTGCCAGCGGTTTAGACATAAATTGCTGTATGCTGAGTTATTTAGAGGTGACAGCAAATTTACACTGTTACGCAAGCTGTACACTGACTACTTTACATTGTATCAAAGCGTCATATCTTCAATGTTGTCCCATGAAAAGAAACAATAAAATATTTACAAAAATGTGAGGGGTGTACTCACACTTTTGTGAGACACTGTATGTGTTCAGATGCTGTCTTAATGTTACTTTCAGCCAGGGATCTTTTCCCTCACGACTCACGAGTTGTTTCAAGCAATTGAGGCACACTGAAGATAAAAACTCCTGTTGACATGGATTTTGGGCTTTGTGAATATGCAGAACATCTGCATGTATAAAGAAAAAGCTTCAACACTAAAATAAAGTGATAAAACCCCAGAAAGCATAATACGGGCTTAACTTTTGTTTCTTTTCGATTCTCACCAAGTGTCTCCTTTATGAGTCTCTCCAGAGTGTCAGACATGTTGGTTGGACGCGGAGAAGAGTCCTCCACTCGCTCCACTATCTCCTCTTTGATGGCGTTGATCACAAACAACAGCCGGTCTGCAGGAAAACACCAGTTTGACCACAGATTATTCACAAAAAATTCTGTGCTTTTGTCTTCTGGTTAGACACTGTAACAATTCTTTTTAAAATTGGTGACAAGTATGAGCAGTTATTTAGTTATTCTTATCAATCACGATCTTATTTCTAATCTGACAAAGAAAAGAAAAAAAAGAAAAAAGTAAAATGTCATAACAGTCACTGTCATCATTGTCTATTAAGTTTCCATTGAACTGCCAACAGTGCAAGAAAAAATACATGCAGATGTTGTTTCTAGTAAAGATTTAGATCACGTAGCGTCAGAGCCAACGTACCGTACTCTGTGCTGAGTCCCCAGAGCTTCACTTTATTTGCTTCGTATTGGGCTTTCTTTTTTAAACGGCAAGCTCTGCAACACACAGACAGAAAGAAGAGTTTCTAGTCAATAGGAGGAAAGAGGATCTCACTGAGAAACAAAGGTTATTTTCAAATCAGCATCTTTATTACAATCAGGCTCGAGAGGGTAAAACTTTTTGAAAATAATACTGTTGCAGTCATCGCGACTTTACATATGGCTGTTCTCCAGCTGTCATGTGTACACAGCGAACACATGAATGCGTGGTTTACCTGGAGGCCAGCTTGTTTTTCTCCTTGCGAGAGCGTGGCCGTGCAGTCAGTGGTAGCTCGCTCACAGGAGTCAAGTCGCTGATCACCTTGTTCAGTTTACGAAGCTCTGTGCCGATCTGCAGCAGCTTGCGTGGATTGGGAGTCAGGTCTTCCACATCTGTGCGGCGAGACTTCTTCAGCATGTATTTTCCTTTGTAAAGATCATCAAAACAAAGGAGTTAGACATCAATCGCATTTTAAATGTTTCAGTTCTCGAAAACATGAACAAACACTAGTTGTGCACATGGTACTTCAAATTAACCAGCCAACTGCAAGTGTACCTCTGTTTTTTTTAAATTGCTTGATCTGGTTTTAAATAGGGCTGTTCGATATAACAATATATATCGGATGACGATATAAAAACGTCTATCGTTTCATTTTACGCTATCGTTTGTTTCGTGGTGTCGCAAAATAAACTGTTTACGGCAATATTTTTTCATGGTTTTGATGTGCACTGTAGTGGCTATATTAATTTCTTAAAGTTCTCTCTTTCTCTTATATTTAATATAACCACACTACGGACGGACAAGCGCCTGTTTTTATGCGTTGTGGTTAGCAACAACGACGGTAAAACCATTGCGTGTCCGCTTGTTTATTTTCTACATAAACCTTTCACAATAAAGCTCAAGATCCTGTTGAGACTTTTCAAAATAAACAGAATCACGTGAAAGAGTATGCAGAGTGTTTACAGATGAGAAGTAAAAAAGAGCCGCCAGGTGCTAAAAAATAAACCTTAGAGTCAAACGTTAGAACAGGCTTTTCCCCGCAGCACGCCGTGTAATAAATACTCACAAAGAAAACGGCGGCTGTTACAACTTATGTCTAAAAATGTATCGTTTCATGCATCGGTTAAAACATTCGACTACAGGTACACGACGCCCAGCTGGAAACACTTCACGCAAGTGGAGCTGCCCGAGATTCACATAATTTACAGAAAATGTTAAATTTTTGTGATTTATATCGTTATCGGGACGATAGATGTCTTATATCGGGATATGAGATTTTGGTCATATAGCACATCCCTAGTTTTAAATAAAGATTTTCTACGCACCAACAGCTGGTAACCTGCAGTGGGTCTGACAGGTGTGGGGATGCATTAATAACCTAATTATTAATCATCAAACAGCAACTTTTTGACAATGACCTTAACTTTTAAAAGCCTGAAACTATGATGATCAAAATCCAACATGAGTCGTTTTATTCAACTTAAAGAACTCCCTTTACAACACTGAGTAAATAAGAATATGGATACAAGACAAATAGTTTGCTGCATTGCTGCAAATAGAGGAGTCCTTTAATGTGTGCAATAAAATATACATCTTTAATTTATTTAATAACTCCAGTGTGATTACTCAAACTGTAGCATGACTGCAACATGCTGTGCACAGCTGCTGCTGTGGAAAATCCAACCGATCCAACCAGCCTGTCTCTGATCACTCTGCATTATCCACTAAAAGCCGTATACGATCATTTTTACGCCGATATTGGGCATGTAAAATAAAATGTCGGAAACACTTAAATGCAAAAGATTATTTAATTCCATATAAAACTGAAACTCAAAGCGAGACTTTAATAATGCCTGCATGCGCATATAGTTGTGCATGTGTGTGTACCGTGGAGAGGCCCGTTCTTCTGGTACAGGTTGCTAGGCAGCGTGTGTCTGTCCCACTCGGACGGCTTGAGCATGCGTTCCTGTTTGGAGGGGGTGAGCTGCTCGCTGTACTCCCAGAAGTAGCGGCGCTTTCCTCTCTTTCGGCTGGAGACTCCTGCTGTGAGCCCTTTAATGTCCTCCATCAGCTCCATGTCACAGCCTGACGGAGGCAGAAGAGAGAGACACAGAAGGAAGGGGAGGAAATTAATGCAACAGAGACAAACAGAGACAAAGAAAAGGATGGAATATTCAGTATTGTGGTGACACCAAATACCAAGTAACACAATACTGTAATCATCTGCTTGTAATGTAGCAATGTATCATATTTTGTTTATACGTTCAATGAGATTATAGTTACTGAAAATGTGACCACACGTGCCTTTTCACATGTCCAAATTACTTGACCTCACTCTTAGCCACTTAATTTTTTAATGCTTTTTGTTATGGGTATTTGTTGTGGATTTATATTTTATGTTGTACGTGTAGAGTTTTTTCAATGTTTTGGGTTGTACAGCTCCTATCTTGATCAGGTCTCTCTTTTAAAAGACATTGTAATCTCAATCAGACAACCTGGTAAAATAAAGGTAATAATAATCACTTTAACTATTTTAAATTCAAGATTTATTTTGAAGCATCGTTAACATATTACTTGTTGACAAGCTGACATTTTTATGGAGAGTAGCTACCTGGCTCAGAGAAGGCGTCACTCATGTCATCGTCCTTGTCTGCTTCGTAGTCTTCGTCCTCCTCCTCTTCTTCCTCCTCTTCATTCTCAGACAGCTCATGCTCACTGCCAAAACCCTCATCGTGGTCTTCGTCTTCTAGCTCCAACCCATCTCCTTCCTCTTCCTCTGCCTCTTCCTCATCCTCCTCATCCTCCTCATCCTCTTCCTCTGTCTGGGGGTGGCCTCTGCTGCCCAGTCTGCTGCGGGTCATGAAGAGAGAGTAGTTGTGCTCCTCTTCCTTGGTCTTCTCCGTACCCTCAACAACCAAAAGACTGCCAGCCCCGCTGCAAACACCATCGCTGATCACCAGCCCAGAGGTGCTGGTCTCCAGAGCCTGGCTTGCCTCAACCAGCTGAGGCACAGTGGCAGACCGGCCTACCGGCATCTCTCTCCTCGCTGTCCCCTCTACTCTCCTTTCAAAGCTCGCCAGGCCGCCCGAACAGCTGGCGGCGGCAGCACCAGGTAGTCCCACTAAGGCGGCACTTGCTGAAGTAGAGGCTTTCTCATCTCGAGGCTGGGAGAGAGGTGGAATGGGATCTGACCTCTCAAAATCCGTCTGGGGAGGCATGTCCGCTTGGGTCTTATGTACAGCACTGACACGGACTTTAGCCTTGCGTACAAAGTCAGAGCTGTAGGAAGTTGGGGCTCCCATTTTGGTTCCACGCACCATGGGCTTTATTTGAGCATGACCATGGTCCTGGGTGAGACTGAGGTGGCTCTGAGTCTTAGCCATAGTCTCAGTGCTGGAAGGAACAGGTCTGGTTGCTCTTTGGGAGCCTTCAGGAAAGTCCGGGAGAAGGCTGCGCGAAGGACGGGAAGAGGATGTGGAGCTTGGTGAAGGTGGAACAGAGCCAGGGCCTGATCCTTGGCCGGGGACCAGGAGAGTCTTACTGTGACAGGGAAGCTGGGACGACTGAGTCTGGGGCAAGCTCAGGTCAGCGGGAGGGTAGAGCGTCTCACCCACAGGCTGTGAGTCCTCGCTGTTGAGCTGAGCCAGCGTCGGAGTTCGACCAATCACCTCCTCGTCCTGGTAAGGACTGGAGAAGTCATCCAATCCCAGGAAGTCCACCTCTTTGGTGCCCCAGATATCACAGCTGGCCAGCCGTGTGTATCTGTGAAATACAGAGAGACACAGACTAGCAACAGTGGAAACCTTCGCCTTCTTTTCATAGTATCTTCATTACATCTTTGCATTGCAGCTGTTTCCTATTTTTGTCTACATTTGAATAACCTAAGCTTGTTAAATCTTTAGAATACTAGCTTGTTGATGCATATTTTTACCATGCAAATGACCCTGCAAATACAATAATCAGCCGACCAACATGATCATCAGAGAAAAACTAGAATTTACAAGTTATTATTCATGAAAAACTACTAAAACACTATTTCAGCATGCTAAACATTCATGCTCTGCTGTTATATATGAAACTTGAAGATGAGTAACTGACTGAAGGGAAATATTGGAAATGTTCAGCAAAACCAGTAATGGAAATATTCATTTACTGCAACTTGCAGTGAAAACCTGTTTTCCCCACAGAGGGGATGCTAAATGTGGAAGTGCACTTGTCTCTACTTAGAACTGCAATGGCAGCCTGTCACATGATGGCAATGGTCCAGTCATATAGCAGTTAAACAGCACAGCACAGCACAGCGTGACTCTTCCACTTTCACTTTTATCTTTGCAGAGCTTGAGACAAATGCATTTTTCCAAGCTGGAACATTTCAGAGAAAATCTGTAACTGTTCAACTTTCTTTTTCAACTTTACTTTTAACTTAGTTTAAAGTTTGTAACTTCAGTGAGAAACCAGTGATAACAGTGAAGCCTCTTCATGCCACAAGATATAAACAGGAAGCTCTGAGGCTCTCTCAGCACTCTCAGTGCGGTGAAGACAACTATAGTTTGGTAAGACCAGCAAGCACCAAACGTTATTTTGGTGCACCAGAGCACAACAATATAACAAAATTAATCTGAAGTTGCCGAAACACACATTCTTAGTCAAAGCTGGAAAGTATGGTTTGCACATTAGAAAAAAAAGAAACAGCAGTTTCCTCTGTTCCACTTCGGCACAACCCAAACCTAAGTCTGTATGCAGCAGATTTTTCAAACCCTGCAACAACCAGCACTATTCCACCCCAGTTTTAATGGACTTTGTTTTTCAGAGACAGTAGTCTGCCCTCAGTTTGCACTCAACATTGGGGAGGGGAGTACACAAGCTACTCTGGCAGCAAAACATCAGGGTAGCTGCAGGACAGACGGAGCATCACCTGAGACCCCAGGAGACTGCGGCAGCCAGCTACTTTGTTGTTTACAGGCCTCTTAAACCACTTCCTGCCTCCCGGCTAACCTACTATCTTCTTCAAATCCTCATCTGCTGCGTCTATTTGAGACCAAAAGGACAGGCCTTCACAATTACTGTTCTACTTCTGTACAAACCTTCAAAGCCTTCTGACCTTTCTCATGAGGCTCATTGAAAGACGTCACAACAGATTTAACTAAAACCAGATTTAACTAAAATCAGTCGTATCATCAATCACAAGCTTATAAAAAGCAGGGGCCCACTACAGCCTCCTCATACTACAAAGCTGGCGTGACCACAGTAAGATGATGGTGAAATATCTAAATAATAGTTTAAAAATACAGCATAACTGTGAGTTTCAGATTTTAAATGTTAGTTTAAAAAAATGCAGGAAGCCTACCTATCTTAATAGCAGCAAATTACATGAAAAATAAACCAGATCAACAACATGTTAATGCATCTCATAATAGTTCAACATTTTCTGCTCCGTCAGCTAACCCACGTGGTTCAAAGCAAAGACAGAAAAATTTTAAATTACATAATTTATAAGAAACTATCACACACACAAAAACCCACCAAGTCAACTTTACGGGACTTTGTTGATCAAACACTGGATGTGTTTGTGTATGATTTCAATATTCAAGTTGACACATGTAATATGTGACCTATGCATTTTCAACTGTTGCTAAAGGCTTCTCGTTTTCGCTTCTTTCTTAGAGTCAGTGATTTGCTCCATTTTTCTGCTGCTTTTAAGCCTGGCTTTGTATGCTCTGTATTGGATTTTGTAAAGCACTTTGTGACTCTTTGAAAAGCACTATATAAAGTATCTGCTAGTTATTCATTTACAAACCAAGCCAGCTTCACAGAGTTTAAGAGGTCAAAGTTTTATGTGTCAGTTACTTCTTGTTGTTGTTTAACATGGCCTAAAAAAAAAAAAAAAAGCTGCAACACATGAATAAATAATAAGTACCTGGTGAGGTCTTCCCAGTAGGAGTCCCACTGTTCGAACGCCGAGCTGCTGCAGACTGTCTCACATTCACCCAGACCCATTAGCTGGTCCACGCAACCCTCAACCTCCTTGCCTCCATCCCCGACCCCCACAATGCTGTCCCCACAGGGGCTCTGCTGGTGGCTCATGTCTCTGTCCTGAAGAGAGCAGCAAATTAAAGAATTACCTCCATGCAGCTGTTATAGGATAGGATGATCTGTAAAGTTAGAGTGCGTGTCCTTGTCCCAGACACAAAGGATCATGGTAAATGGACTGGTCCTACTCTAATCAAAGTGCTTCATACAACATACCTTATTCATATGAGCACCTTTTTCTACCTAAATGCTTTTCCAACAGTCATGCATTTACACTCCAATGAAAGCATCGGAGAACAAATTGAGGTTCAGTATCTTGCCTAAGGATACTTTGGCATGCAGACTGGAGCAGCCAGAGATCAAACCACCAACCACCTTCCCCCTAAACTTCAGCCATGCAGTGTCATCATTTCACTATCTAACTGAATGTGAAATATTCCCACAATCTCCTCTTCTGTTACTGAGTCAAGGGCACCGACTAGTGAAGATTTCACATTGAAGTCATGCTGACCTATTGGACATGAAGTGCCACCGTTTCATTTTATCTGATGATTAGACCTTGTGTGAGATTTTGTAACAATTAAATGCTTTGTTGAGTTTAAAAAAAAGACCTTTAAAGTCCTCCAAAGTGTTTAAAGAGACAGAGAGCTGATCAAGGCAGGTGGTAGGGTAGGTGATGTTGCATGAAATTCTACTTAGCTTAGATTTCATTATTGAATGATTTAGTTAACTTTTATAAAAGACATTTATGATAACAAGCCACCACATAATGCCAGCAACTGTCTGGAAATTCACTACACAGCGGTCCCAAACAGCAAAAGCCATAAAGAACCTGCATGAAAGGACCAAGTTCAGGGAGCCCTGCAACAGATGGTACAACCCCCACAGAGCTCTGATGTCAACATTGTGAAATCAGTCTGGGATTGCATAAAAGGGCAGAAGATGCTGACGCAGCCCCAGACAGGATTTCCAATATGCTTGTTAAAGAAAAGAAGAAAAAACACCCCACTGTGCTGAATAGCTTAGAAAACTCTGCACCCTGACTAACTAGTGCTGCTTTAATAATAAATGGGTGTCACACCAAATGATAAATAAACTAACTAAAGGAGATGGCAGGTCATCCTGCACACCATCATCTCATTAATGTGTTACTAGGGTGAAAGAAATTGAGAGTGAGGCAGTCAATCACTATTGTTTAGTCTACAGAGGACAGTAAATTAAGGCAGACACCTGCAGCTGACAACATGAGCGGTGCTTTATATCACCTGCCTGTGAGCCTGGCAAATGTCAGACAGTTTCTAAACAATTAGACACGAGTCTCTGCTTCGATAAACGCCAGTCTGGAAGTTAAGCCGAGTCCACGGCAGCATTCATTAAACGTTTCTATAAACCTCAGGATTTCTCACCATTACTGAAACAATCCCTGTAAATGGTGAGGAATCACATCCGACCTCAATATTTTCAATTGTGAATCTTGGCGAAGAAGTCCTTTTGCCATTGCAGCAGATGGTTTGACAGGTATTATCTATCACATGAATGATAGCTTCATTCTACGGAAGCATCCCAGAAAACCAAAGTGCCTTCTGTTTCATCCCAAACGATATCCTGCCTGTTTTTGTGTTTGCAATTAATAACTAGCCGTAACTAACCAACTGCGAGGCTGATAATTTGTGTGAGAATCATCACAGGAAATGACTTTGGCTTGTTTATATGTGTTATGTTAAAAGCCTAGGGACATATTAGTTCACCACAGTAACACTGTTGTGCCACTGCACTCTTGTCAAAGACAACTCGGGCTGAAAAATAAATTAATCGATTTATACCCACCAACTTCAGATCAGCAAAGTCCCTACATGACAGGCCCTGATTCAGTTTGGCTTGACTGTTCCAGTGATTTCTATTTAGACATCGCACACAGATTTAACAAATTGTCAAACAAGTTGCACAATTTGAAATGTTTACAGGAGAAGACCAGCGAAGCAAAGATGCTGAATTGAGAAATTAAACTGATGAAATAACTTTGGTTTCTAAGGTTTCTTGAAGTCAATGTTAGGTTAGAAAAGGAAGAACTGGAACATTTATAATATGGTTTCCTTTAATCAGAACAAAGATACTGGATTTCCTGCAGCTTTCCTGCTCTGTGGCCCCTTAAACAGTGTGCTGTGTAACCTTATATTGATCTTTGATATTTGTGGGGGTGCTTGGGCCAAGCTGACCCTTGAGCAGCTGTGTCTGATCAAGCCCCGCTGGCAGAGACTGGGTCGCCACTGGCGAATCTATAAATGTGGCTTAGCACAATCAAAACCTTCTTAGTTTACAGCTCAGCTACTTGAGTATGTATATGTTTAGAATAATCTTGGTGACT